>NW_027362899.1:4125000-4784570 GCF_046119375.1 Phyllobates terribilis
TACACCTGATATAGTTTAATGTGGCCTATATATTTAGACTCTCTGTAAGGGGTGCACGCGTGCTGGGGTGTGCACGCGTCTTCTTGTGCAAAGTGGCTTCGGAGAGAAGTGGCAGTTATTTCAGAGGCCATGGACTAACATTCGTCTTCTTCTTCTCTTTCCACAGGTACATGCTCTGCATAATTCCCCTGCTCCTATGTATGCTGTCTGCTAATGCTCTGCTGACCCGTCTCTCTGGTACATGCTCTGCATAATTCCCCTGCTCCTATGTATGCTGTCTGCTAATGCTCTGCTGACCCGTCTCTCTGGTACATGCTCTGCATAATTCCCCTGCTCCTATGTATGCTGTCTGCTAATGCTCTGCTGACCCGTCTCTCTGGTACATGCTCT
The DNA here is from genome assembly GCF_046119375.1 of Phyllobates terribilis. Lineage (NCBI taxonomy): Eukaryota > Metazoa > Chordata > Amphibia > Anura > Dendrobatidae > Phyllobates > Phyllobates terribilis. The sequence goes on from NW_027362899.1 coordinate 4,125,391, forward strand.
GCATAATTCCCCTGCTTCATCTGTCCCACTCCAACCAATATTCACATATGTTTCTTCTTTCCCCACTATATACCTTATCTGATTTTTAGAGGTGTTAAACTGCAGAGACTTGCGTCCTGGCTCTGTCTTTGATCACCCAGCCATCTCCTGTTGAAATGACCAGCTGTTAATTTATCCACAAGCCGTTCCCACAATGCCCTACACCTGATATAGTTTAATGTGGCCTATATATTTAGACTCTCTGTAAGGGGTGCACGCGTGCTGGGGTGTGCACGCGTCTTCTTGTGCAAAGTGGCTTCGGAGAGAAGTGGCAGTTATTTCAGAGGCCATGGACTAACATTCGTCTTCTTCTTCTCTTTCCACAGGTACATGCTCTGCATAATTCCCCTGCTCCTATGTATGCTGTCTGCTAATGCTCTGCTGACCCGTCTCTCTGGTACATGCTCTGCATAATTCCCCTGCTCCTATGTATGCTGTCTGCTAATGCTCTGCTGACCCGTCTCTCTGGTACATGCTCTGCATAATTCCCCTGCTCCTATGTATGCTGTCTGCTAATGCTCTGCTGACCCGTCTCTCTGGTACATGCTCTGCATAATTCCCCTGCTTCATCTGTCCCACTCCAACCAATATTCACATATGTTTCTTCTTTCCCCACTATATACCTTATCTGATTTTTAGAGGTGTTAAACTGCAGAGACTTGCGTCCTGGCTCTGTCTTTGATCACCCAGCCATCTCCTGTTGAAATGACCAGCTGTTAATTTATCCACAAGCCGTTCCCACAATGCCCTACACCTGATATAGTTTAATGTGGCCTATATATTTAGACTCTCTGTAAGGGGTGCACGCGTGCTGGGGTGTGCACGCGTCTTCTTGTGCAAAGTGGCTTCGGAGAGAAGTGGCAGTTATTTCAGAGGCCATGGACTAACATTCGTCTTCTTCTTCTCTTTCCACAGGTACATGCTCTGCATAATTCCCCTGCTCCTATGTATGCTGTCTGCTAATGCTCTGCTGACCCGTCTCTCTGGTACATGCTCTGCATAATTCCCCTGCTCCTATGTATGCTGTCTGCTAATGCTCTGCTGACCCGTCTCTCTGGTACATGCTCTGCATAATTCCCCTGCTCCTATGTATGCTGTCTGCTAATGCTCTGCTGACCCGTCTCTCTGGTACATGCTCTGCATAATTCCCCTGCTTCATCTGTCCCACTCCAACCAATATTCACATATGTTTCTTCTTTCCCCACTATATACCTTATCTGATTTTTAGAGGTGTTAAACTGCAGAGACTTGCGTCCTGGCTCTGTCTTTGATCACCCAGCCATCTCCTGTTGAAATGACCAGCTGTTAATTTATCCACAAGCCGTTCCCACAATGCCCTACACCTGATATAGTTTAATGTGGCCTATATATTTAGACTCTCTGTAAGGGGTGCACGCGTGCTGGGGTGTGCACGCGTCTTCTTGTGCAAAGTGGCTTCGGAGAGAAGTGGCAGTTATTTCAGAGGCCATGGACTAACATTCGTCTTCTTCTTCTCTTTCCACAGGTACATGCTCTGCATAATTCCCCTGCTCCTATGTATGCTGTCTGCTAATGCTCTGCTGACCCGTCTCTCTGGTACATGCTCTGCATAATTCCCCTGCTCCTATGTATGCTGTCTGCTAATGCTCTGCTGACCCGTCTCTCTGGTACATGCTCTGCATAATTCCCCTGCTCCTATGTATGCTGTCTGCTAATGCTCTGCTGACCCGTCTCTCTGGTACATGCTCTGCATAATTCCCCTGCTTCATCTGTCCCACTCCAACCAATATTCACATATGTTTCTTCTTTCCCCACTATATACCTTATCTGATTTTTAGAGGTGTTAAACTGCAGAGACTTGCGTCCTGGCTCTGTCTTTGATCACCCAGCCATCTCCTGTTGAAATGACCAGCTGTTAATTTATCCACAAGCCGTTCCCACAATGCCCTACACCTGATATAGTTTAATGTGGCCTATATATTTAGACTCTCTGTAAGGGGTGCACGCGTGCTGGGGTGTGCACGCGTCTTCTTGTGCAAAGTGGCTTCGGAGAGAAGTGGCAGTTATTTCAGAGGCCATGGACTAACATTCGTCTTCTTCTTCTCTTTCCACAGGTACATGCTCTGCATAATTCCCCTGCTCCTATGTATGCTGTCTGCTAATGCTCTGCTGACCCGTCTCTCTGGTACATGCTCTGCATAATTCCCCTGCTCCTATGTATGCTGTCTGCTAATGCTCTGCTGACCCGTCTCTCTGGTACATGCTCTGCATAATTCCCCTGCTCCTATGTATGCTGTCTGCTAATGCTCTGCTGACCCGTCTCTCTGGTACATGCTCTGCATAATTCCCCTGCTTCATCTGTCCCACTCCAACCAATATTCACATATGTTTCTTCTTTCCCCACTATATACCTTATCTGATTTTTAGAGGTGTTAAACTGCAGAGACTTGCGTCCTGGCTCTGTCTTTGATCACCCAGCCATCTCCTGTTGAAATGACCAGCTGTTAATTTATCCACAAGCCGTTCCCACAATGCCCTACACCTGATATAGTTTAATGTGGCCTATATATTTAGACTCTCTGTAAGGGGTGCACGCGTGCTGGGGTGTGCACGCGTCTTCTTGTGCAAAGTGGCTTCGGAGAGAAGTGGCAGTTATTTCAGAGGCCATGGACTAACATTCGTCTTCTTCTTCTCTTTCCACAGGTACATGCTCTGCATAATTCCCCTGCTCCTATGTATGCTGTCTGCTAATGCTCTGCTGACCCGTCTCTCTGGTACATGCTCTGCATAATTCCCCTGCTCCTATGTATGCTGTCTGCTAATGCTCTGCTGACCCGTCTCTCTGGTACATGCTCTGCATAATTCCCCTGCTCCTATGTATGCTGTCTGCTAATGCTCTGCTGACCCGTCTCTCTGGTACATGCTCTGCATAATTCCCCTGCTTCATCTGTCCCACTCCAACCAATATTCACATATGTTTCTTCTTTCCCCACTATATACCTTATCTGATTTTTAGAGGTGTTAAACTGCAGAGACTTGCGTCCTGGCTCTGTCTTTGATCACCCAGCCATCTCCTGTTGAAATGACCAGCTGTTAATTTATCCACAAGCCGTTCCCACAATGCCCTACACCTGATATAGTTTAATGTGGCCTATATATTTAGACTCTCTGTAAGGGGTGCACGCGTGCTGGGGTGTGCACGCGTCTTCTTGTGCAAAGTGGCTTCGGAGAGAAGTGGCAGTTATTTCAGAGGCCATGGACTAACATTCGTCTTCTTCTTCTCTTTCCACAGGTACATGCTCTGCATAATTCCCCTGCTCCTATGTATGCTGTCTGCTAATGCTCTGCTGACCCGTCTCTCTGGTACATGCTCTGCATAATTCCCCTGCTCCTATGTATGCTGTCTGCTAATGCTCTGCTGACCCGTCTCTCTGGTACATGCTCTGCATAATTCCCCTGCTCCTATGTATGCTGTCTGCTAATGCTCTGCTGACCCGTCTCTCTGGTACATGCTCTGCATAATTCCCCTGCTTCATCTGTCCCACTCCAACCAATATTCACATATGTTTCTTCTTTCCCCACTATATACCTTATCTGATTTTTAGAGGTGTTAAACTGCAGAGACTTGCGTCCTGGCTCTGTCTTTGATCACCCAGCCATCTCCTGTTGAAATGACCAGCTGTTAATTTATCCACAAGCCGTTCCCACAATGCCCTACACCTGATATAGTTTAATGTGGCCTATATATTTAGACTCTCTGTAAGGGGTGCACGCGTGCTGGGGTGTGCACGCGTCTTCTTGTGCAAAGTGGCTTCGGAGAGAAGTGGCAGTTATTTCAGAGGCCATGGACTAACATTCGTCTTCTTCTTCTCTTTCCACAGGTACATGCTCTGCATAATTCCCCTGCTCCTATGTATGCTGTCTGCTAATGCTCTGCTGACCCGTCTCTCTGGTACATGCTCTGCATAATTCCCCTGCTCCTATGTATGCTGTCTGCTAATGCTCTGCTGACCCGTCTCTCTGGTACATGCTCTGCATAATTCCCCTGCTCCTATGTATGCTGTCTGCTAATGCTCTGCTGACCCGTCTCTCTGGTACATGCTCTGCATAATTCCCCTGCTTCATCTGTCCCACTCCAACCAATATTCACATATGTTTCTTCTTTCCCCACTATATACCTTATCTGATTTTTAGAGGTGTTAAACTGCAGAGACTTGCGTCCTGGCTCTGTCTTTGATCACCCAGCCATCTCCTGTTGAAATGACCAGCTGTTAATTTATCCACAAGCCGTTCCCACAATGCCCTACACCTGATATAGTTTAATGTGGCCTATATATTTAGACTCTCTGTAAGGGGTGCACGCGTGCTGGGGTGTGCACGCGTCTTCTTGTGCAAAGTGGCTTCGGAGAGAAGTGGCAGTTATTTCAGAGGCCATGGACTAACATTCGTCTTCTTCTTCTCTTTCCACAGGTACATGCTCTGCATAATTCCCCTGCTCCTATGTATGCTGTCTGCTAATGCTCTGCTGACCCGTCTCTCTGGTACATGCTCTGCATAATTCCCCTGCTCCTATGTATGCTGTCTGCTAATGCTCTGCTGACCCGTCTCTCTGGTACATGCTCTGCATAATTCCCCTGCTCCTATGTATGCTGTCTGCTAATGCTCTGCTGACCCGTCTCTCTGGTACATGCTCTGCATAATTCCCCTGCTTCATCTGTCCCACTCCAACCAATATTCACATATGTTTCTTCTTTCCCCACTATATACCTTATCTGATTTTTAGAGGTGTTAAACTGCAGAGACTTGCGTCCTGGCTCTGTCTTTGATCACCCAGCCATCTCCTGTTGAAATGACCAGCTGTTAATTTATCCACAAGCCGTTCCCACAATGCCCTACACCTGATATAGTTTAATGTGGCCTATATATTTAGACTCTCTGTAAGGGGTGCACGCGTGCTGGGGTGTGCACGCGTCTTCTTGTGCAAAGTGGCTTCGGAGAGAAGTGGCAGTTATTTCAGAGGCCATGGACTAACATTCGTCTTCTTCTTCTCTTTCCACAGGTACATGCTCTGCATAATTCCCCTGCTCCTATGTATGCTGTCTGCTAATGCTCTGCTGACCCGTCTCTCTGGTACATGCTCTGCATAATTCCCCTGCTCCTATGTATGCTGTCTGCTAATGCTCTGCTGACCCGTCTCTCTGGTACATGCTCTGCATAATTCCCCTGCTCCTATGTATGCTGTCTGCTAATGCTCTGCTGACCCGTCTCTCTGGTACATGCTCTGCATAATTCCCCTGCTTCATCTGTCCCACTCCAACCAATATTCACATATGTTTCTTCTTTCCCCACTATATACCTTATCTGATTTTTAGAGGTGTTAAACTGCAGAGACTTGCGTCCTGGCTCTGTCTTTGATCACCCAGCCATCTCCTGTTGAAATGACCAGCTGTTAATTTATCCACAAGCCGTTCCCACAATGCCCTACACCTGATATAGTTTAATGTGGCCTATATATTTAGACTCTCTGTAAGGGGTGCACGCGTGCTGGGGTGTGCACGCGTCTTCTTGTGCAAAGTGGCTTCGGAGAGAAGTGGCAGTTATTTCAGAGGCCATGGACTAACATTCGTCTTCTTCTTCTCTTTCCACAGGTACATGCTCTGCATAATTCCCCTGCTCCTATGTATGCTGTCTGCTAATGCTCTGCTGACCCGTCTCTCTGGTACATGCTCTGCATAATTCCCCTGCTCCTATGTATGCTGTCTGCTAATGCTCTGCTGACCCGTCTCTCTGGTACATGCTCTGCATAATTCCCCTGCTCCCATGTATGCTGTCTGCTAATGCTCTGCTGACCCGTCTCTCTGGTACATGCTCTGCATAATTCCCCTGCTTCATCTGTCCCACTCCAACCAATATTCACATATGTTTCTTCTTTCCCCACTATATACCTTATCTGATTTTTAGAGGTGTTAAACTGCAGAGACTTGCGTCCTGGCTCTGTCTTTGATCACCCAGCCATCTCCTGTTGAAATGACCAGCTGTTAATTTATCCACAAGCCGTTCCCACAATGCCCTACACCTGATATAGTTTAATGTGGCCTATATATTTAGACTCTCTGTAAGGGGTGCACGCGTGCTGGGGTGTGCACGCGTCTTCTTGTGCAAAGTGGCTTCGGAGAGAAGTGGCAGTTATTTCAGAGGCCATGGACTAACATTCGTCTTCTTCTTCTCTTTCCACAGGTACATGCTCTGCATAATTCCCCTGCTCCTATGTATGCTGTCTGCTAATGCTCTGCTGACCCGTCTCTCTGGTACATGCTCTGCATAATTCCCCTGCTCCTATGTATGCTGTCTGCTAATGCTCTGCTGACCCGTCTCTCTGGTACATGCTCTGCATAATTCCCCTGCTCCTATGTATGCTGTCTGCTAATGCTCTGCTGACCCGTCTCTCTGGTACATGCTCTGCATAATTCCCCTGCTTCATCTGTCCCACTCCAACCAATATTCACATATGTTTCTTCTTTCCCCACTATATACCTTATCTGATTTTTAGAGGTGTTAAACTGCAGAGACTTGCGTCCTGGCTCTGTCTTTGATCACCCAGCCATCTCCTGTTGAAATGACCAGCTGTTAATTTATCCACAAGCCGTTCCCACAATGCCCTACACCTGATATAGTTTAATGTGGCCTATATATTTAGACTCTCTGTAAGGGGTGCACGCGTGCTGGGGTGTGCACGCGTCTTCTTGTGCAAAGTGGCTTCGGAGAGAAGTGGCAGTTATTTCAGAGGCCATGGACTAACATTCGTCTTCTTCTTCTCTTTCCACAGGTACATGCTCTACATAATTCCCCTGCTCCTATGTATGCTGTCTGCTAATGCTCTGCTGACCCGTCTCTCTGGTACATGCTCTGCATAATTCCCCTGCTCCTATGTATGCTGTCTGCTAATGCTCTGCTGACCCGTCTCTCTGGTACATGCTCTGCATAATTCCCCTGCTCCCATGTATGCTGTCTGCTAATGCTCTGCTGACCCGTCTCTCTGGTACATGCTCTGCATAATTCCCCTGCTTCATCTGTCCCACTCCAACCAATATTCACATATGTTTCTTCTTTCCCCACTATATACCTTATCTGATTTTTAGAGGTGTTAAACTGCAGAGACTTGCGTCCTGGCTCTGTCTTTGATCACCCAGCCATCTCCTGTTGAAATGACCAGCTGTTAATTTATCCACAAGCCGTTCCCACAATGCCCTACACCTGATATAGTTTAATGTGGCCTATATATTTAGACTCTCTGTAAGGGGTGCACGCGTGCTGGGGTGTGCACGCGTCTTCTTGTGCAAAGTGGCTTCGGAGAGAAGTGGCAGTTATTTCAGAGGCCATGGACTAACATTCGTCTTCTTCTTCTCTTTCCACAGGTACATGCTCTGCATAATTCCCCTGCTCCTATGTATGCTGTCTGCTAATGCTCTGCTGACCCGTCTCTCTGGTACATGCTCTGCATAATTCCCCTGCTCCTATGTATGCTGTCTGCTAATGCTCTGCTGACCCGTCTCTCTGGTACATGCTCTGCATAATTCCCCTGCTCCTATGTATGCTGTCTGCTAATGCTCTGCTGACCCGTCTCTCTGGTACATGCTCTGCATAATTCCCCTGCTTCATCTGTCCCACTCCAACCAATATTCACATATGTTTCTTCTTTCCCCACTATATACCTTATCTGATTTTTAGAGGTGTTAAACTGCAGAGACTTGCGTCCTGGCTCTGTCTTTGATCACCCAGCCATCTCCTGTTGAAATGACCAGCTGTTAATTTATCCACAAGCCGTTCCCACAATGCCCTACACCTGATATAGTTTAATGTGGCCTATATATTTAGACTCTCTGTAAGGGGTGCACGCGTGCTGGGGTGTGCACGCGTCTTCTTGTGCAAAGTGGCTTCGGAGAGAAGTGGCAGTTATTTCAGAGGCCATGGACTAACATTCGTCTTCTTCTTCTCTTTCCACAGGTACATGCTCTGCATAATTCCCCTGCTCCTATGTATGCTGTCTGCTAATGCTCTGCTGACCCGTCTCTCTGGTACATGCTCTGCATAATTCCCCTGCTCCTATGTATGCTGTCTGCTAATGCTCTGCTGACCCGTCTCTCTGGTACATGCTCTGCATAATTCCCCTGCTCCTATGTATGCTGTCTGCTAATGCTCTGCTGACCCGTCTCTCTGGTACATGCTCTGCATAATTCCCCTGCTTCATCTGTCCCACTCCAACCAATATTCACATATGTTTCTTCTTTCCCCACTATATACCTTATCTGATTTTTAGAGGTGTTAAACTGCAGAGACTTGCGTCCTGGCTCTGTCTTTGATCACCCAGCCATCTCCTGTTGAAATGACCAGCTGTTAATTTATCCACAAGCCGTTCCCACAATGCCCTACACCTGATATAGTTTAATGTGGCCTATATATTTAGACTCTCTGTAAGGGGTGCACGCGTGCTGGGGTGTGCACGCGTCTTCTTGTGCAAAGTGGCTTCGGAGAGAAGTGGCAGTTATTTCAGAGGCCATGGACTAACATTCGTCTTCTTCTTCTCTTTCCACAGGTACATGCTCTGCATAATTCCCCTGCTCCTATGTATGCTGTCTGCTAATGCTCTGCTGACCCGTCTCTTTGGTACATGCTCTGCATAATTCCCCTGCTCCTATGTATGCTGTCTGCTAATGCTCTGCTGACCCGTCTCTCTGGTACATGCTCTGCATAATTCCCCTGCTCCTATGTATGCTGTCTGCTAATGCTCTGCTGACCCGTCTCTCTGGTACATGCTCTGCATAATTCCCCTGCTTCATCTGTCCCACTCCAACCAATATTCACATATGTTTCTTCTTTCCCCACTATATACCTTATCTGATTTTTAGAGGTGTTAAACTGCAGAGACTTGCGTCCTGGCTCTGTCTTTGATCACCCAGCCATCTCCTGTTGAAATGACCAGCTGTTAATTTATCCACAAGCCGTTCCCACAATGCCCTACACCTGATATAGTTTAATGTGGCCTATATATTTAGACTCTCTGTAAGGGGTGCACGCGTCTTCTTGTGCAAAGTGGCTTCGGAGAGAAGTGGCAGTTATTTCAGAGGCAGTTAGTCAGGGCAGGAGTCAGGTAACAAACACTTTGACCACTTACTCTCCTTTAACTATGTTTCTGTTAGCTCTCACTTTTTCCTCTATAGTCCTCCACTTTCTAATAACCCCTCAAATCCCTACACCAAGTAAGAAACTCATCATCTCTCCCTCTATCCTCCCCATTCATCTCACCTCCTCCTCCAAATTATTCCTCAACATTCAATCCTGGATCTCCAAACACAGACAGCCACCTCATGCTCTCTCTTGCTCCCACCTGCTAACACTTTCTCTGCTCCTTCTCACTGCTGGAGATATCTCTCCAAATCCTGGTCCTCCTCGCCATATCCCCACAGTCACTTCTACCTCCTATCCACGACCTTCCTCAAACTGTCGCAACCCTTCTAACCTCATACCCATCCAACTAATACCCACCTCCTCAGCTATACTAACAGGAGCTCTATGGAACGCTCGCTCTGTCTGCAACAAACTTTCCTTCATCCACGATCTTTTCATTACAAACAAACTCTCCTTCCTCGCCATCACCGAAACCTGGCTCACCCCCTCTGACACAGCCTCCCCAGCTGCCCTTTCATATGGCGGATTCCACCTTTCCCACACCCCCCGCCCCAATGGCAAACATGGTGGAGCCGTAGGTTTCCTCCTATCAGAACTCTGCGCTTTCACCAAAATCCCACTGCCACCCTCCGTTACACTCCCCTCTTTTGAGGTGCACTGTGTGCGCATCTATTCCCCCTCCAACCTCCAACTGGCCGTCGTTTACCGACCCCCAGGGCAAGCCACCACCTTCTTAGACCATTTCACTACCTGGCTGCTTAACTTCCTTTCCACTGACATCCCCACTATCATAATGGGTGACTTCAACATCCCCATTGACACTCCCCACTCGTCTGTCTCTAAGCTCCTATCCCTCACTTCCTCCTTTGGACTCACTCAATGGTCTTCCACACCCACCCACAAAGATGGCCACACACTGGACCTCATCTTCACCCGCCTCTGTTCCCTATCTAACCTCTCTAACTCACCACTCCCTCTCTCTGACCATAACCTCCTCACATTCTCTACCCTCTCCTCTCCGGGTGCACAATCCCCACTCCACAAACTCACACACCCTCGCAGAAATCTGAAACACCTTGACCTACACTCTCTCTCTGAATCCCTCCTTCCTCTCACAGACATAAATTCCTTGCACGATGCAGACGTTGCTGCTGCTTCTTATAACACCACAATAGCTGCAGCTCTAGACTCGATCGCCCCTCTCACACACACCACACCTCGCACATTCAACAGGCAACCCTGGCACACTAAACTTACCAAAGAACTGCGCCGGGCCTCCAGGGTTGCGGAGCGGAGATGGAAAAGGTCTCACTCCATCGAGCACTTCATCGCATTCAAGCAATCCCTCACTAATTTCAAGTCCGCACTCACTACAGCAAAACAAACCTACTTCTCATCTCTCATATCCTCCCTATCTCACAACCCTAAACAGCTATTTAACACTTTCAACTCTCTCCTTCGTCCCCCAGCACCTCCTCCCTCTTCTCTCATCTCAGCCGACGACTTTGCCTCATTCTTCAAACAGAAGATTGACACCATCAGACAAAACTTTGGCCTAAAGTCCACACAACCCCTCCTCATATCTACTCAACCCTCCTCCTCCAAACCCCACTTCTCCACCATTACAGAAGGTCAAGTCTCCTCTTTACTCTCCAAATCACACCTCACCACCTGCGAACTTGACCCAATCCCATCCCACCTCATCACTAACCTCACCTCAGTCTTCATCCCAACCCTAACCCACCTCTTCAATCTATCACTAACAACCGGAGTCTTCCCCTCATGTTTCAAACATGCCGCAATCACACCCATCCTCAAAAAGCCCTCCCTTGACCCTTCCTCTCTGACCAGCTACCGCCCCATATCACTTCTCCCCTTTGCCTCAAAACTTCTAGAACAACATGTCCACCTTGAACTGTCCTCCCACCTCTCCTCCTGCTCCCTCTTCGACCGTCTACAATCTGGCTTCCGACCGCATCACTCGACTGAAACTGCCCTGACCAAAGTCACCAACGACCTACTAAATGCCAAATCCAAGCGACACTACTCCATCCTCCTCCTTCTGGACCTGTCTTCTGCCTTTGACACAGTGGACCATTCCCTCTTACTCCAGATTCTCTCATCTCTTGGCATCACGGACTTGGCTCTATCTTGGATCTCCTCATACTTAACAGACAGGACATTCAGCGTCTCCCACTCACGCACCACCTCCTCATCTCGCCCCCTATCTGTCGGTGTCCCCCAAGGTTCAGTTCTAGGACCCCTGCTCTTCTCCATCTACACCTTTGGCCTGGGACAGCTCATAGAGTCTCACGGTTTTCAGTATCACCTCTATGCTGACGACACACAGATCTACCTCTCTGGACCCGATATCTCCTCCCTACTAACCAGAATCCCACAATGTCCTACCGCCATCTCATCCTTCTTCTCCGACAGGTTTCTAAAACTCAACATGGATAAAACAGAGTTCATCATCTTTCCACCCTCTCATTCACATCCCCCATCCGACCTATCCATCAACGTCAATGGCTGTTCACTCTCCCCAGTCCCACAAGCTCGCTGCCTTGGGGTAACCCTGGACTCTGATCTCTCCTTCAAGCCACATATTCAAGCCCTTTCCACCTCCTGCCGACTCCAACTCAAAAACATCTCCCGGATCCGTGCATTCCTCAGCAAAGACTCTGCAAAAACACTAGTGCATGCCCTCATCATATCCCGCCTCGACTACTGCAACCTCCTGCTCCGTGGCATCCCTTCCAACACTCTTGCACCTCTCCAATCTATCCTAAACTCTGCTGCTCGACTAATCCACCTGTCCCCCCGCTATTCCCCGGCCTCTCCTCTCTGTCAATCCCTTCACTGGCTCCCTATTGCCCAGAGAATTCAGTTCAAAACTCTAACCATGGCATACAAAGCCATCCACAACCTGTCTCCCCCATACATCTGTGACCTAGTCTCCCGGTACTTACCTGCACGCAACCTCCGATCCTCACAAGATCTCCTGCTCTACTCCCCTCTTATCTCCTCCTCCCACAATCGTATACAAGATTTCTCCCGTGCTTCCCCCCTACTCTGGAACTCTCTACCCCAACATATCAGACTCTCGCCGACCGTGGAAACCTTCAAAAGGAACCTGAAGACCCACCTCTTCCGACAAGCCTACAACCTGCAGTAAACACCACTGCACGACCAGCTCTACCCTCACCTACTGTATCCTCACCCATCCCTCGTAGACTGTGAGCCCTCGCGGGCAGGGTCCTCGCTCCTCCTGTACCAGTCGCTGACTCGTTTTGTTAAGATTATGTAAATGCTTTTGTTATGTATATCCCTATCACATGTAAAGCGCCATGGAATAAATGGCGCTATAATAATAAATAATAATAATAATATGCGTGTATATATATATGTGTGTATATATATATAGATACACATATATATACATATATATATACACACATATATATATATATATATATATACACAGACACACACATACATACACACATATGAGTCCGCAGCAGTTAGCTTAGCCTTTACAGCCCTTTCTACCCCCCCCCCAAAAAAAATAGGGTCCCCCTATAAATTGGAGCCAGCAAAGGCTAGGCGGACAGCTGCGACCTGATATTAATAGCCTAGAAAGGGGCCATGGTTATAGGCCCCCTCCCAGGCTATAATATCAGCCCTCAGCCGCCCCAGATTTGGCACATCCTATTTGTGCGCCAATTCTGGCACTTAGCCTCGCTCTTCCACGCTGCCCTGGTGCGGTGGCAGGGGGTAATAGGGCTGGGGTTCATGTCAGCGCCAGCTGCCATGAAGCCCAGGTTAGTAATGATGGGCGTCTATAAGACACCCTCATTACTAACCCCATAGTGAAAGTTAAAAAAAACACAAACACCCAGAATAAAGTCCTTTAATTGAAATAAACACACAATTCTTTATTGTTCTAAATTAAACCATACTTACCATCACGCCCATTCCAGCTGAAGCCAACAATCTCCTGCAATAAAAGTAAAATAATGAAGCAACCTCATCCTTACCTTTCCATGGTTCCCACGACAGCTTCAGCTCTGCTACATCGAGATGACAGGCTGGACCGCAGCAGAACGCTGCCATCCAGCCTGTCATCCCGCAGACACTGAGAAGCGCAGGCATGCTTGCGCTCCTCATTGTCTCTCTGAGACGGCATCCAGATGAGCCGAGGTCATGTACAATGAACTCGGCTCACCTCATGCACGTCACTGACAGCGAGGGAAAATTCTCCTGCACTCAGCGCTTCAGCGTGAGAATTTTCCCACGCTGTCAGTGACGTGCATGAGGTGAGCCGAGTTCATTGGACATTTACTCGGCTCATCTGGATGCCGTCACAGAGAGACACTGAGGAGCGCAAGGTACCCCCTATTTTAATGGCTAGCAAAGGCTAGGCAGACAGCTGGGGGCTGATATTAATAGCCCAGGAAGGGTGCCATGAATATTAGCCCCCTCCCAGGCTAGAAACACCAGCCATCAGCCGCCCCAGAAATGGCGCATCCATAGGATGCGCCAATTCTGGCACTTAGCCTCGCTCTTCCACGCTGCCCTGGTGCGGTGGCAGGGGGTAATAGTGGTGGGGTTGATGTCAGCGCCAGCTGCCATGAAGCCCAGGTTAGTAATGATGGGCGTCTATAAGACACCCCCATTACTAACCTACAAAGTGTTAAAAAGAAAAAACACACTACACCCAGAAAAAAATAATTTATTTGAAATAAAACACACCATTTTATTTAATTCTTAGTTTACTAAAAAAAAATAGTTACCTGTCCACGTTCTTGCGCTGATCTCCCATGCACAGCTGTCACATCTGGAGATGGTGACAGCTGTGCATGGCTGCTGTAAGCTCACACTGCCGGGAACACGTCCATTCCCGGCAGCGTGAGCCCTGACTGAGGTCACCGGAGTGCATTCAGGCAGACCTCCTTTACGGCAGTGCTGTACCGTGGGAATTTCTCACGGTACAACAGGGCCGTAAAGCAGCTAACCGGAGCAGCGCTGCCTGAACTCCGGTGAACCCTTACGGCCCCGTCATTCTAGCGGCGGCAGCGGTTCAGAGCGGTCACATTCTATGTGGCTGCTCTGAACTGGAGATCATCGTGGGACACTCGTGGACTACTACGGAGGGGTAAGGATAAGGTTGTGGTTTATTATTTTATATTTTATTACAGGAGATCGATGGCTTCGGGGAATTAGGTGTCTAGGTGAGTATAGGTGTAGTTTTTTATTTTTTACTTTATTTTAGGTGGCGATCGGCGGGGACAGGTAATGTATGAACTAATTTATTTTTAGCTAACCACTGGCCACCAATATTTTTAAAATTTATTGGGGAAATAATGGGGACTGAAATTAATTAAAAAAAAAAAGGTTGTCAAAAAAATTTATATATGGAGACATACAAAAAAGTATATGTATATATGTATGTATATTTATAAATATTATTATATGGGGGCAATTTAAATAGCAGGATCAGGCTGATGGGAACTACTGCTCCCACCGAGCTGATCCTGCTGCCACGAGTGGACGGGGGACAGACATAGGCCGATGGGAGTAGTAGTGTCACATCGGCCTATGTCTGCCTGCACGCACAGACACCCGCAGACATCCCGCACACACCGGCACACATCCCGCACACATCCCGCACACACAAGGCAGACACCTACCACACTAATCATGAGCGGGACATTCAGGTCCATCCTCTTGTAGCATCCCAGGGGCTCAGCCATGATCCAGGAAGATGGGAATGGTCTGGGATTCTCGTCTTCCTGGATTATGGGATGCTCATGGGATGCTCATGGGATGGCAGGAACGCCCCCACATGAGGTCACTTCCCTTTTGCTGCAGTCTTGTGATTCAAAATCGCATCAAAATGCGCTTCATTTCCGCTAGTAGTTTGACATAATTGCGGATTTGAAGCGGCTCAATGTTAGTCAATGGTGGCGAAATCGCCGCGTTTCCGCAAAATTAATTGACATGCTGCGGATTTTTGACCGCAGCGTTAACGCTGCGGAAAAATCCGCATCATGGGCACAGCACATGCGGATTTCCATTGGGGAACATTGCTTCCCTTCTACCATGCGTTTTTCATGCGTTTCCGCGGCGTTTACGCAACTGCAAAAACGCATGAAAAACGCATCGTGTGAACTCAGCCTTATCTTATTAATTTCACGAATGTCCAGACATGGACGTAAACCACCGTCTTTTTTTTTAACAAAGAAAAATCCAACGGCCACAGGCGACTTAGAAGGTCTAATGTGACCAGCAGCCAAGCTCGTCTGTATGTATTCCTCCAAGGCCTTTCTTTCAGGGATAGTCAGATTTAATAAGCGACTCTTGGGAAGAGTAGCTCCAGAAACAAACTCAATGGTGCAATCATAGTCCCTATGAGGAGGTAAAACTTGCGACTCCTCCTCTGAAAAAACCTTCCAAAAATCCTGAATAGGTACAGGTAATTCCCCTTTTTCCACAGCCGCAATGCGACTATTACAACATTTATCATAGCACTTAGGACTCCAAGACTTCATCTCATTAGTAGACCAGTCCAGTAAAGGATTGTGCAGTTTTAACCAAGGCAAACCTGCACATGCGGATTTCAATTGGGGAACATTGCTGCCCTTCTACCATGCGTTTTTCATGCGTTTCCGCGGCGTTTACGCAACTGCAAAAACGCCGCGGAAACGCATGAAAAACGCATCGTGTGAACTCAGCCTCAGGCTATGTGCCCACGTTGCAGAAATGAAGCAGAAAATTTCTGCTTCATTTCTGCAAGTCCTCTCCCGGAAAAACGCATGCGGAATTCCACACGCGTTTATCGCGCGTTTTTTATGCGTTTATCTCGCGTTTTCCACATGCGGAATTGCCTTGCGTTTTTAATGCATTGCACAAGGCAATTCCGCTTGCGGAAACGCAAAATTAATTGACATGCTGCGGATTTTTGAACGCAGCATAAAAGTTGCGGAAAAATCCGCAGCATGTGCATAGAACTTGCGGAATCCCCTTGGGGACCATGGGGTGCGGATTACCATGCGTTTTACAAGCATTTCCGCTGCGGAAATTCCGCATCAAAAACGCTTGTAATCCGCAATGTGGGCACGCAGCCTAAAAGCAAAAGTATAAATACTAATTATTTATCAAAGCTGGACAAAATCTAGAAACCATATAATAAAACTGGCATAAAATATAGTGCTGAACAAGAGTTTAGGGAGAGATGTACAACTGGCACTGGCCTTTAAAAGGGATTGTGTAATCGCACAAAACTAGCAAAAATGTAAAGTGCCTGTAAAACAAGGAACGTGCAATTTACCTCTTAGTAAAAATCCTATTCTTTCTCAAGAACGGGAGGAATTTTAATTTCATGATTTTTTTTTAATCAAATAATTTTTATTGAAAAACTCCAAATACAAATTTTCCATCTTTCAAATAACATATGTGGCACCCCAGGGGTCTGGTTTTCCACAGTAATGTAATGTTATGTCTGAGAGCAGGTGGGAGGTCCTTTGGTCAGGGATCCTGTGCATGCCACACCTCCTGCCCAGTCTTGGGAGGGGAAGAACTTCCCCTGTATAAACCCGGGGCTGAGGCAGGGTGAGTGAGACAAGGAGAGTGGAGACAAGAAGCAGCATAGGAAACAGGAGAGTTCCAAGGAGTCAGGGGCTGGCAGCTGCAGAGTTCGCCCTGACTAAGAAGATTCTTTACCGGACCCGGAGTCCGAGGCTGTGGGGACTAACTTCTACCCAGCAGCAGAATCCATCAGGCAGGGGATTTCAGGTCCTCTGGCCCAGAAGCCCGAAGGCACGGTCACACGCGTGGGACCAGCACCGCCATCGTGGAGCGGAAGCCATTAGAAGGCCCCGAGTCACCGGCCATACGGGTGAGCACCACACGGTACACTCAGGGACGTGGGCTACTTACATCAGCTTCTAGCAAGGTAGCCAGAAGAGTACAGTCAGTTTGTGAGGCCTACAACTACGCCTGGCCAGGGGAGATCCCATCTGCTCAAAGACTGACCAGGCCCCGTTTGCTAGCAAGTACTCCGGGAGGGTCTATCGTTGTTACCAGTAAAGACCCTGAACTACACCGTACCGTCTCTGAGTGGTTCCTGCTACCCCCATCATCCACGTCGGCTGCCCTGAGGCCATACCCCTCCCGTTGGGGGTTATACTATCACGCTGCACAATCCTACCACCGGCCTCAGCGGTCTGCCCTGCAGCAGCAGCTCCCTGGCTGCACTCAACGGGTGGCGTAGTCATCAACTATTTACTACTAATAGACTGCCGTCTAGTTTGACTCCCTGGGCACGGACCGGGTCACCGCCACGAGACTACAACCCTCCACTGATCCGGCTCCGGGTAGGCTCCCGCATGCGCAACGCAGCGCGAGACAGGCCCAGGGGCGCGTCAACTTTGGCGTAGTCGGCAGGATTTCGTGCCCGCAACCACCGGGTACTGCGTGCCTGAAAAGCAAAGACTGTTCAAACTTACCAGTGGTGAAGATTCCCGCTATCCGTGGAGGTTTCCCGCCATCCGGCGCCATCTTCTACCTTCTTCCCGCCATCGGTGAAGTTTCCCGCCATCCGGCGCCATCTTCGGCCTTCTTTCCGCCATCCGTGGAGTTTTCCCGCCGTTGGACGCCATCTTGGGGACGCCGCGCGGGAAGAAGAGGGGCGTGGACTCCGAAAGCGCGCGAGAACTGAAGCCCCGCCTCACGTCCGGACGTTGCGTAAGGTCCTGGAAGGAGCCCAGCAGACGCCAACGTCACAGGAGCGCGACGGAAGGTCCTCAACCCTGACGATCCACTGCGGAGCCGCGGCCTACGGAAGAGGATCATCGCAAGGTAGGCCACGGTCCACTAGGGGGGAGGAAGATGTCGGATACGGAGGAGAGCTTCACTGCCCCAACCCCCGCCAGCGCTACCGCTGCTGCAGTTATGCCCTTCACCATGCCCTATATCCCGGGAGCAGCTTGGCTACCCCAGTACTCAGGGGAGTCACATACCCTGCATGACTTTAGAGAAAAGCTGGATAGCCTCTTCCAGGTGTACCCCCTCACAGAAGAGCAAAAAGTGAGCATCCTGGTGGCCCAACTAACCGGGGCAGCCAAAAGGGAAGTAAAATCCTGGCCACCTGGGAGGAAGACTGTCACAGGGATACTAACCCGGCTGAAGGACACCTTTGATACCCGCACCTCAGCCGAGATTAAGCTTAGATTCTACGGGTGCAAGCAGCGAGCGCATGAGAGTATAAGGGACTATGCACTAAACCTACAAGAGGCCCTGAGGGCCATAAAGCAGACCGACCCTGATGGGGTGGGAAACGAGGACAGGCTGTTGACTGAACAATTTATAGAGGGTTTATATTGCAATGCCCACCGAACCCAGTTGCGGGCAATGGCCTTACAGGATCCCCATCTGGACTTTGCACAGTTCAAGGACAGAGCCATCCGGGTGCTCCGAGAACCGGCACCAGGTGGCGTTGTGACCCACAGACGCCCCACTACCACTTACTACCAGGAGGCGGCGCCCTTGTCAGCAGGGCCTGTGGGAGCTGATGCGCAGGCTTTGGACAATGACCCGGCTCCAGACCTACACCATCAGGTCCAAGAGCTAGCTAAGAGCGTTGCTGCGCTAACCCGAACTGTGCAGTCTTTACAGGTTTCCACCCCAGGGAAGATCCAGCTGGCATCCGGACCGGAGGACATCCCGTGGCGTCGACCAAGGAGGACCCCACCGGCCAGAGGAAGACCCAGTGACCGATACAGCGAGGACGGACGACCCATCTGCCGCCGCTGCAATCAACCCGGACATATGGAAAGGTACTGTTCTTTAAACGGGCACAACCTGGGGTAGAGGGCCAACCCCCAGGAAAAAGATCACCAGGCCCATCGAACTGGCGCGACAGATATGTGGGAGGACGTCCAGTCTTGCCTGTGGTACTGGATGGCATTCCCATGAGTGCCCTACTGGATACCGGGTCACAGGTCACCACCATCCCGTACGTGCTCTTCAAGCAGTACTGGAATGACTCGGATATTACCCACTACCCTGACGACGACTTGAGTATCATCGCCAGCAATGGCCAGCCCGTGCCACAGATCGGATTTAAGGAGGTGGCCCTCAAAATCGGTAGAGTCGAACTGGCCGCACAGGGACTGATCATTGTAGATATTGATAAACATGAGAGTCACCCAAAAATAACTCTAGGAACTAACGTAATTGAAAATTGTCTTGCAGAGGTGATTTTCCTTTTACAGCAGGTTGCCAAGAACGCCAGCTCCGGCGAGCAGCGGGTGCTCCAGAAAGAGATCCGGGCACTGATGCAACGGCAACAAGTGGAACTCTCCGGCGGTGAGATTGGTAGCGTAAGAATGTGTGACCCTTTTCCTATTGCCATGCCCCCAAAAAGTGAAATGATGATTTGGTGCCGGGCAGCTATTGGTCTGAGAGGAAGAGATTACCAGGCAATGGTAGAACCAGTTTACTCAGACAGTAGGCCCACCATTTTGACAGCACGGGGGGTGGTCAATGTACGCCATGGGAGGGTGCCCATTCGCATAATAAATATCGGGGAGAGGGAAGTGTACCTGCCCCGGTATGCCACGCTAGCCAAATTATATACCACTAATCAAAATTCTATACAATCTGTGGAACCCTTGCCTCCATCTCACCCGGAGGAAGGTAACGGCTCTAAGAAAGACATGGAGGACTGGTGTCAGCAACTACATTTGGGTACTGATTCCACTCCCTCACATCAGAAACAAGGAGTCTATCGGGTGGTTCAAGAGTATGAGAGAGTGTTTAGTAAACACCCGTTAGACTTCGGGCGAGTCAAGGGGGTAGAACATCGCATCCCCACGGGAGATCATCCTCCCATAAAAGAGAGGTATCGACCCGTACCCCCTGCACATTACCAACACGCCAAGGGGATGCTTAGAGACATGAAGGAGGCTGGGGTAATCCGGGATAGTTGTAGCCCCTGGGCAGCCCCATTAGTTTTAGTCAAAAAGAAAGACAACACCATGAGGATGTGTGTAGATTACCGGAAAATCAACCGTATCACACACAAGGATGCGTACCCCTTACCAAGGATAGAGGAGTCATTGGCTGCTTTAAGATCTGCTAACTTCTTCTCTACCTTGGATCTCACTAGCGGGTATTGGCAGGTTCCTGTAGCAGAGGCAGACCGGGAGAAGACCGCATTCACCACCCCGATGGGACTTAGCGAGTTCACCTGCATGCCGTTCGGACTCTGCAACGCACCAGGAACCTTCCAACGCCTAATGGAGTGTTGTCTGGGCCACAGAAACTTCGAGACGGTCCTGTTGTACCTGGACGATGTCATCGTATATTCCAAGACGTATGAGGACCACCTGAAACACCTGGCGGAAGTGTTCGAGGCTCTGGCGAGTTACGGCCTAAAGGTGAAACCCTCCAAGTGTCACCTCCTGAAACCAAAGGTGCAGTACCTGGGACACGTAGTGAGCGCTGACAGAGTGGCTCCCGACCCTGATAAAATCACCGCAATTAAGGAATGGCCAAGCCCCTCCAGCGTAAAAGAAGTGCGGCAGTTCCTCGGGTTGGTAGGCTACTACCGAAGGTTTATTCCCGGTTTCACCAAAAAGGCAGCACCTATGCAGGACCTCCTGATAGGCCAGTCCCGGAAGGCCAAGAACCAGAAGCCGCCCTTCAAATGGGAAGAGCTGGAAGAAGAGTCCTTCCGCCAGCTGAAGATGGCCCTCACGGGGGACGAAATCCTGGCGTACCCGGATTATAGCCAGCCCTTTATCCTCTACACCGACGCCAGTAACATCGGGCTAGGAGCCGTACTGTCCCAGATCCAGCAGGGGAAGGAACGAGTAATCGCCTACGCCAGCCGAAAACTGCGACCCACCGAAAGGAACCCCGAGAATTACAGCTCATTTAAGTTAGAGTTCCTGGCCGTAGTATGGGCAATCACTGAGCGCTTTAAGCATTACCTCGCTTCTTCCCGGTTCACCGTGTACACGGATAACAACCCGCTGACACACCTGGACACGGCAAGACTCGGTGCCCTGGAGCAGAGGTGGATGGCCCGTCTGTCCAACTACGAGTTCACAATCAAATACCGGGCAGGACGCTCCAATACTAACGCGGATGCCCTGTCCAGGATGCCCAACCTGCCGGACGAAGGAGAAGAACCGGAGGGACTGGAAGAAGTTGAACTCCCTGCGTTCCACCGTCATGGGACTATCCAGTATTCCCACCGGGTAAGGGGTAAGCAGGCTGCTACGTTGAACCCCTTACCCCACTACAACTGGGCGGAAACGCAAGACAGCGACCCTGCCGTCCGACTGGTGAAGGAGATGCTGACTCGGCCGGAGGCTCGCCTTGAACCAGACGCTCCGGAGGAAGCCAAACAACTATGGGCGGAGAAGAGTCGACTATTCCTTTACAAGGGGAAGTTGTGCCGCAGAATGGTCAACTCCCGGACGCATGAACTACTCTGGCAAGTAGTGGTGCCACGAAGAGACGCAGCCATGGTGATGGAGGCATACCACGACGGAGCTGGACACTTCGGGTGGAAAAAGCTGGAGTTCCTGCTGCGCGAGCGGTTCCACTGGGTAGGCATGAGGGGAACCATCGAGAAGTGGTGCAGAGACTGTGGCCCGTGCAATCTGAGAAGGAAGGACCGGGCCAGCCAGAAGACTCCCCTGCAGTCCATCGTCACCCGGCAACCGTTGGAACTGGTAGCCTTGGATCATGTAAAACTAACCCCAAGCAGAAGTGGCTACGTCTACGCGTTAACCATCGTGGATCATTACTCCCGGTTCTTGGTTGTCGTCCCCGTCAAGGACTTAACGGCTCAAACAGCAGCTAGAGCCTTCCAGCAGCACTTCTGCCGTCCACACGGGTACCCGGACCAAGTGCTGACGGACCAGGGACCTGCCTTTGAAGCGGAGGTCTTTCAGGAATTCTGCAATCTGTATGGCTGCCGGAAGATAAGGACGACACCCTACCATCCGCAGACTAATGGACTTTGTGAAAAAATGAACCAGGTGGTAATGGATCTTCTAAAAACGTTGCCCCTGGAAGAACGCAGTCTGTGGCCTGAAAAGTTGCCCGATCTGGTGGACCTATACAACCACATCCCGGTAGGTTCCACCAACTGTACCCCGGCTTACCTAATGAGGGCAAGACCTGGTAAGTTACCTGTTGACCTGGAAATGGGAGTCCTGACCCCCGAGGACACTTCACCAGAAACAGACTGGGACACAGAGAGGCAGCAGCAGTACCGGAGAGTACAAGAGAGCGTGGAGCGAAGTCTCTGTCAGGCTAGGGAAAGACAAGAGAAGACTTACAACCAGTATGCTCCCGCTGTTCCCCTGGTACCCAGAGAGCAGGTCTTGAAGAGGAAAAGACGGCTCCACAAGTTGGATGACCAGTGGGAGGAGGACCCGTACACCGTACTGCCCTCAAGCCACGAGAACCCGAAGGTCTGTACCATCAGTAAAGACGGAGGGGAAACCACAGCCATTGTATCCCGGGACCACCTGAAGAAGTGTCCCGAACAACTGAGGAACCCTGAAGAGGAACAAGAAGACCATCGACCCGTGGGAGAAAGGGAAGATATGGTTAGTACCGTGCTCGGGGACTTCCCTCGGTCTTGGACTCAAGTCAATGGTGCAGTTGTGGTACCCGTACTCACCTTCCTCCAACCATCATTCCAAGAACCTACGGAGCAACGGGTAGAGCTGGAAGAACAGCCGGTCCAGGAGGCAGAAGACTCCACACGAGTAGAACAGGAGAATCAACCCTCTGCTTATAGTGAGCCTGCCGTACCCCTAGTGAGACAAAGAGCCGGTAGACAGCTGCCCAGTTTACCCTTGACAGCTCCTACACCCTGTAGTTCAGGGCCAGACAGTCAGCTCCGTAGGTCCACTAGGGCCACTAGAGGCCAGTTACCCGCACGCTGGAGAATTTGAAGTGTAAAAATAGTTTTATTTATGTTTATCTGTGTATTGTTGCTTGTGTATAATTTTGTGTTTCCAGTTGTTTTTAGGAAACCTTGGTGGATTTACCGGGAATCCTTGTATATAGTTGGAGCGTAACCCAGGATGGACTAGAGACTGTTAAGGACTCGGGGTAGGACAGACCCCTACCTGGTTACGTCTCCCTGTGTTGGTGAAATGGACACCTTGCTCTCTTCAGAGACTGCACCCGGTTGCGGACACGCCGTAACCATCTTTATATGTTTTCTTATTGTATTATTAATGTTTTTGCCTTGTTATGTTTTTCTAAATGTGTTTAGTCCCGGAGTACTAAATTTCACTAGGGGGGAATGTGGCACCCCAGGGGTCTGGTTTTCCACAGTAATGTAATGTTATGTCTGAGAGCAGGTGGGAGGTCCTTTGGTCAGGGATCCTGTGCATGCCACACCTCCTGCCCAGTCTTGGGAGGGGAAGAACTTCCCCTGTATAAACCCGGGGCTGAGGCAGGGTGAGTGAGACAAGGAGAGTGGAGACAAGAAGCAGCATAGGAAACAGGAGAGTTCCAAGGAGTCAGGGGCTGGCAGCTGCAGAGTTCGCCCTGACTAAGAAGATTCTTTACCGGACCCGGAGTCCGAGGCTGTGGGGACTAACTTCTACCCAGCAGCAGAATCCATCAGGCAGGGGATTTCAGGTCCTCTGGCCCAGAAGCCCGAAGGCACGGTCACACGCGTGGGACCAGCACCGCCATCGTGGAGCGGAAGCCATTAGAAGGCCCCGAGTCACCGGCCATACGGGTGAGCACCACACGGTACACTCAGGGACGTGGGCTACTTACATCAGCTTCTAGCAAGGTAGCCAGAAGAGTACAGTCAGTTTGTGAGGCCTACAACTACGCCTGGCCAGGGGAGATCCCATCTGCTCAAAGACTGACCAGGCCCCGTTTGCTAGCAAGTACTCCGGGAGGGTCTATCGTTGTTACCAGTAAAGACCCTGAACTACACCGTACCGTCTCTGAGTGGTTCCTGCTACCCCCATCATCCACGTCGGCTGCCCTGAGGCCATACCCCTCCCGTTGGGGGTTATACTATCACGCTGCACAATCCTACCACCGGCCTCAGCGGTCTGCCCTGCAGCAGCAGCTCCCTGGCTGCACTCAACGGGTGGCGTAGTCATCAACTATTTACTACTAATAGACTGCCGTCTAGTTTGACTCCCTGGGCACGGACCGGGTCACCGCCACGAGACTACAACCCTCCACTGATCCGGCTCCGGGTAGGCTCCCGCATGCGCAACGCAGCGCGAGACAGGCCCAGGGGCGCGTCAACTTCATGACATAGTAATTCCATAGTATAAAACATGAACAAAGTATCTGAACTTCAATTCCCTAACCCACCCTAAACCCAAATCCCAACACTCCAGAGAGAACCATTTTCAGAGCAGTTCTAGAATAACGGACTACAGCATTCGTAGAAGGGGGAAGAAGATAAAAAAGTGACTAACAAAGGGATAGCAGCGTTTTAATTTTATCATTTACTGCTTGATGCCTGAGCCGGGAAGTGCACGCTTGAAAACTGTTGCAGGCTGCTGTAATCACAGGACACAAGCAAACAGCATGGCATTTCCTATCAGCAGGGAGGAAGTAAAGGGAACAGTAATGAAAGTCTCCTCCTACTCCGCTCCATAATGAAATGAACAGTGTGCATCCTACAAATGCGATGCATACAATTCATTTTCCATACACAGGTTGTGAGTTGACCACTGGATATATACATGTGTATAACTAATTACCAGAACTGGAAATCGAAAAAAACGACGAGCAAGTTTGGGTGAATCCTGCCTTCATTACTGCACAGCCGCTCATAGAGGGATCGGTGCTAGGAACAGCAGGAGTGCCGGCGATGCTCACAGATTTACCTGCTGCGGGACTGAAGGAGTCTGATAGTGTTCGGCTCTAAGCTTTTTACCTTGTTTACGACAGGAATAATTGAAAGCTGTGCTTCAAAGGCGAGGAAGAAGTTGGTCACTGTCTGCGCTTGAATACCCTTAAGAGGGGAAAAAATATATATATACATATGACGCGCCCCCTGGGCCATATTCTTTAGGGGAATACCCGGAGCCGGATCAGATGGGGGTTGTAGTCTTCCGAGTGGCTGTGACCCGGTCCGTGCCCAGGGTGTCAAACTCAGAGTATGTGGCAGTCCTACAGATGTTATAAAGTTCTTAATGTCGACTACGCCACCCGTTGTATTGCGGTCACTATGGCCGCCGCTGCAGCAGGGTCCGCTGAGGCTGATGGTGTTGGTGCAGCTTTTGGTAGTATAACCCCCAACGGGTGGGGTATAGCCTCAGGGGGTCAGGTGCAGAGGATGGGGGTTGTGGTGGTGCAGCATAGATGTTAAGTGAAGACAGAGTCGGGTTGTGCAGTTTAGGGTATTTACTCACTGCTGATGTTCCGGTCACTCCAGCTTCAAGTGACCACCCGAGCCGTGCTGCGTCCACCAGGTCCTGGATTCAGCCAACCCCCAAACAAGTCCGGAGCGTGACCCTGAGCTCTCCTTCTGTCCTTTCCTCTGGCCGTCCCCACTAGTGATCCACCTAGGTCCAGCTCCCTCGGGCCTTCTGTTGGGAGACCCTTGGCCTTGGGTTCCCTGACCCTCCACGTGGTATGCCTTCGGGGTGGATGTGGTGAGTGGCCGTGGCAGACGCTGCCCACGGCCTCCGGTCTCTGGCTAGGGTGTGCTTTTGCCCCCACCAGTTTGGGATCCGGTACCCTATTGCCGACTCTTCACCCGGGGATTGAATTTGGGTTCTCAGAGTCCTCTCTTTGTCTCCTCTGGGTCTTTCCTTCTCTGCTCCACTCTCTCTCTCTCTCTGGGGCTTCTCTGCTCCTCTTCCTCCTCTGACTTCTCTCTGCAAAAGGCTGGCAGACTGACTGACCCTGTTCTTTGATGGTGCCCACCTTATATACACCCTCTATGTGTGAGCTCAGGTGACCAGCACCCAATGAGCTCCTATCTTTACCCAGGCTGCTCCCACTATCTGCCCCTACACTACTTGGGATGTACCACCCCCCTCCCACTCCAGCCAGGAACAGACTCGGTCGTACCTGCACATTTCTAAGTGGGAGTACCGTCGGCCTGCTCCTCGGAAATGGGATGTGTGTAGTGCATGCAGCCTACCGAGCTCAGGTCCACACTCCATCCTTACCCGGGAGTGGAATATCACACCTCTGGGTTGAGGTGCAATACCCCTGTAGCAGCCGAATCCTCAGGGTGCTACACATATATACAAATACTGAAACATCTAAATGCATTAGAACATCAAACCTGGTGAAGCGGTAAATGACTTGTCCTCCAGGGATACAGGCTACTGTCATTCAGTAATTATTTAATAGGAATTTTACATTTTATGTGATCACCACGCTAGAATGTAAATGATGAAAACACAACACAACTCCTCACCATATGAAGATATTTTGTGTTTTATAGAACAGCATTTCTGTGGAATAACACAACTGATTTACTGTGTATGCACCATAGCCTTCATTTGATGTCACTTACTGTCACCTGTCACCTTGCCCCAACTCTGCAATCCCCAATATCAGTCCATGACCTCAATGGGGTCACTATAAAATTCTAAAGAGGACTGGTCATGTCTCTATTAGAAAATAGATAAACTTAGGATAGAAACAATATGAGCATATACCCTGCTATAAGTAAGTAAAAAGCAATAGTGAATATATATAATATAGGGTACTTAGTAAACATGGTTTTTGATTTAAAAAAAGCCATCCCACCCACACCAAGGTGTACCCAGTCAGTTATGTGAAATATATAATAAAATACACTTTAGTACAATATTAGTGTTTTGTCCCTTTAAATCTGCTGCTACTTCTGTCACCATGGTAACTGCATTCATACTCGGCCAATAGGATTGCTCGGTTTGAATTTGGAAAAAAAAAAAAAAGTCCTATATCGTCAGTTTGTTCCTTCTCATCTGAGTGTGAAGACAGACACCTGCGATCAGCGAGAGATTATAGGTATAAGACGTGATATAATATAACGGACGGAGCCACATCCCATCACACGCACTCAGCGACCACAACTCACAGGAATCAGCACATTTACCAGACAATAAGTTATTATACCCCAACACATAATACGCTGAGACACCAGTGGGGGGCGCCGCACTCGTTACATCTCCCATCTGGATGGATCCAGCGACGAGATCCTGATATTTCCCCCCAGCTCCGCTCCTCCATAGGGAATGGCCCAGATGCACGCAGAACGGACCGAAGTGTAATACTGCTAGAACTCTGCATGATATCACATCCTCCATATATACCACATAATAAAGGGGTGCTCCCACTGGGACAGGTCATCACCTATCCAGAGATCAGTGATAACTTGTTCCAACTAGACATCCCCTTTAATGGAAGAGATCACATCTCTAACAGTCAATACGCTATTCATTCCCAATCTTCCCTGGCCCCAGTAATGCCCCTGAGTATATCGCCAATATGAGCCAATCATCAAACCCTCTGCTGACTGTTCCCGATGTTTTATAGAGTTTGGAGACGTTGCTAC
Organism: Phyllobates terribilis; assembly: GCF_046119375.1. NCBI lineage: Eukaryota > Metazoa > Chordata > Amphibia > Anura > Dendrobatidae > Phyllobates > Phyllobates terribilis. Next base: position 4,153,169 of record NW_027362899.1, read on the forward strand.
AAGAGAAGATATCAGCGGACACCATGGGGGTGGAGTATTCTGCCAGCGATGGAGCAGGTAGTATCCACCAGTCTGTGATATCTGACCTTCCTCCATATTCTGCTCTTACATGCGTTTCTTCAGCTTTACCCCTTCCCGACATAACCAATTTATGTTTTTTTTCTGTTTTTTCCTCCGCTTTTTCCAACTTTTCTAACTTTTTGATATCTGTCCACATAGTGTGAGGTCTTGTTATTTTGTAGGCTGAGCTGTCCTTATAAATGACACCATTCATTTACCACATAGTCCTAGAAAACGGGAAAAACATTTCAAGTGCAGTAAAAGTGCGGAAAAAAAAAGCCTGACATTGTTTTTCTGGGAACGGTTTTAACGGCGCACATTGTGTGGTAAAAATGACCTGGTAATAGGATCCTACTCCTCAGTGTGATTACAGCAAGACCAAACTTCTCCAATAGTTTTGGCAAAAGAAAAAAACTTTTTTTTGATGCTGTCACCATTTTTTCTGAGACCCGAAACATTTTCAGTTTCCGGGTTGATGGAGCTGTGTGGGGGCTTATTTTTTGAAGGGCAAGAGGACTTTATTGATAACATTTTGGGACACATATGTCATGGTCATCGCTTCTTACAGGATTTTCTGCAGTATTGAGGCGAACGAAAAAATGCAATTTTGTCTTTTTTAATTTTTTTCTGTGTTCACTGATCGTTTTTTTTTTTTATATTTTGATAGATTGTATTTCTCTGAAAGAGACCATACCACAAAATGTGTATATTTTTATTATCTTTATTTTTAGTGGGAGGTGAGTTGAACGTGTGGGGTTTTAATAAATATATATATACTTTTTTTCACTGTATTTGTATACATCATCTGATTGCTTGTGCTATATACAGCGATACCACAGTAATGCTCCATATAGCAAAACCACGGTCTTCTTTACAGCCCAAATGAAGCTTTATGATGACAGGCACGGAGGCTTCAGCAGACCCCCGGATGTCATAGCAGTCCATCGGCGCCCTATGATCGCGTCACAGGAGCGCCGGTGGGCGTATGGAACGACGCGTCCCAATGCTGGCGCGCTGTTAATGCTGCTGTTAGAGATTGACAGCAGCACTGAACAGGTTAACAGTGGTGGGCAGATCTTCGCTCCACTCGCAGCTGTTAGAGGCAGGTCCTGGTTGTTTGTCACAGCCATTATCTGCCATGTACGGGGCGAGCTGACCCTGCTCCATACACCCGCTACTGACTTATACCATACATGTACGGCAGATGTTGGTAAGGAGTTAAAGCGGTTGTCCAGCTTTGGGGCCATTTTTTTACTTTAATGCAAGTATTTGGGGCTAAAATCAATTTCTGTAACATTAAAAATGTTGCCTTCTGTAGCATCTGTGCTGCACTGTCTATTGCTGGCTGCAAAATTAGCTAACTGAGAATCTATCAGTGAGCTCCTTAGTCTTAAGGGAGAGTTTGTAGATCTTTAATCTGTTTTTTTTTCCTGAGTGCCTATTAGCTGATCTATGCCCAAAGAAAACACAAAACTTGAATGTGCAGGGAAACAATAAGTCTGTAATAGTCGGTGTAAAACACTTAATGAAACCTAAATGTAAAAAATTACTTTTAGTAGTAAATACATGACATGAGAAAATATACACTGCTCAAAAAAATAAAGGGAACACTTAAACAACAGAATATAACTCCAAGTAAATCAAACTGCTGTGAAATCAAACTGTCCACTTAGGAAGCAACACTGATTGACAATCAATTTCACATGCTGTTGTGCAAATGGAAGACAATAGATGGAAATTATTGGCAATTATCAAGACACACTCAATAAAGGAGTGGTTCTGCAGGTGGAGACCACAGACCACATCTCAGTACCAATTCTTTCTGGCTGATGTTTTGGTCACTTTTGAATGTTGGTTGTGCTTTCACACTCGTGGTAGCATGAGACGGACTTTACAACACACAGAAGTTGCTCAGGTAGTGCAGCTCATCCAGGATGGCACATCATTGCGAGCTGTGGCAAGAAGGTTTGCTGCGTCTGTCAGCGTAGTGTCCAGAGGCTGGAGGCGCTACCAGGAGACAGGCCAGTACACCAGGAGACGTGGAGGGGGCCATAGCAGGGCAACAACCCAGCAGCAGGACCCCTACCTCTGCCTTTGTGCAAGGAGGAACAGGAGGAGCACTTCCAGAGCCATGCAAAATGACCTCCAGCAGGCCACAAATGTGCATGTGTCTGCATAAACGGTTAGAAACCGACTCCATGAGAGTGGGATGAGGGCCAGACGTCCACAGATGGGGGTTGTGCCCAATGCCAGACCTCATGTGGCTGGAGTATGTCAGCAGTTCCTGCAAGATGAAGGCATTGAAGCTATGGACTAGCCCGCCCGTTCCCCAGACCTGAATCCCATTGAGCACATCTGGGACATCATGTCTCACTCCATCCACCAACGTCACGTAGCACCACAGACTGTCCAGGTGTTGGTGGATGCTTTAGTCCAGGTCTGGGAGGAGATCCCACAGGAGACCATCCGCAACCTCATCAGGAGCATGTCCAGGCGTTGTAGGGAGGTTATACAGGCACGTGGAGGCCACACACAATACTGAGCCTCATTTTGACTTGTTTTAAGGACATTACATCAAAGTTGGATCAGCCTGTAGTGTGTTTTTCCACTTTAATTTTGGGGGTGACTCCGAATCCAGGCCTCCATTGGTTAATACATTTGATTTCCATTGATGATTTTTGTGTGATTTTGTTGTCAACACATTCAACTTTGTACAGAACAAAGTATTCAATGAGAATATTTCATTCATTCAGATCTAGGATGTGTTATTTGAGTGTTCACTTTATTTTTTTGAGCAGTGTGTATATATAATATAAATAATTACTGCAGCTTTAATGCTATTTATTACGTCTCAGGAGGAGGACGGAAGAGGAAGAGGACGGAAGAGGCGGAGGACGGAAGAGATGGAGGACGGAAGAGGCGGAGGACGGAAGAGGAGGAGGACAGAAGAGGAGGAGGACGGAAAAGGAGGAGGACGGAAGAGGAGGAGGATGGAAGAGAAGGAGGACGGAAGAGGCGGAGGACGGAAGAGGCGGAGGATGGAAGAGGCAGAGGACAGAAGAGGCGGAGGACGGAAGAGGCGGAGGACGGAAGAGAAGGAGGATGGAAGAGGAGGAGGACGGAAGATGAGGAGGACCGAAGAGGAGGAGGACGTAAGAGGAAGAGGACGGAAGAGGAAGAGGACGAAAGAGGCGGAGGACAGAAAAGGCGGAGGATGGAAGAGGCGGAGGACAGAAGAGGCGGAGGACGGAAGAGGCGGAGGACAGAAGAGGAGGAGGATGGAAGAGAAGGAGGACGGAAGAGGAGGAGGACAGAAGAGAAGGAGGACAGAAGAGGAGGAGGACGGAAGAGGAAGAGGACGGAAGAGGAGGAGGACGAAAGTGGAGGAGGATGGAAGAGGAGGAGGACAGAATAGGAGGAGGAGGACAGAACTGCACCTTAAGATCCCTAGGGGGAAAGGAATGGTAGTAATATAGTGGTAGTATATCCGTATTAGTGTAATATGAGTAATAATACTAGTGATAATAGTAAGAAAGTAATAAAATAACAGTAGTAATAGTAGTAGGTAGAATAGCAGTGTGATCCAGGGTCCTAGGACTGATCGCCTTTTCTCGGGGTCAAGAAGGAATTTTTCCCCTGTGACACAAATTGGCTGAAGGTGTCCTGGGGTTTTTGCCTTCTTCTGGATCAACACTGTAGGTATAGGGCAGTATTAGTAGTGATAGGAAAGAAGAATAATACTGTAATAAGATAGCACAATGTAATAATAACCATATCAAATAGATTTATAAAAACAAATTAAAATAACTCCAGTAGTACAATAATTAGTGTAATATTATATAACTTGTAATAACATTAATAGGTTTGATCCAGGGTCCTAGGACTGATCGCCTTTTCCCGGGGTCAAGAAGGAATTTTTCCCCTGTGACACAAATTGGCTGAAGGTGTCCTGGGGTTTTTGCCTTCTTCTGGATCAACACTGTAGGTATAGGGCAGTATTAGTAGTGAAAGGAAAGAAGAATAATACTGTAATAAGATAGCACAATGTAATAATAACCATATCAAATAGATTTATAAAAACAAATTAAAATAACTCCAGTAGTACAATAATTAGTGTAATATTATATAACTTGTAATAACATTAATAGGTTTGATCCAGGGTCCTAGGACTGATCGCCTTTTCCCGGGGTCAAGAAGGAATTTTTCCCCTGTGACACAAATTGGCTGAAGGTGTCCTGGGGTTTTTGCCTTCTTCTGGATCAACACTGTAGGTATAGGGCAGTATTAGTAGTGAAAGGAAAGAAGAATAATACTGTAATAAGATAGCACAATGTAATAATAACCATATCAAATAGATTTATAAAAACAAATTAAAATAACTCCAGTAGTACAATAATTAGTGTAATATTATATAACTTGTAATAACATTATTAGGTTTGATCCAGGGTCCTAGGACTGATCGCCTTTTCCCGGGGTCAAGAAGGAATTTTTCCCCTGTGACACAAATTGGCTGAAGGTGTCCTGGTGTTTTTGCCTTCTTCTGGATCAATAGCTTTAGGCATAGGGATTTTAGTAATACCATTATTAGAATCACAAGATTAATAAAAAAAAATTAGAATTACATTTTTTTAATTCGTTTTATAACAGTTACAATTAATTGCATTAATGCAATAATAATAAATAGTAAAAATGGTGGTAATAATAATAATACAAAAAACTAGTCCCAGTTAGTAAGTTAGTGTAATGTTAGTGTAGGGACCCATCTGAAGAGGTCGCCTTGACGTTGGCAGATGGGCTCGCACAATTTGCTCAAAATGTGCGCTAAGAACCTCATATTTCTATGTACAGGAGATCTAGCAGTAATACCATTCAGGAGATATCTGTGTACACACATTTTGTTATATACTTTTGTGCAGCACACAGGGCAGGTATACAGGTACAGGGCGAGAGTGTTACAGTGATATTATAACTCGGCCTTAAGGATAAAATGCTGATAACTACAGATCCTGGAAACACATTCGAAACTAGACCTTGTAAGTAACTGGTTCCCAGCTAGTGGTAAATATGTACAGGGCAGTCCGGTACCAAGACCTGCTCTATAGGACACATTATCATCAGGCAGGTCCTTACAAGATCTGCGGCAGAAGTGTGGCTGTGTAACACAGTCCTGCTCCTGCCTCAGCTGCCCACAGTGGAGCCAACCCTGATCCTGGCAGCTTAATCCATTGTATGACACAGTAGGGGGCTTCCACAGCATTTAGGCACTTTAGACAGGAGAGGGAGGCATGATCATGGTGCCAATGAGTTTCTATGGCAGCTGAGATCTAACAATGGACCCCATGACGGCCATTTTACTGCTCCTATTAGACTCCGGCTGAGGAAAGGTCTATGAGGACACCGGTCAGACTTATGTCGCCTGCTCTGCACATATTAGAAATACCTAGGGCTGATTAGTTTGCCATTTGTAAATTTGATCCAGCAGCGTTGGGCTACCACTGACGTGATCAGGGCTATTGAGCTCCTAGATTGGGCAGAGGAGCTCAGTATTCAGCAGGAGCTGGCCGAGGAGAGCAGAGCAACTTGCATGGGGCTGCTGCACAAGAAGCAACTCACAAGGTGGAGATTTACCCGGAGACGCTGTGCTCGGGCTGTGATCTGCTGTGCAGGCTGCATAGTAGATGCCTCGAAGGACCCGAACTTCACCCCTAACAGGCACAGCAGAGCTCGGAGGGCTGCAAGTGAACAGAGAGCGGCTGATTAGTAACTGCTGCGTCTCCTGCAGCTCAGATAAGAGCCGCACAGAGCGGGGGTTCAGTAATGATGAATATGGGAAGTGTCCGCCCCTCACATGCCCTAAATGCGGCCTCCAGAGGTAAAGTTTCCCCTGTAACCAGCGCCTCCTCCCACCTTCTCTGCTGGCATGCTCCATTACTTAAAGGGGATGTCTGTAGAAAACAAGTTATCACTTATCCACAGGGTCGGTGATCACTTACTGATCGTGGGGTCTGACCGCTGCGAGCCATCGTCTGATCGGGAAGGAGTGGAAAGTCAGGGATCAACTGCTGCTCCATTCATTCTCTATGGGGCTCCGGAAAAGCCGAGCTCAGCGCTTGAATGCCACATAGGGAATGAATGGAGCGGATCCTGGAGTAATAACATGCCCTCCTCTCCTCAGCTTTCTGTCTGTGTAAGTGGCTCAGCCCTTGTCTCCCCTTCTGCTCCGGCTTCTGTGCTGGTCCTTGTGAGGAAGAGGAAACCCTCTGCCCTTCTGCTCCGGCTTCTGTGCTGGTCCCTGTGAGGAAGAGGAAACCCTCTGCCCTTCTGCTCTCAGTCCTCTGCGACTTTTCACAATCGCTCAGTGCACCCATTATATGTAATAAGGATCATTCTTCATCCCTTGTCCAGCTTTCATCCCCCCCAGTCTGACCAGCGGACAAGATAATAAACATGTGAGTGGAAGGTTCACAATTATTAGATGTGTTGTGAAAAGTCTCCACAGCATTATCCGGAGAAAACTGCAGGGTGACCGCTTGTGAAACCAGCACAAAATCCAGCGGACAGCGCTTCCCTGTCCCCCGCCGGTCTCCGTATCCTGGCATTCAGCTATTCCATTTGGTGCTTATTCTGGAAGGAAAACAAAAATGTGATGTTCTTACACAGACGCCTGAAGACGCAGCTTTTCATCATCCATGTTGGGCTGTTGTATGACGTGTGGATTACTCTGCTTGCTGGATTCTTGCATTACCACAAACACTGCCTTTATTTTGTGATTTCTGTGCCGCTTCCCACTTCTATTGGCACTGTGATATATCAGCACGTGAGGGCTGCCACAATCATGTGTCAATAGGTTATTGCTGGAGCCTGTGATATAGAGACCATCCTGGACCAGGGAAGACTTGGTACAGAAGCACCTAGAGAGGGGGGTACAGGGGCTTCATTTCAATTTTAAACTTAGCTGGATTGTGTTTAGCTACAAGAATGGAAAGTAAAATAATAAAATCTTAATTTTTTTTTCCTATTTGGCAAAATCGTCCATCAGAGGTTTGGCCACTACCAAAAAGTTTTTGATGAACTTACAGTAGTAGCTGGCGAAACCCAAAAAACTTTGTAATGCCTTTAAGTCTTGAATATAATACCAATACAGTACCGTCCGGACTTTGGCCAGATCCATGCAAAAACGGTGAATGATAAGAACTAACCCTGAATGGAGAACATACATTTCTCTGGTTTGACAAATAATTTATTATCTTTGAGTATCTGTAAGACCTGCCTGATATGTACCTGATGTGACTGGAGGTAAGTAAATTAATATGTCATCAAGATTGGTTTGTTGTGATCTACCTGCCAGATGACTAAAAATGTCACTAACAGTGTTGAAAGAAAGCGGGAGCATTAGTCAACCCAAATGCCATCACAAGCTTTTCATAGTGCCCCTCAAGAGTATTGAAGGCCATCTTCCACTCATCTCCTCAATGTGAATGAGATTATAAGCCCCCCTGAGGTCTAGTTTAATCAAATCGTAGGAGCCAAATTTTTTTCTAAAGAGGTCGGGGATGAGAGGGAGAGGATATGCATCCCAGACCGTGATCCGATTAAACTCGCGAAAATCAAGGCGGGGGCGCAACCCCCAGTCTTTTTTTTGACAAATAAAAACCCCACTGCAACGGGAGATGAAGAACGTCTTATAGGGCCCAATGGTAGACTGACTGACCATTCTGTTCTGAACTGCCACCCTAAGATGGCTTCCCATTATATACCTACTGTATAAGTGCTCCCTCTAACGGCTTCCTCCACCCACACCCACTACTGGTTCCCCCTACCTTTGGGTTCCCCCCACTCCAGCCAGGGACAGGGCTCAGCAGCTGCACTCTGCATGTTGGATGCAGGTGATTTGGGGGGTTCTGTGCAGCACTCCCATCTTACCTGAGTGAAGGGAGACACCACACCTCTGGGTGAGGTGCAGTACCACTGTGGCGACTGAACACTCAGGGGTGCCACATTCCCCCCCCCGGTAAAACACAGCACGTCCGCGGGCTGGAACAGAGCAAAACCAGGCATAACTGACATGCAAAATTTTTAAGATGCATCAGCATATTTGACCATAAAACAACATTTCTTCCCTTTATGGGAGGCACATTTCTTTTAACGTTACTGGTTACATTATAAAACATCATAAGAGTATTGTCATATAAAACAATTTTCAAGACAGTTCCAGCACCAGGGTGCAACAGTAGCAGCATGAGGGACCCGTCCACAAACCCTCAACGTAGGCCCTGGGCATGGCTGCAGGGCATAGACGATCCAATCCTGGACCTCGTCTTCCACCACGCCAAACGGGTTTTTGTTCTGAGGTATATTTGTAATTATAAAACCAATAGGATGCACTTTAAGAAGTGCTAAACTATGTACAATGTCAACGTCCGGCTTCTCACAGTCCTCAGCCTGTCAGTCTCTGTACCCTGACGGGTAACTGGGTAGCAAACATGAAGTCAACTGCACCCTTCCGGGAAACTTATGTACAGTCCAGTTAACTAAAACAGTTTAACAGTGGGGCCCCCTCCGGGGGAACCCCTGGTTTCTGCAGGCTGACCCAGCCTGGTCATCAGCCTCAGGCTGCAGGGGGACCAGGGATGGAGCAGCGCCAGCCGCATTTGGGACAGGGACATCACTCCGACCTGCTCCCACGACTGCGTCAGCTCGGCCTGACACCTCCCGGTCTTTACACAGCTTCTCTCCACCGCCTCTCCTCTTTCGGGGGCGGTCCCATGGCACTTTGCTGTCGGTCACTCCCTGTGTCGGCCTCCCCGCTTTGACGGACACATCTATGCGGACAGTCACTGTTGCAAGGGGCAGGGCCTGCTTTTGGAGCCATTCTGGGACCCGGCCCACGACGGGAGGTTCCATTCTGTTGTTCTTTAGCACGCACATAATGGCGCCCGGTCTTCTGGGGCGGGCGCCACATTCAAGGCAGAAAACACTTCTTTAGGCGCACATTACCCGCAGATGGCAGGCTGGTCACGTATCCTGTTTGTGACGCCAAGTGGTGACTCGCTGCCCCCTGGGCCGCGGGGCACACGGCAGCCGGGCCGTATGGCTGCTTTGGGGAATATCACGGTGGCTGGCCCGGGGCGGTCAGTGCAAAAGGGATTATTTATAGGATTTGTCGTGAAGCCACCTGTGGTGTCTGGTGAGGATCACCAGCGCTGCAACAGTCCTCTGAGGCAGATGTTAGGGCAGCTAGAGATGGAACGGCTCCCCACAGGTGGAGCGGGCCTCAGGGCAGTGTAAATAGATGGAGGGTGCGCTGGGCGTTGTAGTGCAGGGAGGGAAATGGCACCAGTGAAGGAATAGACGGAGGCAACTCAGTGCAGTCGTCCAAGATTTTAATTCACAGTTCTTCAGGAAACACAAAAGTGCAAGTTACAGGTGAAGGCCTCCCACGTTGCGCCGTGTTCACCCTGGCAGGGGTTCAATCCTTCCTCAGGAAGTTTAGGAATGCTTGGCAGAACCCCACTTTCTCGTGTTCCTACTTTGACCGTCTTCACACTAGGTCCTTCTCCCTGCTGCCCTGCGCTGCCCACTCTCAATCCCGCTCGGGTATGCTGAAGTCCTTCCTGTACGTCGGATCCGGGACCAACCTGACCCCCTGGAGATTAGAATGGGGCAACCGATCCCTCTGTCTTCTGACAGATGCGGGGCGTATGGGTGCTGTCCTGCACGCGCCGTACCCCTGGGATCCCTTCTTAGAATGGAGCCTACTCCCTTCTCCCCTCCGGGGCCTCTATCCCGGGCCCTTCTTGTGGAGCAGAGCTCCTGCTGAGCCTCTGCTCCCAGACAGTCCTCACTGACCGTCTGTACTGTACTGACTGACCATTCTGTTCTGAACTGCCACCCTAAGATTGCTTCCCATTATATACCTACTGTGAGCTCCTTCTAACTGCTTCCTCCACCCACACCCACTACTGGTTCCCCCTACCTTTGGGTTTCCCCCACTCCAGCCAGGGACAGGGCTCAGCAGCTGCACTCTGCATGTTGCCCTTCCAGCCGGTCTGAAGCAGTGTAATGTTGGATGCAGGTGTTTTGGGGGGTTCTCTGCAGCACTCCCATCTTACCTGAGTGAAGGGAGACACCACACCTCTGGGTGAGGTGCAGTACCTCTGTGGCGACTGAACCCTCAGGGGCGCCACATGCCCACGATGCAGAAATGCTCCGGATTTTTCCTGAGTGTTTCTGCATCTCCCTGGCAGAAAAAACGCATGCAGATTTTACATGCGTTTTTCCTGCCAGGGACAAACGTAAGTGAAGCATTTTTCACATGCATGTCCGCATGCGGGTTGTCAACCGCTTTCCAAGCGATTTTAGCATCACTTGGAAAGTGCTTGACAACTTGGTCACACTATATAAATCCTTGCAATCGGCATGTATTTATATAGTGTGAACAAGTTAATAGTTGAAAAAAAGAATAAAAATGGTAAAAAAAAAAAATAGAATTAGACTTACCGGTAATTCTGTTTCTAAGATCCTCCACGACAGCACACCTGGAGGTAGCCTCCCCATCCTAATTAGGGACAGGAAAACAAGATGTTAAATAGCCCCTCCCTGCTACAATCCCCAGTGTTTTCAAAGGACCACACAGTATGAATGCTCTAAATATTTATTAACACTAAGGATTTTTCCAATCAAAGAAATGGAGGGAACTACCCATGCTGTTGTGGAGGGTCTTAGAAACCAAATTACTGGTAAGTCTAATTCTATTTTCTCCAATCCCCTCCATGACAGCACACCTGGAGTAATACCAAAGAATGAATTTTAGGGAGCGACAACAGCCTGAAGGACTTTCCTTCCAAATGCTAAGTCTCTATTAGATATTACATCTAGTCTATAATGTTTAGCAAAGGTATGGACAGACAACCATGTAGCTGCCCTGCAAATCTGCTCAATGGATGCACTAGCTTTTTCCGCCCAGGAGACCCACATAGCTCTAGTAGAAAGAGCTTTCAAAGATTTCAGAGGAGGCAAATCTTGAACTATGTATGTTTCACAAATTGCTTTCTTAATCCAATTTGCTAGCGTATTTTTGCAATTTTCTTTCCTTTATTGGGCCTTCCATATTGGACAAATAGGTTCTGATCCTTCCTCCAGGTTTCAGTCTGCCTCAAATAGCGGATTATAGTCCTTCTTACATCCAACGCGTGGAATTCTTCTTCCTTGCTATTTGATGGATTTTGACAGAATGACGGAAGAATTATTGGCTGAGACATATGAAAATTAGACGACACTTTAGGTAGAAAAGAAGGATCCAACTGGAGGATGATCCTGTCCTCCAAAATACGACAATAAGTCTCTCTGATAGACAGGGCTTGGATTTCACTCACTCTTCTGGCTGTAGTCAGAGCTATAAGCAATGCCGCTTTCCAAGACAATTTGTCTATGTGTGCCTCGGCTATTGGCTCGAAAGGATGCATAGTTAGGCCTCTAAGAACTACGTTGAGATCCCAAGGTGGAACTATTTTAGCTCTTGTTGGATTAATCCAAGAAGCAGCTATCATGAACCTCTTAATCCATCTGTTTTGGGCCAAATCAGCATCAAAATAGGAACTTAAAGGCGAGACTTGGACCTTCAGCGTGCTTGGTCTTAATCCTTTAGACAGACCGTTCTGTAGGAAATCCAAGATTCTGGCCACGTCAGGCCGAAAGGGATCTAATGGACGAGGCTCATACCATAGCTTGAAAGCTTTCTAGATTTTTCCATAGATGGAAATTGTGACTGGTTTTCTGCTTTTCTGCAGTGTATGTGACTCGCCCCCAGGGGTGTCGCGGGGCACCCGGCAGCCGGGCCTAAGACTGCCTGCGGGGATTATCGCGGTGGCTGGCCCAGGGCGGTCAGTGCCAAAAGGAATTATTTGTAGGGAATTTCTTGTGACGCCACCTGTGGTGTCTGGTGAGGATCACCAGCGCTGCAACAGTCCTCTGAGGCAGATGTCAGGACAGCTTGAGATGGAACGGCTCCCCACAGGTGGAGCAGGCCTCAGGGCAGTATAAATGATGCAGGTTGCGCTGAGCATTGTGGTGCAGGGAAAGCGATGGCACAGCAGGAGTAACGGACAGAGACAGGGGATTTGCTTCATTTCCTTTACTGGTACAGCTGTTAGGTACGGTCCAGGGTACTCCAGATGAAGGGCGCACTTTTGGACTTCTCCCCAGGGAGCAGGTATAGGGCCTCCTGATCCGTGTCTGTCCCTATGTATGTGTAGCACCCTGAGGATTCGGCTGCTACAGGGGTATTGCACCTCAACCCAGAGGTGTGATATTCCACTCCCGGGTAAGGATGGAGTGTGGAACTGAGCTCAGAAAGCTGCATGCACTACACACATCCCATTTCCGAGGAACAGACCAACGGTACTCCCACTTAGAAATGTGCAGGTACGACCGAGTCTGTTCCTGGCTGGAGTGGGAGGGGGGTGGTACATTCCAGTAGTGTTGGGGCAGATAGGGGGAGCAGCCTGTGTAAAGATAGGAGCTCATTGGGTGCTGGTCACCTGAGCTCACACATAGAGGGAGTATTTAAGGTGGGCACCATCTAAGATCAGGGTCAGTCTGCCACAGTCAGTCAGTCTGTGAGAAGTCAGAGGAAGAGGAGCAGAGCAGCCCCAGAGCAAGAGTGAGAGAAGAGAGAAAGAGAGACCCAGAGGGGGAAACAAAAAGGAACTCTGAGAACCCATATACAAACCTAGGGTGAAGAGTTGGGAATAGGGTACCGGATCCCAAACTGGTGGGGGCTAAAGCATTCCTCAGCCAGAGACCGGAGGCCGTGGGCAGGATCTGCCACGGCCACCCACCACATCCACCCTGAAGGCAAACCACGTGTAGGGTCAGGGAACCCAAGGCCAAGGGTCTCCCAACAGAAGGCCCGAGGGAGCTGGACCTAGGTGGATCCCTGGTGGGGACGGCCAGAAGAAAGGACAAGAAGGAGGGCTCAGGGACACGCTCCGGACTTGCTTGGGGGTTGGCTGAATCCAGGACCTGGTGGACGCAGCACGGCTCGGGTGGTCACTCAAGGCCGGAGTGACCGGAATATCTGCAGTAAGTAAACACCCTGAACTGCACAACCCGACTCTGTCTTTACTTTTCATCTACGCTGCACCACCACAACCCCCATCCTCTGCACCTGACCCCTGAGGCCATACCCCTCCCGTTGGGGGTTATACTATCTAAAGCTGCACCAACACCATCAGCCTCAGCGGACCCTGCTGCAGCGGCGGCCGTAGTGACCGCAATCCAACGGGTGGCGTAGTCGACATAACGAACTTTGTAACATCTGTAGGACTGCCACATACACTGAGCTTGACACCCTGGGCACGGACCGGGTCACAGCCACTCGGAGACTACAACCCCCATCTGATCCGGCTCCGGGTATTCCCCTAAAGAATATGGCCCAGGGGGCGCGTCATATGCTCCTGGCCAGCCTGCAACTGGGCCTAGCTTATGTGTCCTGCTTTTACTTCACCAGATGCTCAGAAATAGGACCTCTGGTTGGTAACCACTTTCCCTGGACGTCGGGGCCTTCGTGGTTCCTGATCCTGTGTGTGTCTAGCCTTCAGGTTTGTCAGGGACTTGTAGTCCTCCTGGGATTCCGGTTATCCCCACTGGGTGTAAAGGATCCCTGTAGGCGCAGATCCGGTGTCCGGTAGATATAATGGGGTGAGCTTATTGTGCTCCTCTGCCCCCTTGGTTTCACTCCCCTTTTTCTCCTTGCCGTCGGCCACACTCGGGGCCCTCACTACTAGGCAGCTGACGTGCTGCGTCTTCACCGCTATCTGAGTGTCGGCACGCTCTCAGGCTCTCTCTCAGCCTGCCTGCTCTGCTCTGACTCTGAGCACTCACTAATCAACTGAGTTGCCTGGCTCCACCTTCCCTATATATATCCCTATCTGGGCTCCCTCTGCTGGTATGAGTTGGAAGGTAGATGTGTTTGTATCTAGTGAGGGCCTCTTGTGGAGAAATCCATCCATGCACCCTTCTGGGTTCTGTGGCACCAATGCACAGCAGGGCGCCACATTTGGATCACCTGTACTGAGAAGCCTCTGGCTTTTCAGAGGGTGGTCTCAGAAGCCAAGCTGCTAGAGCCAAATTCTGAGGGGCCGGATGGAAAATCTGGCCCTAATGCAGCAGATCGTGGATTCGAGGAAGCATCAATGGATCATCCATTCTTAGACTGCTCAATGTTCCGAACCATGCTCTTTTTGGCCACATTGGAGCTATTAGGATAGTCTTGAGCCCTTCCGACCTGATTTTTTGTAAAGTCCTTGGTATTAACAGAATCAGGGGAAAAGCATTAGCGAGCCCAACTTTCCAAGGGTGAGCGAATGCATCTATCCCTGTTGCTGAATCCTCGGGTTTCAAAGAGAAAAAGGCTCTTACTTTTGCGTTTTCCTGGTTCGCAAACAGGTCCACATCTGGGTATTCCCACTTTTGAACAATCATCTGAAATATCTTCGAGTTCATGCTCCACTCCCCTGGATGAATGTATTTTCTGCTCAGAAGATCTGCATGATAGTTGTCGGAGCCCCTCAGATGCAGAGCCGATAAGGATAGTAGATTATGCTCCGCCCAGGGGAAGATCCTTTCGGAGATCATCTGTAACCTCCTGTTTCTTGTACTTCCCTGATGTCTCAAGTGGGCTATAGTTGTCATATTGTCCGAGTAGACTCTGACATTCGACCCCTGAAGCACAGTAGTGGCTGCCCATAGGGTTTCTTCCACCACTTTCATTTCTCTTAAGTTTGAGTACTGCTCTGCTATTTCTTGCGACCAGACCCCTTGGAAGGCCACGTGGGAGACTACTGCTCCCCATCCTCTTTTGCTTGCGTCTGTTTTGATGGATAACAAGGGAAGTTGAATCCATGCTGAACTTTTCTCCAGATTTCCTGGACAGAGCCACCAATTTAAAGATGCTTTCACCTTCTCTGGCAGATGAATTCTGTTGGAGAGGGAACTTGGAGATCTGTCCCAACAGGAAAGGATGTAGTTTTGAAGGACCCTTGAATGCGCTTGAGCCCAAGGTACCGCCTAAATAAATGAGGTCATGGACCCGAGGACGGACATGGCGAATCTTAATGACACTCCTCTCTGGTTCTTTAGTGCATAAACTTTCGACCTCAACTGAATCTGCTTCTCTTTTGGCAGAAAAGAGGCTTGTTGCTGAGAATCCAGGAGAATTCCCAAGGAGGTCTTCCTGGTGGAGGGAATCAGATCTGACTTTTGGTAGTTTATCAACCATCCCAAGGATTCCAGGATCTGGAGGGTCATCTGGAGGACTCTTTCCAAGCTTGAAACCGAGGGAACCATCACCAAAAAATTGTCTAAATATGGGACGATGCAGATATTCAGTTTCCTTAGATAAACCTACTACCTCTGCCATGATCTTTGTAAACAGGCGGGGTGCTGACGAAATGCCGAAGGGGAGTACATTGAATTGAAAATGAAGTACCTCTCGGTTCTGAGTTACAGCAAATCTGAGAAATTTTCTGTAATCCGGATGAATTGGCACGTGGTAGTAAGCCTCTGGCTGGTCTACTGTTGCCACGACAAATCCTTTTCCAATCAATAAGCTGCCATTGAGGAAGGAAGCTCGCAATTCTGCCTCCTACCTTCTTGGCGTCATTGTCTGTCCTGCCTAGAACCTTGAAAGATATTCCTACCTCTTCCCCCTTTTGTGTAACTCCAGCGACCAGTTTTACCCTTGCCTCTGTACTGAAATGCTTGCTGCTGTTGTTGTTGAGGGAGAAGAAATGGTCTCTTTCTGAAACTTTTTGGATTCTTTGGCTCTGGCAGAGACTTCTTGTTGTCGGATGCTTTCTCCAACAACTCGTCTAGCACCGCCCCAAACATATACTCTCCTTTAAATGGAATGGAACAAAGCTTAGATTTTGATGCGTTGTCCCCACTCCACATCTTCAACCACAGAGCTCTTCTCATAGAATTTGATAATGCTGCCGATCTTGCCGCAATCTTGACCGACTCCGCCAAGGCATCCGCTAGGAATCCAGTGGCCTTCTGCAGAAAAGGAAGAGATGCTAGGAGGTCCTCTTGAGTGGTACCTTTCCAGCGATGTTCCTCTAGTTGTTGGAGCCAGAGGAACATGGAACGAGCTACACAAGTTGAAGCGATATTAGTCTTCTGTGAAGCCGCCGATGTTTCCCATGCCTTCCTTAGAAGGCTGTCCATCTTCCTATCCATAGGATTTTTGAGCTGTGACGAGTCTTCAAAGGGAAGGGTTGTTTTCTTCGCAACCCTTGCCACCTGTACATCAACCTTCGGGACTTCCATCCATAGCTTAGCCGCCTTTTCATCTAGAGGGAATCTATCCTTCATTTCTCCTGCCATACTAAGCCTTTTCTCAGGTGACTCCCATTCATCCAAAATAAGACTCCAAATGTTGTCATGCACAGGGAACACTACCTTCTTCTTGGATTTCAGACCGCCAAACATTTCATCCTGAACTGTACGGGTTTCCTTCTCCTCTTCCACCTGCATCGTGTCTCTCACCTGCGACAACAATTCCTCCATATTCTCAGACGAAAAGTAATATTTCCTATCTTCCTCATGATCTTCACTTAGGACCCCTTCTTCCGGTTCCTCCATAGACCCTAATTCTGAATCAGAGGTCTCCCTAACCGTATATTTTCTCCTTTTGGGGGGAGATGGACCTTCAGCTCTGGCTTGTGAGAAGGAGGCTAGGGAAGATTGTATTTCCTGCCGAACCATTCCCCTGACTTCTTCCATAAGGGAAGGCTGTTCTTCCTTCACAATGTTGTCAGTGCATTTCCAGCATAGGGGTTTCTTATGCCCTGAAGCCAGCTTTTTTATACAGATGGCACATTTGCAAACTGTAGTGCTTTCTCCCACTGTCGGTGCCGGATCCTTGTCTCCCTAAATTAAAAATAAAAAAAGGGGAGATTTAAAATATATTTAGGATCCTGCTCAAAAGAGAGTGGGGAATAACCTAGGACCTAGTACTTACTGGGGCCGGGTTAGCGCTGGGCTCTGCAGACGCAGGCTTTGGAACAGCACCCTCCATAGTAGCAGAATATTCTGTCCTACCTTAATGGAGTCTTCTCATCTGGGTCTTTTATAGGGGAGACCGAGATCCAGTGCCAAATTTTCACCTATCTGGTGAAGGATCCTCATTTTCAGGGCAAACCGCGGCTTCTCCTTTTGAATTTCCCGCCGCGGCCCCATGCGTTCCACGGTGGAACGCACCAGAAGTGACGTCCCGCTGGCCAAAAGCCTGACTTCCGGCACGCCGCCATGGAGGACAGAGGAGACTCCGGCCGGGGAGCTACAGGAGGCCCCCAGCCCCCAAAACCCTACTCGGCTTTACACGCAGGCGAGTGTGTGTGTGGGGGGTCCCGCTCTCAAGGAGACACGGGAGCTGCAAAGGAAGGAAGGTCGGAGGCGATCGCTCCCTGCAGCCCGGCAGGTAAATTTAATAGGGCCCTGCTTGCCGGCTGCAGGCACCCCAGGTAACCTCTTCATCCCATAGGGACAGGAAAACACTGGGGATTGTAGCGGGAAGGGGCTATTTAACCTCTTGTTTTCCTGTCCCTAATTAGGATGGGGAGGCTACCTCCAGGTGTGCTGTCATGGAGGGGATTGGAGAAAATAACATTATACTTACCTTCTGATGGCCCCCGGTCTTTTCTCCACTGCGTCCGGTCTCTTGTACGGCTTGCGGTGGTGTGAAAGGACCTTCCATGACATCATTTAGTTATGTGACAGGTCACGCGACCGCCGTGACCAGTTGAACATCCGCAACAAGACCACAGAGAAACAAATCAAGAAGAAACGTCACACTCACCGGAGTGTTGATCAGGTTCAGGAGATACTTCTTTCCCTCGTAAGTGTAAAACAGAGACGCAGTCAGGGCCTTCACCGTAATCCCGCACTCCCTCTCCACCTGCAGCTTGTCCAGAACTTGCTTATTGGAGGAGGCTTTTGGAATACACCCTGAGGGAAGGAGCGAGACACCAGAATCCACACTGTTAGATCGTAGTGGCAGTGTCTCCCTCCATACTAGTCTGTCAATGGTAGCTTGTTTCTGTGTTTTATATATGTATTTTAGGTGTGTAAACCCTCTTCATGTGTACAGCAGCCTGGAATGAACGCTGCTTAAAAAATAAATAATAGAGTAAGGCCTCATTCAGACTTTCATCAGCTTTGTTTTGCATCCGAGAAGCTCTAAACTTTGATTTGGATCAAAGTCCGACAGGTCAACGTGTTTCGGTGAAAAATACGCGGTCCACAGAAATATGTGAACAGCCCTAGACTATAATAGATATGAGCTCTGTGAAAAACATGGATCGAGCTCGTACGAAATCCAACATTTCATTCTATAAATCTACATAAATTAAGTAACGTGCCAAATTGCTTTTTTTTTGGTTTATGTTTTGTTTATGTACGGAGGGAAAGTTCCCAGTGCTAGTGTCTAGCTCACTGATTTTCCTTGCTTGGTGCCTGACGTCCCAAAAAACTGACAGTGAGCTATCAATCAAGATAAAGAGGCTGGTGCTGGGCAGGGAAGCAACCTTGGAAGGCTGAGGCTTGGTTAGTGCTCCGTTACACCCAGAGCACTCAGAAATGCAGCAACAGATAAAAGATATAGAGGTGTCTATGGATTTAGCTTTCCAAATCCTGCATGGTCATGAATGGGAATTGGAGGGAGGGGTATATCTGATGGATACCCTTAAATTGTTAATTGGCAATTGCAGTTCACATAGTTGCATATTACTTAATCATTAGAGCTACAAAAATTTGCACTTCAAGCACCAGTAAAACAGAGGCCAAAAAAGATTCCTTAGAGGCATCTGGTCACTATTAGTGATGATCGAGCGTGTTCTATCAACCCCTTCGGCGAGCTCGCTCAGGTGCTCGCCGAGTATTTTGGCATGCTCGGCATTTCTTTTAAGGTCGCCGTGCCTGCAAGTGTCACGACTGTTAGCGTGCTCGCTGAATGGGTTCATAGAACACGCTCAATCATCACTAGTCACTATACATTAGTATACAATAAAAAAACACATATCACATAGTGAATAACACAGACACTATTCAATACAGAAGGGTTGAGGTGTACTTTGTGGGACAAAATTACAGCATTTTTGAAAGACGCCATTCACTTTACTGTGCAACATATAGAAAAAAAAGGGCAATGAATTCCAAATAAAGTGAAATGGTGCAGAAGAAAACGAAAACATTTTACTGCTTTTAAAAAATTCTAAACTTTGCAAACAAATTGTTTGGCTTGTGTTTCAATTTTCTAAGACCGTTTTTAATACCATTTTGGGGTACAACTTTTTGATTGCTCCATCAAATGTATAGTCATAAGTTACTTACCGGTAACGGGATTTTTCAGAGACAGCACCACGAGAGAGGGGATCCGCCCACCAAGGAGAGGAAACCTACAGGCTTAAAAGGGCGCCACCTCTCTCCCGCCTCAGTTGGGATTACAGAGCATTGAGAGGACTGCCAGGTTAATAAACACAGCAAACAATCACAAAATTGCCATACCAGACGACACCTATTGAGTGTGATATTATAATTAATAAAAGGGGAGTGTTCCCACAAACGTGAAAGGAGGGAATATAAGGGTGCTGTCATGGTCTCCGAAAAATTCCATTACCGGTATGTAATTTAAGATTTTATTGGTCGACCATGACAGCACCACGAGAGAATTACAGAGATGAAGTAATCTATTGAAGGACCACAGCCTGGAACACTCTTCTCCCAAAGGTGAGGTCAGCCGATACACCCATATCTAACTTATCGTGTCTATGGAATGTAGAGGGACAGGACCAGGTAGCAGCCTTACATATGTCTTCTATCGAGACACCTGTCTTCTCAGCCCAGGAGGGGTGGGGTGGGATGAGCCTTCAGCCCTTCTGGCACTTCCTCGCCGCTAGATGTACAGACCAAAAGCTTGGACACATCTTCTCATTTAAAGATTCTTCTGTATTTTCATGACTATGAAAATTGTACATTCACACTGAAGACATCAAAACTATGAATTAACACATGTGGAATTATATACTTAACAAAAAAGTGTGAAACAACTGAAAATATGTCTTATATTCTAGGTTCTTCAAAGTAGCCACCTTTTGCTTTGATGACTGCTTTGCACACTCTTAGCATTCTCTTGATGAGCTTCAAGAGGTAGTCACCGGAAATTGTTTTCACTTCACAGGTATGCCTTGTCAGGTTTAATAAGTGGGATTTCTTGCCTTATAAATGGGGTTGGGACCATCAGTTGTGTTGTGCAGAAGTCTGGTGGATACACAGCTGATAGTCCTACTGAACAGACTGTTAGAATTTGTATTATGGCAAGAAAAAAGCAGCTAAGTAAAGAAAAACGAGTGGCCATCATTACTTTAAGAAATGAAGGTCAGTCAGTCCGAAAAATTGGGAAAACTTTGAAAGTGTCCCCAAGTGCAGTTGCAAAAACCATCAAGCGCTACAAAGAAACTGGCTCACATGAGGACTGCCCCAGGAAAGGAAGACCAAGAGTCACCTCTGCTTCTGAGGATAAGTTTATCCGAGTCACCAGCTTCAGAAATCGCAGTTTAACAGCAGCTCAGATTAGAGACCAGTTCAATGCCACACAGAGTTCTAGAAGCAGACACATCTCTTCAACAACTGTTAAGAGGAGACTTTGTGCAGCAGGCCTTCATGGTAAAATAGCTGCTAGGAAACCACTGCTAAGGACGGGCAACAAGCAGAACAGACTTGTTTGGGCTAAAGAACACAAGGAATGGACATTAGACCAGTGGAAATCTGTGCTTTGGTCTGATGAGTCCAAATTTGAGATCTTTGGTTCCAACCACCGTGTCTTTGTGCGACGCAGAAAAGGTGAACGGATGGACTCTACATGCCTGGTTCCCACCGTGAAGCATGGAGGAGGAGGTGTGATGGTGTGGGGGTGCTTTGCTGGTGACACGGTTGGGGATTTATTCAAAATTGAAGGCATACTGAACCAGCATGGCTACCACAGCATCTTGCAGCGGCATGCTATTCCATCTGGTTTGCGTTTAGTTGGACCATCATTTATTTTTCAACAGGACAATGACCCCAAACACACCTCCAGGCTGTGTAAGGGCTATTTGACCAAGAAGGAGAGTGATGGGGTGCTACGCCAGATAACCTGGCCTTCACAGTCACCAGACCTGAACCCAGTTGTTTCACACTTTTTTGTTAAATATATAATTCCACATGTGTTAATTCATAGTTTTGATGCCTTCAGTGTGAATGTACAATTTCCATAGTCAAGAAAATACAGAAAAATCTTTAAATGCGAAGGTGTGTCCAAACTTTTGGTCTATACTGTATATGATAGAGAAATGGCCTCCTAATTCCATCTAGCTATGGTGGACTTCGTGACCTTAGACCGTTCCTAGCCCCTTGGTAGGATATAAACAACGAGTTATCTTTCCTAAAGCTTTTGGTAACTGAATGGTACCTAACCACACATCTCCTCACTTCTAACGTATGTAACTCCACCTCTTTCTGGTTACTAGGATGTGGACAAAAGGAGGGTAGGAGGACTTCCTGAAGTCTGTGGAAACGAGTAGCTACCTTAGGGAGAGAGAGTGATTTTTAGACCAGATCCTGCCTATCATCCAGAATTTGAGTAAATGGCGAGGCCATAGACAGGGTCTGGATGTCACTAATGCTCCTGGCCGAGGTTAAAGATATTAAAGCGGTCTTAAGAGAGAGGGATTTAAGGGTTGCTGACTATTAGCTCAAACGGCGAGCTAGTCAAGGCCTTTAGAACCAAATTTAAATCCCAGGGAACCAAGCTGCTTTTAATAATGAGTCTAGATCTAAAAGCTGCCTTAATGAACCGAGAAACCCAGTAGCTACAAGCTACATCACAGCTATATAAGGCACCCAAGGCAGAAATCTGTACTTTAAGGGTGCTGGTGGATAACCCTAGTTCAAGACCTTTTTGTAAAAACTCCAAAGATTTGTCCTATTGGCACCCCTTCCCCATCAACCCCAGAACCAGAGAAAGACAAAAACTTTCTCCAACTTGTGGCATAAATCTGGGTTGTAACAGGTTTTCTGCTGTGCAGGATGGTTACTAGACCTTTGGAAAAACCTTTCTGATTTGGCAGTGTCCTTTCAAGTTCCACACCGTCAAGTGGAGGCCAGTTGCTTGAGGATGGAATATCGGACCCCGGAGAAGGAGATATGGAATCTCTGGAAGAACCCAAGGATCAGAGATGGACATGTTCCTCAGGCATGAGAACCAGGGCCTCCTGGGCCAAAAGGGTGCGATCAGCAGAACCCTGGCCTTCTCCTCCCTGATCTTTCTTATTACCATGAGAAGAACAGCCAACCAGGGGGGGAGGAGTCATACGCCAGGCTGAAATACCAACGTATCAGGAAAGCGTCCACAGCTAGAGGATTTAGGGAACACAAGATCTTTGTCTTCCGATTTAGTTTTGTGGCAAACGGATCTACCTGACCGGAGGCCCCCCCATCTTCGGCTATTTGGGTAAAAATTCCTTGATTTAGTTCCCATTCCCCTTGCATCAGAGGATAGCAGCTTAGGAAATCTGCTCTCATGTTTTCTTTTTCCATTATATGGAGGGCCATCAGGGAAAGGAGGTGACTTTCTGTAATCTGGAAGAGATGATCTGTCACTCTCATCAGCGATCTTGACCATGTATCCCCCTGGTGGTTCACATATGCTACCGCAACTAGATTATCCAAGAGGATCTTTACATTCTGGCCCTGAAGGAAAGGTAAGAAATTATTCACCGCCTTGTCTACCGCCAGAAGTTCTTTTGAATTGGAGGAGAGACCCTTTTCAATATCTGACCAGGTCCCCTGGGCTACCATATCTCCCAGATGGGCTCCCCACCCTCTCGGACTCGCATCTGTGGTAATTGTTCTAGTGACCCTAAGTACCCAGGGAACCCCTCGAGATAGGTTAGGCTCATCCTGCCACCACTATAAAGATTTTACTGACCGGGGTGATAAGGACATCTTCCAAGTGCCCCTTAAGAGAAACTTCATTATGTAGCACATCCCACTGTAGAACTGTGGCGCCCCTGAAGGTTCGACCGCCACAGGGATGCTGCACTTCTGTAATGGAGTGTAGTGTTCCTCCTCCGAGGTAAGAACAGCGTGATGGTCGGGACCCAACCTTTGCATCCAACACCACATTTCTCCACCAGGGGGGCTAGTATGCACCAGGTGCTGCCCTCCTGGTTACAGGGAGACTGGGGAACCAAGAGTGAGGGGAACCAGTTAGTGGGTGAGGGTTGAGGACTTACAATTTAGTGACACTTTAAATTTCATATTTAATAAAAAGCCATCTTTGGTTTTGGTCTTTGTGCTGTTAATTACTGTGAGGTATTGTGATCTCCCACCCTGAACGTGGATCCTGTGTGGACCTGCAGTGGATGGAGACACAGCCCTCATACCCCAGCCTTGGGACGGGGGGCAGGTTGCAGACGAGGAATGTCTCAACCCGGTCAAGGACCACGACCAAGAAGGCCCGGAGCTTAAGAGTGTAGCTCCACAGCTAATGGATCCCGGGGAGGATGCAGACGGAGCAGTGTACGCCACCTGTCCTCACCATCTGATATATTCAGAGGGAGTCCGGCTGCAAGAGGGGTACCGACCCCGACACCCGACCTTGCTTCTCCATGTCCTGGTTGGTAAAGCCTGGTAGGCCCAGAGGATCCCATCGGGTATCGGAAGGAGCGGAGCTGCCACCCGTGCCCTTGTTCTGAGAGGAGTTCAGAGGGAGACCCGGCCTATCTACACACACAGACAGGAGAGGATACGGTCTGTAGTTCAGGAACACTCTGGTGCGGGGTCCCGATTGAATGCTGGACTTGCTCGGAGGTTGTCGGACCCCCATCCCTGGTGACTGCAGGACTCCGTGGGAATCAGGGAGTCGCCTTCCTTCTGCCATCTCTAATGTGAGTAAAGCCTTGGAAGTTCACCCCTATGGCCTCCGGACTGTTTATTCTGCGCTACACCGCGCGACGTGGCATCCGTTCTTCCTCCACTACTACCCCCTCCATCCTTCCTGTCCCTCTGCCCTGAGGCCTTGCTCCGCCTGTGGGGAGTAGTAATAACTCTGGCCGCCGTAACACTATGCCTCAGCGGACTGCAGCGGCGCTGGTGGCCTTCACCAGGTGCCACAGGTGGCGTAGTCGTAAATCAGCCACTCAACCCGGATAAGCCCACACCATCTCTTTTAATGTGACGGCCCTGAGTCCCCCATCTCCCAGGGTAAAGAAAAGGGCTTTTTCGAATAAGAGACGTCACGCTATCACTTGTGGGGGGTTTCTGATGTTTTCGCATGTCAGGGGCTCTCCAAATGTGATATGGCATCCACTTTTTTCATATGGCATTTTGTTTTCATAATGGCATTACGGCATTCATTTTAATATGGTGATATGGCATTCAGTCTTTTTTGCGTTCAAAAAGTCGAAACGGTGCTCCTTCCCTTCCGAGCCCTGTCATGTGCCCAAACAATAGTTTTCCCCCACATATGGGGTATCAACATGCTCAGTAGAAATTACACAACAAATTTTCTGGTTCATTTTATCTTGTTACCCTTGTGAAAATAAAAAAATTGGGGCTATAGTAACATTTTTGTGAAAAAAAGTAAAATGTTAATTTTTCTTTCCACATTGCTTTAGTTCCTTTTGGGTATTTTCTGTCATAAAGGCCCCTCAAAGTCACTTCAAATGTGATGTGGTCCCTAAAAAAATGGTTTTGTAAATTTTGTTGGAAAAATTAGAAATCGCTGGTCAACTTTTAAACCTTCTAACTTCCTAACAAAAAAAATGTTTTAAAAATTGTGCTGATGTAAAGTAAACATATGAGAAATGTTATTTATTAACTATTTTGTGTGACATAACTCTCTGGAATTAAAAGTTTGAAAATTGCAAAATTATCAAAATTTTCACCAAATTGTCGTATCAAAATTGGTTACCACTATCATGAAGTACAATATGTCACTAAACACAATCTCAGAATCAGTGGGATCCATTGTAAAATAAGAAGAAAATAATAAAATCCTTATACTCACATGTCCTATGTGTCCCTAGCTGTAATTCTCTGACCGCTGACGCTGAGGAGCCGAGGAGAATGAGCCGCTCCGGCGAGCGGGCCCCGAGGCTGAGCTCAGGAGCGGTGTCCTGTCACTCAGTGAGCGCAGCTCCGGGGCCACTATCCGGGGAACACTTAGGACCATAGGCAGATTATAATGAGGGCAATCTGGGCTACCGCCCGGGGCCCCCGGGCTCCGGGGAGCCCCGGGGGGTCCATGGCCAAGCTTAAAGGATCCCTCACTTTACACACTTAACATCTTTTATCCATTGTTAAAAAGCGTCATAGATTTCAAGCTTTTTTCATAGTGTTTTTCACCCTTGAATTTGTTCCAGAAAATGAAGTATTGCTCCTGGAAAATTAATGTAATTACACATGTGTTGGTATAGATATGTTTATTTCATTTGTATGTAATGGAACAACACAAAAAAACAAACAAAAAAGGCAAATTGGACATAATTTCACACAAAACTCCCAAAATGGGCCAAACCAAAATGTTGGCACTTTACCAAAGTTGTAGGTAAACAACTTTGTTTCAAGCATATGATGCTCATTCAAAATCACCTGTGGCAAGTAACAGGTTTGAGCAATATGAAATCATACCTGAAACCAGATAAAAAGGTGAGAAATTTACATATTCTTTGCATTGTATGACTGTGTGTGCCAAACTAAGCATGGAGAACACAAAGAGGAGAAGAGAACTGTCTGAGGAGTTGAGAACCAAAATTGTTGAAAAATATCAACAATCTCAAGGTTACAAATTAATCTCCAGAGATCTTGATGTTCCTTTGTCCATGGTGCGCAACATTATCAAGAAGTTTACAACCCATGGCACTGTAGCTAATCTCTCTGGATGTGGACAGCCGAGAAAAATTGATGAAAGGTTGCAACGCAGGATAGTCCAAATGGTGGATAAGCAACCCCAATCAAGTTCCAAAGATATTCAAGCTGTCCTGCATGCTCAGGGTGCATCAATGTCAGCGTGAACTATATGTAGTCTTTTGAATGAAATGAATCACCATGGCAGGAGACCCAGGAGGACCCCACTGCTGACATAGATACATAAAAAAGCTAGACTACAATTTACCAATATGTGCGTGAGTAAGCCTAAATCCTTTTGGGAAATCATCTTGTGGACAGATGAAACCAAGATAGAGCTTTTTGGTGAAGCACATCATTCTACTGTTTACCAAAAATGGAATGAGGACTGCAAAGAAAAGAACACAGTACCTACAGTCATATATGGTGGAGGTTCAAAGATGTTTTGGGGTTGTTTTGTTGCCTCTGGCACTCATTGCTTTGACTGCGTGCAAAGCATCATGAAATCTGAAGATTACCAAAGGATTTTGGGTCACAATGTAGTGTCTATTGTCAGAAAGCTGGGTTTGCGTCCTAGGTCATGGGACTTCGAGCAGGACAATTACCCCAAACATATTTCAAGAAGCACCAAGAAATGGATGGGAACAAAGTGCTGGAGAGTTCTGAAGTGGCAGCAATGAGTCCGGATCTAAATCCTTTTGAACACCTGTGGATTTAGATCCGGACTCATTGCTTAGTCCGGATCTAAATTGCTCTTAAAATTGCTCTTGGGAGGAGACACACTTCACATATGGGAGACCTGGGACAGTTTGCAAAAGAAGAGTGGTCTACATACTTTATATATATATATATATATATATATATATATATATACATATATATATATATATATATGTATAATACTTGACACCTAATGGGAGCCAAAGGCCAAAGAAGGGGGCATTGTCCTAAGTAGGGGCCACAGAGGGAGACATTATTTTAATTGGGGTCCAAGGAGGGGGACATTATTTTAAATGGGGGCCCCAAGAGGGGACATTATTGTAAATTTTGTCTAAAAAGGGGGGCATCATACCATGGGAGCAAAAGGGGAACATTATGATAAATGGTGGCCAAAGAAGGGGACTTTATTCTAAATGAGGACCAAAAAGAGAGACATTGTACTACAGGGGGCCAAAGAGAGTTATATATAATAATATTTTTTATTTAATTTCTATATTTAGTAGAGACATGTACAAACTGAATAAGACAATACAGATTATCACATAATTCATGACATACTAAGAGGAGTGAAGGCCCTGCTAACAAGCTTACAGTCTATGAAGATATAGGAGTGACACAAAAGATAAAAAGGTGCTTGTCATGTATGGTCCGGCCATGATTATTATAAACAGGGGAATTCAAATACCATTACATGAACCAGTCATCAGCCAGAATCTGTATAAGTACAGATACAAGGAGCTGTAGAGTGCATGGAGGCTGTGGATACAGATGAGTGAAGGGACCAGATTCTGGAGAAAATTAAGGAAGGGAGAACAGGGCATAGTTAGATTAACCATATTCTGTGGGATAGTGCATTCCAGAGAACTGCTGCAGCACAAGAGAAGTCCTGAAGATGGGGGTAGAAGGTTTTGATTACAGAGGATGCTAGTCTTAGGTAGATAGTTGATTTTACATTTCTGGATTCTGTAGATTTGTGATTTGTATTAAACAAAAAAAAAAAACAACAACAATCCGAGGTGTCAGTATTCTTTAATGAGGACATAGCCCTCATGGTTTGTAATTCCAGTGTGTGATGATTAAATAAATGTTGTGATTAAGGTGCAGTTTGGCCCACAAAATACAGATGGTATCACCAAGCATAGAAATAAACAGATGGAATCATCAGGCATAGAGATAAACAGAATGTAAATAAAGACAATACAGCTGTCCTTACCTGCAGTTGAAAGACACTACATTGTGACCCAAAATCCTTTGGTAATCTTCAGATTTCATGATGCTTTGCACGCAGTCAAAGCAATGAGTGCCAGAGGCAACAAAACAACCCCAAAACATCTTTGAACCTCCACCATATATGACTGTAGGTACTGTGTTCTTTTCTTTGCAGTCCTCATTCCATTTTTGGTAAACAGTAGAATGATGTGCTTCACCAAAAAGCTCTATCTTGGTTTCATCTGTCCACAAGATGATTTCCCAAAAGGATTTAGGCTTACTCACGCACATATTGGTAAATTGTAGTCTAGCTTTTTTATGTATCTATGTCAGCAGTGGGGTCCTCCTGGGTCTCCTGCCATGGTGATTCATTTCATTCAAAAGACTACATATAGTTCACGCTGACACTGATGCACCCTGAGCATGCAGGACAGCTTGAATATCTTTGGAACTTGATTGGGGTTGCTTATCCACCATTTGGACTATCCTGCGTTGCAACCTTTCATCAATTTTTCTCGGCTGTCCACATCCAGAGAGATTAGCTACAGTGCCATGGGTTGTAAACTTCTTGATAATGTTGCGCACCATGGACAAAGGAACATCAAGATCTCTGGAGATTAATTTGTAACCTTGAGATTGTTGATATTTTTCAACAATTTTGGTTCTCAACTCCTCAGACAGTTCTCTTCTCCTCTTTGTGTTCTCCATGCTTAGTTTGGCACACACAGTCATACAATGCAAAGAATATGTAAATTTCTCACCTTTTTATCTGGTTTCAGGTATGATTTCATATTGCTCAAACCTGTTACTTGCCACAGGTGAGTTTGAATGAGCATCATATGCTTGAAACAAAGTTGTTTACCTACAACTTTGGAAAAGTGCCAACATTTTGGTTTGGCCCATTTTGGGAGTTTTGTGTGAAATTATGTCCAATTTGCCTTTTTTGTTTGTTTTTTTGTGTTGTTCCATTACATACAAATGAAATAAACATATCTATACCAACACATGTGTAATTACATTAATTTTCCAGGAGCAATACTTCATTTTCTGGAACAAATTCAAGGGTGAAAAACACTATGAAAAAAGCTTGAAATCTATGACGCTTTTTAACAATGGATAAAAGATGTTAAGTGTGTAAAGTGAGGGATCCTTTAAGCTTGGCCATGGACCCCCCGGGGCTCCCCGGAGCCCCGGGGCCCCGGGCGGTAGCCCAGATTGCCCTCATTATAATCTGCCTATGGTCCTAAGTGTTCCCCGGATAGTGGCCCCGGAGCTGCGCTCACTGAGTGACAGGACACCGCTCCTGAGCTCAGCTTCGGGGCCCGCTCGCCGGAGCGGCTCATTCTCCTCGGCTCCTCAGCGTCAGCGGTCAGAGAATTACAGCTAGGGACACATAGGACATGTGAGTCTAAGGATTTTATTATTTTCTTCTTATTTTACAATGGATCCCACTGATTCTGAGATTGTGTTTAGTGACATATTGTACTTCATGATAGTGGTAACCAATTTTGATACGACAATTTGGTGAAAATTTTGATAATTTTGCAATTTTCAAACTTTTAATTCCAGAGAGTTATGTCACACAAAATAGTTAATAAATAACATTTCTCATATGTTTACTTTACATCAGCACAATTTTTAAAACATTTTTTTTGTTAGGAAGTTAGAAGGTTTAAAAGTTGACCAGCGATTTCTAATTTTTCCAACAAAATTTACAAAACCATTTTTTTAGGGACCACATCACATTTGAAGTGACTTTGAGGGGCCTTTATGACAGAAAATACCCAAAAGGAACTAAAGCAATGTGGAAAGAAAAATTAACATTTTACTTTTTTTCACAAAAATTTTACTATAGCCCCAATTTTTTTATTTTCACAAGGGTAACAAGATAAAATGAACCACAAAATTTGTTGTGTAATTTCTACTGAGCATGTTGATACCCCATATGTGGGGGAAAACTATTGTTTGGGCACATGACAGGGCTCGGAAGGGAAGGAGCACCGTTTCGACTTTTTGAACGCAAAAAAGACTGAATGCCATATCACCATATTAAAATGAATGCCGTAATGCCATTATGAAAACAAAATGCCATATGAAAAAAGTGGATGCCATATCACATTTGGAGAGCCCCTGACATGCGAAAACAGCAGAAACCCCCCACAAGTGATAGCGTGACGTCTCTTACTCGAAAAAGCCCTTTTCTTTACCCTGGGAGATGGGGGACTCGGAGTCGGGTCCTGTGATGGAGAGATGGGGTGCAGCCGTGGCCCGGACCCGACCCGTGCTCAGGGCCGTCACATTAAAAGAGATGGTGTGGGCTTATCCGGGTTGAGTGGCTGATTTACGACTACGCCACCTGTGGCACCTGGTGAAGGCCACCAGCGCCGCTGCAGTCCGCTGAGGCATAGTGTTACGACGGCCAGAGTTATTACTACTCCCCACAGATGGAGCAAGGCCTCAGGGCAGAGGGACAGGAAGGATGGAGGGGGTAGTAGTGGAGGAAGAACGGATGCCACGTCGCGCGGTGTAGCGCAGAATAAACAGTCCGGAGGCCATAGGGGTGAACTTCCAAGGCTTTACTCACATTAGAGATGGCAGAAGGAAGGCGACTCCCTGATCACCACGGAGTCCTGCAGTCACCAGGGATGGGGGTCCAACAACCTCCGAGCAAGTCCAGCATTCAATCGGGACCCCGCACCAGAGTGTTCCTGAACTACAGACCGTATCCTCTCCTGTCTGTGTGTGTAGATAGGCCGGGTCTCCCTCTGAACTCCTCTCAGAACAAGGGCACGGGTGGCAGCTCCGCTCCTTCCGATACCCGATGGGATCCTCTGGGCCTACCAGGCTTTACCAACCAGGACATGGAGAAGCAAGGTCGGGTGTCGGGGCCGGTACCCCTCTTGCAGCCGGACTCCCTCTGAATATATCAGATGGTGAGGACAGGTGGCGTACACTGCTCCGTCTGCATCCTCCCCGGGATCCATTAGCTGTGGAGCTACACTCTTAAGCTCCGGGCCTTCTTGGTCGTGGTCCTTGACCGGGTTGAGACATTCCTCGTCTGCAACCTGCCCCCCGTCTCAAGGCTGGGGTATCAGGGCTGTGTCTCCATCCACTGCAGGTCCACACAGGATCCACGTTCAGGGTGGGAGATCACAATACCTCACAGTAATTAACAGCACAAAGACCAAAACCAAAGATGGCTTTTTATTAAATATGAAATTTAAAGTGTCACTAAATTGTAAGTCCTCAACCCTCACCCACTAACTGGTTCCCCTCACTCTTGGTTCCCCAGTCTCCCTGTAACCAGGAGGGCAGCACCTGGTGCATACTAGCCCCCCTGGTGGAGAAATGTGGTGTTGGATGCAAAGGTTGGGTCCCGACCATCACGCTGTTCTTACCTCGGAGGACGAACACTACACTCCATTACAGAAGTGCAGCATCCCTGTGGCGGTCGAACCTTCAGGGGCGCCACAGTTCTACAGTGGGATGTGCTACATAATGAAGTTTCTCTTAAGGGGCACTTGGAAGATGTCCTTATCACCCCGGTCAGTAAAATCTTTATAGTGGTGGCAGGATGAGCCTAACCTATCTCGAGGGGTTCCCTGGGTACTTAGGGTCACTAGAACAATTACCACAGATGCGAGTCCGAGAGGGTGGGGAGCCCATCTGGGAGATATGGTAGCCCAGGGGACCTGGTCAGATATTGAAAAGGGTCTCTCCTCCAATTCAAAAGAACTTCTGGCGGTAGACAAGGCGGTGAATAATTTCTTACCTTTCCTTCAGGGCCAGAATGTAAAGATCCTCTTGGATAATCTAGTTGCGGTAGCATATGTGAACCACCAGGGGGATACATGGTCAAGATCGCTGATGGGAGTGACAGATCATCTCTTCCAGATTACAGAAAGTCACCTCCTTTCCCTGATGGCCCTCCATATAATGGAAAAAGAAAACATGAGAGCAGATTTCCTAAGCTGCTATCCTCTGATGCAAGGGGAATGGGAACTAAATCAAGGAATTTTTACCCAAATAGCCGAAGATGGGGGGGCCTCCGGTCAGGTAGATCCGTTTGCCACAAAACTAAATCGGAAGACAAAGATCTTGTGTTCCCTAAATCCTCTAATCCTCTAGCTGTGGACGCTTTCCTGATACGTTGGTATTTCAGCCTGGCGTATGACTCCTCCCCCCCTGGTTGGCTGTTCTTCTCATGGTAATAAGAAAGATCAGGGAGGAGAAGGCCAGGGTTCTGCTGATCGCACCCTTTTGGCCCAGGAGGCCGTGGTTCTCATGCCTGAGGAACATGTCCATCTCTGATCCTTGGGTTCTTCCAGAGATTCCATATCTCCTTCTCCGGGGTCCGATATTCCATCCTCAAGCAACTGGCCTCCACTTGACGGTGTGGAACTTGAAAGGACACTGCCAAATCAGAAAGGTTTTTTCAAAGGTCTAGTAACCATCCTGCACAGCAGAAAACCTGTTACAACCCAGATTTATGCCACAAGTTGGAGAAAGTTTTTGTCTTTCTCTGGTTCTGGGGTTGATGGGGAAGGTGTGCCAATAGGACAAATCTTTGGAGTTTTTACAAAAAGGTCTTGAACTAGGGTTATCCACCAGCACCCTTAAAGTACAGATTTTTGCCTTGGGTGCCCTATATAGCTGTGATGTAGCTTGTAGCTACTGGGTTTCTCGGTTCATTAAGGCAGCTTTTAGATCTAGACTCATTATTAAAAGCAGCTTGGTTCCCTGGGATTTAAATTTGGTTCTAAAGGCCTTGACTAGCTCGCAGTTTGAGCTAATAGTCAGCAACCCTTAAATCCCTCTCTCTTAAGACCGCTTTAATATCTTTAACCTCGGCCAGGAGCATTAGTGACATCCAGACCCTGTCAATGGCCTCGCCGTTTACTCAAATTCTGGATGATAGGCAGGATCTGGTCTAAAAATCACTCTCTCTCCCTAAGGTAGCTACTCGTTTCCACAGACTTCAGGAAGTCCTCCTACCCTCCTTTTGTCCACATCCTAGTAACCAGAAAGAGGTGGAGTTACATACGTTAGAAGTGAGGAGATGTGTGGTTAGGTACCATTCAGTTACCAAAAGCTTTAGGAAAGATAACTCGTTGTTTATATCCTACCAAGGGGCTAGGAACGGTCTAAGGTCACGAAGTCCACCATAGCTAGATGGAATTAGGAGGCCATTTCTCTATCATATACAGTATAGACCAAAAGTTTGGACACACCTTCGCATTTAAAGATTTTTCTGTATTTTCTTGACTATGGAAATTGTACATTCACACTGAAGGCATCAAAACTATGAATTAACACATGTGGAATTATATATTTAACAAAAAAGTGTGAAACAACTGGGTTCAGGTCTGGTGACTGTGAAGGCCAGGTTATCTGGCGTAGCACCCCATCACTCTCCTTCTTGGTCAAATAGCCCTTACACAGCCTGGAGGTGTGTTTGGGGTCATTGTCCTGTTGAAAAATAAATGATGGTCCAACTAAACGCAAACCAGATGGAATAGCATGCCGCTGCAAGATGCTGTGGTAGCCATGCTGGTTCAGTATGCCTTCAATTTTGAATAAATCCCCAACCGTGTCACCAGCAAAGCACCCCCACACCATCACACCTCCTCCTCCATGCTTCACGGTGGGAACCAGGCATGTAGAGTCCATCCGTTCACCTTTTCTGCGTCGCACAAAGACACAGTGGTTGGAACCAAAGATCTCAAATTTGGACTCATCAGACCAAAGCACAGATTTCCACTGGTCTAATGTCCATTCCTTGTGTTCTTTAGCCCAAACAAGTCTGTTCTGCTTGTTGCCCGTCCTTAGCAGTGGTTTCCTAGCAGCTATTTTACCATGAAGGCCTGCTGCACAAAGTCTCCTCTTAACAGTTGTTGAAGAGATGTGTCTGCTGCTAGAACTCTGTGTGGCATTGAACTGGTCTCTAATCTGAGCTGCTGTTAAACTGCGATTTCTGAAGCTGGTGACTCGGATAAACTTATCCTCAGAAGCAGAGGTGACTCTTGGTCTTCCTTTCCTGGGGCGGTCCTCATGTGAGCCAGTTTCTTTGTAGCGCTTGATGGTTTTTGCAACTGCACTTGGGGACACTTTCAAAGTTTTCCCAATTTTTCGGACTGACTGACCTTCATTTCTTAAAGTAATGATGGCCACTCGTTTTTCTTTACTTAGCTGCTTTTTTCTTGCCATAATACAAATTCTAACAGTCTGTTCAGTAGGACTATCAGCTGTGTATCCACCAGACTTCTGCACAACACAACTGATGGTCCCAACCCCATTTATAAGGCAAGAAATCCCACTTATTAAACCTGACAAGGCATACCTGTGAAGTGAAAACAATTTCCGGTGACTACCTCTTGAAGCTCATCAAGAGAATGCTAAGAGTGTGCAAAGCAGTCATCAAAGCAAAAGGTGGCTACTTTGAAGAACCTAGAATATAAGACATATTTTCAGTTGTTTCACACTTTTTTGTTAAGTATATAATTCCACATGTGTTAATTCATAGTTTTGATGTCTTCAGTGTGAATGTACAATTTTCATAGTCATGAAAATACAGAAGAATCTTTAAATGAGAAGATGTGTCCAAACTTTTGGTCTGTACATCTAGCGGCGAGGAAGTGCCAGAAGGGCTGAAGGCTCATCCCACCCCACCCCTCCTGGGCTGAGAAGACAGGTGTCTCGATAGAAGACATATGTAAGGCTGCTACCTGGTCCTGTCCCTCTACATTCCATAGACACGATAAGTTAGATATGGGTGTATCGGCTGACCTCACCTTTGGGAGAAGAGTGTTCCAGGCTGTGGTCCTTCAATAGATTACTTCATCTTTGTAATTCTCTCGTGGTGCTGTCATGGTCGACCGATAAAATCTTAAATTACATACCGGTAATGGAATTTTTCGGAGACCATGACAGCACCCTTATATTTCCTCCTTTCACGTTTGTGGGAACACTCCCCTTTTATTAATTATAATATCACACTCAATAGGTGTCGTCTGGTATGGCAATTTTGTGATTGTTTGCTGTGTTTATTAACCTGGCAGTCCTCTCAATGCTCTGTAATCCCAACTGAGGCGGGAGAGAGGTGGCGCCCTTTTAAGCCTGTAGGTTTCCTCTCCTTGGTGGGCGGATCTCCTCTCTCGTGGTGCTGTCTCTGAAAAATCCCGTTACCGGTAAGTAACTTACGACTATACATTTGATGGAGCAATCAAAAAGTTGTACCCCAAAATGGTATTAAAAACGGTCTTAGAAAATTGAAACACAAGCCAAACAATTTGTTTGCAAAGTTTAGAATTTTTTAAAAGCAGTAAAATGTTTTCGTTTTCTTCTGCACCATTTCACTTTATTTGGAATTCATTGCCCTTTTTTTTCTATATGTTGCACAGTAAAGTGAATGGCGTCTTTCAAAAATGCTGTAATTTTGTCCCACAAAGTACACCTCAACCCTGCTGTATTGAATAGTGTCTGTGTTATTCACTATGTGATATGTGTTTTTTTATTGTATACTAATGTATAGTGACTAGTGATGATTGAGCGTGTTCTATGAACCCATTCAGCGAGCACGCTAACAGCCGTGACACTTGCAGGCACGGCGACCTTAAAAGAAATGCCGAGCATGCCAAAATACTCGGCGAGCACCTGAGCGAGCTCGCCGAAGGGGTTGATAGAACACGCTCGATCATCACTAATAGTGACCAGATGCCTCTAAGGAATCTTTTTTGGCCTCTGTTTTACTGGTGCTTGAAGTGCAAATTTTTGTAGCTCTAATGATTAAGTAATATGCAACTATATGAACTGCAATTGCCAATTAACAATTTAAGGGTATCCATCAGATATACCCCTCCCTCCAATTCCCATTCATGACCATGCAGGATTTGGAAAGCTAAATCCATAGACACCTCTATATCTTTTATCTGTTGCTGCATTTCTGAGTGCTCTGGGTGTAACGGAGCACTAACCAAGCCTCAGCCTTCCAAGGTTGCTTCCCTGCCCAGCACCAGCCTCTTTATCTTGATTGATAGCTCACTGTCAGTTTTTTGGGACGTCAGGCACCAAGCAAGGAAAATCAGTGAGCTAGACACTAGCACTGGGAACTTTCCCTCCGTACATAAACAAAACATAAACCAAAAAAAAAGCAATTTGGCACGTTACTTAATTTATGTAGATTTATAGAATGAAATGTTGGATTTCGTACGAGCTCGATCCATGTTTTTCACAGAGCTCATATCTATTATAGTCTAGGGCTGTTCACATATTTCTGTGGACCGCGTATTTTTCACCGAAACACGTTGACCTGTCGGACTTTGATCCAAATCAAAGTTTAGAGCTTCTCGGATGCAAAACAAAGCTGATGAAAGTCTGAATGAGGCCTTACTCTATTATTTATTTTTTAAGCAGCGTTCATTCCAGGCTGCTGTACACATGAAGAGGGTTTACACACCTAAAATACATATATAAAACACAGAAACAAGCTACCATTGACAGACTAGTATGGAGGGAGACATTGCCACTACGATCTAACAGTGTGGATTCTGGTGTCTCGCTCCTTCCCTCAGGGTGTATTCCAAAAGCCTCCTCCAATAAGCAAGTTCTGGACAAGCTGCAGGTGGAGAGGGAGTGCGGGATTACGGTGAAGGCCCTGACTGCGTCTCTGTTTTACACTTACGAGGGAAAGAAGTATCTCCTGAACCTGATCAACACTCCGGTGAGTGTGACGTTTCTTCTTGATTTGTTTCTCTGTGGTCTTGTGTAGCACCCTGAGGATTCGGCTGCTACAGGGGTATTGCACCTCAACCCAGAGGTGTGATATTCCACTCCCGGGTAAGGATGGAGTGTGAAACTGAGCTCAGAAAGCTGCATGCACTACACACATCCCATTTCCGAGGAGCAGACCAACGGTACTCCCACTTAGAAATGTGCAGGTACGACCGAGTCTGTTCCTGGCTGGAGTGGGAGGGGGGTGGTACATCCCAGTAGTGTAGGGGCAGATAGGGGGAGCAGCCTGGGTAAAGATAGGAGCTCATTGGGTGCTGGTCACCTGAGCTCACACATAGAGGGAGTATTTAAGGTGGGCACCATCTAAGATCAGTCGGTCAGTCTTTGCAGAGGAGTCAGTCTGTCAGTCTGCCACAGTCAGTCAGTCTGTGAGAAGTCAGAGGAAGAGGAGCAGAGCAGCCCCAGAGAGAGAGAGAGGAGAAAGGAAGAAAGACCCAGAGGGGGTGAAAGAAAAGGACTCTGAGAACCCAAAGTCCATCACCGGGTGAAGAGTTGGCAACTGGGTACCGGATCCCAAACTGGTGGGGGCTAAAGAACACCCTAGCCAGAGACCGGAGGCCGTGGGCAGGATCTGCCACGGCCACCCACCACATCCACCCTGAAGGCAAACCACGTGAAGGGTCAGGGAACCCAAGGCCAAGGGTCTCCCAACAGAAGGCCCGAGGGAGCTGGACCTAGGTGGATCCCTGGTGGGGACGGCCAGAAGACAGGACAGGAAGGAGGGCTCAGGGTCACGCTCCGGACTTGCTTGGGGGTTGGCTGAATCCAGGACCTGGTGGACGCAGCACGGCTCGGGTGGTCACTTGAAGCTGGAGTGACCGGAACATCAGCAGTAAGTAAATACCCTAAACTGCACAACCCGACTCTGTCTTTAATTACCATCTATGCTGCACCACCACAACCCCCATCCTCTGCACCTGACCCCCTGAGGCTATACCCTACCCGTTGGGGGTTATACTATCAAAAGCTGCACCAACACCATCAGCCTCAGCGGACCCTGCTGCAGCGGCGGCCGTAGTGACCGCAATACAACGGGTGGCGTAGTCGACATAAAGAACTTTATAACATCTGTAGGACTGCCACATACTCTGAGCTTGACACCCTGGGCACGGACCGGGTCACAGCCACTCGGAGACTACAACCCCCATCTGATCCGGCTCCGGGTATTCCCCTAAAGAATATGGCCCAGGGGGTGCGTCAACTTTGGCGTAGTCGGCAGGATAACGTGCCCGCAACACCCGGGTACTGCGTGCCTGAAGAAAAGAACAAGTTTACCTCAAAAAGAAGTCTCCCACCGGTCCCGGAGGGTCCCCGCCATCGGACTCCATCACAGATCGATTCCCGCCGGTTGTCCGCCATTAACAGCTTTTTCCCGCCATCTGCAGAGTTTCCCGCCACTGGGAGACGATTCCCGCCATTTCCAAAGGTTTCCCGCCTTGTCAGAGCGGACGCCATTATGGGCGTACCAGAGGATGGCAAGAGGCCGCCTCCCATCGTGGGCCAGGACCGAAAATGGCGCCAAAAGTGGAAACCGCCCCCACCAACAGAGACTGTGATGCTAGAGGTGTCTGTCAGCGTGAAAGAACTGCCCCTGGAGCTGACAATCACCAAGTGGCCCCGGGACCGCCCTCGAAGTGGGAGGACTGAGAAGAAGAGAACAAAGATGGGTGTCGCCTGGAGCAGTCTGGAGAGAGCGCACCCGGAGACAAGAAGCCTAGAGCTGAGTCCAGAAGAAGCTTACCCGGAGATGGAAGAAGAGCAGAGCAGCACCGGCCCGCTGGCCAGGAGCCTGCTGGAGACAACAGAAGGAGAGCAGAGCAGCACCGACCCGTTGGTCAGGAGCCTGCTAGAAGCAACGACCCCACTAGGCTTAGTGGAGGTCCTGGCACAGCTCCCCCGAGATCGGGAGTGTGCACAGACTGCGCTGGAGGGCCTCGCACGGAGGATGGCCCGGGTGCAGCGAGAGACGTTGGCGGAGTGGAGCCGTGAGATGGCCCAGCAGACAAGAACCCGTCAGCGGAGCACGCCACCCGAGACGAGGAGACAGACTGCCTCTGAGGATGGCGCAGGAGGACTGAAGGCCGGAGACGGCGCCGAGAAGGGAGCCGAACGAAAGGAGGCAGGTAAAGGGGACGTCTCTACCCCAAACCGGGAAACCGCGTACCTGCCCCAGCTCCCCGTCGCAGAGCCCGAAGTACCCCCTGCCGTGCCCGTAACCGCAACATCACCGCCACAGACTAGGCCTCAACCGGAAGCCGCAGCCGCGACCCCTGTGACGTCACACGCCTCGACCCCGAGCGTGACCAAGCAGGAAGTACCACCAGCCTGGTCGCAAGGCCTAGTACCCCCGGGCGCCGCAATACCAACAGCGCCCCCTACCTCCGCGGAGCCACCGGCCTGGTCGCAGGGCCAAGTAGCCCAGGGCGCCGCCGTCCTTACGGTGCCCTTCACTTTCCAGGTGCCCCAGGCCTGGCCGCAAGGCCTGGGCAACCCGGGCGCCACCACCACCGCGCCCATAAAACCAAGAGTGCCGCATCTGGGAGAAGATCTGTTCGCCCAACATACGTGCCCGGATGGGCAGCCCTTTATATGGCCACCGGAGTTTCACCATTCCCGACTCCGGAAAGAGAGACCCCTAGACGAGCCCCTGATTCCGGTTCCAAAGCCCGTAAAAAGGACCTCGCCCCCGCTAGAGGAGGCACAGTTTGAGTGGGACCCCACCGGAGAAGATCTCATGGGGTTCACTCAGGAGACCCGGGCAGCTGCAGCGGAGCGTGCAGAGTGCTGCCGGCAGCAGCTCGAGGTCTTCGAGAGGGAGCGGAGAGAGAGGCGGGTCCGGGAACAAAAAGCCCAAATAAAGAGCGCGGAGCAGAAGAGCCGGGCCAGGAGGAGTCCCCGTGCAGCTCATGGTCCCCCTTCCACCGGGACTGTGATCAAGTTCAATATGCAGCACGGGTGGGGCTTCATCCGAGATCACCGCACCCCAGGCGACGTCTTCGTGACAAGAAGAGACGTTGAGTCCCACCTACCGGAGGGACACAGAGGATGTGACCTGTATATAGGGGACGAGGTCACCTTCACCCGGCACAAGTGTGCCAAAGGACCCTACGCCCTCCATGTGCATCGCCTGACGGAGGAGGAGCTGCGGTGTGAGGAAGAGCAAGAGGACCCGGACGGGTCTGAAGCTAAAGGTAACCACAAAGAAAGAGCAGGAGGACGTCGTCGTTGAGTACGGCAGAGTAGAAGCTGTATATAGTTACCCGTAGGGGTACCAAAGAAACTGTTGCTGATAATATAGTCCCCGTTGGGACCAGCAAGTGTGAACTGTTTACCCGTTTATCCCTTAAATACCTGGCCGAGGACTGAGAGCGGCCATATCCCTTGTAAATAGTTGCGCGTCCTAAAGCGCCCCCTACTGGTTTTATAGGAAAGCCACGA
Source organism: Phyllobates terribilis (assembly GCF_046119375.1). Classification (NCBI taxonomy): domain Eukaryota; kingdom Metazoa; phylum Chordata; class Amphibia; order Anura; family Dendrobatidae; genus Phyllobates; species Phyllobates terribilis. The sequence goes on from NW_027362899.1 coordinate 4,193,333, forward strand.
GTTCCAAAGACTGTCGCACTTTACCCGGTCACACGTTGCACAGTGACCGGAGGAGGAGCCAGAGGCGACGAGAATGTTATTAATATGAAAAGTTTTATGATGATGCTGATATATATATGATATTTTATATGTTTTTATTATGTTGTTCATATGAAAAAAAAATGTATGTTTGTGGATGTTTATCTCTTACAGCCCGAGGACCTGCTGTGATTTACCAGGGGGGAATGTAGCACCCTGAGGATTCGGCTGCTACAGGGGTATTGCACCTCAACCCAGAGGTGTGATATTCCACTCCCGGGTAAGGATGGAGTGTGAAACTGAGCTCAGAAAGCTGCATGCACTACACACATCCCATTTCCGAGGAGCAGACCAACGGTACTCCCACTTAGAAATGTGCAGGTACGACCGAGTCTGTTCCTGGCTGGAGTGGGAGGGGGGTGGTACATCCCCCAGTAGTGTAGGGGCAGATAGGGGGAGCAGCCTGGGTAAAGATAGGAGCTCATTGGGTGCTGGTCACCTGAGCTCACACATAGAGGGAGTATTTAAGGTGGGCACCATCTAAGATCAGTCGGTCAGTCTTTGCAGAGGAGTCAGTCTGTCAGTCTGCCACAGTCAGTCAGTCTGTGAGAAGTCAGAGGAAGAGGAGCAGAGCAGCCCCAGAGAGAGAGAGAGGAGAAAGGAAGAAAGACCCAGAGGGGGTGAAAGAAAAGGACTCTGAGAACCCAAAGTCCATCACCGGGTGAAGAGTTGGCAACTGGGTACCGGATCCCAAACTGGTGGGGGCTAAAGCACACCCTAGCCAGAGACCGGAGGCCGTGGGCAGGATCTGCCACGGCCACCCACCACATCCACCCTGAAGGCAAACCACGTGAAGGGTCAGGGAACCCAAGGCCAAGGGTCTCCCAACAGAAGGCCCGAGGGAGCTGGACCTAGGTGGATCCCTGGTGGGGACGGCCAGAAGACAGGACAGGAAGGAGGGCTCAGGGTCACGCTCCGGACTTGCTTGGGGGTTGGCTGAATCCAGGACCTGGTGGACGCAGCACGGCTCGGGTGGTCACTTGAAGCTGGAGTGACCGGAACATCAGCAGTAAGTAAATACCCTAAACTGCACAACCCGACTCTGTCTTTAATTACCATCTATGCTGCACCACCACAACCCCCATCCTCTGCACCTGACCCCCTGAGGCTATACCCTACCCGTTGGGGGTTATACTATCAAAAGCTGCACCAACACCATCAGCCTCAGCGGACCCTGCTGCAGCGGCGGCCGTAGTGACCGCAATACAACGGGTGGCGTAGTCGACATAAAGAACTTTATAACATCTGTAGGACTGCCACATACTCTGAGCTTGACACCCTGGGCACGGACCGGGTCACAGCCACTCGGAGACTACAACCCCCATCTGATCCGGCTCCGGGTATTCCCCTAAAGAATATGGCCCAGGGGGTGCGTCACTTGTTGCGGATGTTCAACTGGTCACGGCGGTCGCGTGACCTGTCACATAACTAAATGATGTCATGGAAGGTCCTTTCACACCACCGCAAGCCGTACAAGAGACCGGACGCAGTGGAGAAAAGACCGGGGGCCATCAGAAGGTAAGTATAATGTTATTTTCTCCAATCCCCTCCATGACAGCACACCTGGAGGTAGCCTCCCCATCCTAATTAGGGACAGGAAAACAAGAGGTTAAATAGCCCCTTCCCGCTACAATCCCCAGTGTTTTCCTGTCCCTATGGGATGAAGAGGTTACCTGGGGTGCCTGCAGCCGGCAAGCAGGGCCCTATTAAATTTACCTGCCGGGCTGCAGGGAGCGATCGCCTCCGACCTTCCTTCCTTTGCAGCTCCCGTGTCTCCTTGAGAGCGGGACCCCCCACACACACACTCGCCTGCGTGTAAAGCCGAGTAGGGTTTTGGGGGCTGGGGGCCTCCTGTAGCTCCCCGGCCGGAGTCTCCTCTGTCCTCCATGGCGGCGTGCCGGAAGTCAGGCTTTTGGCCAGCGGGACGTCACTTCTGGTGCGTTCCACCGTGGAACGCATGGGGCCGCGGCGGGAAATTCAAAAGGAGAAGCCGCGGTTTGCCCTGAAAATGAGGATCCTTCACCAGATAGGTGAAAATTTGGCACTGGATCTCGGTCTCCCCTATAAAAGACCCAGATGAGAAGACTCCATTAAGGTAGGACAGAATATTCTGCTACTATGGAGGGTGCTGTTCCAAAGCCTGCGTCTGCAGAGCCCAGCGCTAACCCGGCCCCAGTAAGTACTAGGTCCTAGGTTATTCCCCACTCTCTTTTGAGCAGGATCCTAAATATATTTTAAATCTCCCCTTTTTTTATTTTTAATTTAGGGAGACAAGGATCCGGCATCGACAGTGGGAGAAAGCACTACAGTTTGCAAATGTGCCATCTGTATAAAAAAGCTGGCTTCAGGGCATAAGAAACCCCTATGCTGGAAATGCACTGACAACATTGTGAAGGAAGAACAGCCTTCCCTTATGGAAGAAGTCAGGGGAATGGTTCGGCAGGAAATACAATCTTCCCTAGCCTCCTTCTCACAAGCCAGAGCTGAAGGTCCATCTCCCCCCAAAAGGAGAAAATATACGGTTAGGGAGACCTCTGATTCAGAATTAGGGTCTATGGAGGAACCGGAAGAAGGGGTCCTAAGTGAAGATCATGAGGAAGATAGGAAATATTACTTTTCGTCTGAGAATATGGAGGAATTGTTGTCGCAGGTGAGAGACACGATGCAGGTGGAAGAGGAGAAGGAAACCCGTACAGTTCAGGATGAAATGTTTGGCGGTCTGAAATCCAAGAAGAAGGTAGTGTTCCCTGTGCATGACAACATTTGGAGTCTTATTTTGGATGAATGGGAGTCACCTGAGAAAAGGCTTAGTATGGCAGGAGAAATGAAGGATAGATTCCCTCTAGATGAAAAGGCGGCTAAGCTATGGATGGAAGTCCCGAAGGTTGATGTACAGGTGGCAAGGGTTGCGAAGAAAACAACCCTTCCCTTTGAAGACTCGTCACAGCTCAAAAATCCTATGGATAGGAAGATGGACAGCCTTCTAAGGAAGGCATGGGAAACATCGGCGGCTTCACTGAAGACTAATATCGCTTCAACTTGTGTAGCTCGTTCCATGTTCCTCTGGCTCCAACAACTAGAGGAACATCTCTGGAAAGGTACCACTCAAGAGGACCTCCTAGCATCTCTTCCTTTTCTGCAGAAGGCCACTGGATTCCTAGCGGATGCCTTGGCGGAGTCGGTCAAGATTACGGCAAGATGGGCAGCATTATCAAATTCTATGAGAAGAGCTCTGTGGTTGAAGATGTGGAGTGGGGACAACGCATCAAAATCTAAGCTTTGTTCCATTCCATTTAAAGGAGAGTATATGTTTGGGGCGGTGCTAGACGAGTTGTTGGAGAAAGCATCCGACAACAAGAAGTCTCAGATTTGCTGTAACTCAGAACCGAGAGGTACTTCATTTTCAATTCAATGTACTCCCCTTCGGCATTTCGTCAGCACCCCGCCTGTTTACAAAGATCATGGCAGAGGTAGTAGGTTTATCTAAGGAAACTGAATATCTGCATCGTCCCATATTTAGACAATTTTTTGGTGATGGTTCCCTCGGTTTCAAGTTTGGAAAGAGACCTCCAGATGACCCTCCAGATCCTGGAATCCTTGGGATGGTTGATAAACTACCAAAAGTCAGATCTGATTCCCTCCACCAGGAAGACCTCCTTGGGAATTCTCCTGGATTCTCAGCAACAAGCCTCTTTTCTGCCAAAAGAGAAGCAGATTCAGTTGAGGTCGAAAGTTTATGCACTAAAGAACCAGAGAGGAGTGTCATTAAGATTCGCCATGTCCGTCCTCGGGTCCATGACCTCATTTATTTAGGCGGTACCTTGGGCTCAAGCGCATTCAAGGGTCCTTCAAAACTACATCCTTTCCTGTTGGGACAGATCTCCAAGTTCCCTCTCCAACAGAATTCATCTGCCAGAGAAGGTGAAAGCATCTTTAAATTGGTGGCTCTGTCCAGGAAATCTGGAGAAAAGTTCAGCATGGATTCAACTTCCCTTGTTATCCGTCAAAACAGACGCAAGCAAAAGAGGATGGGGAGCAGTAGTCTCCCACGTGGCCTTCCAAGGGGTCTGGTCGCAAGAAATAGCAGAGCAGTACTCAAACTTAAAAGAAATGAAAGTGGTGGAAGAAACCCTATGGGCAGCCACTACTGTGCTTCAGGGGTCGAATGTCAGAGTCTACTCGGACAATATGACAACTATAGCCCACTTGAGACATCAGGGAAGTACAAGAAACAGGAGGTTACAGATGATCTCCGAAAGGATCTTCCACTGGGCGGAGCATAATCTACTATCCTTATCGGCTCTGCATCTGAGGGGCTCCGACAACTATCATGCAGATCTTCTGAGCAGAAAATACATTCATCCAGGGGAGTGGAGCATGAACTCGAAGATATTTCAGATGATTGTTCAAAAGTGGGAATACCCAGATGTGGACCTGTTTGCGAACCAGGAAAACGCAAAAGTAAGAGCCTTTTTCTCTTTGAAACCCGAGGATTCAGCAACAGGGATAGATGTGTGATACCCCAGGGGTCTGGTTGCCACAGTGATAGAGATATTACGTCTGAGAGCAGGTGGGAGGTCCTTTGGTTAGGGATCCTGTGCATGCCACACCTCCTGCCCAGTCTTGGGAGGGGAAGGACTTCCCCTAGATAAACCCGGGGCTGAGGCAGAGTGAGTGAGAAAGAAGATAGAACAAGAGTAGAGAAGAGAAGCAGCATAGCAAGAAACATCAGGAGCTCTGTGGGGAGCAGTGTTACAACGAGTCAGGGGCTGGCAGCTACAGAGCTCGCCCTGACTGAGAAGATTTCTAACCGGACCCGGAGTCCGAGGCTGTGGGGACTAACTCCTACCCAGCAGCAGAAACCGTCCGGCAGAGGATTTCAGGTCCTCTGGCCCAGAAGCCCGAAGGCACGGTCACACGCGTGGGACCAGCACCGCCATCGTGGAGCGGAAGCCATTAGAAGGCCCCGAGTCACCGGCCATACGGGTGAGCACCACACGGTACACTCAGGGACGTGGGCTACTTATTCCCGCCTCTAGCAAGGTAGCCAGAAGAGTACAGTTAGTTGGGAAGGCCTACAACTCCGCCTGGCCAGGGGAAATCCCATCTGCTCAAGGACTGACCAGGCCCCTATCACTAGCAAGTACTCCGGGAGGGTCTATCTTTGTCACCAGTAAAGACCCTGAACTACACCGCACCGTCTCTGAGTGGTTCCTGCTACCCCCATCATCCACGTCGGCTGCCCTGAGGCCATAACCCTCCCGTTGGGGGTTATACCATCCACGCTGCACCATCCTTCCACCGGCCTCAGCGGTCTGCCCCGCAGCGGCAGCTCCATAGCTGCATTCAACGGGTGGCGTAGTCACCAACCATCTACTGCTAGTACATCGCCGCTCAGTTTGACTCCCTGGGCACGGACCGGGTCGCCGCCACGAGACTACAACCCTCAAGAGATCCGGCTCCGGGTAAGCTCCCGCGTGCGCAACGCAGCGCGACACAGGCCCAGGGGCGCGTCAATTTTGGCGTAGTCGGCAGGATTTCGTGCCCGCAACCACCGGGTACTGCGTGCCTGAAAAGCAAAGACTGTTCAAACTTACCAGTGGTGAAGATTCCCGCTATCCGTGGGTTTCCCGCCATCCGGCGCCATCTTCTACCTTCTTCCCGCCATCCGCGAAGTTTTCCCGCCATCCGGCGCCATCTTCGACCTTCTTCCCGCCATCCGTGGAGTTTTCCCGCCATTGGACGCCATCTTGAGGACGCCGCACGGGAAGAAGAGGGGCGTGGACTCCGAAAGCACGCGAGAACTGAAGCCCCGCCTCACGTCCGGACGTTGCGTAAGGTCCTGGAAGGAGCCCAGAAGACGCCGACGTCACCGGAGCGCGACGGAAGGTCCTCAACCCTGACGATCCACTGCGGAGCCGCGGCCTACGGAACAGGATCATCGCAAGGTAGGCCACGGTCCACTAGGGGGGAGGAAGATGTCGGATACGGAGGAGAGCTTCACTGCCTCAACCCCCGCCAGCGCAACCGCTGCTGCAGTTATGCCCTTCACCATGCCCTATATCCCGGGAGCAGCTTGGCTACCCCAGTACTCAGGGGAGTCACATACCCTGCATGACTTTAGAGAAAAGCTGGATAGCCTCTTCCAGGTGTACCCCCTCACAGAAGAGCAAAAAGTGAGCATCCTGGTGGCCCAACTAACCGGGGCAGCCAAAAGGGAAGTAAAATCCTGGCCACCTGGGAGGAAGACTGTCGCAGGGATACTAACCCGGCTGAAGGACACCTTTGATACCCGCACCTCAGCCGAGATTAAGCTTAGATTCTACGGGTGCAAGCAGCGAGCGCATGAGAGTATAAGGGACTATGCACTAAACCTACAAGAGGCCCTGAGGGCCATAAAGCAGACCGACCCTGATGGGGTGGGAAACTAGGACAGGCTGTTGACTGAACAATTTATAGAGGGTTTATATTGCAATGCCCACCGAACCCAGTTGCGGGCAATGGCCTTACAAGATCCCCATCTGGACTTTGCACAGTTCAAGGACAGAGCCATCCGGGTGCTCCGAGAACCGGCACCGGGTGGCGTTGTGACCCACAGGCGCCCAGCTATCACTTACCACCAGGAGGCGGCGCCCTTGTCGGCAGGGCCTGTGGGAGCTGATGCGCAGGCTTTGGACAATGACCCGGCTCCAGACCTACGCCATCAGGTCCAAGAGCTAGCTAAGAGCGTTGCTGCGCTAACCCGAACTGTGCAGTCTTTACAGGTTTCCACCCCAGGGAAGATCCAGCTGGCATCCGGACCGGAGGACATCCCGTGGCGTCGACCAAGGAGGACCCCACCGGCCAGAGGAAGACCCAGTGACCGATACAGCGAGGACGGACGACCCATCTGCCGCCGCTGCAATCAACCCGGAACATATGGAAAGGTACTGTTCTTTAAACGGGCACAACCTGGGGTAGAGGGCCAACCCCCAGGAAAAAGATCACCAGGCCCATCGAACTGGCGCGACAGATATGTGGGAGGACGTCCAGTCTTGCCTGTGGTACTGGATGGCATTCCCATGAGTGCCCTACTGGACACCGGGTCACAGGTCACCACCATCCCGTACGTGCTCTTTAAGCAGTACTGGAATGACTCGGATATTACCCGCTACCCTGACGACGACTTTAGTATCATCGCCAGCAATGGCCAGCCCGTGCCACAAATCGGATTTAAAGAGGTGACCATCAAAATCGGTAGAGTCGAACTGGCAGCACAGGGACTGATCATTGTAGACATTGACAAACATGAGAGCCACCCAAAAATAACTCTAGGAACTAATGTAATTGAGAATTGTCTTGCAGAAGTGATTTTCCTTCTACAGCAGGTTGCCAAGAACGCCAGCTCCGGCGAGCAGCGAGTGCTCCAGAAAGAGATCCGGGCACTGATGCGACGGCAACAGGTGGAACTCTCCGGCGGTGAGATTGGGAGCGTAAGAATGTGTGACCCTTTCCCTATTGCCATGCCCCCAAAAAGTGAAATGATGATTTGGTGCCGGGCAGCTATTGGTCTGAGAGGTAGAGATTACCAGGCAATGGTAGAACCAGTTTACTCAGACAGTAGGCCCACCATTTTGACAGCACGGGGGGTGGTCAATGTACGCCATGGGAGGGTGCCCGTTCGCATAATCAATATCGGGGAGAGGGAAGTGTACCTGCCCCGGTATGCCACGCTAGCAAAATTATATACCATCAACCAAAACTCTATACAGTCTGTGGAACCCTTGCCTCCATCTCACCCGGAGGAAGGTAACGGCTCTAAGAAAGTAATGGAGGATTGGTGTCAGCAACTACACTTGGGAACTGACTCCACTCCCTTCCACCAGAAACAGGGAGTCTACCGGGTGGTTCAAGAGTATGAGGGAGTGTTTAGTAAACACCCGTTAGACTTCGGGCGAGTCAAGGGGGTAGAACACCGCATCCCCACGGGAGATCATCCTCCCATAAAAGAGAGGTATCGACCCGTACCCCCTGCACATTACCAACACGCCAAGGGGATGCTTAGAGACATGAAGGAGGCTGGGGTAATCCGGGATAGCTGTAGCCCCTGGGCAGCCCCGCTAGTTTTAGTCAAAAAGAAAGACAACACCATGAGGATGTGTGTAGATTACCGGAAAATCAACCGTATCACACACAAGGATGCGTACCCCTTACCAAGGATAGAGGAGTCATTGGCTGCTTTAAGGTCTGCTAACTTCTTCTCTACCTTGGATCTCACTAGCGGGTACTGGCAGGTTCCTGTAGCAGAGGCGGACCGGGAGAAGACCGCATTCACCACCCCGATGGGACTTAGCGAGTTCACCTGCATGCCGTTCGGACTCTGCAACGCCCCAGGAACCTTCCAACGATTAATGGAGTGCTGTCTGGGCCACAGAAACTTCGAGACGGTCCTGTTGTACCTGGACGATGTCATTGTATACTCCAAAACTTATGAGGACCACCTGAAACACCTGGCGGAGGTGTTCGAAGCTCTGGCGAGTTACGGCCTAAAGGTGAAACCCTCCAAGTGTCACCTCCTGAAACCAAAGGTGCTGTACCTGGGACACGTGGTGAGCGCTGACGGAGTGGCTCCCGACCCCGATAAGATCACCGCAATTAAGGGATGGCCAAGCCCCTCCAGCGTAAAAGAAGTGCGGCAGTTCCTCGGGTTGGTAGGCTACTACCGAAGGTTTATTCCCGGTTTCACCAAAAAGGCAGCGCCTATGCAGGACCTCCTGATAGGCCAGTCCCGGAAGGCCAAGAACCAGAAGCCGCCCTTCAAATGGGAAGAGCTAGAAGAAGAGTCCTTCCGCCAGCTGAAGATGGCCCTCACGGGGGATGAAATCTTGGCGTACCCGGATTATAGCCAGCCCTTCATCCTCTACACCGACGCCAGTAACATCGGGCTAGGAGCCGTACTGTCCCAGATCCAGCAGGGGAAAGAACGAGTAATCGCCTACGCCAGCCGAAAACTGCGACCCACTGAAAGGAACCCCGAGAATTATAGCTCATTCAAGCTAGAGTTCCTGGCCGTGGTATGGGCAGTCACTGAGCGCTTTAAGCATTACCTTGCTTCTTCCCGGTTCACTGTGTACACGGATAACAACCCGTTGACACACCTGGACACGGCAAGACTCGGTGCCCTGGAGCAGAGGTAGATGGCCCGTCTGTCCAACTACGAGTTCATAATCAAATACCGGGCAGGGCGCTCCAATACTAACGCGGACGCCCTGTCCAGGATGCCCAACCTGCCGGACGAAGGAGAAGATCCGGAGGGACTGGAAGAGATTGAACTCCCTGCGTTCCACCGTCATGGGACTATCCAGTATTCCCACCGGGTAAGGAGTAAGCAGGCTGCTACGTTGAACCCCTTACCTCACTACAACTGGGCGGAAACGCAAGACAGCGACCCTGCCGTCCGACTGGTGAAGGAGATGCTGACTCGGCCGGAGGCTCGCCTTGAACCAGACGCTCCGGAGGAAGCCAAACAACTATGGGCAGAGAAGAGTCGACTGTTCCTTTACAAAGGGAAGTTGTGCCGCAGAATGGTTAACTCCCGGACGCATGAATTACTCTGGCAAGTAGTGGTGCCACGAAGAGACGCAGCCATGGTGATGGAGGCATACCACGACGGAGCTGGACACTTCGGGTGGAAGAAGCTGGAGTTCCTGCTGCGCGAGCGATTCCACTGGGTAGGCATGAGGGGAACCATTGAGAAGTGGTGCAGAGACTGTGGCCCGTGCAACCTGAGAAGGAAGGACCGCGCCAGCCAGAAGACTCCCCTGCAGTCCATCGTCACCCGGCAACCGTTGGAACTGGTAGCCTTGGATCATGTAAAACTGACCCCAAGCAGAAGTGGCTACGTCTACGCGTTAACCATCGTGGATCATTACTCCCGGTTTCTGGTTGTCGTCCCCGTCAAGGACTTAACAGCTCAAACAGCAGCTAGAGCCTTCCAGCAGCACTTTTGCCGTCCACACGGGTACTCGGACCAAGTGCTGACGGACCAGGGACCTGCCTTTGAAGCGGAGGTCTTCCAGGAATTCTGCAATCTGTATGGCTGCCGGAAGATAAGGACGACACCCTACCATCCGCAGACTAATGGACTTTGTGAAAAAATGAACCAGGTGGTAATGGATCTTCTAAAAACGTTGCCCCTGGAAGAACGCAGTCTGTGGCCTGAAAAGTTGCCCGATCTGGTGGACCTATACAACCACATCCCGGTAGGTTCCACCAACTGTACCCCGGCTTACCTAATGAGGGCAAGACCTGGTAAGTTACCTGTTGACCTGGAAATGGGAGTCCTGACACCCGAGGACACTTCACCAGAAACAGACTGGGACACAGAGAGGCAGCAGCAGTACCGGAGAGTACAGGAGAGCGTGGAGCGAAGTCTCTGTCAGGCTAGGGAAAGACAAGAGAAAACTTATAACCAGTATGCTCCCGCTGTTCCCCTGGTACCCGGAGAGCAGATCTTGAAGAGGAAGAGACGGCTCCACAAGTTGGACGACCAGTGGGAGAAGGACCCGTACACCGTACTGCCCTCAAGCCACGAAAACCCGAAGGTCTGTACCATCAGTAAAGACGGAGGGGAAACCACAGCCATTGTATCCCGGGACCACCTGAAGAAGTGTCCCAAACAACTGAGGAACCCTGAAGAGGAACAAGAAGACCATCGACCCGTAGAGGAAAGGGAAGATATGGTTAGTACCGTGCTCGGGGACTTCCCTCGGTCTTGGACTCAAGTCAATGGTGCAGTTGTGGTACCCGTACTCACCTTCCTCCAACCATCATCCCAAGAACCTACGGAGCAACCGGTAGAGCTGGAAGAACAGCCGGTCCAGGAGGCAGAAGACTCTACACAAGCAGACCCGGAAAGTCAACCCTCTGCTTATAGTGAGCCTGCCATACCCCTAGTGAGCCAGAGGGCCCATAGACAGCTGCCCAGTTTACCCTTGACAGCTCCTACACCCTGTAGTTCAGGGCCAGACAGTCAGCTCCGTAGGTCCACTAGGGCCACTAGAGGCCATCTACCCGCACGTTGGAGGATCTAAATGTTTAAGCTATCTTATAATGTTTACTTGTTTATAGTTGCTTGTGTATAATTTTGTGTTTCTAGTTCTTTTTAGGAGTCCTTGGTGGATTTACCGGGAATCCTTGTACATAGTTGGAGCGTAACCCAGGATGGACTAAAGACTGTTAAGGACTCGGGGCAGGACAGGCCCCTACCTGGTTACGTCTCCCTGTTTTGGTGAAATGGACACCTTGCTTTTCAAAACTGCACCCGGTTGCGGACACGCCGTAACCATCTTATGTGTTTTTCTTGTTGTATTGTTATTGCTATACCTTGTTATGTTTTTCTAAAAAATATGTTTAGTCCCGGAGTACTAAATTTCACTAGGGGGGAATGTGACACCCCAGGGGTCTGGTTGCCACAGTGATAGAGATATTACGTCTGAGAGCAGGTGGGAGGTCCTTTGGTCAGGGATCCTGTGCATGCCACACCTCCTGCCCAGTCTTGGGAGGGGAAGGACTTCCCCTAGATAAACCCGGGGCTGAGGCAGAGTGAGTGAGAAAGAAGATAGAACAAGAGTAGAGAAGAGAAGCAGCATAGCAAGAAACATCAGGAGCTCTGTGGGGAGCAGTGTTACAACGAGTCAGGGGCTGGCAGCTACAGAGCTCGCTCTGACTGAGAAGATTTCTAACCGGACCCGGAGTCCGAGGCTGTGGGGACTAACTCCTACCCAGCAGCAGAAACCGTCCGGCAGAGGATTTCAGGTCCTCTGGCCCAGAAGCCCGAAGGCACGGTCACACGCGTGGGACCAGCACCGCCATCGTGGAGCGGAAGCCATTAGAAGGCCCCGAGTCACCGGCCATACGGGTGAGCACCACACGGTACACTCAGGGACGTGGGCTACTTATTCCCGCCTCTAGCAAGGTAGCCAGAAGAGTACAGTTAGTTGGGAAGGCCTACAACTCCGCCTGGCCAGGGGAAATCCCATCTGCTCAAGGACTGACCAGGCCCCTATCACTAGCAAGTACTCCGGGAGGGTCTATCTTTGTCACCAGTAAAGACCCTGAACTACACCGCACCGTCTCTGAGTGGTTCCTGCTACCCCCATCATCCACGTCGGCTGCCCTGAGGCCATACCCCTCCCGTTGGGGGTTATACCATCCACGCTGCACCATCCTTCCACCGGCCTCAGCGGTCTGCCCCGCAGCGGCAGCTCCATAGCTGCATTCAACGGGTGGCGTAGTCACCAACCATCTACTGCTAGTACATCGCCGCTCAGTTTGACTCCCTGGGCACGGACCGGGTCGCCGCCACGAGACTACAACCCTCAAGAGATCCGGCTCCGGGTAAGCTCCCGCGTGCGCAACGCAGCGCGACACAGGCCCAGGGGCGCGTCAGATGCATTCGCTCACCCTTGGAAAGTTGGGCTCGCTAATGCTTTTCCCCTGATTCTGTTAATACCAAGGACTTTACAAAAAATCAGGTCGGAAGGGCTCAAGACTATCCTAATAGCTCCAATGTGGCCAAAAAGAGCATGGTTCGGAACATTGAGCAGTCTAAGAATGGATGATCCATTGATGCTTCCTCGAATCCACGATCTGCTGCATTAGGGCCAGATTTTCCATCCGGGCCCTCAGAATTTGGCTCCAGCAGCTTGGCTTCTGAGACCACCCTCTGAAAAGCCAGAGGCTTCTCAGTACAGGTGATCCAAATGTGGCGCCCTGCTGTGCATTGGTGCCACAGAACCCAGAAGGGTGCATGGATGGATTTCTCCACAAGAGGCCCTCACTAGATACAAACACCTCTACCTTCCAACTCATACCAGCAGAGGGAGCCCAGATAGGGATATATATAGGGAAGGTGGAGCCAGGCAGCTCAGTTGATTAGTGAGTGCTCAGAGTCAGAGCAGAGCAAGCAGGCTGAGAGAGAGCCTGAGAGCGTGCTGACACTCAGATAGCGGTGAAGACGCAGCACGTCAGCTGCCTAGTAGTGAGGGCCCCGAGTGTGGCCGACGGCAAGGAGAAAAAGGGGAGTGAAACCAAGGGGGCAGAGGAGCACAATAAGCTCACCCCATTATATCTACCGGACACCGGATCCGCGCCTACAGGGACCCTTTACACCCAGTGGGGATAACCGGAATCCCAGGAGGACTACAAGTCCCTGACAAACCTGAAGGCTAGACACACACAGGATCAGGAACCACGAAGGCCCCGACGTCCAGGGAAAGTGGTTACCAACCAGAGGTCCTATTTCTGAGCATCTGGTGAAGTAAAAGCAGGACACATAAGCTAGGCCCAGTTGCAGGCTGGCCAGGAGCATACATAGGGACAGACACGGATCAGGAGGCCCTATACCTGCTCCCTGGGGAGAAGTCCAAAAGTGCGCCCTTCATCTGGAGTACCCTGGACCGTACCTAACAGCTGTACCAGTAAAGGAAATGAAGCAAATCCCCTGTCTCTGTCCGTTACTCCTGCTGTGCCATCGCTTTCCCTGCACCACAATGCTCAGCGCAACCTGCATCATTTATACTGCCCTGAGGCCTGCTCCACCTGTGGGGAGCCGTTCCATCTCAAGCTGTCCTGACATCTGCCTCAGAGGACTGTTGCAGCGCTGGTGATCCTCACCAGACACCACAGGTGGCGTCACAACAAATTCCCTACAAATAATTCCTTTTGGCACTGACCGCCCTGGGCCAGCCACCGCGATAATCCCCGCAGGCAGTCTTAGGCCCGGCTGCCGGGTGCCCCGCGACACCCCTGGGGGCGAGTCACATACACTGCAGAAAAGCAGAAAACCAGTCACAATTTCCATCTATGGAAAAATCTAGAAAGCTTTCAAGCTATGGTATGAGCCTCGTCCATTAGATCCCTTTCGGCCTGACGTGGCCAGAATCTTGGATTTCCTACAGAACGGTCTGTCTAAAGGATTAAGACCAAGCACGCTGAAGGTCCAAGTCTCGCCTTTAAGTTCCTATTTTGATGCTGATTTGGCCCAAAACAGATGGATTAAGAGGTTCATGATAGCTGCTTCTTGGATTAATCCAACAAGAGCTAAAATAGTTCCACCTTGGGATCTCAACGTAGTTCTTAGAGGCCTAACTATGCATCCTTTCGAGCCAATAGCCGAGGCACACATAGACAAATTGTCTTGGAAAGCGGCATTGCTTATAGCTCTGACTACAGCCAGAAGAGTGAGTGAAATCCAAGCCCTGTCTATCAGAGAGACTTATTGTCGTATTTTGGAGGACAGGATCATCCTCCAGTTGGATCCTTCTTTTCTACCTAAAGTGTCGTCTAATTTTCATATGTCTCAGCCAATAATTCTTCCGTCATTCTGTCAAAATCCATCAAATAGCAAGGAAGAAGAATTCCACGCGTTGGATGTAAGAAGGACTATAATCCGCTATTTGAGGCAGACTGAAACCTGGAGGAAGGATCAGAACCTATTTGTCCAATATAGGAAAGAAAATTGCAAAAATATGCTAGCAAATTGGATTAAGAAAGCAATTTGTGAAACATACATAGTTCAAGATTTGCCTCCTCTGAAATCTTTGAAAGCTCTTTCTACTAGAGCTATGTGGGTCTCCTGGGCGGAAAAAGCTAGTGCATCCATTGAGCAGATTTGCAGGGCAGCTACATGGTCGTCTGTCCATACCTTTGCTAAACATTATAGACTAGATGTAATATCTAATAGAGACTTAGCATTTGGAAGGAAAGTCCTTCAGGCTGTTGTCGCTCCCTAAAATTCATTCTTTGGTATTACTCCAGGTGTGCTGTCATGGAGGGGATTGGAGAAAATAGAATTAGACTTACCAGTAATTCGGTTTCTAAGACCCTCCACAACAGCATGGGTAGTTCCCTCCATTTCTTTGATTGGAAAAATCCTTAGTGTTAATAAATATTTAGAGCATTCATACTGTGTGGTCCTTTGAAAACACTGGGGATTGTAGCAGGGAGGGGCTATTTAACATCTTGTTTTCCTGTCCCTAATTAGGATGGGGAGGCTACCTCCAGGTGTGCTGTCGTGGAGGGTCTTAGAAACAGAATTACCGGTAAGTCTAATTCTATTTTTTTTTTTTTTACCATTTTTATTCTTTTTTTCTACTATTAACTTGTTCACACTATATAAATACATGCCGGTTGCAAGGATTTATATAGTGTGACCAAGTTGTCAAGCACTTTCCAAGTGATGCTAAAATCGCTTGGAAAGCGGTTGACAACCCGCATGCGGACATGCATGTGAAAAATGCTTCACTTACGTTTGTCCCTGGCAGGAAAAACGCATGTAAAATCTGCATGCGTTTTTTCTGCCAGGGAGATGCAGAAACACTCAGGAAAAATCCGGAGCATTTCTGCATCGTGGGCATGTGGCGCCCCTGAGGGTTCAGTCGCCACAGAGGTACTGCACCTCACCCAGAGGTGTGGTGTCTCCCTTCACTCAGGTAAGATGGGAGTGCTGCAGAGAACCCCCCAAAACACCTGCATCCAACATTACACTGCTTCAGACCGGCTGGAAGGGCAACATGCAGAGCGCAGCTGCTGAGCCCTGTCCCTGGCTGGAGTGGGGGAAACCCAAAGGTAGGGGGAACCAGTAGTGGGTGTGGGTGGAGGAAGCAGTTAGAAGGAGCACACAGTAGGTATATAATGGGAAGCAATCTTAGGGTGGCAGTTCAGAACAGAATGGTCAGTCAGTACAGTACAGACGGTCAGTGAGGACTGTCTGGGAGCAGAGGCTCAGCAGGAGCTCTGCTCCACAAGAAGGGCCCGGGATAGAGGCCCCGGAGGGGAGAAGGGAGTAGGCTCCATTCTAAGAAGGGCTCCCAGGGGTACGGCGCGTGCAGGACAGCACCCATACGCCCCGCATCTGTCAGAAGACAGAGGGATCGGTTGCCCCATTCTAATCTCCAGGGGGTCAGGTTGGTCCCGGATCCGACGTACAGGAAGGACTTCAGCATACCCGAGCGGGATTGAGAGTGGGCAGCGCAGGGCAGCAGGGAGAAGGACCTAGTGTGAAGACGGTCAAAGTAGGAACACGAGAAGGTGGGGTTCTGCCAAGCATTCCTAAACTTCCTGAGGAAGGATTGAACCCCTGCCAGGGTGAACACGGCGCAACGTGGGAGGCCTTCACCTGTAACTTGCACTTTTGTGTTTCCTGAAGAACTGTGTATTAAAATCTTGGACGACTGCACTGAGTTGCCTCCGTCTATTCCTTCACTGGTGCCATTTCCCTCCCTGCACTACAACGCCCAGCGCACCCTCCATCTATTTACACTGCCCTGAGGCCCGCTCCACCTGTGGGGAGCCGTTCCATCTCTAGCTGCCCTAACATCTGCCTCAGAGGACTGTTGCAGCGCTGGTGATCCTCACCAGACACCACAGGTGGCTTCACGACAAATCCTATAAATAATCCCTTTTGCACTGACCGCCCCGGGCCAGCCACCGTGATATTCCCCAAAGCAGCCATACGGCCCGGCTGCCGTGTGCCCCGCGGCCCAGGGGGCAGCGAGTCACCACTTGGCGTCACGAACAGGATACGTGACCAGCCTGCCATCTGCGGGTAATGTGCGCCTAAAGAAGTGTTTTCTGCCTTGAATGTGGCGCCCGCCCCAGAAGAACGGGCGCCATTATGTGCGTGCTAAAGAACAACAGAATGGAACCTCCCGTCGTGGGCCGGGTCCCAGAATGGCTCCAAAAGCAGGCCCTGCCCCTTGCAACAGTGACTGTCCGCATAGATGTGTCCGTCAAAGCGGGGAGGCCGACACAAGGAGTGACCGACAGCAAAGTGCCATGGGACCGCCCCCGAAAGAGGAGAGGCGGTGGAGAGAAGCTGCGTAAAGACCGGGAGGTGTCAGGCCGAGCTGACGCAGTCGCGGGAGCAGGTCGGAGTGATGTCCCTGTCCCAAATGCGGCTGGCGCTGCTCCATCCCTGGTCCCCCTGCAGCCTGAGGCTGATGACCAGGCTGGGTCAGCCTGCAGAAACCAGGGGTTCCCCCGGAGGGGGCCCCACTGTTAAACTGTTTTAGTTAACTGGACTGTACATAAGTTGCCCGGAAGGGTGCAGTTGACTTCATGTTTGCTACCCAGTTACCCGTCAGGGTACAGAGACTGACAGGCTGAGGACTGTGAGAAGCCGGACGTTGACATTGTACATAGTTTAGCACTTCTTAAAGTGCATCCTATTGGTTTTATAATTACAAATATACCTCAGAACAAAAACCCGTTTGGCGTGGCGGAAGACGAGGTCCAGGATTGGATCGTCTATGCCCTGCAGCCATGCCCAGGGCCTACGTTGAGGGTTTGTGGACGGGTCCCTCATGCTGCTACTGTTGCACCCTGGTGCTGGAACTGTCTTGAAAATTGTTTTATATGACAATACTCTTATGATGTTTTATAATGTAACCAGTAACGTTAAAAGAAATGTACCTCCCATAAAGGGAAGAAATGTTGTTTTATGGTCAAATATGCTGATGCATCTTAAAAATTTTGCATGTCAGTTATGCCTGGTTTTGCTCTGTTCCAGCCCGCGGACGTGCTGTGTTTTACCGGGGGGGGGAATGTGGCGCCCCTGAGTGTTCAGTCGCCACAGTGGTACTGCACCTCACCCAGAGGTGTGGTGTCTCCCTTCACTCAGGTAAGATGGGAGTGCTGCACAGAACCCCCCAAAACACCTGCATCCAACATGCAGAGTGCAGCTGCTGAGCCCTGTCCCTGGCTGGAGTGGGGGGAACCCAAAGGTAGGGGGAACCAGTAGTGGGTGTGGGTGGAGGAAGCCGTTAGAGGGAGCACTTATACAGTAGGTATATAATGGGAAGCCATCTTAGGGTGGCAGTTCAGAACAGAATGGTCAGTCAGTCTACCATTGGGCCCTATAAGACGTTCTTCATCTCCCGTTGCAGTGGGGTTTTTATTTGTCAAAAAAAAAGACTGGGGGTTGCGCCCCCGCCTTGATTTTCGCGAGTTTAATCGGATCACGGTCTGGGATGCATATCATCTCCCTCTCATCCCCGACCTCTTTAGAAAAAAATTTGGCTCCTACGATTTGATTAAACTAGACCTCAAGGGGGCTTATAATCTCATTCACATTGAGGAGATGAGTGGAAGATGGCCTTCAATACTCCTGAGGGGCACTATGAAAAGCTTGTGATGGCATTTGGGTTGACTAATGCTCCCGCTTTCTTTCAACAGTGTTAGTGACATTTTTAGTCATCTGGCAGGTAGATCACAGCAAACCAATCTTGATGACATATTAATTTATTTACCTCCAGTCACATCAGGTACATGTCAGGCAGGTCTTACAGATACTCAAAGATAATAAATTATTTGTCAAACCAGAGAAATGTATGTTCTCCATTCAGGGTTAGTTCTTATCATTCACCGTTTTTGCATGGATCTGGCCAAAGTCCGGACGGTACTGGATTGGTATTATATTCAAGACTTAAAGGCATTACAAAGTTTTTTGGGTTTCGCCAGCTACTACTGTAAGTTCATCAAAAACTTTTCGGTAGTGGCCAAACCTCTGATGGACGATTTTGCCAAATAGAAAAAAAAAATTAAGATTTTATTATTTTACTTTCCATTCTTGTAGCTAAACACAATCCAGCTAAGTTTAAAATTGAAATGAAGCCCCTGTACCCCCCTCTCTAGGTGCTTCTGTACCAAGTCTTCCCTGGTCCAGGATGGTCTCTATATCACGGCCTCCAGCAATAACCTATTGACACATGATTGTGGCAGCCCTCACGTGCTGATATATCACAGTGCCAATAGAAGTGGGAAGCGGCACAGAAATCACAAAATAAAGGCAGTGTTTGTGGTAATGCAAGAATCCAGCAAGCAGAGTAATCCACACGTCATACAACAGCCCAACATGGATGATGAAAAGCTGCGTCTTCAGGCGTCTGTGTAAGAACATCACATTTTTGTTTTCCTTCCAGAATAAGCACCAAATGGAATAGCTGAATGCCAGGATACAGAGACCGGCGGGGGGCAGGGAAGCGCTGTCTGTTGGATTTTGTGCTGGTTTCACAAGCGGTCACCCTGCAGTTTTCTCCGGATAATGCTGTGGAGACTTTTCACAACACATCTAATAATTGTGAACCTTCCACTCACATGTTTATTATCTTGTCCGCTGGTCAGACTGGGGGGGATGAAAGCTGGACAAGGGATGAAGAATGATCCTTATTACATATAATGGGTGCACTGAGCGATTGTGAAAAGTCGCAGAGGACTGAGAGCAGAAGGGCAGAGGGTTTCCTCTTCCTCACAGGGACCAGCACAGAAGCCGGAGCAGAAGGGCAGAGGGTTTCCTCTTCCTCACAAGGACCAGCACAGAAGCCGGAGCAGAAGGGGAGACAAGGGCTGAGCCACTTACACAGACAGAAAGCTGAGGAGAGGAGGGCATGTTATTACTCCAGGATCCGCTCCATTCATTCCCTATGTGGCATTCAAGCGCTGAGCTCGGCTTTTCCGGAGCCCCATAGAGAATGAATGGAGCAGCAGTTGATCCCTGACTTTCCACTCCTTCCCGATCAGACGATGGCTCGCAGCGGTCAGACCCCACGATCAGTAAGTGATCACCGAGCCTGTGGATAAGTGATAACTTGTTTTCTACAGACATCCCCTTTAAGTAATGGAGCATGCCAGCAGAGAAGGTGGGAGGAGGCGCTGGTTACAGGGGAAACTTTACCTCTGGAGGCCGCATTTAGAGCATGTGAGGGGCGGACACTTCCCATATTCATCATTACTGAACCCCGCTCTGTGCGGCTCTTATCTGAGCTGCAGGAGACGCAGCAGTTACTAATCAGCCGCTCTCTGTTCACTTGCAGCCATCCGAGCTCTGCTGTGCCTGTTAGGGGTGAAGTTCGGGTCCTTCGAGGCATCTACTATGCAGCCTGCACAGCAGATCACAGCCCGAGCACAGCGTCTCCGGGTAAATCTCCACCTTGTGAGTTGCTTCTTGTGCAGCAGCCCCATGCAAGTTGCTCTGCTCTCCTCGGCCAGCTCCTGCTGAATACTGAGCTCCTCTGCCCAATCTAGGAGCTCAATAGCCCTGATCACGTCAGTGGTAGCCCAACGCTGCTGGATCAGATTTACAAATGGCAAACTAATCAGCCCTAGGTATTTCTAATATGTGCAGAGCAGGCGACATAAGTCTGACCGGTGTCCTCATAGACCTTTCCTCAGCCGGGGTCTAATAGGAGCAGTAAAATGGCCGTCATGGGGTCCATTGTTAGATCTCAGCTGCCATAGAAACTCATTGGCACCATGATCATGCCTCCCTCTCCTGTCTAAAGTGCCTAAATGCTGTGGAAGCCCCCTACTGTGTCATACAATGGATTAAGCTGCCAGGATCAAGGTTGGCTCCACTGTGGGCAGCTGAGGCAGGAGCAGGACTGTGTTACACAGCCACACTTCTGCCGCAGATCTTGTAAGGACCTGCCTGATGATAATGTGTCCTATAGAGCAGGTCTTGGTACCGGACTGCTCTGTACATATTTACCACTAGCTGGGAACCAGTTACTTACAAGGTCTAGTTTCGAATGTGTTTCCAGGATCTGTAGTTATCAGCATTTTATCCTTAAGGCCGAGTTATAATATCACTGTAACACTCTCGCCCTGTACCTGTATACCTGCCCTGTGTGCTGCACAAAAGTATATAACAAAATGTGTGTACACAGATATCTCCTGAATGGTATTACTGCTAGATCTCCTGTACATAGAAATATGAGGTTCTTAGCGCACATTTTGAGCAAATTGTGCGAGCCCATCTGCCAACGTCAAGGCGACCTCTTCAGATGGGTCCCTACACTAACATTACACTAACTTACTAACTGGGACTAGTTTTTTTGTATTATTATTATTACCACCATTTTTACTATTTATTATTATTGCATTAATGCAATTAATTGTAACTGTTATAAAACGAATTAAAAAAATGTAATTCTAATTTTTTTTTATTAATCTTGTGATTCTAATAATGGTATTACTAAAATCCCTATGCCTAAAGCTGTTGATCCAGAAGAAGGCAAAAACCCCAGGACACCTTCAGCCAATTTGTGTCACAGGGGAAAAATTCCTTCTTGACCCCGGGAAAAGGCGATCAGTCCTAGGACCCTGGATCAAACCTAATAATGTTATTACAAGTTATATAATATTACACTAATTATTGTACTACTGGAGTTATTTTAATTTGTTTTTATAAATCTATTTGATATGGTTATTATTACATTGTGCTATCTTATTACAGTATTATTCTTCTTTCCTTTCACTACTAATACTGCCCTATACCTACAGTGTTGATCCAGAAGAAGGCAAAAACCCCAGGACACCTTCAGCCAATTTGTGTCACAGGGGAAAAATTCCTTCTTGACCCCGGGAAAAGGCGATCAGTCCTAGGACCCTGGATCAAACCTATTAATGTTATTACAAGTTATATAATATTACACTAATTATTGTACTACTGGAGTTATTTTAATTTGTTTTTATAAATCTATTTGATATGGTTATTATTACATTGTGCTATCTTATTACAGTATTATTCTTCTTTCCTATCACTACTAATACTGCCCTATACCTACAGTGTTGATCCAGAAGAAGGCAAAAACCCCAGGACACCTTCAGCCAATTTGTGTCACAGGGGAAAAATTCCTTCTTGACCCCGAGAAAAGGCGATCAGTCCTAGGACCCTGGATCACACTGCTATTCTACCTACTACTGTTATTTTATTACTTTCTTACTATTATCACTAGTATTATTACTCATATTACACTAATACGGATATACTACCACTATATTACTACCATCCCTTTCCCCCTAGGGATCTTAAGGTGCAGCTCTGTCCTCCTCCTCCTATTCTGTCCTCCTCCTCTTCCATCCTCCTCCACTTTCGTCCTCCTCCTCTTCCGTCCTCTTCCTCTTCCGTCCTCCTCCTCTTCTGTCCTCCTCCTCTTCCGTCTTCCTTCTCTTCCGTCCTCCTCCTCTTCTGTCCTCCGCCTCTTCCGTCCTCCGCCTCTTCTGTCCTCCGCCTCTTCCATCCTCCGCCTTTTCTGTCCTCCGCCTCTTTCGTCCTCTTCCTCTTCCGTCCTCTTCCTCTTACGTCCTCCTCCTCTTCGATCCTCCTCATCTTCCGTCCTCCTCCTCTTCCGTCCTCCTTCTCTTCCGTCCTCCGCCTCTTCCGTCCTCCGCCTCTTCTGTCCTCTGCCTCTTCCATCCTCCGCCTTTTCCGTCCTCCGCCTCTTCCGTCCTCCTTCTCTTCCATCCTCCTCCTCTTTCATCCTCCTCCTTTTCCGTCCTCCTCCTCTTCTGTCCTCCTCCTCTTCCGTCCTCCGCCTCTTCCGTCCTCCATCTCTTCCGTCCTCCGCCTCTTCCGTCCTCTTCCTCTTCCGTCCTCCTCCTGAGACGTAATAAATAGCATTAAAGCTGCAGTAATTATTTATATTATATATACACACTGCTCAAAAAAATAAAGGGAACACTCAAATAACACATCCTAGATCTGAATGAATGAAATATTCTCATTGAATACTTTGTTCTGTACAAAGTTGAATGTGTTGACAACAAAATCACACAAAAATCATCAATGGAAATCAAATTTATTAACCAATGGAGGCCTGGATTCGGAGTCACCCCCAAAATTAAAGTGGATAAACACACTACAGGCTGATCCAACTTTGATGTAATGTCCTTAAAACATGTCAAAATGAGGCTCAGTATTGTGTGTGGCCTCCACGTGCCTGTATAACCTCCCTACAACGCCTGGACATGCTCCTGATGAGGTTGCGGATGGTCTCCTGTGGGATCTCCTCCCAGACCTGGACTAAAGCATCCACCAACTCCTGGACAGTCTGTGGTGCTACGTGACGTTGGTGGATGGAGTGAGACATGATGTCCCAGATGTGCTCAATGGGATTCAGGTCTGGAGAACGGGCGGGCTAGTCCATAGCTTCAATGACTTCATCTTGCAGGAACTGCTGACATACTCCAGCCACATGAGGTCTGGCATTGGGCACAACCCCCATCTGTGGACGTCTGGCCCTCATCCCACTCTCATGGAGTCGGTTTCTAACCGTTTATGCAGACACATGCACATTTGTGGCCTGCTGGAGGTCATTTTGCATGGCTCTGGAAGTGCTCCTCCTGTTCCTCCTTGCACAAAGGCAGAGGTAGGGGTCCTGCTGCTGGGTTGTTGCCCTGCTATGGCCCCCTCCACATCTCCTGGTGTACTGGCCTGTCTCCTGGTAGCGCCTCCAGCCTCTGGACACTACGCTGACAGACGCAGCAAACCTTCTTGCCACAGCTCGCAATGATGTGCCATCCTGGATGAGCTGCACTACCTGAGCAACTTCTGTGGGTTGTAGAGTCCGTCTCATGCTACCACGAGTGTGAAAGCACAACCAACATTCAAAAGTGACCAAAACATCAGCCAGAAAGAATTGGTACTGAGATGTGGTCTGTGGTCTCCACCTGCAGAACCACTCCTTTATTGAGTGTGTCTTGATAATTGCCAATAATTTCCATCTATTGTCTTCCATTTGCACAACAGCATGTGAAATTGATTGTCAATCAGTGTTGCTTCCTAAGTGGACAGTTTGATTTCACAGAAGTTTGATTTACTTGGAGTTATATTCTGTTGTTTAAGTGTTCCCTTTATTTTTTTGAGCAGTGTATATTTTCTCATGTCATGTATTTACTACTAAAAGTAATTTTTTACATTTAGGTTTCATTAAGTGTTTTACACCGACTATTACAGACTTATTGTTTCCCTGCACATTCAAGTTTTGTGTTTTCTTTGGGCATAGATCAGCTAATAGGCACTCAGGAAAAAAAAAACAGATTAAAGATCTACAAACTCTCCCTTAAGACTAAGGAGCTCACTGATAGATTCTCAGTTAGCTAATTTTGCAGCCAGCAATAGACAGTGCAGCACAGATGCTACAGAAGGCAACATTTTTAATGAAACTCAATTACAGAAATCGATTTTAGCCCCAAATACTTGCATTAAAGTAAAAAAAATGGCCCCAAAGCTGGACAACCGCTTTAACTCCTTACCAACATCTGCCGTACATGTATGGTATAAGTCAGTAGCGGGTGTATGGAGCAGGGTCAGCTCGCCCCGTACATGGCAGATAATGGCTGTGACAAACAACCAGGACCTGCCTCTAACAGCTGCGAGTGGAGCGAAGATCTGTCCACCACTGTTAACCTGTTCAGTGCTGCTGTCAATCTCTAACAGCAGCATTAACAGCGCGCCAGCATTGGGACGCGTCGTTCCATACGCCCACCGGCGCTCCTGTGACGCGATCATAGGGCGCCGATGGACTGCTATGACATCCGGGGGTCTGCTGAAGCCTCCGTGCCTGTCATCATAAAGCTTCATTTGGGCTGTAAAGAAGACCGTGGTTTTGCTATATGGAGCATTACTGTGGTATCGCTGTATATAGCACAAGCAATCAGATGATGTATACAAATACAGTGAAAAAAAGTATATATATATTTATTAAAACCCCACACGTTCAACTCACCTCCCACTAAAAATAAAGATAATAAAAATATACACATTTTGTGGTTTGGTCTCTTTCAGAGAAATACAATCTATCAAAATATAAAAAAAAAACGATCAGTGAACACAGAAAAAAATTCAAAAAGACAAAATTGCATTTTTTCGTTCGCCTCAATACTGCAGAAAATCCTGTAAGAAGCGATGACCATGACATATGTGTCCCAAAATGTTATCAATAAAGTCCTCTTGCCCTTCAAAAAATAAGCCCCCACTCAGCTCCATCAACCCGAAAACTGAAAATGTTTCGGGTCTCAGAAAAAATGGTGACAGCATCAAAAAAAAGTTTTTTTCTTTTGCCAAAACTATTGGAGAAGTTTGGTCTTGCTGTAATCACACTGAGGAGTAGGATCCTATTACCAGGTCATTTTTACCACACAATGTGCGCCGTTAAAACCGTTCCCAGAAAAACAATGTCAGGCTTTTTTTTTCGCACTTTTACTGCACTTGAAATGTTTTTCCCGTTTTCTAGGACTATGTGGTAAATGAATGGTGTCATTTATAAGGACAGCTCATCCTACAAAATAACAAGTCCTCACACTATGTGGACAGATATCAAAAAGTTAGAAAAGTTGGAAAAAGCGGAGGAAAAAACAGAAAAAAAACATAAATTGGTTATGTCGGGAAGGGGTAAAGCTGAAGAAACGCATGTAAGAGCAGAATATGGAGGAAGGTCAGATATCACAGACTGGTGGATACTACCTGCTCCATCGCTGGCAGAATACTCCACCCCCATGGTGTCCGCTGATATCTTCTCTTGTAGCAACGTCTCCAAACTCTATAAAACATCGGGAACAGTCAGCAGAGGGTTTGATGATTGGCTCATATTGGCGATATACTCAGGGGCATTACTGGGGCCAGGGAAGATTGGGAATGAATAGCGTATTGACTGTTAGAGATGTGATCTCTTCCATTAAAGGGGATGTCTAGTTGGAACAAGTTATCACTGATCTCTGGATAGGTGATGACCTGTCCCAGTGGGAGCACCCCTTTATTATGTGGTATATATGGAGGATGTGATATCATGCAGAGTTCTAGCAGTATTACACTTCGGTCCGTTCTGCGTGCATCTGGGCCATTCCCTATGGAGGAGCGGAGCTGGGGGGAAATATCAGGATCTCGTCGCTGGATCCATCCAGATGGGAGATGTAACGAGTGCGGCGCCCCCCACTGGTGTCTCAGCGTATCATGTGTTGGGGAATAATAACTTATTGTCTGGTAAATGTGCTGATTCCTGTCAGTTGTGGTCGCTGAGTGCGTGTGATGGGATGTGGCTCCGTCCGTTATATTATATCACGTCTTATACCTATAATCTCTCGCTGATCGCAGGTGTCTGTCTTCACACTCAGATGAGAAGGAACAAACTGACGATATAGGACTTTTTTTCCAAATTCAAACCGAGCAATCCTATTGGCCGAGTATGAATGCAGTTACCATGGTGACAGAAGTAGCAGCAGATTTAAAGGGACAAAACACTAATATTGTACTAAAGTGTATTTTATTATATATTTCACATAACTGACTGGGTACACCTTGGTGTGGGTGGGATGGCTTTTTTTAAATCAAAAACCATGTTTACTAAGTACCCTATATTATATATATTCACTATTGCTTTTTACTTACTTATAGCAGGGTATATGCTCATATTGTTTCTATCCTAAGTTTATCTATTTTCTAATAGAGACATGACCAGTCCTCTTTAGAATTTTATAGTGACCCCATTGAGGTCATGGACTGATATTGGGGATTGCAGAGTTGGGGCAAGGTGACAGGTGACAGTAAGTGACATCAAATGAAGGCTATGGTGCATACACAGTAAATCAGTCGTGTTATTCCACAGAAATGCTGTTCTATAAGGCTGTGTGCCCACGTAGCATTTTTCAAGCGTTTATGCTGCGGAATTTCCGCAGCGGAAACGCTTGTAAAACGCTAGGTAATCCGCACCCCATGGTCCCCAAGGGGATTCCGCATGTTCTATGCACATGCTGCGGATTTTTCCGCAGCGTTTATGCTGCGTACAAAAATCCGCAGCATGTCATTTAATTTTGCGGAAGTGCAGCGGAATTCCCGCCATTGACTTGCATTGAGACGCACAGAAACCGCGACTGTACATTTTTACAAGCGGCTTCTATGCGTCTCTAAGTGCGGATGGTACCCAGTTCTGGAGGAGAGGAGACTCTGATCCAGACCTGGGTACCATTGTACCTGTAAAAAAAAGAACAAAATAACAAATAAAGTTTATATTCACCTGTCCGGCGTCTTCTCTCTGAATGCCAGCAGCGCTGAAGGACCTTCGGTGACGTCACAGTCATGTGACCGCAGGCCCTTCACCGCTCTGTCTCGCGATATGCCGGCAGCCGGGAACCAGCCAGGAAGCAGCGCTGCAGCCACGCCGGGGCCTCGGGGGTGAGTATAGCTTTATTTGTTTTAATTTTTGAGGTTCACACTGTATAAATCCATGCTGTTTCCATGGATTTATACAGTGTGACCTAGTTGTCAAGCACTTTCCAAGTGATGCTAATCGCCTGGAAAGTGCTTGTCAATCTGCATGCGGAAATGCATGTGAATCCGCATGTGGATCCGCATGTATTCTGCAGGAAAAACGCATGCACAATCTGCATGCGTTATTTTCTGCCAGGGAGATGCAGAAATGCTGCAGAAATTTTCTGCTTCATTTCTGCATCGTGGGCACATAGCCTAAAACACAAAATATCTTCATATGGTGAGGAGTTGTGTTGTGTTTTCATCATTTACATTCTAGCGTGGTGATCACATAAAATGTAAAATTCCTATGAAATAATTACTGAATGACAGTAGCCTGTATCCCTGGAGGACAAGTCATTTACCGCTTCACCAGGTTTGATGTTCTAATGCATTTAGATGTTTCAGTATTTGTATATATGTATATATATATTTTTTCCCCCCTTAAGGGTATTCAAGCACAGACAGTGACCAACTTCTTCCTCGCCTTTGAAGCACAGCTTTCAATTATTCCTCTCGTAAACAAGGTAAAAAGCTTAGAGCCGAACACTATCAGACTCCTTCAGTCCCGCAGCAGGTAAATCTGTGAACATCGCCGGCTCTCCTGCTGTTCCTAGTACCGATCCCTCTATGAGCGGCTGTGCAGTAATGAAGGCAGGATTCACCCCAAACTTGCTCGTCTTTTTTTTCGATTTCCAGTTCTGGTAATTAGTTATACACATGTGTATATCCAGTGGTCAACTCACAACCTGTGTATGGAAAATGAATTGTTTGCTGTATGCATCGCATTTGTAGGATGCACACTGTTCATTTCATTATGGAGCGGAGTAGGAGGAGACTTTCATTACTGTTCCCCTTACTTCCTCCCTGCTGATAGGAAAAGCCATGCTGTTTGCTTGTGTCCTGTGATTACTGCAGCCTGCAACAGTTTTCAAGCGTGCACTTCCCGGCTCAGGCATCAAGCAGTAAATGATAAAATTAAAACGCTGCTATCCCTTTGTTAGTCACTTTTTTATCTTCTTCCCCCTTCTACGAATGCTGTAGTCCGTTATTCTAGAACTGCTCTAAAATGGTTCTCTCTAGAGTGTTGGGATTTGGGTTTAGGGTGGGTTAGGGAATTGAAGTTCAGATACTTTGTTCATGTTTTATACTATGGAATTACTATGTCATGTATGTTATTTGAAAGATGGAAAATTTGTATTTGGAGTTTTTCAATAAAAATTATTTGATTAAAAAAAAATCATGAAATGAAAATTCCTCCCGTTCTTGAGAAAGAATAGGATTTTTACTAAGAGGTAAATTGCACGTTCCTTGTTTTACAGGCACTTTACATTTTTGCTAGTTTTGTGCGATTACACAATCCCTTTTAAAGGCCAGTGCCAGTTGTACATCTCTCCCTAAACTCTTGCTCAGCACTATATTTTATGCCAGTTTTATTATATGGTTTCTAGATTTTGTCCAGCTTTGATAAATAATTAGTATTTATACTTTTGCTTTTAGGCTGCGTGCCCACGTTGCGGATTACAAGCGTTTTTGATGCGGAATTGCTTGTAAAACGCATGGTAATCCGCACCCCATGGTCCCCAAGGGGATTCCGCAAGTTCTATGCACATGCTGCGGATTTTTCCGCAGCTTTTATGCTGCGTTCAAAAATCCGCAGCATGTCAATTAATTTTGCGTTTCCGCAAGCGGAATTGCCTTGTGCAATGCATTAAAAACGCAAGGCAATTCCGCATGTGGAAAACGCGAGATAAATGCATGAAAAACGCGCGATAGACGCGTGCAGAATTCCGCATGCGTTTTTCCGGGAGAGGACTTGCAGAAATGAAGCAGAAATTTTCTGCTTCATTTCTGCAACGTGGGCACATAGCCTGAGGCTGAGTTCACACGATGCGTTTTTCATGCGTTTCCGCGGCGTTTTTGTAGTTGCGTAAACGCGCGGAAACGCATGAAAAAAGCATGGTAGAAGGGCAGCAATGTTCCCCAATTGAAATCCGCATGTGCAGGTTTGCCTTGGTTAAAACTGCACAATCCTTTACTGGACTGGTCTACTAATGAGATTAAGTCTTGGAGTCCTAAGTGCTATGATAAATGTTGTAATGGTCGCATTGCGGCTGTGGAAAAAGGGGAATTATCTGTACCTATTCAGGATTTTTGGAAGGTTTTTTCAGAGGAGGAGTCGCAAGTTTTACCTCCTCATAGGGACTATGATTGCACCATTGAGTTTGTTTCTGGAGCTACTCTTCCCAAGAGTCGCTTATTAAATCTGACTATCCCTGAAAGAAAGGCCTTGGAGGAGTACATACAGACGAGCTTGGCTGCTGGTCACATTAGACCTTCTAAGTCGCCTGTGGCCGTTGGATTTTTCTTTGTTAAAAAAAAAGACGGTGGTTTACGTCCATGTCTGGACTTTCATGAAATTAATAAGATTACCGTACGCAATTCCTACCCATTGCCGTCAATTCCAGACTTGTTTAACCAGTTAGTGGGGACCAAGTGGTTCTATAAAATTGATCTCCGGGGGGCATACAATTTGTTACGAATGAAGGAGGGTGATGAATGGAAAACTGCTTTTAACACTCCGGTAGGTCATTTTGTGAATCTGGTGATGCCCTTCGGTCTTACCGATGCACCCGCGTTTTTTCAGAACCTTATTAATGACATCCTGAGACCTTTGATTGGCAAGAATGTGGTTGTGTATTTGGATGACATTCTGATTTATTCACCAGATCTGGATTCCCATTGGCAGAGCGTACGTGAGGTGTTGCAGTTATTGAGTGATAATTCACTTTTTGCTAAGCTGGAGAAATGTGAGTTCGCTGTGCAGAGAATTAGTTTTTTGGGCTACATTATCTCCAGCGAGGGCTTTGAGATGGACCCGGTGAAAGTTCAGGCTGTGCAGGAATGTCCTAGGCCTATAGGTTTGAAATCGATACAGAGATTTTTGGGTTTCGCCAATTATTACAGGAAATTCATTAAGAATTTTTCTATAATTGTTAAGCCACTGACAGATCTCACCAGGAAAGGTGCGAATACGGTCCAGTGGACTACTGAGGCCATTGAAGCTTTTGTGTATCTCAAGGAGAGGTTCAGTTCTGCCCCTATCCTTATGCAGCCTGATGAGACCAAGCCTTTTTTGGTCGAGGTTGATGCTTCTTCGGTGGGGGTCGGTGCAGTTTTGTCTCAGAACAAGGATGGAGTACATCCCTGTGATTTTTTTCAAAAAAATTTTCAGAAACCGAACTTAATTACGATGTTGGTAATCGGGAATTGTTGGCTATTAAACTTGCGTTTGAACATTGGCATCATTTCTTGGAAAGTGCTAAATTTCCTGTTCAGGTTTTCACAGATCATAAGAATTTGATCTATCTGGATGCTGCCAAACGCTTGAATGCCCATCAAGCTAGGTGGGCACTTTTTTTTTCTCGGTTTAATTTTTCTGTTACCTATATCCCTGGTACTAGGAATGTTAAAGCCGATGCTTTATCTCGCAGCTTTTCCCCCATGGTTGGTACCGAGGAGGAGGAGAGCATTTTACAGGAAGGAGTTGTGGTAGCAGCATTAGACTCTGTTTTGGAAGAAGGGATTCTGAAAGCCCAAGAGGATGCCCCATCTAACACTCCTCATGGGAGATTGTTTGTGCCTAGAACCTCTAGGAGAGATTTGTTTGTGGGGTATCATGAGTCTCAGTTGGCAGGTCATCCAGGAATTTCTGGGACTAAGAGACTTATCAGTCGCAGTTTTTGGTGGCCCGGGTGGCAGAAGGAAGTCATCAAGTGGGTGCGTCAGTGTACGGTGTGTGCTAGGTCAAAGGCTTCCCATACCCCTGCTGCGGGGTTGCTTTGACCTCTGGAGGTTCCTAGTGCGCCTTGGACGCATTTGGCAATGGATTTTATTACTGACCTTCCTGTGTCCGAGGGTTTCACTGACATCTGGGTGGTCGTGGACCGTTTTAGCAAGATGTGTCATTTGGTTCCATTCATTAAGCTACCCTGCGCTAAGACACTCGCTAAGGCGTTTGTTAAGGAAATTGTCAGGCACCATGGCGTTCCCACCGTCATTGTTTCTGATAGGGGACCTCAGTTTGTGGCTCGCTTTTGGCGTGCTTTTTGTGACAGGTTGGGAGTCCATTTGTCATTTTCGTCTGGTTATCATCCTGAGTCTAATGGACAGACTGAAAGAAAGAACCAGGATGTGGAACAGTTTTTGCGTTGATTTGTGGCAGACAATCAAGAGGGGTGGTCTGAGTTTCTGCCACTCGCAGAATTTGCTCTTAACAACCATACATCCTCCTCTGCTGGGTGTTCTTTTTTTGTTGTACTGGGAGACATCCGTCTTTTGGTTCGTTCTCCAAATTGCGGTCGGCGGTGCCGGAGGAGGAGAATTTTTCCGGTGATTTGGAGAGAGTTTGGACTAATGTACGTTGTAACCTTCAAGAGGCTAACAAAAAGTCCAAGAAGTATTTTAACAGGAAACATAAAGAGGTTTTGTTTACTGTGGGTGACATGGTTTGGTTGTCCTCAAAGAATCTGCGATTGAGGATTTCCTCTAAAAAAATTGGGTCCGAAGTTTGTGGGGCCTTTTAAGGTGCTTCAGGTGGTTAACCAGTCTGCTGTTAGGTTGGAGGTTCCCTCCTCCTGGAAGATTAATCCTGTGTTTCATGTTTCCTTGTTGAAAAAGGCTGATGTATCGGATAGGGAGGCCACTGTCACAGTTCCTCCGGTGGTGGAAGACGGCGAATATGAAATTTCTCGTATCCTGAATTCCAGAGAGCATAGAGGGAGATTGCAGTATCTCGTCGCTTGGAAAGGTTTCGGTCCCGAGGAATAACTCCTGGGTTAAGGCGGATGATGTCTCTGCCCCTAGACTTGTCAGAGCTTTCCACAGGAGATTTCCAGATAGGCCTGGGCCTGGAGGATCCGGAGTATCCTCATAAAAGAGGGGGTACTATTAGAACCCTCCTGTTTGTTTTTGTTTCTATCTTGTGTTTTGCGGTCACGTGACCATCTTCCTATTTATTCCAGCTCCGCCCTTCTGGCCTTGCTAGACTTCAGTGTTGTTTAGACTGTCTTTCTAGCCAGGTGCTTTTGTGCCTATCTATCTCTAGTTTGCTTGGTCTTCTGGACCTCTAGTACTTTTGTCAGTTTTTCTTTTGCTCTGCAACAACTTCTGTTAGGAGGTGTCCCATTTTTGTCCCAGTCCTTAGTTCTTTTAGGGACCCCTTCCTTTCTCTATAGGTCTCCGTTCAGACTAGCCGAGGACGAAGGCGGGTCTGTTCACAAGGAACAGGTTGCCTGCTACAACGTAGGGACTCAGCTTAGTCTTACTGTGGGGACAGCTCTCCCCTTCTTTCCCTAGTTTATGTTGCAGATCATAATAATCTTGGATCTACTCATACTTAACAGACAGAACCTTCAGTGTTTCTCACTCACACACCACCTCCTCATCTCGCATCCTATCTGTCAGTGTTCCCCAAGGTTCAGTCATAGGACCCCTGCTCTTCTCCATCTACACCTTCGGCCTGGGACAGCTCATAGAGTCCCACGGCTTTCAGTATCATCTCTATGCTAACGACACACAGATTTACCTCTCTGGACCTGATATCACCTCCTTACTAACCAGAACCCCAAAATGTCTGTTCGCTATCTCATCCTTCTTCTCTGCTAGATTTCTAAAACTTAACATGGATAAAACAGAATTCATCATCTTTCCCCCATTTCACTCAGCCTCCCCATCTGACCTATCCATCAAAATCAATGGCTGTCCACTTTCCCCAGTCCCACAAGCTCGCTGCATCAGAGTAACCCTGGACTCTAACCTCTCCTTCCAGCCACATATCAAAGCCCTTTCCTCCTCCTGCCGACTCCAACTCAAAAACATGGATCCGCATATTCCTCAACCATGAATCTGCAAAAACACTAGTGCACGCCCTCATCATCTCCCGCCTCGACTACTACAACCTCCTGCTCTGTGGCCTCCCCGCTAACACTCCCGTACCCCTCCAATCTATCCTAAACTCTGCTGCCCGACTAATCCACCTGCCTTCCGCCTACTCCCCGGCCTCTCCTCTCTGTCAAATGCTTCACTGACTCCCCATTGCCCAGAGACTCCAGTTCAAAACCCTAACCGTGGCATACCAAGCCATCCACTACCTGTCTCCTCCATACATCTGTGACCTAGTCTCCCGGTACACACCTACACGTAACCTACGATCCTCACAAGATCTCCTTCTCTACTCCCCTCTTATTGTTTCTTCTCACAATTGCATACAAGATTTCTCCCGTGCATCCCCCCTACTCTAGAACTCTCTACCCCAAAACATCAGACTCTCGCCTACCGTGGAAACCTTCTAAAGGAACCTGAAAACCCACCTCTTCCGAAAAGCCTACAACCTGCAGTAATCATTGCTCCACCACACCGCTGCATGACCAGCTCTACCCTCACCTACTGTATCCTCACCCATCCCTTGAAGATTGTGAAACATCGCAGGCAGGGTTCTCTCTCCTCCAGTACCAGTTTGCCATTGCGTTTTTGTTCAAGATTTTTGCAATTGTGTTTGCTATGTATACCCCCTTTTTCACATGTAAAGCACCATGGAATAAATGGAGCTAGAATAATAAATAATAATAATAAAGTGCCACACAGTGTCCTGGTATCTCATCCATGCTCTTTCTATTTTATCTTTCATTTGCAGAGATATTAGCAATGAAAGAATTTGGCGCCTAATGAGTTAAAAAAAATTAAGTCCAAGTAGATGTTATCAGAGTTTTCACTGGGGGTGCGAAATTCTTCTCCCTGCATGATGCTGACCAATTATAAGCAGACGACAACACTGAAAAGAAAGATGATCACATCCCCACCATAGCTTAGAGCAGATTTCTCAGTGTCTAAGATGTAAGGATACAGACCTGGTCTCCTGGGCTAACCTCCTGCATGATTAGAGCACACAACTGACTAATACCTTTCAGTTAAGGTCTCTGTGGGTGAAGGGGCAGCACAAGAGAGTTTAGTTGTGCAACATTACAAACCTTTCTAACAGCTTTCCTCCTCTTATGGCACTCTCACCTCTGCTGTACTGCGCCTCTCCCAAACTGCCTGTCCAGAAATGAGAGCACAGTGTCAGTATCACACTTAGATCCGTTGTGCTCAACTTGTACTCATTCTGCAGTGAGATTAGAGCAGACTGTCATTACATTTCACCATAGAAGTAACCCAGAACACACTGCTCCTGTGTGAGGTGTAATAACAGCCTAATATCACTGCAGAGAGAATACAAGTTGCTTGAGCACAGAAGACATAAGTGTGATACTGGCACACTCCATAATCAGGAGAGTCAATAAAAGGGTTTGTAATGTGACACAGAGAAACTCAGCTGTGCGGCTCCTTCCTTGTCTAAGAGCTGTTACCTCTGCTTTCTAATCATGCAGAAGGTTAGACCAGGAGATCAGGACTCTCCATCATTACACATCTTAGGCTAGGTTCCCACGATGAGCTTTTGGTGACTTTTTGATGTTGCAGAATTTCTGCACCCATTAAGATAGGTTACTTGCATTATTTCTAAAATATGCAGCGTAAAAACTCACTAAAAACTCATAGTGAGAACGTAGCTTTATACCCTAAGAAACCCGCTTTGAGCTATAGTGGGGGCGTGTTCTTCTTTTCTTTGAGTGTTGCTGCTTGCTTATGATTGGTCAGCATCATACAGGAGAAATCTGCAGCATATTTAAGGATTTCTCACAAGCCTCATTCGGGTAAGGCTGGGTGCCCACGTAGCGTTTTTCAAGCGTTTATGCTGCGGAATTTCTGCAGCATAAACACTTGTGAAGCGCTAGGTAATCCGCACCCCATGGTCCCCAAGGGGATTCCACATGTTCTATGCACATGCTGCGGATTTTTCCGCAGCGTTTATGCTGCGTACAAAAATCCGCAGCATGTCATTTAATTTTGCAGAAGCGCAGCGGAACTCCCGCCATTGACTTGCATTGAGATGCATAGAAACCGCGACTGTACATTTTTACAAGCGGCTTCTATGCGTCTCTATGTGCGGATGGTACCCAGTTCTGGAGGAGAGAAGACAATCCTCCAGACCTGGGTACCATTGTACCTGTAAAAAAAGAATAAAAAAACAAATAAAGTTTATATTCACCTGTCCGGCGGCTTCTCTCTGAATGCCGGCATCGCTTGAGGACCTGCGGTGACGTCACAGTCATGTGACCGCAGGCCCTTCACCGCTCTGTCTCGCGATATGCCGGCATCCAGGAACCAGACAGGAACGAGCGCTGCAGCCAGGTCGGGCATCAGGGGTGAGTATAGCTTTATTTGTTTTCATTTTTACGGTTCACACTATATAAATCCATGCTGTTTCCATGGATTTATACAGTGTGACCTAGTTGTCAAGCACTTTCCAAGTGATGCTAAAATCGCCTGGAAAGCGCTTGTCAATCTGCATGTGGAAACGCATGTGAATCCGCATGTGGATCCGCATGTATTCTGCAGGAAAAACGCATGTACAATCTGCATGCGTTTTTTCTGCCAGGGAGATGCAGAAATGCTGCAGAAATTTTCTGCTTCATTTCTGCATCGTGGGCACATAGCCTAAATGCAAAAAGGTAAATAAAATTATCAAAATCTCCACAACAAAAGTGTAGCTCTACCTACAGCGTATTCACACCCAGACTATAAGATTATGGCCGGTCTCTGGGTGGGTGTTTTTTTACACAGTAGTCAGAACCTACAACATTGTGGTGCCGTGCATTACATGAGCTATACTAAGGGAGCGCCTGTCAGCATAGAGCGAATACGTCCATATACCGACCAGCAGAAAGTGTAAGAGAAGAACTATAGAAGGATGGACCATAGTGGAGCATTCCGGACTGGAGCAACATAAGGAGCCAGAAGGCTTCCCCCCGGTATTCCATGCTATGTGCTCCTTATAAAGTGACATCTCTGCATAGACCCCTCTGTGAAGACCACCCCCTTATCCAGATGATACATTCTCACTTCCACCATATATAATGCAGACTGGCCATTTTTTTTTTTTCAGAAAATCCCCAATTTTGGGTCGTCAGCTGTAAAAGAAGAAATGCTTTACACCAGTGCTGGGAACCTATGGCAGCGTGCAGAGGGGGCAGCAGAGCCCTCCTGGGGGGCACCATGGCCGCAGCACTAGCGCTACTGGATCGGGCCGGCGGGGAGAACTCTGAGCCGCCGAGTGCCGGCACCAGCTCCGCTACTGCAGCTAGATGTGCGATCTCTTTCGGACGGAAACACATCGAGCTAAAGTGTATTGCAGCGCACGAACTAGCCAGGCCCGTGCGCTGCAATACACGCTGCCGGCCAATCAGAGGCCAGCGGCTGCCGGCCAATCAGAGGCCAGCATGACGTCGGCCGGTCAATCAGAGGCCAGCGGCTGCCGGCCAATCAGAGGCCAGCATGACGTCGGCCGGTCAATCAGAGGCCAGCGGCTGCCGGCCAATCAGAGGCCAGCATGAAGTCGGCCGGTCAATCAGAGGCCAGCGTTTGCCGGCCAATCAGAGGCCAGCATGACGTCGGCCGGCCAATCAGAGGCCAGCGGCTTCCTTCAAATCAGAGGCCAGCATGACGTCCGCCGGCCAATCAGAGGCCAGCGGCTTCCGGCCAATCAGAGGCCAGCATGACGTCGGTCGGTCAAAAGAGGCCAGCAGCTGCCGTCCAATCAGAGGCCAGCATGAATTCGGCCAGCCAATCAGAGGCCTACGGCTCCTGGCCAATCAGAGACCAGCATGACGTTGGCCGGCCAATCACAGGCTAGCGGCTTCCGGACAATCAGAAGCGGCTGCCGGTCAATCAGAGGCCAGCATGACGTCGGCTGGCCAATCAGAGGCCAGCGGCCGCTGGCCTCTGATTGGCCGGCAGCGTGTACTGCAGCGCGCACGGGCCTGGCTAGTACGTGCGCTGCAATACACTTCAGCTAGATGTGCCGACTACAGGAGAGGACGCTGCGCGGGAGAAGAAGGAAGGTGAGGAGGAGGGTTTATTATGTGTTTTGTTTTGTTTTTTTAATATGTGATGCACAGTGACTGGAGGGGGAGAGGGAGCATATATACCAGGATTGAGGGGAGGGCCAGCATATATACCAGGATTGAGGGGAGGGCCAGCATATATACCAGGATTGAGGGGAGGGCCAGCATATATACCAGGATTGAGGGGAGGGCCAGCATACTGTATATACCAGGATTGAGGGGAGGGCCAGCATATATACCAGGATTGAGGGGAGGGCCAGCATATATACCAGGATTGAGGGGAGGGCAGCATGTATACCAGGATTGAGGGGAGGGCCAGCATATATACCAGGATTGAGGGGAGGGCCAGCATATATACCAGGATTGAGGGGAGGGCCAGCATATATACCAGGATTGAGGGGAGGGCCAGCATATATACCAGGATTGAGGGGAGGACCAGCATATATACCAGGATTGAAGGGAGGGCCAGCATATATACCAGGATTGAGGGGAGGGCCAGCATATATACCAGGATTGAGGGGAGGGCCAGCATATATACCAGGATTGAGGGGAGGGCCAGCATATATACCAGGATTGAGGGGAGGGCCAGCATATATACCAGGATTGAGGGGAGGGCCAGCATATATACCAGGATTGAGGGTAGGGCCAGCATATATACCAGGATTGAGGGGAGGGCAGCATGTATACCAGGATTGAGGGGAGGGCCAGCATATATACCAGGATTGAGGGGAGGGCCAGCATATATACCAGGATTGAGGAGAGGGCCAGCATATATACCAGGATTGAGGGGAGGGCCAGCATATATACCAGGATTGAGGGGAGGGCCAGCATATATACCAGGATTGAGGGGAGGACCAGCATATATACCAGGATTGAGGGGAGGGCCAGCATATATACCAGGATTGAGGGGAGGGCCAGCATACTGTATATACCAGGATTGAGGGGAGGGCCAGCATATATACCAGGATTGAGGGGAGGGCCAGCATATATACCAGGATTGAGGGGAGGGCCAGCATATATACCAGGATTGAGGGGAGGGCCAGTATATATACCAGGATTGAGGGGAGGGCCAGTATATATATACCAGGATTGAGGGGAGGGCCAGCATATATACCAGGATTGAGGGGAGGGCAGCATGTATACCAGAATTGAGGGGAGGGCCAGCATATATACCAGGATTGAGGGGTCAGCATATATACCAGGATTGAGGAGAGGGCCAGCATATATACCAGGATTGAGGGGGGGGGCCAGCATATATACCAGGATTGAGGGGAGGGCCAGCATATATACCAGGATTGAGGGGAGGGCCAGCATATATACCAGGATGTGGGTGAGCACATTCTTTATTTCTGCAGTCTCTTACCCCTGCTCCTGTCTGTGGCTGCTCTATGCTGCCCTCGTCTGCTCTTTGTATCAGTTGTTTGTATCAGTAAAACCTCAATATTTAGGATAAATTGCCGTGTTGGCACTTGGCGATAAATAAGTGGGTTTTGGATTGCAGTTTGGGCACTCGGTCTCTAAAAGATTTGCCGTCACTGCTTTAAACCAATCAATGTGCAAATATCAACATTTTTGAGAAAATACAATACATTTGATCAGATGTCAAAAAATATTCCATAAAAAAAAATTGTGATCAGAAATCATAAAGAAAAATTAACTCTAATACCATTTTTACCAAAAATACATTGTAAAAAAAAGAAGTGTAATTTTCCACAGTACAATATTTATTTCTATTTTTCTCAAAAGAATTTTCATTTTAGGCCCCCCAAAAATTGAAAATTAATGTAAAAAGTGTATTTTAATACAATAAAAAAAATCAGGGTAATTGTTCAGTTGTATTGCCAGTTTTACAGCACGACCCGTAGCGATTTACGATCCCACAGGCCGATGAGCTACAATCTTCGTGAGAAAGGATTCATCAATGTATCAGATGCTTTCTTGCATGTTTCTACATGGAGCAATACACATATGTTCCATGTCCCTTCCTCTAAGAAACCTTCAATGAACCCTGATAGGATCTACAGAGAATAGACAAGACGTCCTTTACAGTGTTACACACTTACTCGATACTCAGTCTAATTTCATCATTCATTTTACTTTCTGCTTATAAATGCATTCATTAAAATAATGAATATCTGCATTGAGGACAGTAGAAGAACTAGTTTGTGTTTGTTCATCAAGATGCATTATCTTGGTCTCGTCTTGGCACTGTTAACTGTTGGTAGGTAGGCAGAGTACTGGAGAGGTTGCTCCCGTCGTTCAGAGAGTTGCTCCGGTGCGGTGTTCTGTTGGTAGACTGACCGCTTTGTTGGTTTGCTATCAGGTGGTGAATCATATCGGTTATGAGATTGAGTTTATGATCCATTTGAGTTACCTACAAATGTATAAAAAAAAATTCAAACAAAGAGAATAGCATAGATACAGACCACACTCCATACACATTTCACACTACCCATGAGCGCTGCCTGATATTGTAGCTTATCCCTAACCAAATCAATGGGGCGCTGAGTTGCAATACCAGACACACCCCATGGACAAGAGAGGCACAGTTTTGGGGAGAAATAAAGTAGATAGATCCTTTAATGCAATATTGGTTAGCCATTTAGACATTGTTGTTTTATTTGAAAACTAGAGTTGGTGCGATTCGTTTCGCAGCACTCGGTCCATCGGCCACGTCAGTAATGTTTGGATGCTGGACAGGAGCCTCAAGACCTGCCTTCTACCTTCCAAGATCCCTGCTTCTCTTCTGATTAGCTGCATCTTTATGGTTACA
Organism: Phyllobates terribilis; assembly: GCF_046119375.1. Lineage (NCBI taxonomy): Eukaryota > Metazoa > Chordata > Amphibia > Anura > Dendrobatidae > Phyllobates > Phyllobates terribilis. The sequence goes on from NW_027362899.1 coordinate 4,233,249, forward strand.
GCATGATGCATATGTGACATTGCATCAGGCCGGCTAATCAGTAGAACAGCTGTGGATGCCGGGATGTAGGAGGTGGTTCTCAGGGCTCCGATGCAGCGGTCACAGATTATGGATGTGGCTGATGGACTGGGTCCTGCGAATTGACTCGCACCAACTCTATTGGAAACCTTTGTCAGATTGAACTACTTAATGAACTCAGAAAGAGCTTTCTGTCCACATCCATGAAAGTAGTAGCCAACACTTAAAGGGGTTTTCTACTACTCGGACATCTCCTTCTCCATAAATATATTTTTGCCCTCAGTAAAATAATAACACCTATACTCCCCTCCAGTGTTCCAGCCGTGTCGGCATTGGCTCTCCTTGGGATCACGTGACATTGTTATGTCAAGTGATCCCAAGGACAAGCGACATTCTAAAATATGTAGATCTATATTCTTTCTATTTGAACAAAGGAAATGTTTGATGCCTAAAAGGAGTTTTCATAAGTGATCTCTTGAGCAGCTCAGAGCTGTGCAGTCTCCTTACCTCCTGATTTCTGGCAGGACGGGCTCTTCTCCCTGAGTGATAGCTCTGATGAGCAGCAGAGCTGTAGTATTATTAGAACTATAAAGCTCAGCACAAGTTCTGCTGTAACACATTCTGCCATCAGTGGTTGGTTCTGGAATGTACTCTACCACTATCACTATTTTTACACATAGAGACAACAGGGTATTTGAGCAAGCACGCAGCCACAGACAATGAGAGCCTAGATACTGGGTGCCAGGAATTGTGATTCTACAGGATGGATAAGAGCATCTCGTCAAAAGCCTAAAGGGAGCAGCTAACTGATGTATAGAAATGAATGGGCTGGACAGAGATAACGGTATGTTAGGAGTTAACTTTTCTCCTGGAATGTGACTACTGCACACTCTCTACCAAGGTCTACTAGTGGCTGAACTCCATGGAAATGAGCTTTACACTATGTAAGATAAAAGCTCTCATTGGAGGAGAATGACAGCAGATAGAAAAAGCAAGTTAGTGGCAAACTTGCGTATTTTCATGCTGTTTAACTAATTAAAGCAACTTAGTAATTTGAGAATACCTGTTTATTGACAAAGGTGTTATGAGACTTAATGAGGTTGTCTGGTTTAGAAACCACTTGCACATACTTGGGGCACTATACAGGTTAATAGTGGGGATTCTCCGTTGTAAACCTGAACCCATTTTATGCAGACTAGAGAGCAGTTACATGGAGTCATTCCCACTTTGAAGGTCCCAGTACTTCATTCATTACATAGTCAGCTTATTGATTTCACTGGATAGTGTGCAGTACCTCCTCTTTCCTTTGGTGGCAGTGCAGGAGAATTAAATGCTTGTTGCCAGATTTTTCAACAAATGGCTTATCGCTGAGATTGCCAGCAACAGATCATCCTTTAGTCAGCATATTGGGGCCCTTCTAACAAAAAGACATTAACTAATGCAGACATTCCCTTTAAGTACAAAGCATATGCCAGTATACTATCTGCAAAGTAAAAAATAAATCCATTCTTAAGTGCTTAAAAGGAACGTGTCCTCTGTTGTTTAACCCCTATCTGCCCTACATGTATAGTGCATGTTGGGTGCGAGTGTGTGGAGTGGACTCTGCAACTCAACCCGCAATATACCTGCAGATTCCAGCTGTGTTATACTGCCGGTATTTGTCTGTAAAAGCTGCTATTAGAGCAGCTCTGGTTGCTGCTGTTAACCCCTTAGATGCTGCAGTAAATCCCTGACCGTGGTAGTTAAGGTGCGATGTCCCAGAGGTTCACCATTTTGGATGCCCATGGGATGTTGCCTTCCACCCCCCTTCACTAAGTGAAAGTGCTGCTTATGGATTTCAGTGGCAACCATGAGCCTGCTGACCGCCCCCATGGCTGCCATGTTGGTACATGAAAAAGTGGGATTGAAACATCGTATATAACCCAAAAAATGTTATTAATGAAAACCTCAGCAATTAACAAGCCCTCATAAAGCTCTATCGACCGAATCGCTGAAATATTTTCACCATCAAAATAAAACTATACAAGTTTGATATCTGGTTTTTCAAGTTTGCTCGACATGAAGAATCATGTTCACAGGTCATTTTCACTGCACAATGAAACCTTAGAAACAAAACCCAAAAACAATGAAAAACGCAATCCCATTTAACTTCGCTTGGAATTTTTGTTCCAGTTTTCCAGTATATTGTAGGGTAAAAAAAACAGCCCTCATACAGCTATGTCACACGAAAGGGGAGAAAGAAGGAGAGGAACAAAGAAAAAGCCCAAAAACTAAAACTGTCCATGGTGAGAAGGGATTACATTAAATTTACTTTAAATGTCATTTTTTTTAGATTTTCACTTTTTAACATCACAATCAAAAAAAACCAATCCTGAAGTCTTACAATTTTCACACTGGCCACTAGTCCTAAGAATAGACTCATTGTGAAGGAAGGGTGAGGAGGTGAGCTGTGACTATCATTTCTTGTGAATGGTGGCTACTTTATCTGCTTTATATAGAGGTGTCATCTTTCACTGTCATTTTCAGTCATGATAATAAAACTGATGAAAAATCTTCTGCATACAACAGGAAATATGAAACTAATTTTGGCCAGGGTGATAATTGCAGGATCTGTGGGTGTGTTTTTTTAGTTTAGATGGTTACTATAGTGAAAAAAAAGTAAAAAAAAATAATAAATTTCATGTTAAAAGGTAATTTAAACAATTGGTTATTTTTTGATAACACATTCTCTTTAACTGCTCTTCTCTAATAAGATGGCAATATTGCACCGCTGCAAAAATAGGAAGAAGTAGTTTGTCAATTTTAAAGCAGCTTCTTGGAAACTAATGACTTAGTCATTGATATAACATCCTGACAAAATGACTGTTCACTGTCTGTTTCTGAGAAATTAATTCAAAGGTCACAACCGATATGGCTGCACTTCCTATTATCACTTTTGGAAAGACAGACAGTGGATAATGATTATTTCTATTATATATGATCTACGGTATATTCTGATTTGCTAAAAGTGAGATAAGTGACAAGTCTATTGGAAGTAGCAATCCTAAAAGTCAATATCGACCCTTTAACGAGCCTTGTCACATGACTTGGGATAAAAGCCAAACCAGAATCTCAATTTGCAGCCACGGTGTTTCAGGGTATTGCTCCTCGTCAGTACAAAGCATGAGATCCGATTTGACTGTATGAGAGGCTTCTCACTGGGATCTAAAGGGTCATTTTTCTCCTTGTGGAGATTGACATGCCTGGCATGCCAGTGTATATATAGATACTCGGCACTCAAATATTCATAATGATAATGCAATTCTTTATTTCATAAAGAAATCCCAAAATTCAATGTAACATTTCAGCCTTATGCAAAAGGCCTTTTTCAAACACTGAGACATAAATGAAACAGATAAAGAAATCAATATTACAAAATTAACACCACAATAGAATTTTTTATTTTAATTTTTTTATTATAAGAAAATAACATCCTGTTGTATTGTTGAAATCACTTGAGATTTATTTAAATATAAAGACATTATTATATAATGTCAAATTAATGTGGGAATTCACTTACTTCATTCAAAATAAATTACAATATGACCAATTACATTTCAATATCTCATATACAGTTGAAACCAGAAGTTTCCATACACTATATAAAAAGACATACAGTATATGCATGTTTCTCTCCATATCTGACATGAAATCAGAATAAACCTTTCCTGTTTTAGGTCAATTAGGATTACCATCATTTGTAATATTTGCCAAATTCCAGAATAATGAGAGAGCGAGAATGCAGTAAGTAATAAAAATGCTTAAAACTAAGTCAAAACTTTCCATCCATTTCATTAGTATTTCGTACCATTGTCCTTAAAGTGAATGACTTGGGTGAAACATTTGGGATTTCCTCCCACAAGCTTCTCACAATATAAGGCTATGTGCCCACGTTGCTTTCCGCATGTCCTCTCCCGGAAAAACGCATGCGGAATTGCCTTGTGTTTTTTATTGCATTGCAAAGGTAATTCCGCTTGCGGAAACGCAAAATTAATTGACATGCTGTGGATTATTGCGCGCATCAAAAACGCTGCGGGCATAGAACTTGCGGATTCCCCTTGGGGACCATGGGGGGCAGATTACCTAGCGTTTCACAAGCGTTTACCCTGAGGAAAGTCCGCAGCATATACGCTTGTAAAACGCTACGTGGGCACATACTCTTAGGTCGGAATTTGGGCCCATTTCTCCTGACACAACTGGTGTAACTGATCCAGGTTTGTAGGTCGTCTTGCTCGCACCGGCCTTTTCAGCTTTGCCCATACATTTTCAATAGGACTAAGATCAGGGCTTGGCGATGGCCGCTCCAAAACATTGACTTTGTTATCCTTAACCCCTTATTGACCAATAGACGTCTTTTTACTGATCTGCAATATAAGAGACTAGCGTTCCCCGACAGGTGACTATCCTGTAGCTGTCACCTGTACATTATAGCTGACAACTTGCTGCATCAGCCATGATCAGTGTTGGCACAGACCATGGACGTTTAACCCCTTCGATTCTGTTGTCAATAGTGATTATGGAATCTAAATAGTTAACACAGTGTGGGGGCTTCCTTTTAACTTTATCGGCACCTTGATATCTTGATTGTGTGGTCCTGATGTTTGCCTTGGCAGCTCATGGCCAAATAACTACCTTTAAAGTATGCCGGCTATAATTGCCTGTTCAGAAGTTATCAAAATCTAGATTGTAAAAATAAACTTTTTCATTCTTGTCATTCCACTTTCCATTACTTCCTGAAAAGAACCAGAAGGGTTAATGAACTATATGAAAGCAATTTTAAATACGTTGAGGGGTGCAGTGTTTAAAATGGTAACACTCTTGGGTGGTTTCCAACATATAAGATTCGCAGGCTAAGGCTGTGTGCCCACGTAGCATTTTTCAAGCGTATATGCTGCGGAATTTCCGCAGCGTAAACGCTTGAAAAACGCATGTATATCCGCACCCCATGTTCCCCAATGGGATTCCGCAAGTTCTATGCACATGCTGCGGATTTTTCCGCAGCGTTTATGCCGCGTTCAAAAATCCGCAGCATGTCATTTAATTTTGCGTTTCCGCAAGCGGAATTGCCTTTGTCCAATGCATAAAAAACGCAAGGCAATTCCGCATGTGGAAAACGCGTGATAAACGCGCGAAAAATGCGCGATAAACGCGTGCGGAATTCCGCATGCGTTTTTCCGGGAGAGGACTTGCATTTATGCAGCAGAAATTTTCTGCTTCATAAATGCAACGTGGGCACATAGCCTTAGTGCCCACGAAGCAAAAATGCTCCGGATTTTTTCTGTATCTCCCTGGCAGGAAAAATGCATGCGGATTTTACATGCGTTTTTCCCGCCAGGTAGAAGCGTTTGTCAAGCGTTTTTGCATGCATTTCTGCATGCGGGTTGTCAAGCGCTTTTCCAAGCGATTTTAGCATCACTTGGAAAACTGCTTGACAACTTGGTCACACTATATAAATCCATGCAACCGGCATGGATTTATATAGTGTGACCAAGTTAATAGTTAAAAAAAGAATAAAAATGGTAAACAAAAAAAACATTCTACTCGCCGTCCGATGGCCCCCGGTCTCCTTCTCCGGTGCGTCCGGTGTCTTGGGCGGCTCGCGATGGTGTAAAAGGACTTTCCATGACGTCATTTAGTCTTGTGACAGGTCAAGCAACCGCCGACATCAGCGGTCACGTGACCTGTCACATGACTAAACAACGTCATGGAAGGTCCTTTTACACCACCACGAGCCACCGAAGACACCGGACGCACCATACAGGAGACCGGGGGCCATGAGAAGGTAAGTATAATGTTATTTTTTATTTTATTCTTTTTTAACTACAGGTACTATGGTACCCGGGTCTGGAGGAGAGTCTCCTCTTCTCCAGACCCGGGTACCATCCGCACATTGAATCACTTAATATCCACATGTGTCCATGTAGTCATTAAGATATTATGCAATTCAATGGAAGTCAATGGCGGCAATTACGCCGCGTTTCCGCAAAATTAATGGATGTTTCAGATTTTTCTGCAATGATAATCCGCAGCGTAAATTTCCGCAGCATGTGCACAGTGTTGCACAGCTTCTGGATACCCACAGTTGCAGTATAAAACCTCACAGAGCAGATTACAGGGGATAACAAGCTTTTACTTCTCAGAACATGAGGTAAAGGAAAAAACGCACAGTCACACAGTACTGCACCAGGAAGTAAGAACAAAATAGAAAATACAAGAGAGACTTTTTTTCATTTACAATACAGTAAACAAGGAAACTTTACACAACATCGCCATCTACTGTCAGATCAGCATAAAGTCCTCCTTCACACAAACAAAGAAGTCCACAACTGTTGCATATACCAACACACAGCACATGCGGGTTATCATTGAGGACCATGGGGCACGCATTACCAAGCGTTTAAGCGTTTTCGCTTCGAAAATTCCACAGCAAAAACGCTTGAAAAACGCACAGTGGGCACGCAGCCTCAAAGTCACTTCAAAACTGAACAGGTCCCTATAAAAATAAGTTTTGTAAATTTCCTTGAAAAAAATGAAAAATAACTGCTACATTTTTATATCTTCTAAAATGCTAATAAAATAAAACAACATTTTACAAATGGTGCTGATGTAAAGCAGACATGAGGGAAATGTTATTTATTACTGTTTTTGTGTGGTTTGACTATTGGGATTAAAGGCATAATCAATCATAGTTTGAAAAGTGCAATTTTTAAGACATTTTTGCCAAGTTTCTGATATTTTTATAAATAAACGCAAACCATATCAGCCTAAATTTACCATTATTATAAAGTATCATGTGTCACAAAAAACAGTCTCAAAAGCTATGGGATATGTTATTCCAGAGTTATTACTACATAAAGTGACACTGGTCAGATTTAAAAAAATTGGTTTGGTCACGAAGGGGTTAAGCCACTTTGTTACCATTTTGGCAGTATGCTTCGGGTCATTGTCCATTTGGAGGACCTATTTCTGCTCAAGCTTTAACTTCCTGGCTGATGTCTTGAGATGTTGCTTCAGTATTGCCACATAATCTTCTTTTCTCATGAAGCCATCTACGTATTTTGTGATGTGCACCAAGTCCCTCTTGCAGCAAAGCAACCCCACAACATGATGATGCCACCCCCGTGTTTCCCAGTTGGGATGGTGTTCTTAGGCTTCTAAGCTTCTCCCTTTTTCCTCCAAACTTAACGATGGTCATTATGCACAAAAAGTTCAATTCTAGTTTCATCAGACCACAGGACAGGTCTCCAAAAATTAAGGTCTTTGTTCCTGTGTGCATTTGCAAACATTAATCTGGATTTTTTATGTTTCTTTTGGAGTAATGGCTTCTTCCTGGCAGAGTGGTCTTTCATCCCATGTTGATACAGTACTCGTTTCACTGTGAATTGTCACGCTGACAATCTTACTAGCTTCTGCCATCCTCTTCACAAGGTCCTTTGCTTTTGTCCTGGGGTTGATATGCACATGTCGGACCAAAGCACGTTCATCTCTGGGACAAAGAACCCGTCTCCTTCCTGAGCGGTATGATGGCTGGATATTCCAATCTTGTTTGTACTTGCATATAATTGTTTGTACAGATTAACGAGGCACCTTCAGATATCTTGAAATTGTACCCAAGGATGAGCCAGACTTGTGCAAGTCCACAATTCTCTTCCTGATATCTTGGCTGATTTATTTACACTTTCCCATGATGCTACACAAAGAAGCAGTGTGTTTCAGGTGTGCATTAAAATACATCCACAGGTGTGTCTCTAATTAACTCAGATGTTGCCAAAAAACCTAATAGAAGCTTCCAAACACATGACATCATCATATGGGCAGTCGAGAATTGTTTAACCACTTCGCGCCAGAGCCTGTTTTTGCCTTCGTGACCGGGCCAATTTTTTCAATTCTGACCACTGTCACTTTATGAAGTAATTACTCTGGAACGCTTCAACGGATTCCCCCGATTCTGAGAATGTCTTTTCGTGACATATTGTACTTCATGATAGTGGTAAAATTTCTTCGATATCACTTGCGTTTATTTGTGAAAAAATCGGAAATTTGGCGAAAATTTTGCAATTTTCAAACTTTGAATTTTCATGCTCTTAAATCAGAGAGATATGTCACACAAAATAGTTAATAAATAACATTTCCCACATGTCTACTTTACATCAGCACAATTTTGGAACCAAAATTTTTTTTTTGTTAGGGAGCTATAAGGGTTAAAAGTTGACCAGCGATTTCTCATTTTTCCAACAAAATTTACAAAAACATTTTTTTAGGGACCACATCATATTTGAGGGCTCTTTATGACAGAAAATACCCAAAAGTGACACCATTCTAAAAACTGCACCCCTCAAGGTGCTCAAAACCACATTCAAGAACTTTATTAACCCTTCAGGTGCTTCACAGGAATTTTTGGAATGTGGAAGAAAAAAATGAACATTTAACTTTTTTCACAAAAAGGTTACTTTAGACCCAATTTTTTTTATTTTTGCAGGGGTAACAGGAAAAAATGAACCCCAAAATTTTTTGTGCAATTTCTCTTGAGCGCGCTGATACCCCATATGTGAGGGAAAACCACTGTTTGGGTGCACTGCAGGGTTCGGAAGGGAAGGAGCGCCATTAGACTTTTTGAATGTAAAATTTGCTTGAATAATTAGCGGACGCCATGTTGCATTTGGGGGGGCCCCTGATGTGCCTAAACAGTGGAAACCCCCCACAAGTGACACCATTTTGGAAACTAGACCCCTTAGGGAACTTATCTAGATGTGTGGTGAGCACATTGGGAGACATAATAAACAAATCAGTAGCAGGTGAAGAATTGGTTTTATTTATTTTTTACGCCGTTCCTCATGCGGTATAAGTGATGAGATTACTTTATTCTTCGGGTCGGTGCGATTACAGAGATACCAGATTTATATCGGGTTTTTATGACTGACAGCTGTAACACACTAAAAGACGCTTTTTTTTCTAAAATCTAGTTTTTGCGTCGCCATATTTTGAGAGCTATAATTTTCCATATTTCGGCCGACAAAGTCATGTGTCATGCTCCGTTTTTTATTTATTTTTATTACGGTGTGCACAGAAGGAGTTAATTAGTGTGACAATTTAATAGCTCGGGTTGTTTCGGATGCGGCGATACCAAATATGTGTACTTTTTTTGTTTTTGCATAAATATACGGATTTATCGGTTTAATATTTTATTTATTTATTTTGTGATTTTTTTTTAGTAGTTTGAAAACATTTTTTTTACTTTTTTTTTACATTTTTACTTAGTACCTGTATGGGACATTAATTTTTATTTTTCTGATCACTGATCTCATGTAATGTAATAGACATATATTACATTACATGAGATCTTTGCTGACTGTTTCACAGTCAGAGTCTCCTGCCAGGCTTCAGCTGCAGGCTGAGCCTGGCAGGACACCATATATGGCAGATCTGGAGGCGGTCATGTGACCTCCAGCTGCCATAGCAACGTCAGGTCCTGGAAGGTATCAGGGGTCGTCGGAGAGGTAAGTAGAAGACCCCCTCTCCTCCTGCTGTCTTCTATATGCCGCGATCACTATAGATCGCGGCATATAGAAGACAGCAAAGGGTTAACATCACTGGGACCTGATCCAATCAGGTCCCGATGATGTTCCCTGTCAGAGCTATCGCTCTGCACCGCACCCGTAGCGCTTGCAGGACCACCCACTGTTTTTAAGCGTCCGCGCTGCACAGAGCCCAGGCAGCGCCGACGTTTATGTACAGTGGGCGGTCGGGAAGCGGTTAAATAAAAAAAAAAAAGTTTTCACAAAGTAAAATAGAGAGTTACCTTTTTATTATCATCTAGGACTGTGTTCATACTTTCTATCCCTAGCGTATCAATAGGTCCATCAAAGATAACCCATTTTCTTTCCGGGGTCTCAGATAATGCAAACTCCCGGAAAGTATTAGCGACTATCCCATCTGTCCACTGCAAATGAAGAGAGGCATCAATAAAATTGCTCTTCCCATAAAATCCAATACAATCCCACAATTGAAAGGATTATTAAAGGGAATACCTGGGATTATGATATTGATGATACACATGTATTGACTACATGTGGCCCCTATTGAAGTGAACGTGCCGGCACCGGGAGAGACTGCAAGTAAGTGATTTGCATATATGCGGTCACATGCCAACTAGAAGTGCGTGACCTCACTCAAAGCAAGTGTATTGAGTGAGGCCAGACACAGTCTAGTCAGAGTGTGTCTGGAAGTATGCAAATTTATGCTAATTTCTGGCATAAATAATACAATTTGTTGCTTCCATGTCTGATGAGGAAAATAAAATTTTTGTGCAAACAGGGAGTAAGTCATAATAAAATGATTGCCCGGCAATGTATGGCTGGGGTCTATGTCTCTGAAGGAACCCCTTCTACCATGTCCATAAGCCATAAAAGGGGAGATTTTCCCATTTTCAGCAAAGATATTAGTATTATAAACAATAATTCCAATCATAGACGAACCTCATGTGACACTGGATCAAACTGCCCGAACAGCTGCCCCATGGTGATGGCTTTAGGGTTCACTGTCCGGTAAATCACTTTTTCTTCTTCGCACCCTCGCTCATTCATAAGAGACAGCGTATCAGCGAGGACGTGGAGGACCTTCGTTTTTCCAGAGAACGGCTCTCCAACCAACATAAAACTGTACGGGATAAACAAAATGCAGCATGGTCCATTGTATAAAATGGAAACAGCGAAGAATAAATCCCCCGTCCCATGGACTTCTGTAGTTGCAGCTTACCCGTGTCTGACAATCATCATCTCATACGTCTGGATCATGTTCTCCAGGAAGACCTTCTCGGGCTGGATGTTGTGTCCAGCACAGCTCTCCTGTGCGCATTCCAGTAAATCCTGAGCAAAAGGAAGGTAAAATATTTCATCAGTCTGTTTACAGTGGATCCAATTAGAGGTGGGAGAATACATTTTCAGGACCCAGATCAGTATTCTGTGGCCGCTGGATGGGACCCCTGAGAGCCGCCTCTTAGCTGCCGGCATCCCCGGCTCCTCTTCTGATTATATGGCCTTTTGTACATCATACTGCAACCATAACGTCATGCCAGGCCGGCTAATCTGAAGAAGAGCCAGGGGGCAGAAAGAAATAAGGTGGCTCTCAGGGGTCTCATTCAGTGCCCACCACTGACCTGATGTCACGCACAGTGTAGGAAAGACAAAGTGCGACACAAAGGGATGAGGGGAAGGGAGCCCAGACACTAGGGAAAGGGGGAAATGGAGACCTCCTAGGCTTATCTGCAATCACCCTGTCTCCCCTACCGACTCTATATTGGTTCCTCACCAATTGCCGCACAGGAACCTATCCCTGTATTTCCTTAGCGCTTGGCCCTGGATAGGGAAGGGGGGGTGAGCACTAGTCGATCCCCACTGACAACTAAAGACAGCAAGGGGAGACAGACACAGGGGAAGTAGCTTAGCTTGAGTCGACTTCAGAGAGATGGCACACACATCCTCTTAGCACCAGAGAGGAAGTAAGAACTGCATTTGCTCCAAGCCTTCACAAGGGGTCATGTGAATATCACTGGCACCTCTGTGTAGCAACCAGGAAGTATTTAAACACCCAGGCCTGATTGTCAGTTAGAACAGGAGGGAGGTAGCCGCTGGGTCCTACAGTGAGACCGCTAAGAAGATGTCTGTAATGCCAAACGAAGGGATCTCCTGCAACCAACTGCAGGGCGACTGTGTCACATCTGACGCACCCATGACACCTGGCCATTGGATTAGTCTCCTGCGAATCGATTCATTCATCTAAAAAAAAAATTCTCCATAACCTACAACTAAACTAGTGATAAATCACTCACAGATGTTTTAACCATTTTTTTTCTACATCAGATCATCCTGCATTGGAGGTATAAGTGAGCCCCCTTACCTCTGGTGCCCCTGTGCAGCTGCCCAGGTTGCACTAATGGGACCGGACGATGAGTGACAAGGTCATGTAACCCAATTCCAAAGCAGTGGATCAGGATCGGGTGAATTCAATGGGATTGGTCTACCATCTACTGTGTATGGGGGCCTCATGACAGATTATGTTGGGGGACATAAAAATCGGGCGGTTGGAATTTAATCACCCAATCCTTATTTTCTGACCCTGAAATTAGCAGCTGCCATAAGATTCTGGCAGCGACTCTGTCATAGAGAAAACAGGAGCGAGCATTCCTGAATATGGGGGAGCCGGGAAAGATAACTGTCATCCAAATGATAGCTGGCCAGCTATATAGGACCTATCACTTGCCATTAATATGCAATTTTATTACCTGGTGTAAATGCCGCTGTTCTCCTGAATCCGGTGTTGTTTTCTTTTGCTCCTGCACCTCTCCACTCCTGAGATATAGCCTCTTTATAGAAATCTAGTTCATAATTTTTAATAGCCAAGTGGGTGTGGTCATCAAGTCCTCTCTGTGGGAGTCTTCAGGAAGGCCTTGCCCAGTTGGCTTAAAGGGCTAGAGGAGAGTGACAGATGTCAGGAACGGAGAGGAGCAGGAAGAAAAGAAAAACAATGCCGGAGTCAGGAGAACAGCGGCATTTACATATTTATGGCGAGGGACAAGTCCTCTTTAAGTCTTGGAAAACCCCTTTAAGACACTATTATATTTTAATACCTTATAGTCGGCTTTCGGAAGTTGAATGCCAGGGAACAGGTCGCTGGTAATCCCATTGAACAGAGGAATATCAGGAGACAAAGATTTGGGTTCGTTTACATCCTTAATTGACGGCAAGAGCTAAATAGAATGAAAAAGGATTAAATGATAAAATAATTCATATACAATATGACATGAAACAATATTAAAAGTGAAGAACCCCATTACAAAGGAGCCGTCAGTTCTTGTGGTATGTCTGTATTAGTAAAGAATAGTATTCTCCAAAAAATAAGGATGAAACCTCTTTTCCTAAAACTCTACATTGTATCGTCCCTCTGTTATACCTCTTGGAAATGTATGTGTAAATGATATATAATGTATATATAATCTATATAGGGGACAACCCTATACAATCTGACTGTGCCCAAACAGTGGTGACATTGTCAGACTGTGTAGGGGACTCGTTATTGACAGATTTCAATTAATTCCTACATTTCCAGGAATGATAAAAGAGGAATGGAACGCTGCTGAGTTGCACTATAATATGCTGCAGAATTGTTTTTCCATAGGGAATACATGTGGCCTCTGTGTTGCACTGTTAATTGCCGGCTGCAGAATGAGTTAAGTGAGATACTGTCAGTGAACTCGTTTTTGCTGGCTGACGGGGAGTTTGTAAATGTTTTATCTGTCTTTTTCTGAGCTCCTCTCAGTTTATTTATGACCACAGACCTTATCAAAATTGAATGTGCAGGGAATCAAAAAGCCGGTGAAAGCCAAGCGATGCAACGTTTTTAATAAAACCCAATTGTTAAAATGATTTTTAGCCTAAAATACATGCGATTAAGTTAAAAATCAAAACTGTCCCATAAGATGAACAAGCTACGTGTTTAACAACTATAGTTTTGACACTTTTGCACAGATGAGATCTAACAAGCCAGGAACAGTAATGTACAGAAATTATTTGCAAGTCTCTGTCTGCTACTATAAAATCATACAGCTCTAATTTTTGTGATCCAAATGCTTCTCGGTAAGATGGTAATGCTATCCTATACGAGATGTAAAGCGACCAACAGTTCAGAACTTACAAGAATATCTTCATTTTCATGGGGGAATTTCAGCTTCAGATTGCCAGCAGCGGTCAGCACAGCCTTTACTGCACGCATCCCATAATCATAATGGAACTGGACGAGAGCGGCTCCGAGCACAGCCGGTAAGTCATTACCATCTTCACCGAGAGAGGTTTAGCGTGCAGAAAACCGTAAGAATAAAGGCAGCTTTCCGCAATCAGAGCATAGTTGGGGACCATCATTGCTACAGTCCGGAAAAGAACCTGAAATGCGCAAACCAGATGGGTCAGTCAACAAATGAAACTAAATTACTGTAAACTAGGCATAGAGCCGGGGAACCCATTATGTCCATTTACACTATCCTCCACCCCAGACCTAAAAGTGATGTGTCTATTCCACATCAGAGGAAAGTCAGTCAAAGTGTGGTTAAAGGGGTATTCCCATCTCCAAGATCCTGTCCCAATATGTAATAGGTGTAATAATAATAATGTTTGCAAATATCTCCAATTAGAAATGTAGTATAGTTCTTCTGATTAGCTATGTTGCTTAAACCCATGTGCAGGACACTGCAGTAGCTTAGGTATCCATGGTTACGAGCACTCATAGTAACAGTTAGTTACTTGCTAGTGGTCGTAACCATGGATACCTAAGCTACTGCTATGCCCTGCACATGGGTTAAGCGACATAGCTAATCAGAAGAACTATACTACATTTCCAATTGGAGGTATTTGCTATTAATATTATTATTACACCTATTACATATTGGGATAGAATCTTGGAGATGGGAATACTCCTTTAACACTTTCCAAATCTCTCTCCACACCTCTACTGTGTCCATTTTGGAAAATAGGAGAACGGGACATCAATATTAAGGAGCTTGCAGAAATGAGGGCATCCGGTGTTGTGATTATACATAGGAAATGAACAATCTCATATAGGTTTGGGGGAGAATAATCCCTTTGATGAAATCTTATGTTTCTTTTGTAAACCTAGTATTTACTTGAAAGTTTGTGAACCCCTCAAAAATTTCTGTATTACTGCATAAATTTGACTTAAAGCTACATCAGTCTGTGAGGTCACAAAGGAACTCAAGGTAACCTCTAAGCAACTAAAGGCCTCTCCTCAGATTAGCTAATGTAATTGTTCATGAGTCCACCATCAGAAGGACAATGAACAACAATGGCGAGCATGGCAGGATTGCAAGGAGAAAGGCAATGCGATTTAAAATGTCACTGCTAAAACTCACCTGGGCACATCAATAGGTAACTGGAATAATGCTTTGTGGAAGGATGAGGCCAAGATAGAGATTTTAAGTGAGAAGCTATATGTTTGCAGAAAGAAAATACTGCATTACAGCATAAGAACCTCCTATCATCTATGAAACACAAAGATGGTAATCGTAACATGCTTTGGGCCTGTTTTGCTGCACTTGGCCAAGGACGGCTGCCATCATTGATGGAACAATGAATTCTAAAATCTATCAGCAAATGCTAAAGGAAAATATCAGGATATCAGTTCATGTACTGAATCTCAAGAAAACGTGGGTCATGCAGCAAGACAATGGCCCAAAGACACAAGTCGTTCTACAAAAGAATGGTTGAATAAACATAAAGTTTTGGAATGGCCGAGTCATAGTCCTGAGCTTAATCCTATAGAAATGTTGTGGGAGGACCCGATGCAAGGCACTGGGACTCTTTACCTTGAGGTTATCCGGCAGCTCAGAACGTCCCGCGTAGCCAGGATTCATGGTAATGGCTACGAGGTAATTTGGGTTAAGCTTCAGTTTTGTTCCTTCGAAGTTGAACATGTCCATCTTCGTCTGGATGGCTCTCTGGATGCAGAGAATCTGTCGGGCCACCACGGACAACACCTCCAGCTCAATATGGTTAAACTCATCAAAACACGCCCATGCTCCCGATGATGCCAGCCCTTGGAAAAACTAAAAAAAAGTATATACAGTACAGACCAAAAGTTTGGACACACCTTCTCATTTAAAGATTTTTCTGTATTTTCATGACTATGAAAATTGTACATTCACACTGAAGGCATCAAATTATTAATTAACACATGTGGAATTATATACTTAACAAAAAAGTGTGAAACAACTGAAAATATGTCTTATATTCTAGGTTCTTCAAAGTAGCCACCTTTTGCTTTGATGACTGCTTTGCACACTCTTGGCATTCTCTTGATGAGCTTCAAGAGGTAGTCACCGGAAATGGTCTTCCAACAATCTTGAAGGAGTTCCCAGAGATGCTTAGCACTTGTTGGCCCTTTTGCCTTCACTCTGCGGTCCAGCTCACCCCAAACCATCTCGATTGGGTTCAGGTCTGGTGACTGTGGAGGCCTGGTCATCTGGCGTAGCCCCCCATCACTCTCCTTCTTGGTCAAATAGCCCTTACACAGCCTGGAGGTGTGTTGGGGTCATTGTCCTTTTGAAAAATAAATGATGGTCCAACTAAACGCAGACCGGATGGAATAGCATGCCGCTGCAAGATGCTGTGGTAGCCATGCTGGTTCAATATGCCTTCAATTTTGAATAAATCCCCAACAGTGTCACCAGCAAAGCACCCCCACACCATCACACCTCCTCCTCCATGCTTCACGGTGGGAACCAGGCATGTAGAGTCCATCCGTTCACCTTTTCTGCGTCGCACAAAAACACGGTGGTTGGAACCAAAGATCTCAAATTTGGACTCATCAGACCAAAGCACAGATTTCCACTGGTCTACTGTCCATTCATTGTGTTCTTTAGCCCAAACAAGTCTCTTCTGCTTGTTGCCTGTCCTTAGCAGTGGTTTCCTAGCAGTTATTTTACCATGAAGGCCTGCTGCACAAAGTCTCCTCTTAACAGTTGTTGTAGAGATGTGTCTGCTGCTAGAACTCTGTGTGGCATTGACCTGGTCTCTAATCTGAGCTGCTGTTAACCTGCGACTTTTAAGAACCAAGAATATAAGACATATTTTCAGTTGTTTCACACTTTTTTGTTAAGTATATAATTCCACATGTGTTAATTCATAGTTTTGATGCCTTCAGTGCGAATGTACAATTTTCATAGTCATGAAAATACGGAAAAATCTTTAAATGAGAAGGTGTGTCCAAACTTTTGGTCTGTACTATATAATCAAAAGATGTCAGCAGAACATCGGTTGGAGTCAGTTTATTATCTGCAATGGAGCAGCTTAACATTGTATGTACCTTTCACATTGCTATGTAGTCCAAACCATCAGAGCAGTTAAAGACCACACACTGCACGGCCAGCGCCTTGGCCAAATCTTTGGTGGTCTCAGTTTTTCCTGTGCCGGCCGGACCTTCTGGAGCTCCACCAAGATTTAGATAAAAAGCACCGATCTACCAATGAAACATGAAAGAACTGGTATGAAATATCAATAAACTTTCTAATAAGTTTCATGCATCATACAAAAGTCAAAAAGATTTCTGAGCATAACCCATCACATCATAGCAGAGTCCGCTAGCATCTGTCAGTGAGCGGAGTGATGACCAGGCGTGGGGAGTCGCCCAGGTACTCCTAGGCGGACTTCACATTGCAGTTGATGATTCGCACTCTCGCATTCTCATTCTCCCAGTAATAGCGGAGTTGGGCAAGCCACTGGAAGTCTGTTCATGAGAAACTCCTGAGCAATGTAGGAAAAGATAGTCAACCTCTAAGACACTGCAGAATCACACGGGAGAGTTTCTAAAGGGAAGGCAAATGCACATACATTATAGGACAAAACTCCTAGTCACCGAATTCTGCGTTTTTCATTTAGTCCCATTGCCCACGGTGTATAACATCCGGACTCTCAGCCCCCAGTTTATAAAATCCGGCCTCTCACCTCCCCCGGTGTATAACATCCGCCCCTTGCCCCTAGTTTAGTATAACATCCGTCCCCTTGCCCCCCCCGCCAGTGTATAAAATCCATCCCCTCAACCCCACTGTACAACATCCAACCCCAAGCCATCCATTGCATAACATCCGGCCCCCAGGGTATAACATCTGGCCCCCAGCCCCGGTGTATAACATCTGTCCCCTCGCTCCCTCCCCCTGGTGTATAACATCCGGCCTCTCGCCTCCCCCGGTGTATAATATCCGTCCCCTCGCTCCTAGTGTATAACAACCATCCCCTCGCCCACGATGTATAATATCCGTCCCCTCGCTCCCTTCCCCTGGTGTATAACATCCGTCCCCTCGCCCCCCCGCCAGTGTATAAAATCCATCCCCTCAACCCCACTGTATAACATCCAACCCCAAGCTCTCCTTTGCATAACATCCGACCCCCAGGGTATAACATCCGGCCCCCAGCCCCGGTGTATAACATCTGCACCCTCGCTCCCTCCCCCTGGTGTATAATATCCGTCCCCTCGCTCCCAGTGTATAACAACCATCCCCTCGCCCACGGTGTATAACAACCGTCCCCTCGCCCACGGTGTATAATATCCGTCCCCTCGCCCACGGTGTATAATATCCGTCCCCTCGCCCACGGTGTATAATATCCGTCCCCTCGCCCACGGTGTATAATATCCGTCCCCTCCCTCCCAGTGTATAACAACCATCCCCTCGCCCACGGTGTATAATATCCGTCCCCTCGCCCACGGTGTATAATATCCGTCCCCTCGCCCACGGTGTATAATATCCGTCCCCTCCCTCCCAGTGTATAACAACCATCCCCTCGCCCACGGTGTATAATATCCGTCCCCTGACCCCTGGTGTATAATATCAGTCCCCTCGCCCCTGGTGTATAATATCCGTCCCCTCGCCCACGGTGTATAATATCCGTCCCCTCGCCCACGGTGTATAATATCCGTCCCCTCGCCCACGGTGTATAATATCCGTCCCCTCGCCCACGGTGTATAATATCCGTCCCCTCGCCCACGGTGTATAATATCCGTCCCCTCGCCCACGGTGTATAATATCCGTCCCCTCGCCCACGGTGTATAATATCCGTCCCCTCGCCCACGGTGTATAATATCCGTCCCCTCGCCCACGGTGTATAATATCCGTCCCCTCGCCCACGGTGTATAATATCCGTCCCCTCGCCCACGGTGTATAATATCCGTCCCCTCGCCCACGGTGTATAATATCCGTCCCCTCGCCCACGGTGTATAATATCCGTCCCCTCGCCCACGGTGTATAATATCCGTCCCCTCGCCCACGGTGTATAATATCCGTCCCCTCGCCCACGGTGTATAATATCCGTCCCCTCGCCCACGGTGTATAATATCCGTCCCCTCGCCCACGGTGTATAATATCCGTCCCCTCGCCCACGGTGTATAATATCCGTCCCCTCACCCCGGTGTATAATATCCGTCCCCTCGCCCCTTAGTGTATAACATCCAGCCCTCGGACTTGTATAACATCTAGCCCCTTGTACCCCCAGTGTATAACATCAATCCCCTCGGCTCTGGTGTATAATATCCGTCCCCTCGCCCCTGGTGTATAATATCCGTCCCCTCGCCCCTGGTGTATAATATCCGTCCCCTCGCCCCTGGTGTATAATATCCGTCCCCTTGCCCCTCAGTGTATAACATCTAGCCCCTCGTACCCCTAGGGTATAACATCTGGCCCCTCGGCCTTGTATAACATTAAGACTCTCGCCCCCCACCAGTGTATAACATCAATCCCCACGCCCCCCGGTGTATAACATCCGCCCTCCCATGCTGTGTGCTGTTACTAACATATGACAGAACGGCTGGTGGTGCAGAGCTCTCTGATACCAGCGCGGTCCTGTAATAGGAGCCACCGGGGTAACAAGTCTGGATATTACATTTCTTCCCTCCTAAATCTTCCCCCATCACATGTGAGTGATATTATTAAGGAGTAGAAGGAACTGCAGCAACTCAGGAGACCCTGGAACATTACAGAGCGGGGTCACTGAGTGCTGAGGAGCAGAGGGCAGAACGCTTTCCTGACTCCATTGGTAACAACATCACCACAAACACTGCGTCCCCGCCAGGAGCTTCATGGCCGAGCAGCTGCATGCAGCCTTACATCACCAAGCACGATGCCGAGCGTCAGATGGAGTGGTGTGAAGCCGCCACCACAGGACTCTGGAGGAGACCTGTTCTGTGCAGTGACGGATCACACTTCTCTATCTGGCATCTGATGGACGAGTCTGGATTTGGTGAATGCCAGGAGAACGTTACCCTATTAACTGCATTGTGCCCGCTGTACAGTTTGCTGGTGGGGGTATGGCCTTGTTTTTAGGGGTTGGTCTAGGCCCCTTAGTTCCAGTGAAAAGATATCTTAATGCTTCAGCACAAGACATTTTAAACAATTGTAGCTTCCAACCCTAAGGGAATAGAAGAGCAGAACTGTTTCACACACGTTCTCAACCTCAACCCCACTAAACACCTTTAGGATGATTAATTAGAACAAATACTGCACAATGGCAGCATAAATATGTCACCGCAACATAGGGAAGAACAATGTCAGTCACACATCAATTACATTGCCATATGTCTGCTCAGGCTTAGAATGGCTGACCATTCAGAGAATTACATAATACCTACAAAGAAACCGAACAAAAGGTCATTAAAGGAATTGACATAAAAACCCTTTATTAGTACATCCATGGTTATGGAAGGACACCGCACAGAGAAGGGCACACACACCATTGATAGAAAATATTACAAACCGCACCTAGGCCATCCAAAACACTGACTATAAAGAATATCAACTGTGGCAATGAGTCATATACAGGGGATGCCGACACCTACAGATGCAAAAACATTCCTATACAGTTATATGAAAAAGTTTGGGCACCCCTATTAATCTTAAGCTTATTGTTTTATAAAAATTGGTGTTTTTGCAACAGCTATTTCAGTTTGATATATGTAATAACTGTTGGACACAGTAATGTTTCTGCCTTGAAATGAGGTTTATTGTACTAACAGAAAATGTGCAATCTGCATTCAAACAAAATTTGACAGGTGCATAAGTATGGGCACCCTTATCATTTTCTTGTTTTAAATACTCCTACCTACTTTTTACTGACTTACTAAAGCACTTTTTTTGGTTTGGTAACCTCATTGAGCTTTGAAGTTTATAGCCAGGTGTATGCAATCATGAGAAAAGCTACTTAAAGTGGCCACTTGCAAGTTGTTCTCCTGTTTGAATCTCCTCTGAAGAGTGGCATCATGGGCTCCTCAAAACAACTGTCAAATGATCTGAAAACAAAGATTATTCAACATAGCTGTTCAGGGGAAGGATACAAAAAGCGGTCTCAGAGATTTAACTTGTCAGTTTCCACTGTGAGGAACATAGTAAGGAAATGGAAGAACACAGGGACAGTTCTTGTTAAGGCCAGAAGTGGCAGGCCAAGAAAAACATCAGAAAGGCAGAGAAGAAGAATGGTGAGATCAGTCAAGGACAATCCTCAGACCACCTCCAGAGAGCTGCAGCATCAACTTGCTGCAGATGGTGTCACTGTGCATCGGTCAACTATACAACGCACTTTGCACAAGGAGAAGCTGTATGGGAGAGTGATGCGAAAGAAGTCGTTTCTGCAAGCACGCCACAAACAGAGTCGGCTGAGGTATGCAAAAGCACATTTGGAGAAGCCAATTTCCTTTTGGAAGAAGGTCCTGTGGACTGATGAAACCAAGATTGAGTTGTTTGGTCATACAAAAAGGCATTATGCATGGCGGCAAAAAAACACAGCATTCCAAGAAAAACACTTGCTACCCACAGTAAAATTTGGTGGAGGTTCCATCATGCTTTGGGGCTGTGTGGCCAATGCCGGCACCGGGAATCTTGTTAAAGTCGAAGGACGCATGGATTCCACTCAGTATCAGCAGATTCTTGACAATAATGTTCAAGAATCAGTGACAAAGTTGAAGTTACGCAGGGGATGGATCTTTCAGCAAGACAATGATCCAAAACACCGCTCTAAATCTACTCAGGCATTCATGCAGAGGAACAATTACAATGTTCTGGAATGGCCATCCCAGTCCCCAGACCTGAATATCATTGAACATCTGTGGGATCATTTGAAGAGGGCTGTCCATGCTCGGCGACCATCAAACTTAACTGAACTGGAATTGTTTTGTAAAGAGGAATGGTCAAAAATACCTTCATACAGGATCCAGGAAATCATTAAAAGCTACAGGAAGCGCCTAGAGGCTGTTATTTTTGCAAAAGGAGGATCTACTAAGTATTAATGTCACTTTTCTGGTGAGGTGCCCATACTTATGCACCTGTCAAATTTTGTTTGAATGCAGATTGCACATTTTCTGTTAGTACAATAAACCTCATTTCAAGGCAGAAACATTACTGTGTCCAACAGTTATTACATATATCAAACTGAAATAGCTGTTGCAAAAACACCAATTTTTATAAAACATTAAGCTTAAGATTAATAGGGGTGCCCAAACTTTTTCATATAACTGTATAGTGACCACCATCTCAATATGCAGAAATGACTACTGCCCCATAGACGTCACTGTAAGTACACCCCAAGATTGCTTTACTGTGACAAGATCAATTGTGTCCTATGAAAACTCAAAGAAAAGAGGGGGGAATATAACATAGATATGGAAAGAACATAGGAATGGGGTGAAATGTATGAAGGTGCTCTGCATATTGAGCTGTGATATCTGTAGAGGGACGGACTCCATATTAACATCCTGTATATGGATTTAGAATAGGAGGCCATAAAAGCCCCTGTAGGTGTAATGTGGAGGGGGCACAATACCTTTCTCCATGTAGTGTATAATAAATAGAACATGGTATTGGAAAGTTTGGTGCCAGCCATGATGTTTGCACAAACCTGTTTGGATCATTTCCATGCCCACGTCACGAGCGTGCCCCTCTATGGTGACGAGAGCCCCCAATGTGCTGCGAGTCTGCTGGGACAATTTGCCTCCTCGCACAAGCTCCACAATATCATTTAGCTGGAGCTGCAGATTATCATAGGAGTTTTTCAGGCCCTACAAGAAGGATGTAACGGTGAAATCATCTGCAGAAACATTCATAGAACATACATATTGCAAGGGGGCTGAAATCTATACAGATTATAAGCTGCAGACTAGATTGAGAACTCCACAATATGCAGGCACTTTATAATGTACACAACAATTTTACAACATATCTTTATAGAAGTTGGAGATCTGGATTGAACCCAGAGCTCCAAATACCCAGATGTACCTCTATAAAACCCTGCCACAAACAGCATGGAAAACTCAATGCAGATGGATTAATTTTATGCTGGTATTATGGGAAATCCCATACAATGTCTTCCCTTATTGGTAGATATGACGAGAGTAGAGATGAGCGAATGGATTTGCAGGACTCTGGTCCAACAGTCGGGTCAGTATTCCACGGCCCCAGGACCGGAGCCCCGTGAACCGGCATCTCCGGCTCCTCTTTTGATGTCGATGTCATAGTTGTGGTGTGAGGCACAAATGACATCACGCCTGGCCGGCTAATCAAGAGGAGCCAGGGATGCCGGCATGTAAGAGGCGGTTAGCAAGGCTCTCATCCAACAGCCACAGACTACTAACCTGCTCTCTTAGACCAAGGTCCTGCAAATTTAGTTGCTCATCTCTAGACAAGATGCATGAATCAATGCAAAATCCCAACAATACTATGGAGCCTTTTGGGTACCTTCAAGATATTGAGCCGCTGTACAACTGCAACCCCCAGGAGAAGACCCCTGGGCAAGAACAGTACATGGGCTCTTTGCAGTCTAATAAGGTACTGTGAAAGAAGCTACTTGCATCTTTTGATGTGAATGTGGGTCCCCTTACCTCTGTTGCACCAATGGTATATCCGCCCCTGGAAACTCCTATAAGCTGCATCCCTGGATATGACAGTCTATTAGCAGGAGAACTCATGAAGTCTGTCTATGAATGTATATATATGTATTTCTCCCAGAAAATTATTACAATTACACATGTTTTGTTGTTCACATGTTTATTTAATTTGTGTGTATTGGAACAACACAAAAAGAAGATATTGGTCAACAATTTTGGTTCTCAAGTCCTCAGACAGTTCCCTTTTCCTCTTTCTGTTCTCCCTACTTAGTGTGGCACGTAACAACGCAAAGATTGAGTCAACTTTTCCCTTTTGTATCGGGTTTCAGGTGTGATTTTCATATTGCCCACACCTGTTACTTGCCACAGGTGAGTTTGAATGAGCATCACAAGCTTGAAACAAAATGGTTTACCCACAATTTTGGAAAGATGCCAATAATTTTGTCCGGCCCATTTTTGGGGTTTTGTGTGAAATTATATCCAATTTGCCTTTTTTTCTCTGTTTTTTTTGTGTTGTTCCAATACACACAAAGGAAATAAACATGTGTATAACAAAAAATACACATGCAATTGCAATAATTTTATGGAAAATACTTCAAGGGTGCCAACACTTCTGGCCATGACTGTTTCTAGTGAAGCAACCTTGATCAGTAAAGGAGCTTATGCCGTACCTCTGGGCCACTGCCAATAGCTTCATGCCCTTCACTGGTCCAGAACATCTGAGACACACAGAGCACGACCTGTCCCGGCCATTCCCTCACCCAGTCTTTTCTTGCAGTCTCAGGGTATGCCTTTTAAAAAACAAAGTTAAATTACATTGACAGAAGCATTTAAGAGAGGGACAACCTTACTAGTATTATCTAGCAAATTCATTTCTACCGATTGCAGGTAGAAGATCTGCTACCTGGCTCTATAGCAAGAGATACATCATCCACAAATCATTCACTGCTGCCAAATAATCTTTTACAAATATAAAAGTACTAGATTAGTTCCAATTAATGCTTTTGGTCTGTAGGTAGATTCGTGACCGAGCAATAACATCATGCACGCTCCTTAACATGACATCTTCCCCTTGGATGAGCCACTTCTCCACGGCCCCCCCGAGCCTCGGAGGTGGAGATGGTCTGGATGAGCTCTACGCGTTCCCCCTCGGTGCTGTACATGGCTTTGATGTCCAGGTTAGGAAGGAACTCCAGCTTTGCGATGCCTTCAAAGCCCTTCTTTAGATGTGGTTGGACCCGCAGAGGATCTTTAGTCTCAGAGAGAATTTCTAGCATTTCATCGTTGGACAGGAAGAAAAAGCTAAAGCGAAAATGCACAATATGATAAAAATGTCATTAAAGTATTGGGTCAGGCGCCATTTGTATCAGTGTCTGTGAGAAAATAGAAAAGCAAAGCTTTAAAGTAAAGATTCAGTCCCCATACACATTGGATTAAAATAGTTTAAACCTGACGATTGCAGCAGGACCGGCCTACCCACTGATGTGTATGGGGGTCTCCTGACTCTCCCCCGATAGAGGATGTCAGGGCCAGAAGGATCGGGCAGATGGGATTTCAATACCCGGTCTTTTGGTTCTCAGGGGAGATAACCCGCTGCCGGAGGTGTCCAGTACCGACTTTCTCCTCTCTCCCCATTAAAAACACATGACTGTTCAGCAGAATATGTGGGAGTCAGGAGAAGTAGCCAAATAACCATTCAGACCACGGGTATCTCATATCTCATGCGTATGGCTAGCTTAAAGGGGCTATCCAGTTTTGGGAACTTTTTTTATTTAACTGAAATGGGTATTCCCATCTCCAGGATTCTACCCCAATATGTAGTAGGTGTAATAATAATAATATTAGCAAATACCTCCAATTAGAAGTGTAGTATAGTTCTTCTGATTTGCTTTGTCGCTTATCCCATGTGCAGGGCATTGCAGTAGCTTAGGTTACGACCACTAGCAAATAACTGTCACTATATGAGTGGTCGTAACCATGGATACCGAAGCTACTGCAATGCCTTGCACATGGGGAAAGCGACATAGCGAATCAGAAGAACTATACTACACTTCTAATTGGAGGTATTTGCTAATATTATTATTATTACTACGCCTACTACATATTGGGATAGGATCTTGGAGATGGGAATACCCATTTAATTGCGAGTATTTGCGACAATTCAGTTTCATTAAAAATGTTGCACCGTTAGGCTTTTTGTTTCCTGCACATTCAGCTTTGATGTGATCTGTGGTCATAAATCGGCTAAGAGGAGCTGAAAAAAGACAGATTAAAAATAAGTCCAATAGCCAGCGCAACACAGAGCCAATAGAAGGCAAACAGAGCAAAATTATTAATGAAATCCAATTACAAAAATGATTTCAATGCGTTTAAATAAGAAAAAAAATAATTATTTAAAGAGTATATAGAATCATTGCAACAAGTGAAAGGACTATACCGTGGGAAAAAAGCCTCTTCTTCTCCAGATAGGCATTCAGCCCTTTCATGATTTTATCCAGAAGCACATTGCTGTCCTGAAGTTTTTCCTGAAGTCCGGTCAGTGAAGTGGCGCTTAAAACCTAAAACAAAGTAGATAGCCCATAAGTAAGATTCCATTATATAGTTATAGAGACTGAAAAAAGGTCACATTCATTGACTATTGTGCCAATAGTTCATATTAAAAAAATAATTAGAACATACAGTTATATGAAAAAGTTTGGGCACCCCTATTAATCTTAAGCTTAATGTTTTATAAAAATTGGTGTTTTTGCAACAGCTATTTCAGTTTGATATATGTAATAACTGTTGGACACAGTAATGTTTCTGCCTTGAAATGAGGTTTATTGTACTAACAGAAAATGTGCAATCTGCATTCAAACAAAATTTGACAGGTGCATAAGTATGGGCACCTCACCAGAAAAGTGACATTAATATTTAGTAGATCCTCCTTTTGCAAAAATAACAGCCTCTAGTTGCTTCCTGTAGCTTTTAATGAGTTCCTGGATCCTGGATGAAGGTATTTTTGACCATTCCTCTTTACAAAACAATTCCAGTTCAGTTAAGTTTGATGGTCGCCGAGCATGGACAGCCCTCTTCAAATGATCCCACAGATGTTCAATGATATTCAGGTCTGGGGACTGGGATGGCCATTCCAGAACATTGTAATTGTTCCTCTGCATGAATGCCTGAGTAGATTTGGAGCCGTGTTTTGGATCATTGTCTTGCTGAAAGATCGATCCCCTGCGTAACTTCAACTTTATCACTGATTCTTGAACATTATTGTCAAGAATCTGCTGATACTGAGTGGAATCCATGCGTTCCCATCCATCCATCCTGGGTAGGTGTATATGCCCCGCCATCCATCCATCCTGGGTAGGTGTAGATGCCTCTCCATCCATCCATCCTGGGTAGGTGTATATGCTTCTCCATCCATCCTGGGTAGGTGTAGATGCCCCGCCATCCATCCATCTTGGGTAGGAGTAGATGCCCCGCCATCCATCCATCTTGGGTAGGAGTAGATGCCCCTCCATCCATCCATCCTGGGTAGGTGTAGATGCCCCTCCATCCATCCTGGGTAGGTGTATATGGTCCTCCATCCATCCATTCTGGGTAGGTGTATATGCCCCTCCATTCATCCATTCTGGTTAGGTGTATATGCCCCTCCATCCATCCATCCATCCATCCATCCATTCTGGGTAGGCATAGATGCCCCTCCATCCATCCATTCTGGGTAGGTGTAGATGCCCCTCCATTCATCCATTCTGGGTAGGTGTAGATGCCCCTCCATCCATCAATCCATCCTGGGTAGGGGTATATGCCCCTCCATCCATCCATTCTCGGTAGGCGTAGATGACCCTCCATCCATTCATCCTGGGTAGGTGTAGATGCCCCTCCATCCATCCATCCTGGGTAAGGTGTAGATGCCCCTCCATCCATCCATCCTGGGTAGGTGTAGATGCCCCTCCATCCATCCATACATCCTGGGTAGGTGTAGATGCCCCTCCATCCATCCACCCATCCTGGGTAGGTGTAGATACCCAGGATAAATGGATGGATGGAGGGGCATCTACACCTACCCAGGATGGATGGATGGACAGGCATCTACACTTACCCAGGATGAATGGATGGATGGAGGGGCAAGTGTAGATGCCCCTCCATCCATCCATCCTGGGTAGGGGTAGATGCCCCTCCATCCATCCATCCTGGGTAGGTGTATATGCCCCTCCATCCATCCATTCTGGGTAGGTGTATATGCCCCTCCATCCATCCATCCTGGGTAGGCGTACATACCTTTCCATCCATCTATCCTGGGTAGGTGTATATGCACCCCCATCCATCCATTCTGGGTTTGCGTAGATGCACCTCCATCCATCCTGGGTAGTCTATTCTGGTAGGTGTATATGCCCCTCCATCCATCCATCCATCCTGGGTAGGAGTATTTGCACCTCCATCCATCCTGGGTAGGTGTATATGCCCCTCCATCCATCCTGGGTAGGTGTATTTCACCCTCCATCCATCCATCCTGGGTAGGTGTATATGACCCTTCATCCATCCATCCATTCTGGGTAGGCATAGATGCCCCTCCATCCATCCATCCATCCTGCGCAGTCTATTCTGGTAGGTGTATATGCCCCTCTATCCATCCATCCTGGGTAAGCATAGATGCCCCTCCATCCATCCATCCATCCTGCGCAGTCTATTCTGGTAGGTGTATATGCCCCTCTATCCATCCATCCTGGGTAGGTGTAGATGCCCCTCCATTCGTCCATTCTCGGTAGGTGTAGATGCCCCTCCATTCGTCCATTCTCGGTAGGTGTAGATGCCCCTCCATCCATCAATCCATCCTGGGTAGGTGTAGATGCCCCTCCATCCATCCATAGTAGGTGTAGATACCACTCCATCCATCCATCCTGGGTAGGTGTATATGCCCCTCCATTCATCCTGGGTAGGAGTATTTGCCCCTCCATCCATAGTGGGTAGGTGTATATGCCCCTCCATCCATCCATCCTGGGTAGGTGAATATGCCCTTCCATCCATCCTGGGTAGGTGTATATGCCCCTCCCTCCATCCATCCATCCATCCATCCATCCATCCATCCATCCATCCAGAGTAGGTGTATATGCCCCTCCATCCATCCATCCTGAGTAGGTGTATATGCCCATCCATCCATCCTGGGTAGGTGTATATGCCCCTCCATCCATCCACTCTGGGTAGGTGTAGATGCCTCTCCATCCATCAATCCATCCTGGGTAGGTGTATATGCCCCTCCATCCATCCATTCTGGGTAGGCGTAGATGCCCCTCCATCTATTCATCCTGGGTAGGTGTAGATGCCCCTCCATCCATCCATCCTGGGTAGGTGTAGATGCCCCTCCATCCATCCATTCATCCTGGGTAAGTGTAGATGCCCCTCCATCCATCCATCCTGGGTAGGGGTAGATGCCCCTCCATCCATCCATCCTGGGTAGGGGTAGATGCCCCTCCATCCATCCATCCTGGGTAGGTGTATATGCCCCTCCATCCATCCATTCTGGGTAGGTGTATATGCCCCTCCATCCATCCATCCTGGGTAGGCGTAGATACCTTTCCATCCATCCATCCTGGGTAGGTGTATATGCACCTCCATCCATCCATCCAATCTGGGTAGGTGTATATGCCCCTTCATCCATCCATTCTGGGTTTGCGTAGATGCACCTCCATCCATCCTGGGTAGTCTATTCTGGTAGGTGTATATGCCCCTCCATCCATCCATCCATCCTGGGTAGGAGTATTTGCCCCTTCATCCATCCATCCATCCTGGGTAGGTGTAGATGCCCCTCCATCCATCCACCCATCCTGGGTAGGTGTAGATGCCCTTCCATCCATCCATTCATCCTGAGTAAGTGTAGATGCCCCTCCATCCATCCATCGTGGGTAGGGGTAGATGCCCCTCCATCCATCCAATCTGGGTAGGTGTATATGCCCCTTCATCCATCCATTCTGGGTTTGCGTAGATGCACCTCCATCCATCCTGGGTAGTCTATTCTGGTAGGTGTATATGACCCTCCATCCATCCATCCATCCTGGGTAGGAGTATTTGCCCCTTCATCCATCCATCCATCCTGGGTAGGTGTAGATGCCCCTCCATCCATCCACCCATCCTGGGTAGGTGTAGATGCCCTTCCATCCATCCACCCATCCTGGGTAGGTGTAGATGCCCCTCCATCCATCCATCGTGGGTAGGGGTAGATGCCCCTCCATCCATCCATTCTGGGTAGGTGTATATGCCCCTCATTCCATCCATCCTGGGTAGGCGTAGATACCTCTCTATCCATCCATCCTGGGTAGGTGTATATGCACCTCCATCCATCCAATCTGGGTAAGCATAGATGCCCCTCCATCCATCCTGAGCAGTCTATTCTGGTAGGTGTATATGCCCCTCCATCCATCCACTCTGGGTAGGTGTAGATGCCCCTCCATCCATCAATCCATCCTGGGTAGGTGTAGATGCCCCTCCATCCATCCATGGTAGATGCGAATACCCCTCCATCCATTCTTCCATCCATCCATCCTGGGTAGGTGTATATGCCCCTCCATTCATCCTGGGTAGGAGTATTTGCCCCTCCATCCATAGTGGGTAGGTGTATATGCCCCTCCATCCATCCATCCTGGGTAGGTGAATATGCCCTTCCATCCATCCTGGGTAGGTGTATCGGCCTCTCCATCCATCCTGGGTAGCTGTATATGCCCCTCCATCCATCCATCCTGAGTAGGTGTATATGCCCCTCCATCCATCCATCCTGAGTAGGTGTATATGCCCATCCATCCATCCTGGTAGGTGTATATGCCCCTCCATCCATCCACTCTGGGTAGGTGTATATGCCCCTCCATCCATCCATACATCCTGGGTAGGTCTAGATGCCCCTCCATCCATCCACCCATCCTGGGTAGGTGTAGATGCCCTTCCATCCATCCATTCATCCTGGGTAGGTGTAGATGCCCCTCCATCCATCCACCCATCCTGGGTAGGTGTAGATGCCCTTCCATCCATCCATCGTGGGTAGGGGTAGATGCCCCTCCATCCATCCATTCTGGGTAGGTGTATATGCCCCTCATTCCATCCATCCTGGGTAGGCATAGATGCCCCTCCATCCATCCATCCATCCTGAGCAGTCTATTCTGGTAGGTGTATATGCCCCTCCATCCATCCACTCTGGGTAGGTGTAGATGCCCCTCCATCCATCAATCCATCCTGGGTAGGTGTAGATGCCCCTCCATCCATCAATCCATCCTGGGTAGGTGTAGATGCCCCTCCATCCATCCATGGTAGATGCGAATACCCCTCCATCCATTCTTCCATCCATCCATCCTGGGTAGGTGTATATGCCCCTCCATTCATCCTGGGTAGGTGTATATGCCCCTCCATCCATCCAGTGTAGGAGTATTTGCCCCTCCATCCATCCTGGGTAGGTGTATCGGCCCCTCCATCCATCCATCCATCCTGAGTAGCTGTATATGCCCCTCCAGCCATCCTGGGTAGGTGTATATGCCCCTTCATCCATTCTGGGTAGGTGTATATGCCCCTCCATCCATCCTGGGTAGTCTATTCTGGTAGGTGTATATGCCCCTCCATCCAACCTGGTTAGGTGTAGATGCCCCTCCATCCATTCATACATCCTGGGTAGTCTATTCTGCTAGGTGTATATGCCCCTCCATCCATCCTGGTTAGGTGTAGATAACCAGGATGGATGGATGGAGGGGCATCTACACTTAACCAGGATGTATGTATGTACCAGGTGTATATGCCCCTCATTCCATCCATCCTGGGTAGGCGTAGATACCTCTCTATCCATCCATCCTGGGTAGGTGTATATGCACCTCCATCCATCCAATCTGGGTAAGCATAGATGCCCCTCCATCCATCCTGAGCAGTCTATTCTGGTAGGTGTATATGCCCCTCCATCCATCCACTCTGGGTAGGTGTAGATGCCCCTCCATCCATCAATCCATCCTGGGTAGGTGTAGATGCCCCTCCATCCATCCATGGTAGATGCGAATACCCCTCCATCCATTCTTCCATCCATCCATCCTGGGTAGGTGTATATGCCCCTCCATCCATAGTGGGTAGGTGTATATGCCCCTCCATCCATCCATCCTGGGTAGGTGAATATGCCCTTCCATCCATCCTGGGTAGGTGTATCGGCCTCTCCATCCATCCTGGGTAGCTGTATATGCCCCTCCATCCATCCATCCTGAGTAGGTGTATATGCCCCTCCATCCATCCATCCTGAGTAGGTGTATATGCCCATCCATCCATCCTGGTAGGTGTATATGCCCCTCCATCCATCCACTCTGGGTAGGTGTATATGCCCCTCCATCCATCCATACATCCTGGGTAGGTCTAGATGCCCCTCCATCCATCCACCCATCCTGGGTAGGTGTAGATGCCCTTCCATCCATCCATTCATCCTGGGTAGGTGTAGATGCCCCTCCATCCATCCACCCATCCTGGGTAGGTGTAGATGCCCTTCCATCCATCCATCGTGGGTAGGGGTAGATGCCCCTCCATCCATCCATGGTAGATGCGAATACCCCTCCATCCATTCTTCCATCCATCCATCCTGGGTAGGTGTATATGCCCCTCCATTCATCCTGGGTAGGTGTATATGCCCCTCCATCCATCCAGTGTAGGAGTATTTGCCCCTCCATCCATCCTGGGTAGGTGTATCGGCCCCTCCATCCATCCATCCATCCTGAGTAGCTGTATATGCCCCTCCAGCCATCCTGGGTAGGTGTATATGCCCCTTCATCCATTCTGGGTAGGTGTATATGCCCCTCCATCCATCCTGGGTAGTCTATTCTGGTAGGTGTATATGCCCCTCCATCCAACCTGGTTAGGTGTAGATGCCCCTCCATCCATTCATACATCCTGGGTAGTCTATTCTGCTAGGTGTATATGCCCCTCCATCCATCCTGGTTAGGTGTAGATAACCAGGATGGATGGATGGAGGGGCATCTACACTTAACCAGGATGTATGTATGTACCAGGTGTATATGCCCCTCATTCCATCCATCCTGGGTAGGCGTAGATACCTCTCTATCCATCCATCCTGGGTAGGTGTATATGCACCTCCATCCATCCAATCTGGGTAAGCATAGATGCCCCTCCATCCATCCTGAGCAGTCTATTCTGGTAGGTGTATATGCCCCTCCATCCATCCACTCTGGGTAGGTGTAGATGCCCCTCCATCCATCAATCCATCCTGGGTAGGTGTAGATGCCCCTCCATCCATCCATGGTAGATGCGAATACCCCTCCATCCATTCTTCCATCCATCCATCCTGGGTAGGTGTATATGCCCCTCCATCCATAGTGGGTAGGTGTATATGCCCCTCCATCCATCCATCCTGGGTAGGTGAATATGCCCTTCCATCCATCCTGGGTAGGTGTATCGGCCTCTCCATCCATCCTGGGTAGCTGTATATGCCCCTCCATCCATCCATCCTGAGTAGGTGTATATGCCCCTCCATCCATCCATCCTGAGTAGGTGTATATGCCCATCCATCCATCCTGGTAGGTGTATATGCCCCTCCATCCATCCACTCTGGGTAGGTGTATATGCCCCTCCATCCATCCATACATCCTGGGTAGGTCTAGATGCCCCTCCATCCATCCACCCATCCTGGGTAGGTGTAGATGCCCTTCCATCCATCCACCCATCCTGGGTAGGTGTAGATGCCCTTCCATCCATCCATTCATCCTGGGTAGGTGTAGATGCCCCTCCATCCATCCATCGTGGGTAGGGGTAGATGCCCCTCCATCCATCCATTCTGGGTAAGCATAGATGCCCCTCCATCCATCCATCCATCCTGAGCAGTCTATTCTGGTAGGTGTATATGCCCCTCCATCCATCCACTCTGGGTAGGTGTAGATGCCCCTCCATCCATCAATCCATCCTGGGTAGGTGTAGATGCCCCTCCATCCATCCATGGTAGATGCGAATACCCCTCCATCCATTCTTCCATCCATCCATCCTGGGTAGGTGTATATGCCCCTCCATTCATCCTGGGTAGGTGTATATGCCCCTCCATCCATCCAGTGTAGGAGTATTTGCCCCTCCATCCATCCTGGGTAGGTGTATCGGCCCCTCCATCCATCCATCCATCCTGAGTAGCTGTATATGCCCCTCCAGCCATCCTGGGTAGGTGTATATGCCCCTCCATCCATCCTGGGTAGTCTATTCTGGTAGGTGTATATGCCCCTCCATCCAACCTGGTTAGGTGTAGATGCCCCTCCATCCATTCATACATCCTGGGTAGTCTATTCTGCTAGGTGTATATGCCCCTCCATCCATCCTGGTTAGGTGTAGATGCCCCTCCATCCATCCATCCTGGTTAAGTGTAGATGCCCCTCCATCCATCCATCCTGGTTAAGTGTAGATGCCCCTCCATCCATCCATCCTGGTTAAGTGTAGATGCCCCTCCATCCATCCATCCATCCTGGGTAGGTGTATATGCCCCTTCATCCATCCATCCATCCTGGGTAGGTGTAAATGCCCCTCCATCCATCCACTCTGGGTAGGTGTAGATGCCCCTCCATCCATCCACTCTGGGTAGGTGTAGATGCCCCTCCATCCATCAATCCATCCTGGGTAGGTGTAGATGCCCCTCCATCCATCCATGGTAGATGCGAATACACCTCCATCCATTCTTCCATCCATCCATCCTGGGTAGGTGTATATGCCCCTCCATCCATCCTGGGTAGGTGTATATGCCCCTCCGTCCATCCAGTGTTGGAGTATTTGCCCCTCCATTCATCCTGGGTAGGTGTATATGCCCCTCCATCCATCCATCCTGGGTAGGTGTATATGCCCTTCCATCCTGGGTAGGTGTATATTCCCCTCCATCCATCCATCCATCCTCGGTAGGTGTATATTCCCCTGCATCCATCCATCCTGGGTAGGTGTATCGGCCCCTCCAGCCATCCTGGGTAGGTGTATCGGCCCCTCCAGCCATCCATCCATCCTGGGTAGGTGTATATGCCCCCTCCATCCATCCAGTGTAGGAGTATTTGCCCCTCTATCCATCCTGGGTAGGTGTATATGCCCCTCCATCCATCCATCCTGGGTAGGTGTATATGCCCTTCCATCCTGGGTAGGTGTATATTCCCCTCCATCCATCCTGGGTAGGTGTATATGCCCCTCCATCCATCCTGGGTAGGTGTATCGGCCCCTCCATCCATCCATCCTGGGTAGCTGTATATGCCCCTCCATCCATCCATCCTGGGTAGGTGTATATGCCCCTTCATCCATTCTGGGTAGGTGTAGATGCCCCTCCATCCATCCTGGGTAGTCTATTCTGGTAGGTGTATATGCCCCTCCATCCAACCTGGTTAGGTGTAGATGCCCCCTCCATTCATCCATCCTGGTTAGGTGTAGATGCCCCTCCATCCATCCATCCATCCTGGGTAGTCTATTCTGGTAGGTGTATATGCCACTCCATCCAACCTGGTTAGGTGTAGATGCCCCCTCCATCCATCCATCCTGGTTAAGTGTAGATGCCCCTCCATCCATCCATCCTGGGTAGGTGTATATGCCCCTTCATCCATCCATCCTGGGTAGGTGTAAATGCCCCTCCATCCATCCATCCTGGGTAGGTGTAAATGCCCCTCCATCCATCCATGCTGGGTAGGTTTATATGCCCCTGACTAGCCCAGGGGAATGGGTATGACTCGGTACCCGGGCCTTTAGGGATGTCGCGGTGGTCGGCTCCCGGGCCCGCACCCTGGAGTCGCTCCTTTAAAAGGGTTGGTGATTTGTGAAGTTTATAAAAGAGTTTGTGACGCCACCTGTGGTTTCTGGTGAGGATCACCAGCGCTGCGCAGTCCACTGAGGCCGGTGATAAGGCAGCTCGATGGTATAGCTTCCCACAGGTGGAGCTAGGCCTCAGGGCAGCGTATGGACGGGGAAAGCAGGACGGAGAGACCCAGCCGGGTCAGAGCAAGAACAGGGACAGACACGATTGTCACTTCAGTACCTTTTACTGATGGAAATTCAGGCACGTCCCAGAGCACTGTAGGGTGAAGGGTGCACGTCAGGATCCTCCCCAATGAGCG
This sequence comes from Phyllobates terribilis, assembly GCF_046119375.1. Taxonomy (NCBI): domain Eukaryota; kingdom Metazoa; phylum Chordata; class Amphibia; order Anura; family Dendrobatidae; genus Phyllobates; species Phyllobates terribilis. The sequence goes on from NW_027362899.1 coordinate 4,268,801, forward strand.
GGTTTTGGGCCTCCTGTTTCTTGCCTCTGCGTAGTAAGTTTCTGACCTTCCTGGAGCAAGGCCTAACTTTGTCTCTGTCCTGCGCTGGCTGACCTTGTGGTAGGGCCTTTTCTTGGATTACACGCTCCCGACTTAAGGGGCCTATGTGTCTCCTGGCTCTATTACGTATCAGCACTTTTGCGATACTGGGACTTGTAGTTCTCCAGGGATTCTGGTTATATCTTACTGGGTCGTGGAGATCCCGGTAAGCTTCGGACCCGATGTCCGGTAACTGCTTCTTCGGGGTGAGCTAGTTAAGCTCCTCTGCCCCCTATGTATTAACTCTCCACTCGCCTTCGGCCTACTCAGGCCCTCACTAGGCTATACACACTAACGGCAGCTTGCCGCGCTTCACCGATCTTATGGCGCCGGCACACCTAAAGCTCACCTCTTTGAGCTACAACTGAGTCTAGAACGTGCTCCACTGCAGACTGACCTCTCTCAGGCTTTTGCACTGCAGGAACTCTCTCAACAGGTTTGCTTTCTGTCGACTCCAGTCTAGACTAACTGCTGCCTGGCTCCACCTTCCCTTATATATCTATCCCTAACTGGCTACCTCTGATGGTCTGAGGTGGAAGGTGGAGATGTGTGAATGGTTATGGGGGCCTCTTGTGGAGGAATCCATCAATACACCCTGCTAAGATCTGTGATACCAAGCACAGCTAGGCGTCACACACCCCCCATCCATCCTGGGTAGATGTATATGCCCCTCCATCCATCCATTCTGGGTAAATGCATATGCCCCTTCATCCATCCATCCATCCATCCTGGTTAGGTGTAAATGCCCCTCCATCCATCCCGGTCAGTATATGCCCCCCTCCATCCATCCATCCTGGTGGATATATCCTCCCCTTCATACTGGTGGGTATATGCCCCCCTCCATCCATCCTGGTGGGTATATGCCCCCCCCTCCATCCATCCTGGTGGGTATATGCCCCCCCCTCCATTCATCCTGGTGGGTATATGCCCCCCCCTCCATTCATCCTGGTGGGTATATGCCCCCCCTCCATCCATCCTGGTGGGTATATGCCCCCCCCTCCATCCATCCTGGTGGGTATATGCCCCCCCCCTCCATCCATCCTGGTGAGTATATGCCCCCCCCCTCCATCCATCCTGGTGAGTATATGCCCCCCCCCTCCATCCATCCTGGTGAGTATATGCCCCCCTCCATCCATCCATCCTGGTGAGTATATGCCCCCCTCCATCCATCCATCCTGGTGGATATATCCTCCCCTTCATACTGGTGGGTATATGCCCCCCTCCATCCATCCTGGTGGGTATATGCCCCCCCTCCATCCATCCTGGTGGGTATATGCCCCCCCCTCCATTCATCCTGGTGGGTATATGCCCCCCCCTCCATTCATCCTGGTGGGTATATGCCCCCCCCTCCATCCATCCTGGTGGGTATATGCCCCCCCCTCCATCCATCCTGGTGGGTATATGCCCCCCCCCTCCATCCATCCTGGTGGGTATATGCCCCCCCCTCCATCCATCCTGGTGGGTATATGCCCCCCCCTCCATCCATCCTGGTGGGTATATGCCCCCCCCCCTCCATCCATCCTGGTGGGTATATGCCCCCCCCCCTCCATCCATCCTGGTGGGTATATGCCCCCCCCTCCATCCATCCTGGTGAGTATATGCCCCCCTCCATCCATCCATCCTGGTGGATATATCCTCCCCTTCATACTGGTGGGTATATGCCCCCCTCCATCCATCCTGGTGGGTATATGCCCCCCCTCCATCCATCCTGGTGGGTATATGCCCCCCCCTCCATCCATCCTGGTGGGTATATGCCCCCCCCTCCATCCTGGTGGGTATATGCCCCCCCCTCCATCCATCCTGGTGGGTATATGCCCCCCCCCTCCATCCATCCTGGTGGGTATATGCCCCCCCCTCCATCCATCCTGGTGGGTATATGCCCCCCCCTCCATCCATCCTGGTGGGTATATGCCCCCCCCCTCCATCCATCCTGGTGGGTATATGCCCCCCCCCTCCATCCATCCTGGTGAGTATATGCCCCCCCCTCCATCCATCCTGGTGGGTATATGCCCCCCCCCTCCATCCTGGTGGGTATATGCCCCCATATATTCAATGCGAAGGGAAAAAAACCAAAACAAACGCTTCTACTCACCTTCCACGTTCCCACGCAGCGCTGTGTCTGTGTTGCCTGAAGATGTCGGCGGTGATAACAGCTGAGAGGCTGAGATCACCGCACGGCGCCGCTGCAGATACTCACTCGGGACGTCCACTCCTAGGCATTTCCTCCCCGGCAGTTCCTGTCATGGCATGCTCTGACTGAGCAGTGCGTGCGACGACAGGGGGAATGTACAGCTTACACTGCAGGCTCCACAAAGATGGCTGCAATCTCCTCCCACGGCTGCGACCTGAACAGCCAAAGGGGCGTGCCCAGGTCACAGCTAGAGGCAGGAGGAGCGGCCTGTAATGTTAGAGAAAGGGTCGGTGACAGACTACTGTCTCTTATGGCCAGGGCTGCCGTAAATGAGGTGTGTAAGAGCGCTTCTTACACACCCCCCAAATAAAAATGGCAGCCCCTAGTGGCCAATGTAAAAATAAATAAAAAACTAATAAAGTGGTACATTTAATTTTGTATTAAAAATAATTGATTACATAATTATTAATACAAAACATAAAATCGTGGCCCCTTCCCTGTAAGAATAGCACATGGCTCTTTTCACGTCTGGTTATTTCTCTAGCAGGTAGAATATGCTCCGTTATAGACCGGGGACAGGTTTACAGCTCTATTTATTGTGGACGATTGATCTGCAAATCAGAACTGAGACCGGTCCGATTTTCATCCAATTTGTAGATAAAGATCATCTATTGAAGTCAACGAGTCTGTCAGAAAAAATGCCCAGAACCAACCATGTTGCCTGTACTGCTTGTTTTCCAGTGTCTATAGGCCGGGCAAGCGAGGCGAGGAAACCTTTAGCTTTTTACTTTACATATAAAAAAATATGCCCCACTGAGGAGAAAAACTGACACTGACCAAAATCAGATGAAAATTAGAAAAAAAAACACTGATTAAAACCTGACATGTGAACGGGGCCTTAGGCCTTAATCAGATGTCAGCAGGGTCGCACTGAGGTGTCTGGGGCCCACAGGGGACACTGACTCTAGGGGCCCACCTCCAGCAATATGCAGATCTCTCTTCTCTGCTCTCCCTGTTATAGTGGAGCAGTGACCGGCGGCTCCTCACATCTACTCTGCACAGACTACAACAGGGATGGACAATTTCTGTAGTTTGCATGAAAGAGCTTCTTTGGTTAAAACAAGTCATCACAGATTCATGGGCTACACAGGATAGGTGATCACTTATTGATTGGAAGAATGGGGAAGTTTTATCCCTGACAGGACACTTATCCCCATTTTAAAATGCAGCGACAGGTGGGACGTCTGACCACAGCCTCATTCTTTCTCTTGGGGGCTTCAAAAAAAGAGCAGCGCTCACAGCCCCTGAGGGAATGAATGGATCAGTGGTCGAGTCGCACATGAGCTCCAGTGTAATGGGGAGAAAAGCTCCACAGTCTGCCGGTCGCTGCAGGTCCCAGTAGTCAGACCCCCACCAATCAATAAGTTATCACTTATCCTGTGGAGAGGGGATTACTTGTTCTCCCCGGAGAACCCCTGTGAGTGCATCTCTGACGCTCTGCTCCAAGTATTTCATCTCTAAGACCACAGCCCCACTATCAGTATTCAGTCAGGATTTTTTCTCAGGAGTGGGAGCCAAAACCAGGTGAGGAACAATCAGAGAAAATGTAGAAAAGAAACAAGTCACCAATTCTGGATTTATCACCCACTCCTGCTTTTGGCTCTCACTACTGAGAAAAAATACTGACCAAATACTGATAGTGAAGCCGTGGCCTCATGGAAAAAAATCTTTTCCTAGTTAATCTCAGCGAGAACAAATGACCGCCATACACAACATAATCCACTATAACAACACCAATAATATCACATACAAAAGGGACAAATATCACCACACCATGACCAGACCACATATTACCACCATATAGTGACCAAATAATACACTACTGATCAGGAATACAAACCACAATACTAACAACACTGTCACTATACATATGAGCTCTGTATATAGTGTCAGTGTACAGGTAATACAGTGATCCCCAGTGACATTATAAACAGGATCTCTGTATATAGTGTCAGTGTACATGTAATACAGTGATCACCGGTGACCTTATACACAGGAGCTCTGTATGTAGTGTACAGGTAATACAGTTATCACGAGTGACATTATACACAGGAGCTCTGTATATAGTGTATAGGTAATACACTGGTCACCAGTGACATACACAGGAGCTCTGTATATACTATATAGTGTAAGTGTACAGTAATACACTGACTCACCAGTGATGTCTCTAGGTGAAGTTCTTCATCTTCGCTTTTCCTCATCTGGCACAGTCCACCATCACTTCTTCCAGCCAGGAATCATCTCTGCAGAAAATAACACACAGTTATCAATAACTGATCTCTTTTAGAGCACATTCCCACTTTTCCCCAGGCTTCTACACTACACCAGTTGAAGAAATAAAGCGACATAGTGGCGCCCTGCACAGTAACAGGACCCCCCTTTTGTCCCCTCTTACGGAAAACAGTTTCCTAAAAATAAAATTATATTACAGAAGTAATAATGTCCCTAATTGGACTCTAAAGTAATAATGTTCCCCACTCGCCATCATAAACTAATAAAGTTACTCAATCTGGCCCCTAAACAGTAATAAAGTCCCTTGTCCAGCGTGGCCCCCCATCTATCCATCCTGACCCCCCCTCCCCCCCCATATATCCATTCTGGTCTCCATGTGTCCAGCCTGCCCCCCTTCATATATCCATCCTGTCCCACTCATATATGCATCCCACCCCACCCCATATATCTATCCAGGACCCCATGTGTCCAGCTTGCTGCCCTTCACCTCCATGTGTCCATCCAGGTCCCCATGTGTCCAGCTTGCTGCCCTTCACCTATATGTGTCCATCCAGGTCCCAATGTGTCCAGCTTGCCCCCCTTCACCTCCATGTGTCCATCCAGGTCCCCAACTTGGCCCCCTTCACCACCATGTGTCCCCTTATGCGTCCATCCAGCCCCCCCCCCCTTCAGCCCCGTGCCTCCATCCATATGTCTCCCCATGCGTCCAACCAGCCCCCCCCTTTCAGCCCCATGCCTCCATCCATATGTCTCCCCATGGGTCCAGCCAGCCCCCCCTTCAGCCCCATGTCCCCATCCATGTCTCCATGGGTCCAGCCAGCCCCCCCTTCAGCCCCGTGCCTCCATCCATATGTCACCCATGCGTCCAGCCAGCCCCCCCTTCAGCCCCATGTCCCCATCCATGTTCCCGTGGGCCCAGCCAGCCCCCTCCCCTTCAGCCCCATGTCCCCATCCATGTCTCCATGGGTCCAGCCAGCCCCCCCTTCAGCCCCGTGCCTCCATCCATATGTCTCCCCATGGGTCTAGCCAGCCCTCCCTTCAGCCCCATGTCCCCATCCATGTTCCCATGGGTCCAGCCAGCCCCCTCCCCTTCAGCCCCATGTCCCCATGGGTCCAGCCAGCCCCCCCTTCAGCCCCATGTCCCCATCCGTGTCCTCATGGGTCCATCCAGCCCCCCCTTCAGACCCATGTCCCCATCCATGTCCCCATGGGTCCAACCAGCCCCCCATTCAGCCCCATGTCCCCATCCATGTCCCCATGTGACCAGCCTGCGACCCCTCCATATATGGATGATGACCAATGCTGGGAACACTCACCCAGAAAAACGTGGATATTGCACTTGACTTGACGTTGAAGCAGGGAGAGCAGTAGCCAGACCTGCAGCCTTGTTTCCAGGGTTATGGTGAGAGAGCAGAGTGCTGGTCACCGCATACTCAGCCCAGGAGCCGGCTTAAAAGGCAAGAGAGCAGGAGAGAAGAGGGCGGTGCGCGGTGCTGGTGCGGTGTTCCATACCCGGACGGGAGCCGGTGTTACAAGGCCAATTCCAAGGGAGCAGGAGCCGGGACTGGAGAGCAGAGCGCGGCGTCGGCGTATCAAAAGCCGGCAGGGGAGCAGGGAGAGGAGAGCGCGACGTCAGCGTGTCACCTGACAACACACCACTGCCAGCCACCAGCGGCAAAGCAGAGCGCGGTGCGTGTCACCGCCCACCAAGAACACGTCCTCAGTCATGTGACTATGCGCGTCACCCGCTGTCACCACTGAATAGTATGAGCGCCGCACGCGACGCTACATTTCCTTCGGCTGCGCTTTTAAAGGGCCCGCACTTTTTAAGAGCCCCCGCTACCAATTCTCTCACTCTCTCATCGGGGCCCACCGGGAATTTTTCCAGCTATCACACCAGGCCAGTCCTACCCTGCGCGCTGGCATCGGGGCCCCCTCCTCAAATACTTACCTCTCCCGTTCCCAGCAACTCCTGTGTCTTCAGTGTCTTCGGAGTCTGTCGTCACTACCGTGCGCCCTCTGTCTTATCTAGCAATCCATAAGTATAATGCAAACTATGGGGCCATTACAGCATGGAGCAATCTATGGGGCCATTATACAGCATGGAGCAATCTATGGGGCCATTATACAGCATGGAGCAATCTATGGGGCCATTATACAGCATGGAGCAATCTATGGGGCCATTACAGCATGGAGTAATCTATGGGGCCATTACAGCATGGAGCAATCTATGGAGCCATTATACAGTATGAAGCAAACTATGGGGCCATTCTACAGCATGGGGCAATCTATGGGGCCATTATACAGCATGGAGCAATCTATGGAGCCATTATACAGCATGGAGCAATCTATGGAGCCATTACAGCATGGAGCAATCTATGGGGCCATTATACAGTATGAAGCAAACTATGGGGCCATTACAGCATGGAGCAATCTATAGGGCCATTACAGCATGCAGCAATCTATGGGGCCATTATACAGCATGGAGCAATCTATGGGACCATTACAGCATGGAGCAATCTATGGAGCCATTATACAGCATGGAGCAATCTATGGAGCCATTCTACAGCATGGAGCAATCTATGGGACCATTACAGCATGGAGCAATCTATGGGACCATTACAGCATGGAGCAATCTATGGGACCATTACAGCATGGAGCAATCTATGGGACCATTACAGCATGGAGCAATCTATGGGGCCATTATACAGTATGGAGCAATCTATGGGGCCATTACAGCATGGAGCAATCTATGGGGCCATTACAGCATGGAGCAATCTATGGGGCCATTACAGCATGGAGCAATCTATGGGACCATTACAGCATGGAGCAATCTATGGGACCATTACAGCATGGAGCAATCTATGGGACCATTACAGCATGGAGCAATCTATGGGACCATTACAGCATGGAGCAATCTATGGGACCATTACAGCATGGAGCAATCTATGGGGCCATTATACAGTATGAAGCAAACTATGGGGCCATTACAGCATGGAGCAATCTATAGGGCCATTACAGCATGCAGCAATATATGGGGCCATTATACAGTATGGAGCAGTCTATGGGGCCATTATACAATAGGGAGCAATATATGGGGCAATGTATGGGGCCATTATACAGCATGGAGCAATCTATGGGGCCATTGCAGGATGGAGCAATCTATGGGGCCATTATACTTATGGAGCAATCTATAGGGCCATTACAGCATGGAGCAATATATGAGGCCATTATACAGTATGGAGCAGTCTATGGGGCCATTATACAGTAGGGAGCAATCTATGGGGCCATTATACAGCATGGGGCAATCTATGGGGCCATTATACAGCATGGAACAATCTATGGGGCCATTACAGCATGGAGCAATCTATGGGGCCATTATACAGTATGGAGCAATCTATGGGGCCATTATACAGTATGGAGCAATCTATGGGGCCATTATACTTGTGGAGCAATCTATAGGGCCATTACAGCATGGAGCAATCTATGGGGCCATTATACTTATGGAGCAATCTATAGGGCCATTACATCATGGAGCAATCTATGGGGCCATTATACTTATGGAGCAATCTATAGGGCCATTATACTTATGGAGCAATCTGTAGGGCCATTACAGCATGGAGCAATCTATGGGGCCATTACAGCATGGAGCAATCTATGGGGCCATTATACAGCATGGAGCAATCTATGGGGCCATTATACAGCATGGAGCAATCTATGGGGCCATTATACAGCATGGAGCAATCTATGGGGCCATTATACAGCATGGAGCAATCTATGGGGCCATTATACAGCATGGAGCAATCTATGGGGCCATTATACAGCATGGAGCAATCTATGGGGCCATTATACAGCATGGAGCAATCTATGGGGCCATTATACAGCATGGAGCAATCTATGGGGCCATTATACAGCATGGAGCAATCTATGGGGCCATTATACAGCATGGAGCAATCTATGGGGCCATTACAGCATGGAGCAATCTATGGGACCATTACAGCATGGAGCAATCTATGGGACCATTACAGCATGGAGCAATCTATGGGACCATTACAGCATGGAGCAATCTATGGGGCCATTATACAGTATGAAGCAAACTATGGGGCCATTACAGCATGGAGCAATCTATAGGGCCATTACAGCATGCAGCAATATATGGGGCCATTATACAGTATGGAGCAGTCTATGGGGCCATTATACAGTAGGGAGCAATCTATGGGGCCATTATACAGCATGGGGCAATCTATGGGGCCATTATACAGCATGGAGCAATCTATGGGGCCATTACAGCATGGAGCAATCTATGGGGCCATTACAGCATGGAGCAATCTATGGGGCCATTATACTTGTGGAGCAATCTATAGGGCCATTACAGCATGGAGCAATCTATGGGGACATTATACTTATGGAGCAATCTATAGGGCCATTACATCATGGAGCAATCTATGGGGCCATTATACTTATGGAGCAATCTATAGGGCCATTATACTTATGGAGCAATCTGTAGGGCCATTATACTTATGGAGCAATCTATGGGGCCATTACAGCATGGAGCAATCTATGGGGCCATTATACTTATGGAGCAATCTATAGGGCCATTATACTTATGGAGCAATCTATAGGGCCATTATACTTATGGAGCAATCTATGGGGCCATTATACAGTATGGAGCAATCTATGGGGCTATTATACAGCATGGAGCAATCTATGGGGCCATTATACAGCATGGAGCAATCTATGGGGCCATTATACAGCATGGAGCAATCTATAGGGCCATTACAGCATGGAGCAATGTATAGGTCCATTACAGCATGGAGCAATCTATGGGGCCATTATACAGCATGGAGCAATCTATAGGGCCATTACGACATGGAGCAATGTATAGGGCCATTACAGCATGGAGCAATCTATGGGGCCATTATACTTATGGAGCAATCTATGGTGCTATTACAGCATGGATCAATCTATGGGGCCATTAAACAGCATGGAGCAATCTATGATGCCATTATACAGCATGGAGCAATCTATGGGCCCATTATACTTATGGAGCAATCTATAGGGCCATTACAGCATGGAGCAATCTATGGGGCCATTATACTTATGGAGCAATCTATGGGGCCATTACAGCATGGAGCAATCTATGGGGCCATTATACTTATGGAGCAATCTATGGGGCCATTACAGCATGGAGCAATCTATGGGGCCATTACCGCATGGAGCAATCTATGGGGCCATTATACTTATGGAGCAATCTATAGGGCCATTATACAGTAGGGAGCAATCTATGGGACCATTATACAGCATGGGGCAATCTATGGGTCCATTATACAGCATGGAGCAATCTATGGGGCCATTATCCTTATGGAGCAATCTATGGAGCCATTACAACATGGAGCAATCTATGGGGCCATTATACTTATGGAGCAATCTATGGAGCCATTACAACATGGAGCAATCTATGGGGCCATAATACAGCATGGAGCAATCTATGGGGCCATTATACAGTAGGGAGCAATCTATGGGGCCATTATACAGTAGGGAGAAATCTATGGGGCCATTATACAGCATGGAGCAATCTATGGGGCCATTATACAGCATGGAGCAATCTATGGGGCCATTATACAGCATGGAGCAATCTATGGGGCCATTATACTTATGGAGCAGTCTATAGGACCATTACAGCATGGAGTCAATCTATGGGGCCATTATACAGCATGGAGCAATCTATGGGGCCATTATACTTATGGAGCAATCTATAGGGACATTATACAGTATGGAGCCATTATGTAGTATGGAGCAATCTATGGGGCCATTATGGAGCAATCTATAGGGCCATTATACTTATGGAGCAATCTATGGGGCCATTATACAGCATGGAGCAATCTATGGGGCCATTATACTTATGGAGCAATCTATAGGGCCATTACAGCATAGAGCAATCTATGGGGCCATTTTACAGCATGGAGCAATCTATGGGGCCATTATACTTATGGAGCAATCTATGGGGCCATTACAGCATGGATCAATCTATGGGGCCATTATACTTATGGAGCAATCTATAGGGCCATTATACTTATGGAGCAATCTATAGGGTCATTATACTTATGGAGCAATCTATGGGGCCATTATACAGTATGGAGCAATCTATGGAGCCATTATGCAGCATGGAGCAATCTATGGAGCCATTATGCAGCATGGAGCAATCTATGGAGCCATTATGCAGCATGGAGCAATCTATGGGGCCATTATGAAGCATGGAGCAATTTATAGGGCCATTACAGCATAGAGCAATCTATGGGGCCATTTTACAGCATGGAGCAATCTATGGGGCCATTATACTTATGGAGCAATCTATGGGGCCATTACAGCATGGATCAATCTATGGGGCCATTATACTTATGGAGCAATCTATGGGGCCATTATACAGCATGGAACAATCTATGGGGCCATTATACAGCAGGGGTCAATCTATGGGGCCATTATACAGCATGGGCCAATCTATGGGGCCATTATACAGCATGGAGCAATCTATAGGGCCATTACATCATGGAGCAATCTATGGGGCCATTATACTTATGGAGCAATCTATAGGGCCATTACAGCATGGAGCAATCTATGGGGCCATTACAGCATGGAGCAATCTATGGGGCCATTACAGCATGGAGCAATCTATGAGGCCATTACAGCATGGAGCAATCTATGCGGCCATTATACTAATGGAGCAATCTATAGGTCCATTATACTTATGGAGCAATCTATGGGGCCATTATACTTATGGAGAAATCTATGGGGCCATCATACAGTATGGAGCAATCTATGGAGCCATTATGCAGTATGGAGCAATCTATGGGGCCATTACAGCATGGAGCAATCTATGGGGCCATTATACTTATGGAGCAATCTATGGGACCATTACAGCATGGAGCAATCTATGGGGCCATTATACAGCATGGAGCAATCTATGGGACCATTATACAGCATGGAGCAATCTATGGGGCCATTATACAGCATGGGGCAATCTATGGGGCCATTATACAGCATGGGGCAATCTATAGGGCCATTACACTTATGGAGCAATCTATAGGGCCATTACAGCATGGAGAAATCTATGGGGCCATTATACAGTATGGAGCAATCTATGGAGCCATTATGCAGTATGGAGCAATCTATTTGGCCATTATGCAGCATGGCGCAATCTATAGGGCCATTACAGCATGGAGCAATCTATGGGGCCATTATACTTATGGAGCAATCTATGGGGCCATTATACAGCATGGAGCAATCTATGGGGCCATTATACAGCATGGAGCAATTTATGGGGCCATTACCGCGTGGAGCAATCTATGGGGCCATTATCCTTATGGAGCAATCTATAGGGCCATTACAGCATGGAGCAATCTATGGGGCCATTATACTTATGGAGCAATCTATGGGGTGTAGCGCCGGCGTCCCTGCCCTCTGCTAGGGAGGGACGCTGTTCCCCTCACCTCCCTGCTCCGTGCCCGGCGTCCTCCTCCCGCTCTGCTGGCAGCGCACGCTCCTTCCCGGCCACTGTGCTTAGGGCGCGCGCGCTCTCCCTCCCTCTTAAAGGGGCCGCGCGTGCTGTCCTAAGGAGTCCCCGGCCAATGGCCGGAGGACTTCACCATATATAAGGCACCTCCTCCAAAATGGAGGTGCCCGAGCAATGTTGTTGCACTGTTCTACTCTGCTTCAGCCCTCAGGTCCCGTTGCCAGTTACCTGCCAGTTACCTGCCTGATTCCTGCCAGAGTCCTGCCAGTTTGCTGTCTGTTTCCTGCCAGTTATTCCTGCTACCTGCTTGCTAGCCTGAGGTCCGACGGTCTGCCTTACAACTCCTGTCAGTCTGTCTAAGGACCAGCTTGCCCGCTCACCTGGGAGCGCACATCAGCTACCTGCCTGCTTGCTAGACTGAGGTCCGACGGTCTGCCTTTCTACTCCTGTCAGTCTGTCTATGGACCAGCTTGCCCGCTCACCTGGGAGCGCTCCTCCGCTACCTGCCTGCTTGCCTGCCCGGAGGCTCCGCCGTCACGTGCTGTGACCACCAGCTATTCCAGAGACTCTTGCCCGCTCACCTGGGAGCGCTTCTCCGCTACCTGCCTGCTTGCCTGCCCGGAGGCTCCGCCGTCACGTGCTGTGACCACCAGCTATTCCAGAGACTCTTGCCCGCTCACCTGGGAGCGCTTCTCCGCTACCTGCTGTAGCATCGGCGTCTCTGCCCCGTTCTAGGCAGAGACGCCGTCCCTCTCACCTCCCCGCTCCTGGCGCGGCGTCCTCCAGCGCTGCTCTCCCCGCTGCTTCCGGCGCGCGCTCCTTCCCCGGCAGTGTGCTTAGGGCGCGCGCGCGCTCCCCCTCTCTTAAAGGGACCGCGCGCGCCGTCCTAAGGAGTCCCCGGCCAATTGCCGGAGGACCTCCCATATAAAGGGCACCTCCTCCAAAATGGAGGTGCCCGAGCAATGTTGTTTGCACCTGTGTCTCACCTGTGCTTCAGCCCTCAGGTCCCGTTGCCAGTTACCTGCCAGATTCCTGCCAGCTTGCTGCCTTTGTCCTGCCTGATATCCAGTCACCTGCCTGCTAGCCTGAGGTCCGACAGTCTGCCTTCCAACTCCTGTCAGTCTGTCTATGGACCAGCTTGCCCGCTCACCTGGGAGCGCACACCTGTTACCTGCCTGCTAGCCTACCTGGAGGCTCCGCCGTCACGTGCTGTGACCATCTGCCTTTTCAGAGACTCCTGCCCGCTCACCTGGGAGCGCACACCTGTTACCTGCCTGCTAGCCTACCTGGAGGCTTCGCCGTCACGTGCTGTGACCACCTACCATTCCAGAGACTCTCGCTTGCTCACCTGGGAGCACACATCTACCATCTGCCTGCTAGCCTACCCGGAGGCTCTGCCATCACAGGTCGTACCTACCCTTTACCCAGAGACTGCCCCGGTCACTTGCCGTAACTCCCTGCCCGTTCATCCAGAGACTGCCCCGGTCACTTGCCGTAACTCCAGCCCGTCCACTCAGACTGTCCCGGTCACCTGCTGTGACTGCCTGCCCGTCATCCCTGATTGCCACCCGCTCCCTTACAAGGACCGCCCCCTTGTATAGTAGCTCAGAGGTTCCGCCTCCCAGACCCGTTACACCTGCCTGCTTGCCTACCTGAAGGCTTCGCCGTCACGTGCTGTGACCACCTGCTATTCCAGAGACTCTCGCTTGCTCACCTGGGAGCACACATCCTCCATCTGCCTTGCTAGCCTACCTGGAGGTTCAGCCATCACAGGTCGTACCAGCCCGTTCACCCAGAGACTGCCCCGGTCACTTGCCGTGACCTCCAGCCCGTTCACCCAGAGACTGCCCCGGTCACTTGCCGTGACCTCCAGCCCGTTCTTCCAGAGACTGTCCCGGTCACTTGCCGTGACCTCCTGCCCGTACACCCAGAGACTGTCCCGGTCACCTGCTGTGACTGCCTGCCTGGTCGCCACCCGCTCCCTTACAAGGACCGCCCCCTTGTATAGTAGCTCAGAGGTTCCGCCTCCCAGACCCGTTACAGTTTGCTCGGGCCATGGAACCCGGTGGCACCCAAGCTCCCTCGCTCTCGGACCTGTGTCATGAACTGTCCCGTCAGAGGTCCCAACAGGAGTCCATCCTGGGTCACCTGCGGAATGTCAATTCTCGCCTGGACACTCTGACTGCTCCGCCAGCAACCTCCGCCAGCGCCATGATTCGCAATCCGACAGCTCCGCTGTCCACCAACACTATGGTATCCTACCCCAGACCCCGGCTTTCTGCACCTCCTCGCTTCGGAGGCGACTCCGCTCAGGCTCGGGGCTTCATAAATCAGTGCACCCTGCACTTTGAACTCCTGTCCCACCAGTTTAACTCCGACCGGGCCAAAATTGCCTTCATCATGTCCCATCTCACCGGAGAGGCTCTGGCCTGGCTAAATCCTCTATGGGAGAGAGGAGACCCCCTGGTGTCCAACTTGCCTGCCTTTCTCACGGCCTTCCGGAAAGTCTTCGACGAACCCGGACGGAAGACCTCATCCGCATCGTCACTGCTACGCCTCCGTCAGGGAAGCCTCACCGTGGGCCAATATGCCATACGGTTCCGTACCCTTGCCTCGGAGCTGGCCTGGGATAATGACGCTCTGGTTTCAGTCTTCTGGGAGGGTCTGTCCGGCCGTATTAAAGATGAACTTGCCGGTCGGGACATTCCTACCACCCTCGATGACCTGATAGCTCTTGCCACCCGGATTGACCTGCGGTTCCAGGAGCGTGCCAAAGAGGTCACCCGTGAGAGGAGGTTTCCACGCCTAGCTCCTACTTTTCAGCAACCCGTCACTCCCTCCGTCTCTCCTGAGCCTATGCAGGTCGACCAGACCAAGATGGTCGGTTCTCGCCAAGAATCTCGCCGAGCCGAGGGAAGCTGTTTCTATTGTGGCAGTAAGAAGCACTTCATCCGTTCCTGCCCGGAAAAGCCGGGAAACGCCAGTGTCTAGGACCACTCGGAGAGGTCGTCCTAGACAAAAGTAAGTCCTCTCCGTCTCTGACCTTACCGGTCTCTATTGCTTGGGGAGAAAACCGTCTCTTCGAACTCGCCCATCTGGATTCTGGAGCTGCTGGAAACCTCATCGCCCAGTCTCTGGTAGAGAGATACCATATTCCCACCAAGTCCCTGGCGGAGCCATTGTCAGTTGCTTCCGTGGATGGAAGACTTCTCTCGGAGACCATCCTGCTCGTCACCGAACCTATAACCCTACAGGTGGGAATGCTGCACTCTGAGGAGATCTCATTCCATGTGCTGTCCGGACTTTCTCACTCCTTGTTGCTAGGTCTACCTTGGCTCCAGACACATGAACCCATATTGAACTGGCGGTCCGGTGAAGTACTCCGATGGGGTCCTGACTGCCATAGGACCTGCCTGGTTCCGGTCCGTCCACTTCGCCCTCAGCCTACTCCAGCTAATTTACCTGGTCTCCCGGCTCCCTACTGGCCCTATGTGGACGTCTTCGGTAAGAAGGAAGCTGAGACGTTGCCGCCCCATAGGCCATACGATTGCCCGATCGACCTGGTACCTGGCACCACTCCTCCCCGTGGGCGTATCTACCCGTTATCTGCAGCCGAGACCCGAGCCATGTCTGAGTACATTGAAGAGAATCTGGCTAGGGGATTTATCCGAAAATCTACCTCCCCGGCTGGAGCCGGATTCTTCTTTGTCAAAAAGAAAGACGGCTCGCTACGTCCCTGTATTGACTACAGAGGACTCAATCTCATTACGGTAAAAAACAAATATCCCCTGCCACTCATCTCCGAATTGTTTGACCGGCTCAAGGGCGCCAGGATCTTCTCCAAGCTGGATCTTCGAGGAGCGTATAATCTGGTCCGTATCCGTCAAGGAGACGAGTGGAAGACGGCATTCAATACCCGGGACGGTCACTACGAGTACCTTGTGATGCCCTTCGGTCTCTGTAATGCTCCCGCGGTCTTTCAGGAACTAGTCAATGACATCTTCCGTGACCTCCTGTACTCCTGCGTAGTGGTATACCTGGACGATATCTTGGTCTTCTCTCCGGATCTCCCCACACCCCGGAGGGATGTTCGTCAGGTCCTGCTTAGGCTTCGGCAGAACCACCTTTACGCCAAATACGAGAAGTGCCTCTTCGATCAGACCTCCCTTCCGTTCTTGGGCTATGTCATCTCCCAAACAGGTCTGCAAATGGATCCCGAGAAGCTCTCTTCCGTTCTAAAATGGCCTCGTCCTGAAGGTTTGAAGGCGATACAGCGATTCCTGGGCTTCGCTAATTATTATCGTCTTTTCATCCCACACTTCTCGTCTCGGACTGCTCCCATATCTGCACTTACCCGTAAGGGGGCTAACCCCAGGATATGGTCGCCTGAAGCCGAGGAGGCCTTCCTTTCCCTAAAGAAAGCCTTCGCCTCTGCTCCCGTCCTGCACCGTCCGGACTGTAATAAACAATTCTACCTGGAGGTTGATGCTTCCTCCTCCGGAGCCGGAGCGGTGCTCACCCAGAAGTCTTCTACCGGGAGAATGGTAAAGTGCGGCTTCTTCTCCAAAATCTTCTCCTCGTCGGAGCGCAACTACTCCATTGGAGACCGGGAATTGCTAGCCATCAAATTGGCACTAGGAGAGTGGCGCTATCTGCTTGAAGGGGCTCTCTACCCGGTAATTATCTACACGGATCACAAAAACCTGGCATATCTCCAAAATGCCCAGAGGCTCAATCCTCGCCAGGCCCGGTGGTCGTTGTTTTTTGCCCGCTTCGACTTCACTCTTCATTTCCGTCCGGCGGACAAGAACGTCAAAGCTGATGCCTTGTCTCGGTCTTTCCTGTCCTCCGATCAAGAGGAGGAACCTACGCACATCATCGACTCCTCCAAGGTGATGAATGTGGCTCCCTTGGATCTAACTCGTCTTCCACCCGGTAAGACGTTCATAGCTGTGCCAGATCGGGAGAGGGTTCTTCGCTAGGGACATTCTTCTAAACTAGCTGGCCATGCTGGCCAAAAAAAGACCTTTCAACTTATTGCCCGGCATTACTGGTGGCCTACCCTACGTAAGGACGTGGTAGACTTCGTCGCGGCCTGTTCATCCTGTGCTCGTAACAAAGTTCCCCGACATCTACCTGCCGGCCATCTCCTGCCCCTTCCCGTACCTGCTGCTCCTTGGCAACACATCGCTATGGACTTTATCACCGACCTTCCAGTTTCTGCCGGTTGTACCGTCATTTGGGTTGTCGCTGACCGTTTTTCTAAGATGGCCCACTTCATTCCCCTGCCTGGTCTTCCGTCTGCACCCGAGTTGGCTAAAGACTTTATCCGCCACATCTTCCGTCTCCATGGTCTGCCCCTCCACATCGTGTCGGATCGTGGGGTTCAGTTCACCTCTCGTTTCTGGAGAGCCACTTGTAAGCTGCTGGACATTACCCTGGATTTCTCCTCCGCTTACCACCCTCAGTCCAATGGTCAAGTGGAGCGGATCAATCAGATCTTGTCCAGCTACCTCCGGCACTTCGTGGATGCTCACCACTCGGACTGGGTGGATCTTCTACCGTGGGCCGAGTTCTCTTATAACAACCATGAGAGCGAGTCCTCTTCCAAATCCCCGTTCTTTATAGTTGGTGGCCAACATCCCCGGATTCCACTTCCTGTCTCCGTTTCTGTGGACAACCCTGCTGCGGAGTCTCTTGTCAGCGAATTTTCTACTATTTTCGAGAGCACCAGGTCCGCTCTTCTTCTCTCCTCTGAGCGGATGAAGAGATATGCTGATAAGAGACGTCTGGATCCGCCCCAATTCCGTCCGGGAGACAAGGTTTGGCTCTCATCCAAACATGTGCGGCTCAAAATACCCTCCTACAAGTTGGGTCCTCGATTCATCGGCCCCTTCGAAGTCCTCAGGCAAATTAACCCTGTGGCCTACAAATTAAAACTCCCGGCCACCCTACGGATCCCCAACTCCTTCCACGTATCTCTCCTCAAACCCGTTGTCTTTAACTCTTTTTCCAAAAATCCAGGTGCCCCTCCTGCTCCGGTTTCCGCTGATGACATCTTTGAGGTAGAGAGTATTCTGGCCTCCAAGAGGGTAAGAGGAAAAACCTTTTTTCTGGTAGATTGGAAGGGGTTTGGTCCTGAGGAGAGAACTTGGGAACCCAGGGAGAACATCAACGCCCCGCTTCTCCTTGAAAAATTTCTTTCTGGCCTAAAAAAGAGGGGGCCTAAAGGGGGGGGTACTGTAGCATCGGCGTCTCTGCCCCGTTCTAGGCAGAGACGCCGTCCCTCTCACCTCCCCGCTCCTGGCGCGGCGTCCTCCAGCGCTGCTCTCCCCGCTGCTTCCGGCGCGCGCTCCTTCCCCGGCAGTGTGCTTAGGGCACGCGCGCTCCCCCTCTCTTAAAGGGACCGCGCGCGCCGTCCTAAGGAGTCCCCGGCCAATTGCCGGAGGACCTCCCATATAAAGGGCACCTCCTCCAAAATGGAGGTGCCCGAGCAATGTTGTTTGCACCTGTGTCTCACCTGTGCTTCAGCCCTCAGGTCCCGTTGCCAGTTACCTGCCAGATTCCAGTCTTTGTCCTGCCTGATATCCAGTCACCTGCCTGCTAGCCTGAGGTCCGACGGTCTGCCTTCCAACTCCTGTCAGTCTGTCTATGGACCAGCTTGCCCGCTCACCTGGGAGCGCACACCTGTTACCTGCCTGCTAGCCTACCTGGAGGCTCCGCCGTCACGTGCTGTGACCATCTGCCTTTTCAGAGACTCCTGCCCTCTCACCTGGGAGCGCACACCTGTTACCTGCCTGCTAGCCTACCTGGAGGCTTCGCCGTCACGTGCTGTGACCACCTACCATTCCAGAGACTCTCGCTTGCTCACCTGGGAGCACACATCTACCATCTGCCTGCTAGCCTACCCGGAGGCTCTGCCATCACAGGTCGTACCTACCCTTTACCCAGAGACTGCCCCGGTCACTTGCCGTAACTCCCTGCCCGTTCATCCAGAGACTGCCCCGGTCACTTGCCGTAACTCCAGCCCGTCCACTCAGACTGTCCCGGTCACCTGCTGTGACTGCCTGCCCGTCATCCCTGATTGCCACCCGCTCCCTTACAAGGACCGCCCCCTTGTATAGTAGCTCAGAGGTTCCGCCTCCCAGACCCGTTACACCTGCCTGCTTGCCTACCTGGAGGCTTCGCCGTCACGTGCTGTGACCACCTGCTATTCCAGAGACTCTCGCTTGCTCACCTGGGAGCACACATCCTCCATCTGCCTTGCTAGCCTACCTGGAGGCTTCGCCGTCACGTGCTGTGACCACCTGCTATTCCAGAGACTCTCGCTTGCTCACCTGGGAGCACACATCCTCCATCTGCCTTGCTAGCCTACCTGGAGGTTCAACCATCACAGGTCGTACCAGCCCGTTCACCCAGAGACTGCCCCGGTCACTTGCCGTGACCTCCAGCCCGTTCACCCAGAGACTGCCCCGGTCACTTGCCGTGACCTCCAGCCCGTTCACCCAGAGACTGCCCCGGTCACTTGCCGTGACCTCCAGCCCGTTCTTCCAGAGACTGTCCCGGTCACTTGCCGTGACCTCCTGCCCGTACACCCAGAGACTGTCCCGGTCACCTGCTGTGACTGCCTGCCTGGTCGCCACCCGCTCCCTTACAAGGACCGCCCCCTTGTATAGTAGCTCAGAGGTTCCGCCTCCCAGACCCATTACAGTTTGCTCGGGCCATGGAACCCGGTGGCACCCAAGCTCCCTCGCTCTCGGACCTCTGTCATGAACTGTCCCGTCAGAGGTCCCAACAGGAGTCCATCCTGGGTCACCTGCGGAATGTCAATTCTCGCCTGGATACTCTGACTGCTCCACCAGCAACCACCGCCAGTGCCATGACTCGCAACCCGGCAGCTCCGCTGCCCACCAATACCATGGTATCCTACCCCGGACCCCGGCTTTCTGCACCTCCTCGCTTCGGAGGCGACTCCGCCCAGGCTCGGGGCTTCATAAATCAGTGCACCCTGCACTTTGAACTATTGTCCCACCAGTTTAACTCCGACCGGGCCAAAATTGCCTTCATCATGTCCCATCTCACCGGGGAGGCCCTGGCCTGGCTAAATCCTCTATGGGAGAGAGGAGACCCCCTGGTGTCCGACTTGCCTGCCTTCCTCACGGCTTTCCGGAAAGTCTTTGACGAACCCGGACGGAAGACCTCATCCGCATCATCTCTGCTACGCCTCCGTCAGGGAAGTCTCACCGTGGGCCAATATGCCATACGGTTCCGTACCCTTGCCTCGGAGCTGGCCTGGGATAACGACGCTCTGGTATCCGTCTTCTGGGAGGGTCTGTCCGGCCGTATTAAAGATGAACTTGCCGGTCGGGACATTCCTACCACTCTCGATGACCTAATAACTCTTGCCACCCGGATTGACCTACGGTTCCAGGAGCGTGCCAAAGAGGTCACCCGTGAGAGGAGGTTTCCACGTCTAGCTCCTACCTTTCAGAGACCCGTCACTCCCTCCATCTCTCCCCAGGTACACTCTCCTGAGTCTATGCAGGTCGACCAGACCAAGATGGTCAAAACCCGTCAGGACTTACGCCGTGCCGAGGGGAGCTGCTTCTACTGTGGCAGCAAGGAGCACCGGATCCGTGCCTGCCCAGAGAGGTCGGGAAACGCCTGTGTCTAGGTTCGCTCAGAGAGGTCGACCTAGACAAGAATAAATCCTCTCCATCTCTGCTGCTGTCAGTTTCAATCGTCTGCGGGGAGAACCGTTATTTCGAACTAGCCCAACTGGACTCTGGAGCAGCCGGGAATCTTATTTCACAGTCCCTGGTAGAGAAATACCGCATCCCCACCAAACCTCTGGCTGTACCCTTGTTTGTTGCTGCCGTGGATGGGGGTCTCTTACCACGCCCCATCCAACTCATCACCGAATCCATTACTCTACAGGTGGGAATGCTGCATTCTGAGAGTATCTCCTTTCATGTTCTGCCTGGACTCTCTCACGCCCTCTTGCTAGGTCTACCTTGGCTCCAGAGACATGCACCCGTGCTTGACTGGCAGACCGGAGAAGTCCTTCGCTGGGGACAGGACTGCCATAAGACCTGTCTGGTTCCCGTCCATCCCGTCCGTCCTTCTCCTACCCCAGCTAATCTACCTGGACTTCCGATTCCTTATTGGTCTTATGCTGATGTCTTTAATAAAAAGGAAGCAGAGACACTACCCCCTCATAGACCATACGACTGCCCTATCGACCTGTTACCCAGTACTACTCCTCCCCGTGGGCGTATTTATCCATTATCCGCTGCTGAGACCCGGTCGATGTCCGAATATATTGAGGAGAATCTGGCCAGGGGATTCATCCGGAAATCTACCTCCCCGGCGGGAGCAGGCTTCTTCGTAAAAAAGAAGGACGGCTCTCTCCGTCCCTGTATAGACTATAGAGGCCTTAACCAGATCACGGTGAAGAATAAGTACCCCCTTCCGCTCATTCCGGAGTTATTTGATCGTCTGAGAGGGGCTAGAATCTTCACCAAACTGGACCTCCGTGGGGCCTACAACCTGGTTCGTATCCGTCAGGGGGATGAATGGAAGACGGCATTCAACACCCGGGACGGCCACTATGAATACCTGGTAATGCCCTTTGGTCTCTGTAACGCTCCTGCCGTCTTTCAAGAGTTGGTCAATGACATCTTCCGGGACCTTCTCTACTCCTGCGTAGTGGTGTACCTGGACGACATCTTGGTCTTCTCTCCGGATCTCCAGACTCACCGGAGGGACGTTCGTCAGGTCCTGCTCAGGCTCAGGCAGAATCACCTCTTCGCTAAATACGAGAAGTGCCTCTTTGAGCAGACCTCGCTTCCGTTTTTGGGCTACATTATTTCTCAGACCGGCCTACGAATGGATCCAGAGAAACTGTCTACCATCGAGAAATGGCCTCGACCGGAGGGGTTGAAGGCCATTCAGCGGTTCCTGGGCTTCGCCAACTACTACCGCCTCTTCATACCACACTTCTCTTCCCGGACTGCCCCAATTTCCGCGCTCACCCGTAAGGGTACTAATCCCAAAGAGTGGCCGCCCGAAGCAGAGGAGGCCTTTCTTTCCTTAAAACAGGCCTTCTCTTCCGCCCCGGTGCTGCATCGCCCGGACGGCAACAAGCAGTTCTTCCTGGAAGTTGACGCCTCCTCCTCTGGAGCCGGAGCGGTACTTACTCAAAAATCATCTTCCAGGAGGATGGTAACTTGCGGCTTCTTCTCTAAACTCTTCTCCTCCTCAGAGCGCAATTATTCCATAGGAGACCGAGAGTTATTGGCCATCAAACTGGCATTGGAGGCGTGGCGTTACCTGCTCGAGGGGGCTCTTCACCCGGTAATAATTTACACGGACCACAAGAACTTGGCTTACCTCCAGCATGCCCAGAGACTTAACCCGCGCCAAGCCCGGTGGTCCTTGTTTTTTGCTCGCTTTGATTTTGTTCTTCATTTTCGCCCGGCTGACAAAAACGTCAAGGCGGACGCCTTTTCTCGATCCTTTCTGGTGTCTGATCTCGAGGAAGATCCGAAACACATCATCGATCCCACCAGAGTAATGCAGGTGGCTCCCGTGAGTCTAAATCGTCTCCCTCCCGGAAAGACGTTCGTATCAGTACCTGATCAGGAGAAGATCCTTCACTGGGGTCACTCGTCTAAACTGGCTGGCCATGCCGGTCAAAAAAAAACCCTCCAGCTTATTACCCGGCACTACTGGTGGCCTACCCTGCACAAGGACGTAATAGACTTTGTTTCTGCCTGTGTGTCCTGCGCCCGCAACAAGGTTCCGAGACATCTGCCAGCCGGTCGCCTCCTTCCACTCCCAGTACCTGCTGCCCCCTGGCAGCATATAGCAATGGACTTTATAACAGACCTCCCAGTCTCTGCCGGTTGTACGGTCATTTGGGTGGTCGCTGACCGCTTCTCCAAGATGGCTCATTTCGTTCCCCTGCCAGGCCTCCCGTCTGCACCCGAGCTAGCTAAAGACTTTATTCGTCACATCTTCCGTCTTCATGGCCTGCCCCTCCACATCGTGTCGGATCGTGGGGTACAGTTCACCTCACGCTTCTGGAGAGCCACTTGTAAACTGCTAGACGTCACCCTGGACTTCTCTTCCGCTTACCACCCACAGTCCAATGGTCAAGTGGAGCGGATCAATCAGAACCTGACCAGTTACCTCCGGCACTTTGTTAATGCCCATCATTCAGACTGGGTGGATCTCCTACCATGGGCCGAGTTCTCTTATAACAATCACGAGAGCGAATCCTCCTCCAAATCCCCGTTTTTTGTAGTCTTCGGTTAGCATCCTCGGATTCCTTCTCCTGTCTCCACCTCTGTGGACAACCCGGCTGCGGAATCTCTCGTTGGCAAATTTTCCTCCATTTGGGAGAGTACCCGATCCGCACTCCTTCAGTCGTCCGAACGGATGAAAAGACACGCTGACAAAAAACGCCTGGATCCTCCACAATTTCGTCCCGGAGATAATGTCTGGCTCTCATCTAAATATGTCCGACTCAAGATACCTTCTTACAAGTTAGGGCCTCGGTTCATCGGCCCCCTGGAGGTCATCAGTCAGATCAACCCAGTGGCCTATAAATTGAAACTCCCGGCCAACTTACGGATCCCTAACTCCTTCCATGTATCTCTCCTCAAACCTGTGGTACTTAACTCTTTTTCCAAGTCTACAGGTACGCCTCCTGCTCCGGTTTCTGCTGAGGACGAGTTTGAGGTAGAGAACATTCTTGCCACCAAAAGGGTAAGAGGAAAGACCTTTTTTCTAGTAGATTGGAAGGGGTTTGGTCCTGAGGAGAGAACGTGGGAGCCCCGGGAGAACATCCATGCCCCTCTTATCCTTGCTAAATTTCTGTCTGGCCTAAAAAAGGGGGGGCCTAAAGGGGGGGGGGTACTGTAGCGCCGGCGTCCCTGCCCTCTGCTAGGCAGGGACGCTGTTCCCCTCACCTCCCTGCTCCGTGCCCGGCGTCCTCCTCCCGCTCTGCTGGCAGCGCGCGCTCCTTCCCGGCCACTGTGCTTAGGGCGCGCGCGCTCTCCCTCCCTCTTAAAGGGGCCGCGCGTGCCGTCCTAAGGAGTCCCCGGCCAATGGCCGGAGGACTTCACCATATATAAGGCACCTCCTCCAAAATGGAGGTGCCCGAGCAATGTTGTTGCACTGTTCTACTCTGCTTCAGCCCTCAGGTCCCGTTGCCAGTTACCTGCCAGTTACCTGCCTGATTCCTGCCAGAGTCCTGCCAGTTTGCTGTCTGTTTCCTGCCAGTTATTCCTGCTACCTGCTTGCTAGCCTGAGGTCCGACGGTCTGCCTTACAACTCCTGTCAGTCTGTCTAAGGACCAGCTTGCCCGCTCACCTGGGAGCGCACATCAGCTACCTGCCTGCTTGCTAGACTGAGGTCCGACGGTCTGCCTTTCTACTCCTGTCAGTCTGTCTATGGACCAGCTTGCCCGCTCACCTGGGAGCGCTCCTCCGCTACCTGCCTGCTTGCCTGCCCGGAGGCTCCGCCGTCACGTGCTGTGACCACCAGCTATTCCAGAGACTCTTGCCCGCTCACCTGAGAGCGCTTCTCCGCTACCTGCCTGCTTGCCTACCTGGAGGCTTCGCCATCACGTGCTGTGACCACCTGCTATTCCAGAGACTCTCGCTTGCTCACCTGGGAGCACACATCCTCCATCTGCCTTGCTTGCCTACCTGGAGGCTTCGCCGTCACATGCTGTGACCACCTGCTATTCCAGAGACTCTCGCTTGCTCACCTGGGAGCACACATCCTCCATCTGCCTTGCTAGCCTACCTGGAGGTTCAGCCATCACAGGTCGTACCAGCCAGTTCACCCAGAGACTGCCCCGGTCACTTGCCGTGACCTCCAGCCCGTTCACCCAGAGACTGCCCCGGTCACCTGCTGTGACTGCCTGCCTGGTCGCCACCCGCTCCCTTACAAGGACCGCCCCCTTGTATAGTAGCTCAGAGGTTCCGCCTCCCAGACCCATTACATGGGGCCATTACAGCATGGAGCAATCTATGGGGCCATTATACAGTAGCGAGCAATCTATGGGGCCATTATACTTATGGAGCAATCTATAGGGCCATTACAGCATGCAGCAATCTATGGGGCCATTATACAGCATGGAGCAATCTATAGGGCCATTACAGCATGGAGCAATCTATGGGGCCATTATACTTATGGAGCAATCTATGGGGCCATTATACAGCATGGAACAATCTATGGGGCCATTATACAGCAGGGAGCAATCTAAGGGGCCATTATACAGCAGGGAGCAATCTAAGGGGCCATTATTCAGCATGGAGCAATCTATGGGGCCATTATACTTATGGAGCAATCTATAGCGCCATTACAGCATGGAGCAATCTATGCTGCCATTACAGCATGGAGCAATCTATGCTGCCATTACAGCATGGAGCAATCTATGCTGCCATTACAGCATGGAGCAATCTATGCTGCCAATACAGCATGGAGCAATCTATAGGGCCATTATAATTATGGAGCAATCTATGGAGCCATTATGCAGTATGGAGCAATCTATGGGGCCATTATGCAGCATGGAGCAATCTATAGGGCCATTACAGCATGGAGCAATCTATGGGGCCATTATACTTATGGAGCACTCTATGGGACCATTACAGCGTGGAGCAATCTATGGGGCCATTATACAGCATGGAGCAATCTATGGGGCCATTATACAGCATGGGGCAATCTATGGGGCCATTATACAGCATGGGGCCATTACACTTATGGAGCAATCTATAGGGCCATTACAGCATGAAGCAATCTATGGGGCCATTATACAGCATGGAGCAATCTATAGGGCCATTACAGCATGGAGCAATGTATAGGGCCATTACAGCATGGAGCAATCTATGGGGCCATTACAGCATGGAGCAATCTATGGGGCCATTATACAGCATGGAGCAATCTATGGGGCCATTATACAGCATGGAGCAATCTATGGGGCCATTATACAGCATGGAGCAATCTATGGGGCCATTATACAGCATGGAGCAATCTATGGGGCCATTATACAGCATGGAGCAATCTATGGGGCCATTAAACAGCATGGAGCAATCTATGGGGCCATT
Organism: Phyllobates terribilis; assembly: GCF_046119375.1. Taxonomy (NCBI): domain Eukaryota; kingdom Metazoa; phylum Chordata; class Amphibia; order Anura; family Dendrobatidae; genus Phyllobates; species Phyllobates terribilis. Next base: position 4,294,932 of record NW_027362899.1, read on the forward strand.
ACAGCATGGAGCAATCTATAGGGCCATTATACTTATGGAGCAATCTATAGGGCCATTATACTTATGGAGCAATCTATAGGGTCATTATACTTATGGAGCAATCTATAGGGTCATTATACGTATGGAGCAATCTATAGGGCCATTATGCAGCATGGAGCAATCTATAGGGCCATTATGCAGCATGGAGCAATCTATAGGGCCATTATGCAGCATGGAGCAATCTATGGGGCCATTATGCAGCATGGAGCAATTTATAGGGCCATTACAGCATGGAGCAATCTATGGGGCCATTATACTGCATGGAACAATCTATGGGGCCATTATACAGCAGGGGTCAATGTATGGGGCCATTATACAGCATGGGGCAATCTATGGGGCCATTACAGCATGGAGCAATCTATGGGGCCATTACAGCATGGAGCAATCTATGCGGCCATTATACTAATGGAGCAATCTATAGGGCCATTATACTTATGGAGCAATCTATGGGGCCATTATACTTATGGAGCAATCTATGGGGCCATTATACTTATGGAGCAATCTATGGAGCCATTATACTTATGGAGCAATCTATGGGGCCATCATACAGTATGGAGCAATCTATGGAGCCATTATGCAGTATGGAGCAATCTATGGGGCCATTATGCAGCTTGGAGCAATCTATAGGGCCATTACAGCATGGAGCAATCTATGGGGCCATTATACTTATGGAACAATCTATGGGACCTTTACAGCATGGAGCAATCTATGGGGCCATTATACAGCATGGAGCAATCTATGGGGCCATTATACAGCATAGGGCAATCTATGGGGCCATTATACAGCATGGAGCAATCTATAGGGCCATTACACTCATGGAGCAATCTATAGGGCCATTACAGCATGGAGCAATCTATGGGGCCATTATACAGCATGGAGCAATCTATGGGGCCATTATACAGTATGGAGCAATCTATGGGACCATTATGCAGCATGGAGCAATCTATGGGACCATTATGCAGCATGGAGCAATCTATGGGACCATTATGCAGCATGGAGCAATCTATGGGACCATTATACTTATGGAGCAATCGATAGGGCCATTACAGCATGGCGCAATCTATGGGGCCATTACCGCGTGGAGCAATCTATGGGGCCATTATACTTATGGAGCAATCTATAGGGCCATTATACTTATGGAGCAATCTATGGGGCCATTACAGCATGGCGCAATCTATGGGGCCATTATACAGCATGGAGCAATCTATGGGGTCATTATATAGTAGGGAGCAATCTATGGGGCCATTATACAGTAGGGAGCAATCTATGGGGCCATTATACAGCATGGATCAATCTATGGGGCCATTATCCTTACGGAGCAATCTATAGGGCCATTACAGCATGGAGCAATCTATGGGGCCATTATACTTATGGAGCAATCTATGGGGCCATTACAGCATGGAGCAATCTATGGGGCGATTATACAGCATGGAGCAATCTATGGGGCCATTATACAGCAGGGAGCAATCTATGGGGCCATTATACTTATGGAGCAATCTATAGGGCCATTACAGCATGGAGCAATCTATGGGGCCATTATACAGTAGGGAGCAATCTATGGGGCCATTATACTTATGGAGCAATCTATAGGGCCATTACAGCATGCAGCAATCTATGGGGCCATTATACAGCATGGAGCAATCTGTGGAGCCATTATACTTATGGAGCAATCTATGGGGCCATTATGGAGCATGGAGCAATCTATAGGGCCATTACAGCATGGAGCAATCTATGGGGCCATTATACTTATGGAGCCATCTATGGGGCCAGTATACAGCAATCTATGGGGCCATTATACAGCATGGAACAATCTATGGGGCCATTATACAGCAGGGAGCAATCTAGGGGGCCATTATACAGCATGGGGCAATCTATGGGGCCATTATTCAGCATGGAGCAATCTATGGGGCCATTATACTTATGGAGCAATCTATAGGGCCATTACAGCATGGAGCAATCTATGCGGCCATTATACTTATGGAGCAATCTATAGGGCCATTATACTTATGGAGCAATCTATAGGGCCATTATACTTATGGAGCAATCTATAGGGCCATTATACTTATGGAGAAATCTATGGGGCCATTATGCAGCATGGAGCAATCTATAGGGCCATTACAGCATGGAGCAATGTATAGGGCCATTACAGCGTGGAGCAATGTATAGGGCCATTACAGCGTGGAGCAATCTATGGGGCCATTATAGAGCATGGAGCAATCTATGGGGCCATTATACAGCATGGGGCAATCTATAGGGCCATTACAGCATGGAGCAATCTGTGGAGCCATTATACTTATGGAGCCATCTATGGGGCATTATACAGCAATCTATGGGGCCATTATACAGCATGGAGCAATCTGTGGAGCCATTATACTTATGGAGCCATCTATGGGGCCATTATACTTATGGAGCAATCTGTGGAGCCATTATACTTATGGAGCAATCTGTGGAGCCATTATACTTATGGAGCAATCTATGGGGCCATTATACAGCATGGAGCAATCTATGGGGCCATTATACTTATGGAGCCATCTATGGGGCATTATACAGCAATCTATGGGGCCATTATACAGCATGGAACAATCTATGGGGCCATTATACAGCAGGGAGCAACCTAGGGGGCCATTATACAGCATGGGGCAATCTATGGGACCATTATTCAGCATGGAGCAATCTATGGGGCCATTATACTTATGGAGCAATCTATAGGGCCATTACAGCATGGAGCAATCTATGAGGCCATTACAGCATGGAGCAATCTCTGCGGCCATTATACTTATGGAGCAATCTATAGGGCCATTATACTTATGGAGAAATCTATAGGGCCATTATACTTATGGAGAAATCTATGGGGCCATTATACAGTATGGAGCAATCTATGGAGCCATTATGCAGTATGGAGCAATCTATGGGGCCATTATGCAGCATGGAGCAATCTATAGGGCCATTACAGCATGGAGCAATCTATAGGGCCATTACAGCATGGAGCAATCTATGGGGCCATTATACTTATGGAGCAATCTATGGGACTATTACAGCGTGGAGCAATCTATGGGGCCATTATACAGCATGGAGCAATCTATGGGGCCATTATACAGCATGGGGCAATCTATGGGGCCATTATACAGCATGGGGCAATCTATGGGGCCTTTATACAGCATGGGGCAATCTATAGGGCCATTACACTTATGGAGCAATCTAAAGGGCCATTACAGCATGAAGCAATCTATGGGGCCATTATACAGCATGGAGCAATCTATGGGGCCATTATACTTATGGAGCAATCTATGGGGCCATTATACTTATGGAGCAATCTATAGGGTCATTATACAGTATGGAGCAATCTATGGGGACATTACAGCATGGAGCAATGTATAGGGCCATTACAGCATGGAGCAATCTATGGGGCCATTATACTTATGGAGCAATCTATGGGACCATTACAGCATGGAGCAATCTATGGGGTCATTATCCAGCATGGAGCAATCTATGGGGCCATTATCCAGCATGGAGCAATCTATGGGCCAATTATACTTATGGAGCAATCTATAGGGCCATTACAGCATGGAGCAATCTATGGGGCCATTATACTTATGGAGCAATCTATGGGGCCATTATACTTATGGAGCAATCTATGGGGCCATTATACTTATGGAGCAATCTATGGGGCCACTATACAGCATGGAGCAATCTATGGGGCCATTATACTTATGGAGCAATCTATAGGGCCATTATACTTATGGAGCAATCTATGGGGCCATTACAGCATGGAGCAATCTATGGGGCCATTATGCAGCATGGAGCAATCTCTAGGGCCATTACAGCATGGAGCAATCTATGGGGCCATTATACAGCATGGAGGAATCTATGGGGCCATCATACAGCATGGGGCAATCTATGGGGCCATTATACAGCATGGAGCAATCTATGGGGCCATTATACAGCATGGAGCAATCTATGGGGCCATTATACAGCATGGAGCAATCTATAGGGCCATTACAGCATGGAGCAATCTATGGGGCCATTATACAGCATGGAGCTATCTATGGGGCCATTATACAGCATGGAGCTATCTATAGGGACATTACAGCATGGAGCAATGTATAGGGCCATTACAGCATGGAGCAATCTATGGGGCCATTATACAGCATGGAGCAATCTATGGGGCCATTATACAGCATGGAGCAATTTATGGGCCCATTATATTTATGGAGCAATCTATAGCGCCATTACAGCATGGAGCAATCTATGGGGCCTTTATACTTATGGAGCAATCTATGGGCCCATTATACTTATGGAGCAATCTATGGGGCCATTACAGCATGGAGCAATCTATGGGGCCATTATACTTATGGAGCAATCTATGGGGCCATTACAGCATGGCGCAATCTATGGGGCCATTACAGCATGGAGCAATCTATGGGGCCATTACAGCATGGCGCAATCTATGGGGCCATTATACAGCATGGAGCAATCTATGGGGCCATTATACTTATGGAGCAATCTATAGGGCCATTACAGCATGGAGCAATCTATGGGGCCATTATACAGTATGGAGCAATCTATAGGGCCATTAGACTCATGGAGCAATCTATGGGGCCATTACAGCATGGCGCAATCTATGGGGCCATTATACAGCATGGAGCAATCTATGGGGCCATTATAATTATGGAGCAATCTATAGGGCCATTATACTTATGGAGCAATCTATAGGGCCATTATACAGTATGGAGCAATCTATGGGGCCATTATACAGTATGGAGCAATCTATGGGGCCATTACATCATGGAGCAATCTATGGGGCCATTACAGCATGGAGCAATCTATGGGGCCATTATACAGCATGGAGCAATCTATGGGGCCATTATACAGCATGGAGCAATCTATGGGGCCATTATACAGCATGGAGCAATCTATGGGGCCATTATACAGCATGGAGCAATCTATGGGGCCATTATACAGCATGGAGCAATCTTTGGGCCATTATACAGCATGGAGCAATCTTTGGGCCATTATACAGCATGGAGCAATCTTTGGGCCATTATACAGCATGGAGCAATCTATGGGACCATTACAGCATGGAGCAATCTATAGGGCCATTACAGCATGGAGCAATCTATGGGGCCATTATACAGCATGGAGCAATCTATGGGGCCATTATACTTATGGAGCAATCTATGGGGCCATTACAGCATGGCGCAATCTATGGGGCCATTATAGAGCATGGAGCAATCTATGGGGCCATTATACTTATGGAGCAATCTATAGGTCCATTATACTTATGGAGCAATCTATGGGGCCATTATACTTATGGAGCAATCTATGGGGCCATTACAGCATGGCGCAATTTATGGGGCCATTACCGCATGGAGCAATCTATTGGGCCATTATACTTATGGAGCAATCTATAGGGCCATTAGACTCATGGAGCAATCTATAGGGCCATTATACTTATGGAGTAATCTATGGGGCCATTACAGCATGGCGCAATCTATGGGGCCATTATACAGCATGGAGCAATCTATGGGGCCATTATACAGTAGAGAGCAATCTATGGGGCCATTATACAGCATGGGGTAATCTATGGGGCCATTATACAGCATGGAGCAATCTATGGGGCCATTATCCTTATGGAGCAATCTATTGGGCCATTACAGCATGGAGCAATCTATGGGGCCATTATGCAGCATGGAGCAATCTCTAGGGCCATTACAGCATGGAGCAATCTATGGGGCCATTATACAGCATGGAGCAATCTATGGGGCCATTATACAGCATAGGGCAATCTATGGGGCCATTATACAGCATGGAGCAATCTATGGGGCCATTATACAGCATGGAGCAATCTATGGGGCCATTACAGAATGGAGCAATCTATGGGGCCATTATACAGCATGGAGCTATCTATAGGGCCATTACAGCATGGAGCAATGTATAGGGCCATTACAGCATGGAGCAATCTATAGCGCCATTACAGCATGGAGCAATCTATGGGGCCATTATACTTATGGAGCAATCTATGGGGCCATTACTGCATGGCGCAATCTATGGGGCCATTATACAGCATGGAGCAATCTATGGGGCCATTATACAGCATGGAGCAATCTATGGGGCCATTATACAGCATGGAGCAATCTATGGGGCCATTATACAGCATGGAGCAATCTATGGGGCCATTATACTTATGGAGCAATCTATGGGGCCATTATACTTATGGAGCAATCTATGGGGCCATTACAGCATGGAGCAATCTATGGGGCCATTATACTTATGGAGCAATCTATGGGGCCATTACCGCATGGAGCAATCTATGGGGCCATTATACAGTATGGAGCAATCTATAGGGCCATTAGACTCATGGAGCAATCTATAGGGCCATTATACTTATGGAGCAATCTATGGGGCCATTACAGCATGGCGCAATCTATGGGGCCATTATACAGAATGGAGCAATCTATAGGGCCATTATACTTATGGAGCAATCTATGGGGCCATTATACAGCATGGGTTAATCTATGGGGCCATTATACAGCATGGGGCAATCTATGGGGCCATTATACAGCATGGAGCAATCTATGGGGCCATTATACAGCATGGAGCAATCTATGGGGCCATTATACTTATGGAGCAATCTATGGGGCCATTGTACAGCATGGAGCAATCTATGAGGCCATTGTACAGCATGGAGCAATCTATAGGGCCATTACAGCATGGAGTAATCTATGCAGCCATTATACTTTTGGAGCAATCTATAGGGCCATTATACTTATGGAGCAATCTATGGGGCCATTATACAGTATGGAGCAATCTATGGAGCCATTACACAGTATGGAGCAATCTATGGGGCCATTATACTTATGGAGCAATCTATGGGGCCATTAAAGCATGGCGCAATCTATGGGGCCATTATACAGCATGGAGCAATCTATGGGGCCATTACAGCATGGAGCAATCTATGGGGCCATTACAGCATGGAGCAATCTATGGGGCCATTATACAGCATGGAGCAATCTATGGGGCCATTATACAGCATGGAGCAATCTATGGGGCCATTATACAGCATGGAGCAATCTATGGGGCCATTATACAGCATGGAGCAATCTATGGGGCCATTATACAGCATGGAGCAATCTATGGGGTCATTATACTTATGGAGCAATCTATGGGGCCATTACAGCATGGAGATATCTATGGGGCCATTATACAGCATGGAGCAATCTATGGGGCCATTATACAGTAGGGAGCAATCTATGGGGCCATTATACAGCATGGGGCAATCTATGGGGCCATTATACAGCATGGGGCAATCTATGGGGCCATTATCCTTATGGAGTAATCTATAGGGCCATTACAGCATGGAGCAATCTATGGTGCCATTATACTTATGGTGCCATCTATACGGCCATTACAGCATGGAGCAATCTATGGGGCCATTATACTTATGGAGCAATCTATGGGGCCATTACAGCATGGAGCAATCTATGGGGCCATTATACAGCATGGAGCAATCTATGGGGCCATTATACAGCATGGAGCAATCTATGGGGCCATTATACTTATGGAGCAATCTATAGGGCCATTATACTTATGGAGCAATCTATAGGGCCATTATACTTATGGAGCAATCTATGGGGCCATTACAGCATGGAGCAATCTATGGGGCCATTATACTTATGGAGCAATCTATGGCGCAATTACAGCATGGAGCAATCTATGGGGCCATTATACTTATGGAGCAATCTATGGGGCCATTATACAGTATGGAACAATCTTTGGGGCCATTATACAGTAGGGAGCAATCTATGGGGCCATTATGCAGCATGAAGCAATCTATGGGGCCATTACAGCATGGAGCAATATATGGGGCCATTATACAGTATGGAGCAGTCTATGGGGCCATTATACAGTAGGGAGCAATCTATGGGGCCATTATACAGCATGGAGCAATCTATAGGGCCATTACAGCATGGGGCAATCTATGGGGCCATTATACTTAAGGAGCAATCTATGGGGCCATTACAGCATGGAGCAATATATGGGGCCATTATACAGCATGGAGCAATCTATGGGGCCATTATACAGTAGGGAGAAATCTATGGGACCATTATACAGCATGGGGCAATCTATGGTGCCATTATACAGCATGGAGCAATCTATGGGGCCATTATACAGTATGGAGCAGTCTATGGGACCATTACAGCATGGAGCAATCTATGGGGCCATTATACTTGTGGAGCAATCTATAGGGCCATTACAGCATGAAGCAATATATGGGGCCATTATACAGTATGGAGCAGTCTATGGGACCATTACAGCATGGAGCAATCTATGGGGCCATTATACTTGTGGAGCAATCTATAGGTCCATTATAGCATTGAGCAATCTATAGGGCCATTACAGCATGGAGCAATGTATGGAGCCACTATACAGTATGGAGCAATATATGGGGCCATTATACAGTATGGAGCAATATATGAGGCCATTATACAGTATGGAGCACTATATGGGGCCATTATACATTATGCAGCATCATGTGGGGTCATTATGCAGCATGGAGCAATATATGGGGCCATTATATTATGGAGCAATCTAGGGGGGGCATTGTACAGTAGGGAGCAATCTATGGTGCCATTACAGTATGGAGCAATCCATGGGGCCATTATGCAGCATGGAGCAAGCTATAGGGCCATTACAGCATGGAGCAAGCTATAGGGCCATTACAGCATAGAGCAAGCTATAGGGCCATTACAGCATAGAGCAAGCTATGGGGCCATTATACAGCATGGAGCAATCTATGGGGCCATTATACAGCATGGAGCAATCTATGGGGCCATTATACAGCATGGAACAATCTATGGGGCCATTATACAGCATGGAACAATCTATGGGGCCATTATACAGTATGGAGCAATCTATGGGGCCATTATACAGTATGGAGCAATCTATGGGGCCATTATGCAGCATGGAACAATCTATGGGGTCATTATGCAGTATGGAGCAATCTATGGGGCCATTATACAGTATGGCGCAATCTATAGGGCCATTACAGCATGGAGCAATCTATGGGGCCATTACACTTATGGAGCAATCTATGGGGCCATTACAGCATGGAGCAATCTATGGGGCCATTACAGCATGGAGCAATCTATGGGGCCATTACAGCATGGAGCAATCTATGGGGCCATTACAGCATGGAGCAATCTATGGGGCCATTACAGCATGGAGCAATCTATGGGGCCATTATACAGTATGGAGCAATCTATGGGGCCATTATACAGTATGGAGCAATCTATGGGGCCATCACAGCATGGAGCAATCTATGGGGCCATCACAGCATGGAGCAATCTATGGGGCCATTATACAGTATGGAGCAATCTATGGGGCCATTACAGCATGTTGCAATCTATGGGGCCATTATACAGTATGGAGCAATCTATGGGGCCATCACAGCATGGAGCAATCTATGGGGCCATCACAGCATGGAGCAATCTATGGGGCCATTATACAGTATGGAGCAATCTATGGGGCCATTACAGCATGTTGCAATCTATGGGGCCATTATACTTATGGAGCAATCTATAGGGCCATTACAGCATGGAGCAATCTATAGGGCCATTACAGCATGGAGCAATCTATGGGGCCATTATACTTATGGAGCAATCTATGGGGCCATTACAGCATGGAGCAATCTATGGGGCCATTACAGCATGGAGCAATCTATGGGGCCATTACAGCATGGAGCAATCTATAGGGCCATTACAGTATGGCGCAATCTATAGGGCCATTACGGCATGGAGCAATCTATGGGGCCATTACAGCATGGAGCAATGTATGGAGCCACTATACAGTATGGAGCAATATATGAGGCCATTATACAGTATGGAGCACTATATGGGGCCATTATACATTATGCAGCAGCATGTGGGGGCATTATACAGTATGGAGTTATATATGGGGCCATTATACAGTTTGCAGCAGCATCATGTGGGGCCATTATGCAGCATGGAGCAATCTATGGGGCTATTATACAATATGGAGCAATCTATTGGGCCATTATACTTATGGAGCAATCTAGGGGGCCATTATACTTATGGAGCAATCTAGGGGGCCATTATACTTATGGAGCAATCTAGGGGGCCATTACAGCATGGAGCAAGTTATAGGGCCATTACAGCATGGAGCAAGCTATAGGGCCATTACAGCATGGAGCAATCTATGGGGCCATTATACAGCATGGAGCAATCTATGGGGCCATTACAGCATGGAGCAATCTATGGGGCCATTATACAGTATGGAGCATTCTATGGGGCCATTATACAGTATGCAGCATCATGTGGGGCCATTATAGTATGGAGCAATCTAGGGGGCCATTATACAGTAGGGAGCAATGTATGGGGCCATTACAGTGTGGAGCAATCTATGGGGCCATTAATGTATGGAGCAATCTATGGGGCCATTACAGTATGGAGCAATCTAGGGGCTATTATACAATATGGAGCAATCTATGGGGCCATTACAGTATGGAGCAATCTAGGGGCTATTATACAATATGGAGCAATCTATGGGGCCATTACAGTATGGAGCAATCTAGGGGCTATTATACAATATGGAGCAATCTATGGGGCCATTATGCAGCATGGAGCAATCTATGGGGCCATTTCAGTATGGAACAATCTATGGGGCCCATTATACTGTATGGAGGTTTATGTGGGGCCCATTATTCTGTATGGAGGACTATGTGGGGCCCATTATTCTGTATGGAGGACTATGTGGGGCCCATTATTCTGTATGGAGGACTATGTGGGGCCATTATTCTGTATAGAGGACTATGTAGGGCCCATTACATTTTATAGAGGACTTTGTGGTGCCCATAATTCTGTATGGGGGACTATGTGGGGGCCGGGAATTGGATGTTTCGCCCCCAGCAATTCGCCCCCGGGTACATTTCGCCCCCGCACAGTTCGCCCCCAGGATGTTTCGCCCCCAGGATGTTTCGCCCCCAGGATGTTTCGCCCCCAGGATGTTTCGCCCCCAGGATGTTTCGCCCCCAGGATGTTTCGCCCCCTGGATGTTTCGCCCCTGGATGTTTTGTCTCTAGCAATTTGCTCCTGGATCTTTCGCATACGGGAAAGACCTGCCTGAACTGAACTTTGGCAGGTTCGCTTATCACTAATAATACACCATATGAGTCTAAGATATAGAATTCTGATCAAATGAGTTTTTTTTATTCTAAAACATTGTTTTCTAGATAAGTCATTTTACAAACAGACAGGAAAATAGTAGGATTTCATTGGTTACTAAGGAGGTCGAGCCCCCTTGGTAGCAGAACGGATCCTGGCTCCCTGTGATACATTCAGGACTGCTTGTTCACAGCCCTCTGCAAAGCTCCCCTTCACCCTCCGCTCATGTGCTCTGTCCTGGACAAGAGGAGGGCTCCCCCCCGCCTGTGTAAAGCCGTTACAGGACGGAACACATAGGGGGGGGCTCTGCAGAAGGCTGTAAACCAGCAGCCCTTTATACATCATAGGGAATCTATTGTTACGGTAGTTGCATGCTCCTGTGCAGCCACAGCCTCTAGAATCCATCCACAAGTTCTGCTACTAAGGAGAAACAACCTCCTTAGCCACCACTGAAATCCTGCAGCACATGGAGCTTTAACTTGGAGGAGACTTTTCACACAGAAGTGAAGCTGCTGGAAGGTCTCCTTTGGAAATGAATATCATGGGCACAGGTACTATAACAGAACTTATGTTTTTTTGGAGAGTTCTGCTTTAACTGTATATATCAAAACTGTTGTAACAAGAAACATAAAAAGGTATAGAGGGGAAGGATTAGAGAAAAAGAGAAAAGACAAATTACAGGTTATAATGCTTGAATGATTTTACAGCTAAAAACACTGCTCTCAAAACATACAATATGGGACCATGAACTAAAATCCAAAGCTGTAGGCAATGCCTCTCAGATAATCCATCACGCTTCTATTATTGAAATCTTGCTCGATACGTTTAACCCTTGCTGAAATTGCAGCATACTTTTTGTTTCTTGCAGCGATGGGATTTCCTGCTATTATCTGAATAATTTCAAAACTATGGAGCTCTTGCTGATGTTTCAGACAGTTAATGAACCGGTATATATTTTGGAAAAGAGTACCACATGTTTCTCGAAAGCTACGGTGCCATCCTTCGACATCATTATTTGTTCGCTGTTGATCATTCAATGTTCGTTCATACACATTCCAGAGTTGAACTGGAAACAAATGTGCTTGACGTCCTCTGCGATTCATTCGACCGATATTAGCCGTCTTCAAAATAGTTGGCGATAGGTATTGCTTCTTGTGGAAAGTCAGGATCTTCCACCAATTCTTCAAATGATTGCACAACATTCTGTGGTGGTATAAAGGCCAGGGCAGGTATCATGCGTATCCAACGGGCAAATTCATGGTCACCTTGGTATTGCATCTTGAGTCCTTCATTTTGAACTTTACGCCAAACCGACTGTGATAGGTGGAAAAAGCAACCAGTCTTCTCAAGGTTGGGGAATTCACTTTCAAATGCCTGTATTGCAGCTAGTTCAAAATCCAACATCAGGTTGTCTGGCTGCAGTCCAGGCTGCAAGTTCTTCAGCTCTTGCAGCAACCTCTGGTATGTAGAACAGCTCTGGTCTGTCAGCAAGGTGCACACTAGCGGAACAACAAGGCCGCTATGGACTACATGGATTGTGTAAAGCTGCTTAAACAAGGCTGGTGTAGTGAAAAACATGCCATCAGCAAACCACTCTTTAGTTTGTGCCAGTAGATGGAGATTGTCTCTTGTTCCAAATATCAACATACGGCTGTGTCCATTTCCTAATTTAAAATGAAAGTATTAGTAGAGGAAATAACAGAAAAAGTGTAACAAGCATCAAACAGATAATTTTGGGATGAATTCACAAAAAAAATATCCTAATCAGAAGCCTCTGTTCATATCTCACATTAAAAACTCACATTTTGCTCCAGATTTTCTGATTTCGTAACTGAAGCAAAATCTAGTGTAAAGGGGCCAACCAATACTTTTTGACAACATATATTGTCCCAGTGGAAAATTATATATTTTTATTTAAAAAAAAATTATGCATAATGGAATTGTTTTAATACAATGTTAAATAGTTAAGTAGCTTACCAGAGTCATGCAGAAGGTACTGCTGCTGGACACCATCAATACTGATCTCCTGAAACTCCTGGGGGATTACAAGTTGATCAAGGGTTTGAGGGAACCTTGGGATATTGCCAAGCTGCCTTGCTAATCGTATTGTTCTCTTCAGTGATGCTTTCCTTGGGAGAAGTGCTACAACATTAGAATGGGCTCCTGAAACGACGTCTGTGAGAATCTGTTGTGGTGTCTCCCGTGTTGTCCTTGCCCTGGTGACTGCCACATTAACAAGTCGGATTGCTTCAGGTCTTGCAGCTGGTGCTGCGTGACTGTGAAGATTGACTACTTTCACAACTTTGCCAGATTCTTCATTGGTCCAAACACGTCCCATGCAAGTCGACCGTTTTTCACATACCCAGATGGAATGGACATCATCAGCGGTTCGTTTGGAAAATAAGTAAATGTGATTCTCATGGACCAACTTCCTCCTTCCACGTTTGGACAGAACTGAATTCATAGTTGTAGAAAGTGAATTGCTGTGGAAGCGGACTGATTTTTTGTGGCAGTACACTTCTCTCTTTGTGGAGATTTCAGACACTGCTATATTCTGATGTACAAATGGAATAAAAGCTAGTCTAATGTAACTTGCTGGACACCTGACCTGCTACTTGTTACATCTGCAACAAAACTTGCAACAAAGCAGGCCCGTGCTGGGTCAGGTAAAAGTTGAAAATTGTTTTGATTTTAGGCCTCTTGCACACTGTAATTTTAGAGTGGTTTCACACTTGTGTTTGGGGCTGCCAGAGGTCGATCCGCTCTGGATCTGACATCCAGCTGACCCCGGGGCAATGCTGGCAGAATGCTGGCATTCTGCTTGCATTGCCCATAGATGTGAACGGCTGGGTTCCGCGATCTGCAGCCGCCCGTTCGCTTTCATAATACCGCATTCCGCTATCAGTGTCAGAACAAAAAGAAAAGCATTTTCTTCTTTTCATTCCGCTGCAGGTTAGCGGAACGGCGGCATTACAGAAGCGAACGGGAGGCCTGTAGTACATATGTAGTGGAAGTGTGAAAGCACCCTTATGCTGCCACTGTTTTAGAACTCCAAAGCACGTGCTTTACTAGCATTTTTGAGAGCACTTTTGTGAGCGCTCTCGGTAATGACCCATAAGATACAGGCTATTGATGAACGCTAAGTGCTCAAAAATAGCTCCTGTAATAAAATAAAAAGAGCTGGCCGAAACAACACCTCGCTTTTCCAGCCATTGACTTATATATTCAAAATTGGCAATCTTCTTAGCAATTTTCCAGTGCTTAGCACTTGGGAAAGTGCCTACTGTGAAAGAGGTCATAGGGCTAAAACACAAGGCCGAAATTCCCTGCCTAATTTGGGGCCAAAACATCTGGGGGCAAAAAGCTGGGGGCGAAATGTTCGGGGGCGAAACATCCTGGGGGTAAAATGCTGGGGGCGAAATGTGCGGGGGCTAAACATCCTGGGGGCGAAATGTGCGGGGGCGAAACATCCTGGGGGCGAAATGTGCGGGGGCGAAACATCCTAGGGGCGAAATGTACCTGGGGGCAAACTTCCTAGAACCGTTTGAGGGTACCGTTGAATCGCTCACACAAACCATTGGTTTGGGGATGATACGTGCTCGATACCAGATGCTGCACCTGCATTTTCTTACATAGGGCCTCCATTAAGCAACACATGAACTGGGTCCCCTGGTCGGTAAGCATCTCACTGGGGAAGCCTACTCGCGAAAAGATGGCCAAGAAGGCGTCCGACACCTTATCCGCCCTAATTGAGGACAGGGCTACTGCCTCCGGATACTGGGTAGCATAGTCTATCACAGTAAGGATGAAACGTTTTCCAGAGCTGCTGGGTATGGCCAGTGGTCCCACAATGTCCACAACAATCCTCTGGAAAGGCTCCTCTATCACTGGCAAAGATATCAGGGGGGGCATTGGGAGCCGGCCCTGACTTTCCCACTCTTTGACACGTGGTACAGGAGTGACAGTAGTTCACCACATCTGTCCTCATTTTGGGCCAATAAAAGTAGTGAGACAGCCGGGCCTTGGTTTTGCTGACCCCCAAGTGTCCAGCAAGTGGAATCTCATGGGCGATCTGCAACAACTCACCCCTGAATTGGTAGGGGACGACCAGCTGTCTTCCCCTCAGCCACTCCTGTTGGGGTGTACAGGGAACTGTCTCCCAGTACAACCTCCTATGGTCCCACAATACCCTCTCCTTATCCGACTCGGAGGTGGGTTTCTCAGCGAGGCTCCTTAACGCCTCTAGGCTAGCATCTGAGTGCAGAGCTGCTTGAAACTCCTGGCTGGAGGAAGCCAGAAGTGAGGTTAAGGCCATGTCCTCACTGGGACCGGCTCTGGGTCCCTAACTGATTCCGTTATTCCTCTGTCCGAGGAGGGTCCAGAAGGCAGGGCGTTACTTGCGTTCTGGGCACTCTGACTGCGGGTAACAGCGGCTATATAGGCCGTCTCCCCGGGGAATAACACCGTCCCATCAGCCTGCGCGGCTATGCGTGCCACTTCCCCATCCTCCCCCATTACCTCAGGCGCAGTGCTACTTATGGGGCAGCTACCATCAGCCAGATCACCGTCTGTTGTGACACTGGTCGCTGGCACAGCACCACCTGCTTCATGGTCCCCGTGCCTCTCTCCATTACCCATAGCACTGACACTTGCTCCTGCTAGGGGATCTTCAGCAATATCACCCTGCAGCGTGACATGGCTGAGTTCTCCTGTACCTTCAAATACATCATCATCAGGTAAAGCTTTGACATTCACATTATCAGCATTAACCTTAACAACTGTATCAGATCGGGCAGGGGTGTCAGGGATATAATAAGCAAATATCCTCCCCAAATCAGATCCCAACAAAACATTTGCAGGCAGGTTTTCAGATACTCCCACTTCCTTCACCCCACTCCCCGCACCCTAATCAATAAAAACCTGGGCAAGGGGCATCGGACACCACCAATCCCGGTGACAGTCAGGGTCTTTCCTGGAATAAGCTCTTCAGCGGACTCCATTTCGGGTCGGATGAGGGTTCGTTCGGCCCCAGTGTCCTTGAGGCCTACAGTGACAGTATCCACCACAGTGACAGACTGCAAGTTTTCACAGACCCTCCCAACCGGCCCACCCACCAAAAGAATTGATGCATTAGGCCCTGGGACCTTGGATGGGGGGTTCTTCCTCTGCTTCTCTGGGCAAGTGGCGCTGAAATGACAAGTCTGGTTGCAGAAATAACACTTGCGGGCATCAGATGCAGGCCGGGCGTTGGTAACGGGGACAAGGCCTCCAGAAGGTCGGATGCTGGGGCAGGGATGGCGGTTGATGGCTTACCCCCTTTCCAGCTGGCAACGCCCGGCTTCCGCTCCTCCGGTTGGCCTTGTAGGTGTCTGCGATCTGCGCTGCTTTATTGGCATCTGGTGGCTCCCGATCCATTACCTCAGTCGGACACAGATGCAGGAACTGGTCTTTCACCATCAGGTCCTTTAACTGCTCAAAGGTGGTCGCTGACAGTCCTTGGATCCACTGCTTGAAGTTGGTTCTGAGCCCATGCACCACATCGCTGTAACTGTCGTGCGGTCCACGTTGGAGGTTCCGGAACTTTTTACAGTACACCTCAGGAGTCAGTTGGAACCTCTGGATTAGGGCCTGCTTAATGGCATCATAGTTCCCATCTAGGCCCTGAGGAAGAGCCACAAACACATCCAGAGCTTTGCCTCGCAGCCCTGCAGTTAAGTACCGGGCCCACTGGTCCACAGGCAGCTGGTACTGTCTGCAAGTCTTTTCAAAACCCCTTTGAAAGGTGTCGAGGTCGCTGTCCTTTAACATCACAGGAAAATGCTCTGGACGGGGTTTAAACAGGGTCGCATTGTTGGTCTCACCGTTCCGTGAGGTGGATGGTGAGATCCTGAGCTGGGCCATCTGCAGTTCATGGGCCTTCTGAGCTTGGGCCTGCCGCTCGGCCTCTCGCTCGGCTCTCTCTGCCTCTGACTGGGCTTGGGCCTCCGCTCGTCAGCCTCCTGGTGCTGCTGAATTACTTTCAGCCGTCCTTCATGATCCTCTGCAGGAAGTTGCTGTAGAGCCATCTGCAGATAAGGGTCCAGGCTGCCCTGGTCGCTGACGCGGCATGCGTCTACAGGTGGGACCCCTGCAGCAGTACTGTCCATATCTTGGCTGACCCCTGGCCCTGCTGAGGTCTGGAGAAGGGCTTGCTCTGCCTCCAGTTGCGCCAGCGCAGCAGCCATTTGTTCTTTGTTTTTGCCGAGGGGGTCCATGCCTTTGGTTATACATATTCCAATAAGAGTGTCCATTTTCTGCTGGCTGTACCAGAACTCCCCAACAATGACCTTGATCACCAAAATACAAATAGAAAGAAAAAACGAAGAAGGGTAGGGGTGACTGCTGCACATACAGTATTGTCTCAGATCTAATAAACACTGAGTTCAATCTTCAAAACTTTTGTGCAGGGTCCAGGTAAGAACCGTGCAAGTTTTTAGTGAGAGGAATGATTGCTCAAACCAGATCACTAATGTCCTATGATCCCACCGCTTGCCACCAATTGTCAGGAAAACTTGGTCAGACCTTGCAGCACTCTGGCACCCCCTTATCCTGCTGGTGAAACACGGTATTGACCGAGGATAAGCAACAGGGCGCAGCTGCTCTCATTTATGTCGACTATTGCGGCACGTGATGTGACAGGATGTATATATACCACCAGTTCCGTCCAGGAACGTATATATACCTCAATCCCACCACCCTCAACCACAATATCACATAAATACACCGTATGCTGCCACCACCGATCTCTTAACAGGTGGATCGGGTACCCGTTCGGTAACGTGAATTAGCGGGTGAGGAACGGGTTTGCTCAACATAGGACAAGAAGAACGAAGCTAGTAAATAATAATTTACTCCTGAAAGTTGGCAGTGTTTGCAAAAGATATACAAGATATTATAAAAGACAATTTACATATATGCATAAAACAGTTATTAAAATAAAAGGGGTAAATAATAGCAAAACCTGCGCCACGAGGTGATGGTCTCAGATTCTGTGGGGGGGACGGCTCCCCCGGAAATTAGGTGTGATTCCTCCACGCAGCTAGGAGTGCTTGCATCTGACGTCCCTGGGTCGGAATGAGCCAACATGGACGTTCTGGTTTTTAGTAAGGAGGCAAAACACTAGGACACACCCATGTTGTTTACCTCACACGGGGGCTCGGTTTTGTGAACCCACCCAGCTGCACAAGACATAAAAATCCTTCATCTTCCATATCTTGGTATGGGGGGGCCCACATCCAAGATGGATACATCATGTTTGCCGTCACCAATGTTCACGGAGATTGATATTTCTATGATGTTCAGAAGCTCAGAACCCATTTCCTAGGTTTCTGGTGGTTTCCCAGTTATGAAAGATACATCATAACTGGAAAAAGGTGAGCATCCCAAAAATGTGGTCCATGTGTTTGTGACAGTCATGTGCATTGTTAACCCCTTAACATTTGACGTACTAATACGCGTCTGTGCCCTGGGACTTAAGAGCCAGACCCGTATTAGTACGTCATGGCGATCGCGCGCGCATACAGGCTGTGCGGGCGCGATCGCCGCCGGGTGTCAACTGATTGTCACAGCTGACACCCGGTACTATGTGCAGGGAGCGGTCACGCACCGCTCCCAGCACATTAACCCCCGCGATGCTGCGATCGAAGTCGATCGCAGCATTGCGGTGGCAAGGGGAGGTGATCGCAGATACCTCCTCTTCCGGCTTCCAGCGCTGTCTGCCGTGGCTTCCAGGATGTTGCCATGATGACCCGATGTTGTCATGACAACATCCGGGTCACCAGACAGCAGGAAGATTTTTTGGACATGCGCAGTGCATCTCCAAAAATCTTCTCCCTGTCCAGCGCTGACAGCCTGCATGACACAGGGATGGTGCTGCATTCCTGTGCCATGCAGGCGATCAGAGAAAAAAAAGTGAAAGTCCCATAGTGGGACAAAGTAATAAAGTATAAAAACTATCAGAAAGTGAAAAAAAAAATAAAAAAAATTGTAAAAATATATATATATATAAAAAGAAAAATAAAAAAAAATAATCCACCAAAAATAAAAATATAATGTACCCATCAATGAATATTATTATATATAAAAAAAAAAAAACAATAAAAGTACACATATTTGGTATCGCCACGTCCGGAACAACCAGACCTATAAAACTGTCCCACTAGTTAACCCCTTCAGTGAACACGTTAAAAAATAAAAATAAAAAACGAAGCAAAAAACAATGCTTTATCACCATACCGCCAAACAAAAAATGGAATAACACGCAATCAAAAAGACAAATATAAATAAAAATGGTACAGCTGAAAAAGTCATCTCGTCCCGCAAAAAACAAGCTGCCATACAGCTCCATCAGCCAAAAAATAAAAAAGTTATAGCTCTCAGAATAAAGCTATGCTAAAAAATAATTTTTTCTATAAAATTGCTTTTATTATGTAAAAGTGCAAAACATAGAAATACGATATAAATGTGGTACCGCTGTAAACGTACTGACCCGAAGAATAAAGCTGCCTTATCAATTTTACCACACGCGGAACAGAATAAAAAAAAAAAAAAAAAAACAATTCCTGAATTGTTGTTTTTTGTTTATTCTGCCTCCAAAAATCGGAATAGAAAGCGATCAAAAAATGTCACGTGCCTGAAAATGGCACCAATAACAACGTCAACTCATCACGCAAAAAAAAAGCCGTCAAATGACTGTCTGCCAAAATCTGGAAAAATTATAGCTCTCAAAATATGGCGATGCAAAAACTAGATTTTACAAAAAATGCGTCTTTTAGTGTGTGACAGCTGTCAGTCATAAAAACCCCATATGATTCTGGTATCTCTGTAATCACACCGACCTGAAGAATAAGGTCATCTAATCACTTATACCGCATGAGGAACGGCGTAAAAAATAAACTCTCGAGTTGTGCTAGGGTTAGGGTTGTGCTACGGTTAGGGTTGTGCTACGGTTAGGGTTGTGATGGGGTTGGGATTTTTTTCAAAAGTAAGAAAAAAAGATGACGATATGGCGACTAGTGTTGAGCGCAAGTGCTCGCTACTTGAGTTTGCATCGGGTGTTCTGGTATGCATTGAGTATCGTGGGTATTTGAGTGACATGCTCGAGTCTCCGCCCCATATGCTTCACGGCCCAAAAAACTTTGCGGGGATTGCCTGCCATGCACGAGCGATCCCTGCATGGTTTTTTTTGGGTGTCTAATAACCGTGAAACATCCGGGCTGGGACTCGAGCATTTCACTCAAGCACACGCAGTACATGGTGCATACCTGAGTACCCGATGCAAACTCAAGTAGCGAGCACTTGCGCTCAAGACTAATGACAACTTATTCAATATGATGACCTAATGTTATCAAATTCTGTGTCGTACCTCCAAATGCAACATGGTGTCCACTAACAAATTGTCGGCTCAAATTGTTAGCGGACACCATGTTGCATTTGGAGAGTCCCTGTGTGCCCAAACATTGGAGCTCCCCCACAAGTGACCCCATTTTGGAAACTAGACCCCCCAAGGCACCTATCTAGGTGCATAGTGAGCACTTGGAACCCTTAGGTGCTTCACAAATTGATTCATAAAAATGGAAAAGTATTTTTTTTCCACTTTTTCATTTTTACGAATCAATTTGTGAAGCACCTGGGGGTTCCAACTGCTCACTATGCATCTAGATAGGTGCCTTGGGGGGTCTAGTTTCCAAAATGGGGTCACTTTGTGGGGGAGCTCCAATGTTTGGGCACATCAGGGGCTCTCCAAACACAATATGGCGTCCGCTAATTATTCAAGCAAATTTTACAATCAAAAAGTCAAATGGCGCTCCTTCCCTTCCGAGCCCTGCCGTGAGCCCAAACAGTGTTTTTTCCCCACATATGGGGTATCTGCGTGCCCAGGGGAAATTGCACAACAAATTTTATGTAGATACAAGTCTGTACATCAGTACAGGGGAGAACACAAGAGCGGTGTATGATCCGAGCTGCGGTAATACATTATACCTGTATAACAATTGGCGCAGGCTTTGGCACTTTCCGGTCTCCTTTCAGAGGCTGCCCGTTCTTCTGGGTCATTACTTGCTTGTTGCCATTTCCTAGAGCTTTTCTTGATGTTTTCCCACATGATACAGAACCGCGCACTTTGTCCTGGTTGCTTTTGACAAGTGACTTTACTTTAGGGAAATATAGATCATGTGAGGACGGTTCCTGAGCCAACCATGTGGAGCATCAATGGGCATGAAAGTGAAAGATTGCCAACACCAAAGCTGCAGAGGCAAAAGTCTTCCAATACACAAGGAACAGAATTATGCCCACCTGGATGTCAGGTGTACTAGTAATCCCAGCACCCAACCCTCATGCCCAAAAGGACTACGTCATTTCTGCACTAAAAGTATTTCACGTGTCAAAACCCCACTGAAGTGGCACTTTAACCCCTTACCAACATGATTTGCAGTTACATCATATGCCAGCTCTGACTTCTTGCCTGGAAGATGATGGTTGTGATATTTAGCCATCATCTGCCTTTAATAGCCACATGTAGAGCAGAGCTCCACCTGTTAGAGATGGACAGCAGCATTAACAGCGAACTGAGAAGGGAGTCATGCCATGTGCCCAACTGTGCCCCTGTAACACGATCGTGGGATGCCATCACTGCCAGGAAGGAGTCTGCTGAAAAGACCCATGCCTGTCATGACAGATCTGTGAATGCTGGCTATATACTGCAGTATTGCTGTACATAACACAAGAAGCCAGATGATTGCATGTTCACGTCCCCTAAGGCTATGTGCCCACGATGCAGAAATGCTCCGGATTTTTCCTGAGCCTTTCTGCATCTCTCCTGGCAGACAAAACGCATGCGGATTGTACATGCGTTTTTCCTGCCAGGGACATGCGGATGTGAAGCATTCTTCACATGCATTTCTGCATGCGGGTTGACAAGCGCTTTTCAAGCGATTTTAGCATCACTTGGAAAGTGCTTGTCAACTTGGTCACACTATATAAATCCATGCAAATGGAGTGTGACCCGAGAGAATGTCAAAAAAATAAAAAATAAATCTATACTTACCTTGCGATGGCCCCCGGAGTCTTGCTTCACTCGGTGCCGACTGCCGGCAGATCGCGGTACAGTGCACTGAAGGACCTGCCGACGTCAGCGTCGCGTGACCAGTCACAAGAATATGACGTCAGCGCAGGTCCTTCAGTCCATCGCGATTTGCCGGCATGAGAGGAGGAGCGCAACGGGGGCCGCCAGAAGGTAAGTATCATATTTATTTTTTATTTTATTCTTTTTTTCACAGTTTCTATGGTACCTGGGTCTGGAGGAGAGTCTTCTCTCCTCTAGACCTGGGTACCATCCGCACATTGGAACACGTGGATTGCGCATCTACAAATACAGTGATGCGTAGTCCATGCGTTCTAATGCAAGTCAATGGCGTATAGCAAATGTGGTGCCAATATTCAAAAAGGGGACAAAAACTGAACTTGGAAATTATAGGCCAGTAAGCTTAACCTTTACTGTGGGTAAAATCCTGGAGGGTTTCCTAAGATATGCTATGATAGAGTATCTGAAGAAGAATAACCTCATGACCCAATATCAACATGGGTTTATGAGGGACCGTTCCTGTCAAACTAATCTGATCAGTTTTTATGAGGAGGCAAGTTCTGGACTGGACCAAGGAAATGCAGTGAATGTTGTGTATATGGACTTTTCAAAAGCTTTTGATACGGTTCCACACAAAAGGTTGATACATAAAATGAGAACATTGGGGATAGGGGAAAATATATGTATGTGGGTTAAGAATTGGCTCAGTGATAGGAAACAAAGGGTGGTTATTAATGGAAAACACTCAGACTGGGTCTCAGTTAACAGTGGGGTACCACAGGGGTCAGTATTGGGCCCCCTTCTTTTTAACATTTATTAATGACCTTGTAGGGGGCATATAGAGTAATATTTCAATATTTGCAGATGACACTAAACTCTGCAGGGTAATCAATACAGAGGAGGACAATTTTATATTACAGGAGGATCTATGTAAACTAGAAGCTTGGGCTGATAAATGGCAAATGAGCTTTAATGGGGATAAATGTAAGGTAATGCACTTGGGCAGAGGAAATAAAATGTATAATTATATACTTAATTGTAAAACACTGTGCAAAACTGGAACTGAAAAAGACCTGGGTGTATTGGTGGACGACAAGCTCACGTTTAGTGGCCAGTGTCAGGCAGCTGCTGCAAAGGCAAATAAAATAATGGGATGCATTAAAAGAGGCATAGATGCTCATGAGGAGAACATAATTTTACCTCTATACAAGTCACTAGTGCGACCACACTTAGAATACTGTGTACTGGTCTCCGGTATATAAGAAAGACATGGCTGAACTAGAGCGGGTGCAGAGAAGAGCGACCAAGGTTATTAGAGGACTGGGGGGTCTGCAATACCAAGACAGGTTATTACACTTGGGGTCATTTACTGTGGAAAAAAGTAGGCTTAGAGGTGATCTTATTACTATGTACAAGTATATGAGGGGACAGTACAAAGACCTTTCTACTGATCTTTTTACTCTGAGGCCTGAGACGGGGACAAGGGGGGCATCTTCTACGTCTGGAGGAAAGAAGGTTTAATCATAATCACAGACGGGGATTCTTTACTGTAAGAGCAGTGAGACTATGGAGCTCTCTGCCGCATGATGTTGTAATGAGTGATTCACTGTTAAAATTTAAGAAGGGCATGGATGCCTTTCTTGAAAAGTATAATATTGCAGGTTATAAATACTAGATTCCTTGATAGGGCGTTGATCCAGGGAACTAGTCTGATTGTCGTATGGAGTCGGGAAGGAATTTTTTTCCCCAATGTGGAGCTTGGTGTTTGCCACATGGGTTTTTTTTGCCTTCCTCTGGATCAACATGTTAGGCTATGGGTTGAACTAGATGGACTTAGTCTTCCTTCAACCTTAAAAACTATGTTACTATATAATGGTGGCGAAAACGCAGCACTTCCGCAAAATAATTGGTAGTGCTGTTTTTTTTTCCGCAATGATAATCCGCAGCGGAAATTTCCACAGCATGTGCACAGCACATGCGGATCATCATTGGGGAACATGGCAGGCCTTCTACCATGCGTTTTTTAAGCATTTCTGCAGCGTTTTTGCCGCTGCGGAAACACTTAAAAAGGAATCGTGGGCACACAGCCTAAGGGGACAAAAAGGAAAAAGTTTAATCTGAACATTCAAATCACTCCTGCCCCTCTATGACCCATTTTAAAATAAAACATATGGGCGTTATCCAATCAAAATATAAAAATAATTAACCTGATCAGTGAACGGCATAAAAACAAAAACCCTCATATGGCTGTATTGACAGAAAAATAAAGCTACTGCTCTTAGAAGAATAAGAAAAATGCAGAGCCGGGAAATAACATGGTCAGGAAGGGGTTAAATTCTGCCACTTCTATAGAAAATTGAACCCATTTCGCTGACTGCCTTCAATGGCAGCCAAATAAGGCAGAGGGTTAGAGGAATACCGACCTTATATTGTAGACTTCTAGGATGCTTAAGAAGTGGACAATCCCTTTAAGCTACATTGTGCAGACAAAGCCATGGCAGTGTAGAAGGCCGACAAGATCTCAGTGGAAAGGCTGCAGGTTTGCGTCTGCATTAGGCAAGTTATAGAGGTAGAAGTGTTGGGACCTTGTTGCTGTGCAGGTAGAATCTGGAGCCTCGGCCCCGTCCTGCGGAGCCCATACTACAGGGAGGAGGAGCAGCGCCATGTGTAGTAATCTGAGCAGGATAGTCAGTGTTCAGCCAGCACTGATGGAGACTGACACCCCAACTCATTACCCAATACATGACCGGCTTAAAGAACCTCTCCCATCAGAGCTTATCCTCTTACTATATTGTAATCAGATTATACAGCACTGTACTTACAGCTGCTCATTATTAGTGTTGAGCCACCCCCGTAGTGTTCGAGTTCGGTTCGGTTCGTCGAACACCCGTGTGTTCGCCGAACTGTTCGTCGAACTGTTCGTCGAACACCTTCGAACACCGTTAAAACCAATGGCAGGCAAACAAAAACACATAGAAACACATAGAAAACACCTTCAAAGGTGTCCAAAAGCTGACAAACTGCTCAGAAGACACAACTAACACATGGAAAAGTGACAAGTACATATAGTCATGCGAAAAGAAAAGAGGTGGAGGAGTAAAAGGAGGGGGAGACGCAGATATAGGCATGTCATGCCCTTCTAAAATCCAAAAAGTGAGAAGCCGAGACGGCCAGTCCGCTCCTGCCCGTGCCACCTCCGTGTCGCCGGGTTTGTGCCAGAGCTGCGGTGAACCCTGACGGCCAGCCCCCCTCTCCCAATACTGGTGCCTGTCCGCTGGTGGGTCGAGAGAGCCCCCCTGTGGTGGAGGCAGCTCTAAGCTTTTTAATTTAAATTGTCCCTCTAATTTGAATGAATACACTTTAAATCCATTTACAAGGATCTATTGGAGGGCAAGTCTCATGCCAGCAGCCGCGTAATTCCAGCTCCAGTAGCGTCCACTAAAGCTGCTGCAGTTAAAAAGCTTTTATAAGGATCGAGCTCGGCTGTCCACCGCAAGGCATCCTAGTGCCAGTCCCAGCCCCTATGCCTTGGGGTGCCTCCTGATGCTCTTCACTAAGTATCCCGTGGTCCCGAAGCATTTCCTTTGAAAAAATTAAGTGTCCAAACTACAGGTGGTGTAGCTTGCTTAACAGCCGGGATAATCCGCTGACTAGCAGACACTGCTACTAGGCACAAAGTATTTCCTGGGCTAGATGCAGTTAAAAATTTGTAAGTAGATACTCTCGTTGGATGCTGAGAAAGCATTCCATAGAGTCTCCTGGCACGCCATATATGATTCTCTTAAAAAGCTTGGGGTAGGGGTCTAGGGGACCCTTTTATAGCCAAAATCACGGCCCTGTATCACAATACGTCACCTAGGCTGAAGATAAATGGAACTGTAGCACCGAGGGCTCGGTTGCTACAGACGTATTGCACCTCACCCAGAGGTGTGATATCTCACTCTCAGATAAGGATGGAGTGTGGATCAGGACCCGACACCTGCATGCATTACACCACATTGCCGTGGGGCAGGGCGACCAATATGCCCCTGAGATGGGCACGACAGTCCCTGTCCCTGGCTGGAGTGGGGGGAGGGAACACTGAGGAAGGGGAACCCTGCAGTGCAGGAGCAGGGAGGAAGCAGTTCCTGGGTGCATTGAGAAGGGAGTATAAAAGGTGGGCACCATCTTAGTTCAGTGCAGAGAAGTCTGAGCAGAAGTGGCAGGGAGCAGGGGCTCTGCATGAGCTCTGCTCCGGAGGCGGGCCTAGTAACAGAGGCCCAGGCCTGCAAGAGGGAGAAGGAAGGAAGAGGAGCGGAGAAGGCTCCAGGAACGAGGAATGAAGGGATCCCAGGGGTGCGGACGGGCGAGTCGCCACCGCACGCCCGAATCCACCTGCGTGGAGGGGTCAGGCCAAAGGGGGAGACCGGTCCCCGAACTAGTGGAGGCAGGAAACGACCCTCAGCTAGAAACCGGAGGCTCTGACATTTTATGTGGCGCAGCCCCTTGCTCCACCCGCTAGGAAGGCACCACATAGGGTCAGGGAAACTGGCGCCAAGTTTACCAAGAGGAGGCCCGAGGCAGCCGGACAGAAGTGTTGGTAAGAAAGGCCAGACAAAGGACACACAAAGGGGGTCCTGTGAAGCGCTCCAAAGTTATCTGGGAGTTGTCTGAGCCCCTCACCTGGTGAGCACAGTACGACGTGGGCAGCCGTTACCTGCAGACGTGGTCTGGATAATAAGAACTGTGAGTAAAGGCCCTGAACTGCATCACTGACTCCGTGTCGTTACTGCTGCTGCCCTGCACCATCACCCCCATCCTCCGCATACACTGCCCTGAGGCTATACTCCTCCCGTGGGGAGTTATGCTACGCTCTGCTGCACCCACAACACCAGCCTTAGCGGTCTGCCCTGTAGCGGCGGTTCACTCTGACCGCAATCCACGGGTGGCGTAGTCGGACATTTAAACATCAAAACCACATAAATAGTTCCGCCACTGGTTTGACCGCCCTGAGCCACGGAACCGGATCGCCGCCACGAAGACTACAACCACCAGCATCCACCAAAAAGGGTCCGGCTCCGGGTGTCCCAAGGCCCAGGGGGTGCGTCAGAACATTTTCATCACCTTTCACAATCACCAATGGGACAAGGCAGGGATGTCCTCTGTCCCCTCTCTTATACATCCTAGTGACGGAGCACCTGCTCTCATCAATTCGCCATAACCCCAATATTAGGTGGATTGAGGTGGGAGGCACCGAGTACAAGTGCTCTCTATTTGCTGATGATGTCCTAGTATATATCACTCAATCACATATATCCATCCATGCTGTTATGGCTGAAATAGATCACTTTGTTACATGGTAAAATTTTAAAATCAATGCAGCGAAGTCTGAGGCCCTCGATGTCTCCCTCCCTAAATCCATATAGGATTCCATCCAGTCCAACTTTCCCTTTGCCTGGCCCTCACAGGGTATCAAATACTTAGGAATTCCTATTCATAGAGACCTCTCCCATCTATGTTATCTTAATTTTGGGCCCTTTATTGAACAATTCCATACAGACCACGGTTGGCAAGTTAGAACTGTAAGATTCACTACGTGAACCACTGGTGTTTTGTGGAAAAGCACATGTACACCGCGTTCCAAATTATTATGCAAAAAGTGTTTAGGAGTGATAAGGGAAGAATTTGTTTGTTTGTCAGTTAAACTCATTGATGGTGATGTGTGTCAGGGCTCTTTATATCACTGTAAGCAATTGCAGACACCTGTGCTAATTAGTTTGGCAGGTGTGTCCAATGAAAGGCAAGACTACTTAAGAAGGCTCTCTCACATTATTAAGCAGCCTACATTTTCTGCCAAAATGGGAAAGAAAAAGGATGTGTCGGCTGCTGAGAAGCAACAAATTGTGGAGTGTTTAGGTCAAGGCATGACTACAATCAACATTGTGCGATGGTCAGGATGAAGTGTCTTGGCAATCAAGAAGTATGTAGCTGATTCACAGTACACACGTGTGCGTGCTGATAAGGGCAAATTGAGGACTCTTTCCTACAGGCAATTACGTCAGGTTGAAAGAGCAGCGGCAAAAAAGCCTTGTCATAGCAGCAGACAAGTTTTTGAAGCTGCTTGTGCCTCCAACGTCCCCCGAACAACAAGATGCAGGGTCCTTCAGAGGTTTGCAGCTGTGCATATGCCATCCTGTCGACCTCCTCTATCCACTTCACACAAGCAGAAACGGCTCCAGTGGGCCAAACATTACATGAAGACTGATTTCAAAACTGTTTTGTTCACGGATGAGTGCCGTGCAGCGCTCGATGGTCCAGATGAATGGAGTGGAGGATGGCTGGTTGATGGACACCCCACGCAAACACAGCTACAGCGCCAACAAGGAGGAGGTGGAGTAATGTTTTGGGCTGGAATCATGGGGAGAGAGATTGTCGGCCCCTTTAGGATCCCTGAAGGCGCTAAAGATGAACTCCATAATGTATGTGGATTTTCTCAAAGAGCACTTCCTGCCATGGTTCAAGAAGAAGAACCGTGTATTTCACAGCAAGATCATTTTTCTGCATGATAATGCACCATCTCATGCTGCACATAAAACATCTGCATCTCTGGCTGATATGGGCATAAAAGGGGACAAACTTATGGTGTGACCCCCATGCTCCCCTGACCTCTACCCCATTCAGAACCTTTGGAGCATCATTAAAAGGAGTGTCTATGATGGCGGGAGGCAGTTCACATCTAAGCAACAGCTCTGGGAGGGTATTCTGTCCTCATGCAAAACAATTGAAGCAGAAACCATCCAAAACCTGACAAATTCAATGGACGAGAGAGTTCAGAAGCTCCTTTCGAACAAGGGGTCCTATGTGAAAATGTAACATCACCTAGAATAAAGTTTTGAGTTGAAAACTGTTTGATTTCAGTTTCTAACAACCTGCTAATGCTTATAATTTCAAAAATGACCATTTTTTTGGTCTTTATTAAAATGAAAAGGTTGATCGAAAAGTTTGGGGGATCTAAGAGTGTGGCAACCCAGTAGTCATGATTACTTCGAATTCTGACAATATGAGGGTCATGCTGCAGGTAGTGCAGCAAGAAGGCACTTATGTGTCTTGCGCATCTCGGAGCCCCAAAATTATTTTCCGGGCTAGATGCAGCTAAAAATTATTTTTAATTTTAAATCTGGTGAAGCTTATTATAGATGGCCTAATAGGATCAGTGCTGCACACTGCTACAAAGCCCAAATTATTTTCCAGTCAAGATACAGATAAACATGATTAGTAATTTGAAAGCTTAAAACGGTTGGTAGGGTGATTTTAACCAATCATCAAGCTTTTACTCTCCCCAGGATGACACAGGGGTAGAAAAGTCGTTTCGGATCCATGATTTGTTCATCTTTATGAACGTGAGTCTGTCTACATTATCAGTGGAGAGCCGCGTGCGCTTATCTCTCAGCACACCACCAGCAGCGCTGAACACACGTTCAGACAGAACGCTGGCTGCGGGGCATGACAAGATCTCCAAGGCGTAAGTGGCTAGCTCCGGCCATTTATCCAGATTGGAAGCCCAAAAAGAGCAAGGGTCCAGTGACACAGTCGTGGCTTCAATGTTTACTTGGAGATACTCCTGTACCATCGTCTCTAGGCGTTGACTATGTGTCAGACTTCTTGTCTCCTGTGGCCTTGCAAAGGATGGGCTAAAAAAGTGGTGAAATGATTCCGCAAAATTGATGTTACCAGCAGATACTGTGGTTCTGTTACGGTTTGAGTGCTGAACACTCGACGGTCCCACGGTTGGCAAGTTGGAACTGTGAGATTCACTACGTGCACCACTGGTATTTTGTGGAAAAGCACATGTAAGATTCTGCAACAGTCTCTGCTGATACTCCTGCATGCGTGCATCCCTTTCTATGGCAGGAATAATTTCTGCAAATTTTCTTTTGTACCGGGGATCTAACAGTGTGGCAACCCAGTAGTCAGGATTATTTCTAATTCTCACAATTCGAGGGTCATGTTGCAGGTAGTGCAGCAAGAAGGCACTCATGTGTGTTGCGCATCCAGGAGCACCAAGTCCCTGTTGTGTTGGTGGCGAGGTAACAATCATGCTTCCTTCCTCTGTCCTCTCCCCCCAACCTCGCACAACAGAAATGTGATCAAGGTCTCCCTCATCTGATGAGTCTTCCATCAGTTCGTCCTCCACTTCTTCCTGGGCTCCTGCACCTTCCTCACTAGTTTGGCTGCTACCATGCGCCCTGGTAAAATCATCTCCCCCACCCTCACATGCCTGCCGCCCTGGTGCTGCCGACCGTCTGGACCTTGCAGATGTTAGCCCTTCCGCATACAACTCCTCCTCCTCTACTTCCTCCACCTCCTCTTGTGCCACCACCTGACTCCGAATTCTGTTTAACATGTGCTCCAGCATGTAAATCACCGGAATAGTCATGCTGATAATGGCATCGTCAGCACTAAACATCTTCGTCGCCATTTCAAAACTGTGCAGAAGGGTGCATAGGTCCCTGATCTGAGACCACTCCTCCAGCGTGATTTGCCCCACCTCTGAATCTCGTTGGCCCAGGCTATACGTCAGAACGTATTGCACCAGGGCTTGTCGGTGCTGCCACAGTCGCTGCAACATGTGCAGAGTTGAATTCCACCGGGTAGGCACATCGCATTTTAGCCGGTGAAGTGGCAGGCCCAACGACTTCTGTAGAGATGTAAGTCGCTGAGCTGCGGGATGCGAACGGCGGAAGTGAGCACACAGCGACCGTGCCCTCTGCAGAAGGCCATCTAGTCTGGGATAGTGGGCTAAAAATTGCTGGACAACCAGGTTCAACACGTGAGCCATACAAGGCACGTGTGTGACATTGCCCCGGCGAAGGGCCGCACCCAGGTTTGCAGCATTGTCGCACACGGCCTTCCCTGGTTTCAGGTCCAGTGGAGACAACCATTCATGAAATTGGTTCTCCAGAGCTGACCACAACTCCTCAGCTGTGTGACTCACATTTCCCAGACATTTCAATGTAAAAACCGCCTGATGACGTTGAGCCCTACTGCCAGCATAGTAAGGAGGTGTGCAGGATCCCTTCTGCGCAGTTAGAAAGCTTGTGGCATGACCAGACAGGCTTTGGGTGCAGGTGGAAGACTGAGAGGAGGTTGAGGAGGCAGAAGCAGTGGAGGAAAAATGACATAAAGAGGATTGACGCACAACTCGTGGGGACGGCAAGACTTGGACAGCAGCCCCTTGTCCTGCTGTCACCATAGTTACCCAGTGCCCAGTCAGCGACATGTAACGCCCCTGTCCATGCCTACTCGTCCAAGTGTCTGTGGTGAAATGCACCCTGTCACACACAGAGTTTCTCAAAGAAGCGGTGATGTTGTGTGCGACATGCTGGTGGAGCGCAGGCACACCTTTCTTTGAGAAGTAGTGCCGACTGGGCATCTGGTACTGGGGCACTGCGACGGACATAAGGTCTCGAAAATCCTCTGTGTCCACCAGGCGGAAAGGCAGCATTTCTGTAGCCAAGAGCTTGCAGATGGTGAAATTCAACCTCTTAGCTTTCTCATGGCTAGGAGGAAATGGTCTTTTACTTGTCCACATCTGAGGGACCGAGGGCTGGCTATTGTGCTTAGACGGGGTTGATAAGGGTGTCCCCGGCAAACTGCCGGTCTGTGAGGAAGATGCAGGCGGACATGTTAGGTTGCCTTGATCCAAAGGTGGTGCTATCGATGTCGGACAGCGCTCAAGACCAGCTGGTGTTACCACCTCCAAAGAAAATGATGACCTGCCAATCACGCTGGCTGTTGCGGGTAAAGAGGTGGCAGGTCTGCGCCCCAAAACAGGTGTGACTGCTGTCCCCCCAGTCACAGAGGATGAAGAGGCCGCGGATGCACAAGATATGGCAGACGGTGGTTGGCCCGGCCGGCTAGACCGCATTGTAGCACACTGAGCTTCCCACTGCAACTTATGCTTCATGTCCATGTGCCGGTTCATGCATGAAGTACTCAAACTATGTATTTTTTGGCCTCTACTTAGCTTTTGCTGACAAATGTTACAGATAACACGAGTTGGGTCATCTTTATCGATCTGAAAAAATGCCCAGGCTATGCAAGGCTTAGCACCCATGCGACCTGAAGAGCCACCACGACTTGTGGTGAGAGGCAGAGTTGTGTTTGAGGATGCAGTTGTTGACGTGCTTCCAGTACTACGTCTCTGTCCAGGAAGGCGCAACCTGACCTCGTCGTCACTAGCATCTTCCTCCACCTCCTCTGCTGACCTCATCTCTTGGCTGACTGTGGGTTGACAGTAAGTGGGATCTCCGACCTCATCATCATCACCCTGTGCGTTATCACACCCGTCGTCCTCAGAGCCAACCTGTTCCTGCCCTGACAAAAAACTAAAGTTGTCGCTCCAATCAGGTATTTGAGTCTTATCATCGTCTTTCTCATTGTCTCCACCAACAGGAGTTACAGTTTGGGAATGAGGGTCTACATTATGGTCAGAACCTTCTGCGTCTGGTCCTGGATCCGACTCATAAAGATTCTGGGCATCAGTGCAGATCATTTCCTCGTCTGGATTCACAGAAGCGCTGGAGTCGACCTCTGATTCCCAGGCTATAGTATGAGTAAACAGCTCTGCAGACTCAACCATCTGTTCTACCTCATACTCAGACGGGCAGCTGGAGATTTGGGAGCTGTGAGGAAGCAAGTGCGATTTGGGTGACACCTTTGAGGACTGGAGTATTTGTGATGTTGAAGTTGATGTGGAGGAGAGCCCACTTAAAGGAGCACTTGATATCCGTTGAAGCACCTGCTGTTTTTGTGCCTCATCTGGAATTTGTAGCGATTGGCGTGGCCGTAAGAAAGGGATCTTATCACATTGTCCGCTAAAAGAAGTAGACATTTTAGTTTGGCTGGAAGATGGTCTTTCTTCTGCACCTACCCCACGGACACAACCTTTTTTCCCCTTCCCAACACGCCTATTCCCCTTTCCACCAGCAGCAGGCCTTTTTCCACTCATTTTGGTGGTTAACTAATTCACAACTCTGGAGTTGTTTGCACAAAAAAACAATGGATGGTAACCGAGCAGAGCTGAGTGGCCAAACTGTGGTATTAGGCCAAAACTATTGGCTGGGTTAGATGCAGAAAAAAATTATTTTTAATTTGCAACCTGATGGAGGTCAGTATAGATGGACTAATAGACCAAGTCCCACACACCGCTAGAAGCCCAAATATTTTTTCAGAGCTAGATGCAGAAATTTTTTTTATTCAATTTGCAACCTGATGGAGGTCAGTATAGATGGACTAATAGACCAAGTCCCACACACTGCTAGAAGCCCAAATATTTTTTCAGAGCTAGATGCAGAAAAAAATTATTTTTAATTTGCAACCTGATGGAGGTCAGTATAGATGGACTAATAGACCAAGTCCCACACACCGCTAGAAGCCCAAATATTTTTTCAGAGCTAGATGCAGAAAAAAATTATTTTTAATTTGCAACCTGATGGAGGTCAGTATAGATGGACTAATAGACCAAGTCCCACACACCGCTAGAAGCCCAAATATTTTTTCAGAGCTAGATGCAGAAAAAAATTATATTCAATTTGCAACCTGCTGGAGGTCAGTATAGAAGGACTAATAGAACAAGTCCCACACACTGCTAGAAGCCCAAATATTTTTTCAGAGCTAAATGAAGAAAAAAATTATTTTTAATTTGCAACCTGATGGAGGTCAGTATAGATAGACTAATAGACCAAGTCCCACACACTGCTAGAAGCCCAAATATTTTTTCAGAGCTAGATGCAGAAAAAAATTATTTTTAATTTGCAACCTGATGGAGGTCAGTATAGATGGACTAATAGACCAAGTCCCACACACTGCTAGAAGCCCAAATATTTTTTCAGAGCTAGATGCAGAAAAAAATTATTTTTAATTTGCAACCTGATGGAGGTCAGTATAGATGGACTAATAGACCAAGTCCCACACACCGCTAGAAGCCCAAATATTTTTTCAGAGCTAGATGCAGAAAAAAATTATATTCAATTTGCAACCTGCTGGACGTCAGTATAGAAGGACTAATAGAACAAGTCCCACACACTGCTAGAAGCCCAAATATTTTTTCAGAGCTAAATGAAGAAAAAAATTATTTTTAATTTGCAACCTGATGGAGGTCAGTATAGATGGACTAATAGACCAAGTCCCACACACTGCTAGAAGCCCAAATATTTTTTCAGAGCTAGATGCAGAAAAAAATTATTTTTAATTTGCAACCTGATGGAGGTCAGTATAGATGGACTAATAGACCAAGTCCCACACACCGCTAGAAGCCCAAATATTTTTTCAGAGCTAGATGCAGAAATTTTTTTTATTCAATTTGCAACCTGATGGAGGTCAGTATAGATGGACTAATAGACCAAGTCCCACACACTGCTAGAAGCCCAAATATTTTTTCAGAGCTAGATGCAGAAAAAAATTATTTTTAATTTGCAACCTGATGGAGGTCAGTATAGATGGACTAATAGACCAAGTCCCACACACTGCTAGAAGCCCAAATATTTTTTCAGAGCTAGATGCAGAAAAAAATTATTTTTAATTTGCAACCTGATGGAGGTCAGTATAGATGGACTAATAGAACAAGTCCCACACGCTGCTAGAAGCCCAAATATTTTTTCAGAGATAAATGAAGAAAAAATTATTTTTAATTTGCAACCTGATGGAGGTCAGTATAGATGGACTAATAGACCAAGTCCCACACACTGCTAGAAGCCCAAATATTTTTTCAGAGCTAGATGCAGAAAAAAATTATTTTTAATTTGCAACCTGATGGAGGTCAGTATAGATGGACTAATAGACCAAGTCCCACACACCGCTAGAAGCCCAAATATTTTTTCAGAGCTAGATGCAGAAAAAAATTATATTCAATTTGCAACCTGCTGGAGGTCAGTATAGAAGGACTAATAGAACAAGTCCCACACACTGCTAGAAGCCCAAATATTTTTTCAGAGCTAAATGAAGAAAAAAATTATTTTTAATTTGCAACCTGATGGAGGTCAGTATAGATGGACTAATAGACCA
Organism: Phyllobates terribilis; assembly: GCF_046119375.1. NCBI lineage: Eukaryota > Metazoa > Chordata > Amphibia > Anura > Dendrobatidae > Phyllobates > Phyllobates terribilis. The sequence goes on from NW_027362899.1 coordinate 4,330,314, forward strand.
AGTCCCACACACTGCTAGAAGCCCAAATATTTTTTCAGAGCTAGATGCAGAAAAAAATTATATTCAGTTTGCAACCTGATGGAGGTCAGTATAGATGGACTAATAGAATGATGCTATGCCCAAAAGATTTTACTTCACTAGGTGCAGTAAAAAAATTGGTATTCTATACACAGGTGGTATATCTTGCAACACAGATAGGCTACTCCACTGACTAACACACTCTGCAATAGGCCAAAAAGGATTAGCTTTGCTAGATTCAGCCAAATGCTGTGAAAAAAACTTGCACAGCACTGGCACAGACCTGCCTGGCAAAAACTGATAGGAACTCATGTAACCTAGTCCTGAAAAGGACTCCAATTACAATTAGTCTTTACTCCCACAATCTATCTATTTAAGAGCACAGACCTGCCTGATAAAAGTCGTAGGAAATGCTGTAACCTAGTCCTTAAAAGGACTGCAATCACAACTATTCCCTACTCCCAAGCTATCTGTATATTTGTGCGAAAATTGGCTTGAAATTAACAAGGTATAGCGCACACAGCAACAGCGGTGCCGTCTAACACGCAGCTGCAGCAGTGAGAAAATGGTGGCGACGGGGAAAATGGCTTGGTCTTATAGGGCAAGGACATGTGACATACACTGCCAATCACACATGCCCTTGCTTGTGTGAAAAAAAGCACTTCGCTCCGTGTGTGCGCTGCTGATAGGCTGACAGATTGCACCTCCCCACTGCAAATGCGGGAAAGAGAAAAAAAAATGGAGATCTTCATTGTTCCTGCAGAGATCCATCCCCTGCCCCTCCCCCCGCCCCGCTGTACACTCAAACTGCGTATTAACATTAATTTTCATCATTACTGAGAAAAAATCCAGTTATGATTTTGGTGCACGAACAGTTATCGAACATAACCTCGAACAGCCGAATTTTTCTCAAATTGTTCGTGTTCGCCGACCGGCTCGAACACCGCCCAAAACAGCTCGAATTTGAGATTGGCGAACAGTTCGAGTAGAACAACGCTCATCTCTACTCATTACTCTTGCTCAGTCCTTGCGTAACTACTTTGGGCGCTATATTGTATGCCCCTGCCATCCGTTCCTTCCATTTCCGAACGTACTCCTGATACAATCTGTAAGTCTCTGACACCGGAGTATGGAACATGATGTCGATTGGCAGTCTTGGCGACCGTCCATACAATAGGAAAAAGGGTGAGCAACCCGTTGGACTTTGCACAGTTATAGGCATGTACCACTTTTGACAGAGAACTCTTCCAGTCTTTCTTCTCATCAGCAGTTAAAGTGCGCAACATTGACAATAATGTTTGGTTAAAACATTCCACTTGTCCATTACCTTCTGAGTGATAGGGCGTTTTGTGGGATCTCTGAATTCTACAGTACTTTCCGAGCTTGGCAAAGAGCTGGTTCTCAAATTCTCTTTCTTGGCCGTGGCGTAACCTTGTAGTGAACCCAAACCTCACAGCAAAATCATTGAAGATCTTCTCTGCCGCTGTTCGACCCGATGTATTGGTGGTGGCATATGCTTGAGCAAATCGTGTAAAATGGTCCATCACCACCAAGATGTATTAGTAACCACCCTTGCACGTCTCGAGATGTAGAAAGTCTATTGAGACCATCTCAAATGGATATGTAGTTTGGATGTTTCCCATAGGTGCCCGGGTTGATGTGTTGATGTGTTTCAGACACGCACACTCCCTGGTCACGTACCTCTCAATACCTCTCTGTATGTACGGCCAGAAGAAACGTTCATGGATCAAGTTGGTTGTCCTTTCCACTCCCAGGTGTCCCATGTTTTCATGGAGTGCTTTGAAGACCAACCTATGGAATACTCTGGGTAGTACCAACTGCCGTTTTTGTCCTCCTTTACGATACAGGATACCGTCTTCAGTGAGGTAGAGCTTCGTCCACTCTTTAATTAAAACAGATACTGCTGATGACTCATTGGCTCTCTCTCGTTTACTTGGAAACCGATTTTGGTCCACATAAAGTAGTATTCTACCAATTATCTAATCTTCCCGTTGTGCTGCCGTTTTGGTAATTGTTGAATAGACCGGGGGTGATCTTGTGCTCTCGTTTTTATGGTGTTTTCCACCATCAACGGATACCATAATTGTGTGTCTTCCTCCTGATAAGCTTGTACTGCTTGGGTACTGATCTCAATTGCTTCCAGACTGACTTCCTCCGAGCATTCTTGCATGAACTCCTCAGGCTCTAGTGGCATTCTTGACAATCCGTCAGCATCCACATTGCATTTTCTTGGCCTGTACTTGATGCTGAAATTGAAGTCAGCTAGTTCAGCAACCCATTTCTGACCCGTTGCAATCAGTTTGGCTGTAGTAAGGACATAGGTCAAAGGGTTTTTGTCAGTGCAAACCTCAAACTCTTTCCTCTAGTAGAACTAATCTCTAAATCGTTCTCAGATAGCCCATTTCAATGCCAGGAACTCCAATTTTCTGGAATGTAGATGGTATTTCTTCTCGACATCTGTCAACGTTCTAGAACCGTAACCGATCACTCTCATTTTTCCATCTTGATGCTGATACAGGGCAGCTCCCAGTCCAACTTGAGAAGCGTTACAATGAAGAACAAATGGTAAATTGAAATCAGGATATCCCAAGGTTTTACCAGGTAGTCTACTAGTTTTTCCAATACCTCCTGGTGGTCGGCTGTCCAGAGAATGGGCTGATGGGATGAAACAGCGTTCTTTCTTTTAAGCCATGTCCTACCCGCGTTCTTCTTTTTCTCCGTGAGTGTTGTTGTCTCTGTTATCCCCCCCAAGAGGAGGTATAGTACGGCGACAATCCTGGAGAAGTTCCGAACGTAAGTACGATAGTAGGAGAGGAATCCTAATATCTGCATCAACTCCCCGACGGTCGAGGGCTGCCTGTCTTTTAAGGTTAGTACAGGAGCAATTTCTGCTGGGTCCATGGTATATCCTTCTCTGGACACAATTTTCCCTAGAAAGCGGACTTGTCTTTTGAACAGTTCACACTTCTTTGGGGTCAACTTAACTCCATGTTGTTGATATCGTTGAAATACGGTCCTCACGTGTTCAACATGCTCCCGGAAGGTTTTGCTGTGTACCACATTGTCATCCAAGTACGGCTGGCAGATATCGTCCCTCAATCCTTCTAAACATGACTCCATGCTCATCTGAAATTATGCTGGAGCTGAACTGAGTCCAAACGGTATGCAGATCCACTCATATAATCTCCACGGTGTGATGAATGCTGTCAAAGGTCTACTGGACTCTTCGACAAACCTTTGGTGGTATGCCTTACTCTGATCGAGGACAGAGAACCAGGTGCTTCTTGATTGGCTATCCGTCATATCTTGGATCTTTGGTATCGGGTGTCGATCAGGTACTGACTTTCGGTTTAGCTCCCAGTAATCACAACAGAGTCACAACGTACCATCCTTCTTCCTAACACAGAAAATTGGAGAGGAATAAGATGACTTCGACTTTTGGACCCAACCTCTCTTGATGAGATCTTGTGAATATTCTTTCACTTCACAATGTAATGGTTTTAGCACAGACATGTCACTTCTGGTTACTGGGGTCGTGTCTTTCAAATTGATTTTCAAATGCAATGACGGGATACTGCCTATATCAGAGTCATATCAGAGTCATCTTTGGAGAACACATGACACTATTCTCTCAGCATTTGTTTTGCTACCGCTATATCTTCAGCACACAAGTGTTCCAGGGGTACTGGGGGATCCCAGGACCCCGAGGTGGGTTGCACAATTTCCTCCCCTGGGCAATATATGGGGCCATTATACTGTATGGAGCAATATATGGGGCCCATTATATACTATATGAGGCCCTTATACTGTATTGAGCAATTTATGGTGCCCAGTATATACAGTATGGAGCAAAATATGTGGCACATTATATACTATATGGGGCCATTTTACTGTGCAGCAATATATGGGACCATTATACTGTATGGAGCAATATATGGGGCCTATTATACTGTATGAAGCAATATATGGGACCATTATACTGTATGGAGCAATATATGGGGCCTATTATACTGTATGAAGCAATATATGGGACCATTATACTGTATGGAGCAATATATGGGGGCCTATTATACTGTATGAAGTAATATATGGGACCATTATACTGTATGGAGCAATATATGGGGCCTATTATATACTATATGGGGCCATTATATTGTATGGAGCAATATATGGGGCCCAGTATATACTGTATGGAGCAATATATGAGGCCCAGTATATACAGTATTGAGCAAAAAAAATGGCCATTTATATATTATAAGGGGCCATTATACTGTGGAGCAATATCTGGGGCTCAGTATATACTGTATGGAGCAATATATGGGGCCCATAATATACTATATGGGGCCATTATACTGTATGGAGCAATATATGGGGTCCAGTATATACTGTATGGAGCACTATGTGGGGCCTATTATATACTATATGTGGTCCAGTATATACTGTATGGAGCAATATATGGGGCCCAGTATATACTGTATGGAGCACTATATGGGACCTATTATATACTATATGTGGTCATTATACTGTTTGGAGCACTATATGGGTCCATTATGCTGTATGGAGCAATGTATGGGGTCCATTATATACTGTATGGAGCAATATATGGGGCCCATTATATACTATATGTGGTCATTATACTGTATGGAGCAATATATGGGGCCTATTATATACTATATGTGGTCATTATACCGTATGGAACACTATATGGGGCTATTATGCTGTAAGGAGCAATATATGGGGCCCATTATATAATATATGGGGCCATTATACTGTATTTTACAATTTATGGAGCCCATTATATACTATATGGGGCCATTATACTGTGCAGCAATATATGGGGACCAGTAAGTACTGTATGGAGCAATATATGGGGCCCAGTATATACAGTATGGAGCAATATATGGGGCCAAGTATATACTGTATGGAGGAAAATATGGGACCCAGTATATACAGTATGGAGCCAAAAATGTGTCCCTTTATATATTATAAAGGGAAATTATACTGTGCAGCAATAAATGGGGCTCAGTATATACTGTATGGAGCAATATATGGGGCCCATTACATACTATGTGGAGCAATATATGAGGCCTATTATATGCTATATGGGGCCATAATACTGTATGGAGCAATATATGTCGGCCATTATATACTATATGGGGCCATTGTACTGTATGAAGCAATATATGGGACACAGTATATACTGTATGGAGCATTATATGAGGCCCATTATATACTCTATGGGGCCATTATACTTTATGGAGCAATATTGTATATGGGGCCCAGTATATACTATATGGAGCCATTATACTGTATGGAGCAATATATGGGGCCCATTATAGACTATATGGAGATAATATACTGTATGGAACAATTTATGGGGCCCAGTATATACAGTATGGAGCCAAAAATGTGTCCCTTTATATATTATAAGGGGAAATTATACTGTGCAGCAATAAATGGGACTCAGTATATACTGTATGGAGCAATATATGGGGCCCATTATATACTGTGTGGAGCAATATATGGGGCCTATTATATGCTATATGGGGCCATAATACTGTATGGAGCAATATATGTCAGCCATTATATACTATATGGGGCCATTGTACTGTATGAAGCAATATATGGGACACAGTATATACTGTATGGAGCATTATATGGGGCCCATTATATATTATATGGGGCCATTATACTGTATTTTACAATTTATGGAGCCCATTAAATACTATATGGGGCCATTATACTGTGCAGCAATATATGGGGACCAGTAAGTACTGTATGGAGCAATATATGGGGCCCAGTATATACAGTATGGAGCAATATATGAGGCCAAGTATATACTGTATGGAGCAAAATATGGGACCAGTATATACAGTATGGAGCCAAAAATGTGTCCCTTTATATATTGTAAGGGGAAATTATACTGTGCAGCAATAAATGGGGCTCAGTATATACTGTATGGAGCAATATATGGGGCCCATTATATACTGTGTGGAGCAATATATGGGGCCTATTATATGCTATATGGGGCCATAATACTGTATGGAGCAATATATGTCGGCCATTATATACTATATGGGGCCATTGTACTGTATGAAGCAATATATGGGACACAGTATATACTGTATGGAGCATTATATGAGGCCCATTATATACTCTATGGGGCCATTATACTGTATGGAGCAATACTGTATATGGGGCCCAGTATATACTATATGGAGCCATTATACTGTATGGAGCAATATATGGGGCCCATTATATACTATATGGAGATAATATACTGTATGGAACAATTTATGGGGCCCAGTATATACAGTATGGAGCCAAAAATGTGTCCCTTTATATATTATAAGGGGAAATTATACTGTGCAGCAATATATGGGGCCCAGTATATACTGTATGGAGCAATATATGGGGCCCATTATATACTGTGTGGAGCAATATATGGGCCTATTATATGTTATATGGGGCCATAATACTGTATGGAGCAATATATGTTGGCCATTATATACTATATGGGGCCATTGTACTGTATGAAGCAATATATGGGACACAGTATATACTGTATGGAGCATTATATGAGGCCCATTATATACTCTATGGGGCCATTATACTGTATGGAGCAATACTGTGTATAGGGCCCAGTATATACTATATGGAGCCATTATACTGTATGGAGCAATATATGGGGCCCATTATATACTATATGGAGATAATATACTGTATGGAACAATTTATGGGGCCCAGTATATACTGTATAGAGCAATACATGGAGCCCATTATATACTATATGGGGCAATTATATTGTATGGAACAATTTATTGGGCCCAGTATATACTGTGAGGAGCAATACATTGGGCCCATTATATACTACATGGGGCCTTTATATTGTTTGGAGCTATTTAGAGGACCCAGTATATACTGTGTGGAACAATATATAGGGCCCATTATATACTATATGGGGCCATTATACTGTATGGAGCAATATATGGGACCATTATACTGTATGGAGCAATACATGGGGCCAATTCTATACTATATGGGGCCATTATACTGTATGGAGCAATACATGGGGCCCATTATATACTATATAGGGCCCATTATATACTATATGGGGCCAATATACTGTATGGACAAGATATAGGGCCAATTATATACTGTATGGAGCAATATAAGGGGCTATTATATACTATATGGGGCCATTATAGTGTATGGAGCAATAAATGGGGCTCAGTATATACTGTATGGAGCAATATATGGGGCCCATTATATACTGTATGGAGCAATATATGGGGCCCATTATATACTATATGTGGTCATTATACCGTATGGAACACTATATGGGGCTATTATGCTGTAAGGAGCAATATATGGGGCCCATTATATATTATATGGGGCCATTATACTGTATTTTACAATTTATGGAGCCCATTAAATACTATATGGGGCCATTATACTGTGCAGCAATATATGGGGACCAGTAAGTACTGTATGGAGCAATATATGGGGCCCAGTATATACAGTATGGAGCAATATATGGGGCCAAGTATATACTGTATGGAGCAAAATATGGGACCCAGTATATACAGTATGGAGCCAAAAATGTGTCCCTTTATATATTATAAGTGGAAATTATACTGTGCAGCAATAAATGGGGCTCAGTATATACTGTATGGAGCAATATATGGGGCCCATTATATACTATGTGGAGCAATATATGGGGCCTATTATATGCTATATGGGGCCATAATACTGTATGGAGCAATATATGTCGGCCATTATATACTATATGGGGCCATTGTACTGTATGAAGCAATATATGGGACACAGTATATACTGTATGGAGCAATATATGTCGGCCATTATATACTATATGGAGCCATTATACTGTATGGAGCAATATATGGGGCACAGTATATACTATATGGAGATAATATACTGTATGGAACAATTTATGGGGCCCAGTATATACAGTATGGAGGCAAAAATGTGTCCCTTTATATATTATAAGGGGAAATTATACTGTGCAGCAATAAATGGGGCTCAGTATATTCTGTATGGAGCAATATATGGGGCCCATTATATACTGTGTGGAGCAATATATGGGGCCTATTATATGCTATATGGGGCCATAATACTGTATGGAGCAATATATGTCGGCCATTATATACTATATATGGGGCCATTGTACTGTATGAAGCAATATATGGGACACAGTATATACTGTATGGAGCATTATATGAGGCCCATTATATACTTTATGGGGCCATTATACTGTATGGAGCAATACTGTATATGAGGCCCAGTATATACTATATGGAGCCATTATACTGTATGGAGCAATATATGGGGCCCATTATATACTATATGGAGATAATATACTGTATGGAACAATTTATGGGGCCCAGTATATACTGTATAGAGCAATACATGGAGCCCATTATATACTATATGGGGCAATTATATTGTATGGAACAATTTATTGGGCCCAGTATATACTGTGAGGAGCAATACATTGGGCCCATTATATACTACATGGGGCCTTTATATTGTTTGGAGCTATTTAGAGGACCCAGTATATACTGTGTGGAACAATATATAGGGCCCATTATATACTATATGGGGCCATTATACTGTATGGAGCAATATATGGGGCCATTATACTGTATGGAGCAATACATGGGGCCAATTATATACTATATGGGGCCATTATACTGTATAGAGCAATACATGGGGCCCATTATATACTATATAGGGCCCATTATATACTATATGGGGCCAATATACTGTATGGACAAGATATGGGGCCAATTATATACTGTATGGAGCAATATAAGGGGCCTATTATATACTATATGGGGCCATTATAGTGTATGGAGCAATAAATGGGGCTCAGTATATACTGTATGGAGCAATATATGGGGCCCATTATATACTGTATGGAGCAATATATGGGGCCCATTATATACTGTATGTAGCAATATATGAGGCCATTATACTGTATGGAGCAATATGTGGGGCCTATTATGTACTATAAGGGGCTATTATACTGTATGGAGAGATATATGTGGCCATTATACTGTATGGAACAATATATGGGGATCATTATATACTATATGGGGCCATTATACTTTATGGAGCAATATATGGATCCAGTATATACTGTATGGAGCACTATATGGGGTCCATTATATACTATATGGCACCATTATACTTTATGGAGCAATATATTAGGTCCAGTGTATGCTGTATGGAGCAATATATGGGGCCCATTATACTGTATGGAGCATTATATGGGGCCTATTATATACTATATGTGGTCATTATACTGTATGGAGCACTATATTGGGCCATTATACTGTATTTAGTAATTTATGGTGCCCAGGATATACAGTATGGAGCAAAATATGTGGCACATTATACACTATATGGGGCCATTACACTGTATGGAGCAATATATGGGGCCATTATTTACTATATGGGGCATTATACTGTGCAGCAATATATAGGGCTCAGTATATAATGTATGGAGCAATATATGGGGCCCATTATATACTATATGGGGCCATTATACTGTATGGAGCAATAAATGGGGCCTATTATATACTATATGTGGCCATTTTACTGTATGGAGCAATATATCGGGCCCATTATATAATATATGGAGCCATTATACTGTATGCATCAATATATGGGGCCCATTATATTCTATATGGGGCCATTATACTGTGGATTAATATCTGGGCCCAGTATATACTGTATGGAGCAATATATGGGGCCCAGTATATACTGTTTGGAGCAATATATGGGGCCTATTATATACTATATGTGGTCATTATACTGTATGGAGCACTATATGTGGCCATTATGCTGTATGGAGCAATATATGGGGCCCATTATATACTGTATGGAGCAATATATGGGGCCCAATATATACTATATGTGGCCATTATACTGTATGGAGCAATATATGGGGGCTATTATATACTATATGTGGTCATTATACTATATGGAGCACTATATGGGGCCATTATGCTGTATGGAGCAATATATGGGGCCCATTATATATTATATGGGGCCATTTTACTGTATTTAGCAATTTATGGAGCCTATTATATACTATATGGGGCCATTATACTGTGCAGCAATATATGGGGCCCAGTATATACTATATGGAGCAATATATGGGGCCCATTATATACTATAAGTGGCCATTATACTATATGGAACAATATATCGGGCTTATTTTATACTATATGGGGCCATAATACTGTGCAGCAATATAAGGGGCACAGTAAGAAGTGTATGGAGCAATATATTGGGCCCAGTATATACATTATGGAGCAATATATGGGGCCCAGTATATACTGTATGGAGCAATATATTGGGCCCATTGTATAATATATGGGTCCATTATACTGTATGGAGCAATTTATGGAGCCCATTATATACTATATGGAGCAATTATATTGTATATGGGGCCCAGTATATACTGTATTTAGCAATATATTGGGGCCCAGTATATACAGTATTGAGCAAAAAATGTGGCCCTTTATATATTACATGGGGCCATTATACTTTGCAGCAATATATGGGGCCCAGTATATACTGTATGGAGCAATATTTGGGGCCTATTATATACTATATGTGGCCATTACACTGTATGGAGCAATATATGGGGCCTATTATATACTATATATGGCCATTACACTGTATGGAGCAATATATGGGACCTATTATATACTATATGTGACCATTATACTGTATGGAACAGTATCTAGGGCCCAGTATATACTGTATGGAGCAATATATTGGGCCCATTATATAATATATGGGGCCATTATACTGTATGGAGCAATATATGGGCCTAGTATATACTCTATGGAGCAATATATTGGGCCCATTATATAATATATGGGGCCATTATACTGTATGGAGCAATATATGGGGCCCAGTATATACTCTATGGAGCAATATATGGAGCCTATCATATACTATATGAGGGGGTTATACTGTATGGAGAAATATATGTGGCCATTATACTGTATGGAACAATATATGGGGCTCATTATATACTATATGCGGCCTTTATACTTTATAGAGCAATATATGGGGTCCAGTATATACTGTATAGAGCACTATATGGGGCCATTATACTGTATGGAGCAATATGTGGGGCCCAATTATATACTATAAGGGGCTATTATACCGTATGGAGCAATATATAGGGTCCATTATATACTATATGGGGCCATTATGCTTTATGGAGCAATATATGGGGTCCAGTATATACTGTATGGAGCAATATATGGGCCCATTATACTGTATGGAGCACTATATGGGGCCATTATACTGTATTGAGCAATTTATGGTACCCAGTATATACAGTTTGGAGCAAAATATGTGGCACAGTATACACTATATGGGGCCATTATACTGTATGGAGCAATATATGGGGCCATTATACTGTGCAGCAATATATGGGGCCCAGTAAGTACTGTATGGAGCAATATATGGGGCCCAGTATATACAGTATAGAGCAATATATGGGGCCCAGTTTGTACTGTATGGAGCAATATATGGGGCCCAGTATATACTGTATGGAGCAATATATGGGGCCCATTACATACAGTATGGAGCAAAAAATGTGGCCCTTATATATTATAAGGGGAAATTATACTGTGCAGCAATATATGGGGCTCAGTATATACTGTATGGAGCAATATATGGGGCCCTTTATATACTGTGTGGAGCAATATATGGGGCCTCTTATATGGTATATGGGGCCATGATACTGTATGGAGCAATATATGTAGGCCATTATATACTATATGGGGCCATTATACTGTATGAAGCAATATATGGGGTCCAGTATGTACTGTATGGAGCAATATATGGGGCCCATTATATACAGTATGGAGCAAAAAATGTGGCCCTTATATATTATAAGGGGAAATTATACTGTGCAGCAATATATGGGGCTCAGTATATACTGTGTGGAGCAATATATGGGGCCTATTATATACTGTATGGAGCAATATATGGGGCCCATTATATACAGTATGGAGCAAAAAATGTGGCCCTTATATATTATAAGGGGAAATTATACTGTGCAGCAATATATGGGGCTCAGTATATACTGTATGGAGCAATATATGGGGCCTCTTATATGGTATATGGGGCCATGATACTGTATGGAGCAATATATGTAGGCCATTATATACTATATGGGGCTATTATACTGTATGGAACAATTTATGGGGCCCAGAATATTCCGCATAGAGCAAAACATGGAGCCCATTATATACTATATGGGGCAATTAAATTGTATGGAACAATTTATGGGGCCCAGTATATAATGTGTGGAGCAGTACATTGGGCCCATTATATACTACATGGGGCCTTTATATTGTTTGGAGCAATTTAGAGGACCCAGTATATACTGTATGGAGCAATACATGGGGCCAATTATATACTATATGGGGCCATTATACTGTATGGAGCAATATAAGGGGCCTATTATATACTATATGGGGCCATTATACTGTATAGAGCAATATATGGTGCGTATTATATACTATATGAGGCCATTATAGTGTATGGATCATTAAATGGGGCTCAGTATATACTTTATGGAGCAATATATGGGGCCCATTATATACTCTATGGAGAAATATATGGGGCCCATCATATACTGTATGTAGCAATATATGGGGCTATTATACTGTATGGAGTAATATGTGGGGCCTATTATATACTATAAGGGGCTATTATACTGTATGGAGAAATATATGTGGCCAGTATACTGTATGGAACAATATATGGGGCTCATTATATACTATATGGGGCCATTATACTTTATGTAGCAATATATGGGGTCCAGTATATACTGTATGGAGCACTATATTGGGCCATTATACTGTATGGAGCAATATGTGGGGCCCATTATATACTATATGGGGCCATTATACTTAATGGAGCATTATATGGGGTCCAGTATATACTGTGTGGAGCAATATATGGGGCCCATTCTACTGTTTGGAGCACTATATGGGGCCTATTATATACTATATGGGGCCATTATATTGTATTGAGCAATTTATGGTGCCTAGTATATACAGTATGGAGCAAAATATGTGGCACATTATACACTATATGGGGCCATTATACTGTATGGAGCAATATATGGGGCCCATTATATGCTATATGGGGCCATTATACTGTGCAGCAATACAGTTATATGAAAAAGTTTGGGCACCCCTATTAATCTTAAGCTTAATGTTTTATAAAAATTGGTGTTTTTGAAACAGCTATTTCAGTTTGATATATGTAATAACTGTTGGACACAGTAATGTTTCTACCTTGAAATGAGATTTATTATACTAACAGAAAATGTGCAATCTGCATTCAAACAAAATTTGACAGGTGCATAAGTATGGGCACCCTTATCATTTTCTTGGTTTAAATACTCCTACCTACTTTTTACTGACTTACTAAAGCACTTTTATTGGTTTTGTAACCTTATTGAGCTTTGAACTTCATAGCCAGGTGTTTGCAATCATGAGAAAAGCTACTTAAAGTGGCCACTTGCAAGTTGTTCTCCTGTTTGAATCTCCTCTGAAGAGTGGCATCATGGGCTCCTCAAAACAACTGTCAAATGATCTGAAAACAAAGATTATTCAACATAGTTGTTCAGGGGAAGGATACAAAAAGCTGTCTCAGAGATTTAACCTGTCAGTTTCCACTGTGAGGAACATAGTAAGGAAATGGAAGAACACAGGGACAGTTCTTGTTAAGGCCAGAAGTGGCAGGCCAAGAAAAACATCAGAAAGGCAGAGAAGAAGAATGGTGAGATCAGTCAAGGACAATCCTCAGACCACCTCCAGAGAGCTGCAGCATCAACTTGCTGCAGATGGTGTCACTGTGCATCGGTCAACTATACAACGCACTTTGCACAAGGAGAAGCTGTATGGGAGAGTGATGCGAAAGAAGCCATTTCTGCAAGCACACCACAAACAGTCGGCTGAGGTATGCAAAAGCACATTTGGAGAAGCCAATTTCTTTTTGGAAGAAGGTCCTTTGGACTGATGAAACCAAGATTGAGTTGTTTGGTCATACAAAAAGGCGTTATGCATGGCGGCAAAAAAACATAGCATTCCAAGAAAAACACTTGCTACCCACAGTAAAATTTGGTGGAGGTTCCATCATGCTTTGGGGCTGTGTGGCCAATGCCGGCACCGGCAATCTTGTTAAAGTTGAGGGACGCATGAATTTCACTCAGTATCAGCAGATTCTTGACAATAATGTTCAAGAATCAGTGATAAAGTTGAAGTTACGCAGGGGATGGATCTTTCAGCAAGACAATGATCCAAAACACCGCTCCAAATCTACTCAGGCATTCATGCAGAGGAACAATTACAATGTTCTGGAATGGTCATCCCAGTCCCCAGACCTGAATATCATTGAACATCTGTGGGGTCATTTGAAGAGGGCTGTCCATGCTCGGCGACCATCAAACTTAACTGAACTGGAATTGTTTTGTAAAGAGGAATGGTCAAAAATACCTTCATCCAGGATCCAGGAACTCATTAAAAGCTACAGGAAGCGACTAGAGGCTGTTATTTTTGCAAAAGGAGGATCTACTAAATATTAATGTCACTTTTCTGGTGAGGTGCCCATACTTATGCATCGGTCAAATTTTGTTTGAATGCAGATTGCACATTTTCTGTTAGTACAATAAACCTCATTTCAAGGCAGAAACATTACGGTGTCCAACAGTTATTACATATATCAAACTGAAATAGCTGTTGCAAAAACACCAATTTTTATAAAACATTAAGCTTAAGATTAATAGGGGTGCCCAAACTTTTTCATATAACTGTATATGGGGTTCAGTATATACTGTATGGGAGCAATATATGGGGCACATTATATACTATATGGGGCCATTATACTGTATGGAGCAATATATGGGGCCTATTATATACTATACGTGGCCATTTTACTGTATGGAGCAATATATGGGGCTCAGTATATACTGTATGGAGCAATATATGGGGCCCATTATATAATATATGGAGCCATTATACTGTATGCATCAATATATGGGGCCCGTTATATTCTATATGGGGCCATTATACTGTGGATCAATATCTGGGGCCCAGTATATACTGTATGGAGCAATATATGGGGCCCAGTATATACTGTATGGAGCAATATATGGGGACCATTATACTGTATGGAGCACTATATGGGGCCTATTAGATACTATATGTGGTCATTATACTGTATGGAGCACTATATGGGGCCATTATGCTGTATGGAGCAATATATGGGGCTCATTATATACTGTATGGAGCAATATATGGGGCCCATTATACACTATATGTGGCCATTATACTGTATGGAGCAATATATGGGGCCTATTATATACTATATGTGGTCATTATACTACATGGGGCCATTATGCTGTATGGAGCAATATATGGGGCCCCTTATATATTATATTGGGGCCATTATACTGTTTAGCAATTTATGGAGCCCATTATATACTATATGGGGCCATTATACTGTGCAGCAATATATGGGGCCCAGTATATACTGTATGGAGCAATATATAGGGCCCATTATATACTATATGTGGCCATTATACTATATGGAGCAATATATCGGGCCTATTTTATACTATATGGGGCCATTATACTGTGCAGCAATTTATGGGGCCCAGTAAGTACTGTATGGAGCAATATATGGGGCCCAGTATATACAGTATGAAGCAAAAAATGTGGCCCTTTATATATTATAAGGGGAAATTATACTGTGCAGCAATATATGGGGCTCAGTATATACTGTATGGAGCAATATATGGGGTCCAGTATATACTGTATGGAGCAATATATGGGGCCTATTATATACTATATGGGGCCATTATACTGTGCAGCAATTTATGGGGCCCAGTAAGTACTGTATGGAGCAATATATGGGGCCCAGTATATACAGTATGGAGCAATATATGGGGCCAAGTGTATACTGTATGAAGCAATATATGGGGCCCAGTATATACAGTATGAAGCAAAAAATGTGGCCCTTTATATATTATAAGGGGAAATTATACTGTGCAGCAATATATGGGGCTCAGTATATACTGTATGGAGCAATATATGGGGCCCATGATACACTGTGTGGAGCAATATATGGGGCCTATTATATACTGTATGGAGCAATATATGGTCCCATTATATACTGTGTGGAGCAATATATGGGGCCTATTATACACTGTGTGGAGCAATATATGGGGCCTATTATATACTGTATGGAGCAATATATGGGTCCCATTATATACTGTATGGAGCAATATATGGGGCCTATTATATACTGTGTGGAGCAATATATGGGGCCTATTATATACTGTATGGAGCAATATATGGGGCCTATTATATACTATATGGGGCCATGATACTGTATGGAGCAATATATGTCTGCCATTATATACTATATGGGGCCATTATACTGTATGAAGCAATATATAGGGCCCAGTATATACTGTATGGAGCAATATATGGGGCCCAGTATATACAGTATGGAGCTAACGGCCGCCATCTTGTTCTGAAATCCCGCTTCGCTGATTGGTCCGGCCGGCAATTCCTGGACGGACAGACAGACGGGATAAGCCAATTATATAGTAGATGGGGCCATGATACTATATTGAGCAATATATGTCGGCCATTATATACTACAGTGGTGGCCAGAAGTATTAGCACCCCTGTAATTCTGTCAGATAATACTCAGTTTCTTCCTGAAAATGATTGCAATCACAAATTCTTTGGCATTATTATCTTCATTTAATTTGTCTTCAATGAAAAAACACAAAAAGAATTGTCCTAAAGCCAAATTGGATATAATTCCACACCAAACCTAAAAAAGGGGGTGGACAAAAGTATTGGCACTGTTTCAAAAATCATGTGATGCTTCTCTAATTCGTGTAATTAACAGCACCTGTAACTTACCTGTGGCACCTAACAGGTGTTGGCAATAACTAAATCACACTTGCAGCCAGTTAACATGGATTAAAGTTGACTCAACCTCTGTCCTGTGTCCTTGTGTGTACCACATTGAGCATGGAGAAAAGAAAGAAGACCAAAGAACTGTCTGAGGACTTGAGAAACCAAATTGTGAGGAAGCATGAACATTCTCAAGGCTACAAGTCCATCTCTAAAGACCTGAATGTTCCTGTGTCTTCCGTGCGCAGTGTCATCAAGAAGTTTAAAGCCCATGGCACTGTGGCTAACCTCCCTAGATGTGGACGGAAAAGAAAAATTGACGAGAGATTTCAACGCAAGATTGTGCGGATGGTGAATAAAGAACCTCGACTGACATCCAATGGCTGGATGTCCTTAAGGACAAAAATGTCCAGGAAGGATGGGAAATTTTTAAAAATGAGATTCTCAAAGCACAATCGTTAACAATCCCGAAAAGTAGGAAGAATGGGAAGCATTTAAGGAAACCAGGATGGATGAACACAGAACTTAAACACATGCTAAAAAGAAAGAAAGAAATGTTTATTAAATGGAAAGAGGGAGGCATATCTAAAGAAGATTATAATGCAGTCTGCAGATCCTGTAGGGCATGTATCAGGTTAGCTAAAGCTGACAATGAATTAAGGCTTGCAAGAGATGTCAAAAGCAATAAAAAAGGATTTTGGGGGTATGTCAAAAGTAAAAGAAAAGTCAAAGATGCTATAGGATTTTTACAGGATGAAAATGGAGAAATGGTAAGAGAGGATGTTGAGAAGGCCAAACTTTTTAATTCATATTTTGCATCTGTTTTCTCTCACAAAGAAAATGTAACATCAACTGATCTTCACTGTCCTTTTAAAGGAATAGAAGAATCCAAGTTATCTGTAAACAGAAAGATTGTGAGGGAATATTTAGCTAACATAAATGAGTTCAAGTCTCCAGGTCCAGATGAATTACACCCCAGAGTACTGAAGGAGATCGTAGAAGAAATTTTAGAACCACTCTCCATAATCTTTGAAAATTCTTGGAGAACAGGAGAAGTCCCAGAAGACTGGAGAAGAGCAAATGTTGTTCCTATCTTCAAAAAGGGGAAGAAGGTGGACCCAGGGAACTATAGGCCGGTGAGTCTGACTTCTATACCAGGAAAGATCTTTGAACAAATTATTAAACAACATGTATGTAAGTACCTGGATAAGAATGAAGTGATTAACCAGAGTCAGCATGGGTTTATAACTAACAAGTCATGTCAGACTAACTTAATTTCCTTCTATGACAGAATCACTGACTGGGTGGATCAGGGAAATGCTGTAGATATAGTATATCTTGACTTCAGCAAAGCATTTGACAAAGTATCTCACACCATCCTTATTGAAAAAATGACCAAGTATGCAATGGACCAGGCAACTGTTAGGTGGATTCATAACTGGCTTAGTGATCGGACTCAAAGGGTGATTGTAAATGGCTTCACATCCAGCTGGATGAATGTCTCAAGTGGGGTACCACAGGGCTCCGTCCTGGGACCTGTATTGTTCAACATCTTTATCAATGATTTAGATGAAGGAATTGAGGTTAAACTGATTAAATTTGCTGATGACACAAAGCTAGGAGGGATAGCTAATACTAGAGAAGAGAGAGAGAGGATTCAAAAAGACCTAAATAAACTGGAGCAGTGGGCAGCAACCAACAGAATGGTTTTTAACAGGGAAAAATGCAAAGTACTACATCTGGGCAATAAAAATGAAAAAAGCATATACAGAATGGGAGGAATAGAGCTAAGCAACAGTACATGTGAAAAAGACTTAGGTATACTAATAGATCATAGACTGAACATGAGTCAACAGTGTGATGCAGCAGCAAAAAAGGCAAATACAATTCTGGGATGTATTAACAGAAGCATACAGTCTAGATCACGTGAAGTCATTATTGGTCTTTACTCCTCTTTGGTCAGACCTCATCTGGAATACTGTGTACAGTTTTGGGCACCAAATTTTAAAAAAGACATAGACAAACTGGAGCAAGTTCAGAGAAGAGCGACCAGAATGGTGACTGGTCTGCAAACCATGTCCTATGAGGAACGGTTGCAGGATTTGGGAATGTTTAGCTTGCAAAAAAGAAGACTGAGAGGAGACTTAATAGCTGTCTACAAATATGTCAAGGGCTGTCACATTGTAGAAGGATCATCTTTATTCTCATTTGCACAAGGAAAGACTAGAAGCAATGGGATGAAACTAAATGGGAGGAGACACAGATTAGATATTAGAAAAAACTTTTTGACAGTTAGGGTGATTAATGAGTGGAACAGGCTGCCACGAGAGGTGGTGAGTTCCCCTTCAATGGACGTCTTCAAACAGAGGCTGGACAGACATCTGTCTGAGATGATTTAGTGAATCCTGCTTTGAGCAGGGGGTTGGACCAGATGACCCAGGAGGTCCCTTCCAACTCTACCATTCTATGATTCTATGATTCTATGATTCTAAGCTGCCCTGCAGTCCGAGGGTACAACAGTGTCAACACGTACTATCCGTCGGCGTCTGAATGAAAAGGGACTGTATAGTAGGATACCCAGGAAGACCCCACTTCTTACCCCGAGACATAAAAAAGCCAGGCTGGAGTTTGCCAAAACTTACCTGAGAAAGCCTAAAACGTTTTGGAAGAATGTTCTCTGGTCAGATGAGACAAAAGTAGAGCTTTTTGGCAAAAAGCATCAACATAGAGTGTACAGGAAAAAAAAGAGGTATTCAAAGAAAAGAACACGGTCCCTACAGTCAAACATGGCGGAGGTTCCCTGATGTTTTGGGGTTGCTTTGCTGCCTCTGGCACTGGACTGCTTGACCGTGTGCATGTCATTATGAAGTCTGAAGACTACCAACAAATTTTGCAGCATAATGTAGCGCCCAGTGTGAGAAAGCTGGGTCTCCCTCACAGGTCATGGGTCTTCCAGCAGGACAATGACCCAAAACACACTTCCAAAAGCACTATAAAATGGTTTGAGAGAAAGCACTGGAGACTTCTAAGGTGGCCAGCAATGAGTCCAGACCTGAATCCCATAGAACACCTGTGGAGAGATCTCAAAATGGCAGTTTGGAGAAGGCACCCTTCAAATATCAGGGACCTGGAGCAGTTTGCCAAAGAAGAATGGTCTACAATTCCAGCAGAGCATTGTAAGAAACTCATTGATGGTTACCGGAAGCGGTTGTTCGCAGTTATTTTGGCTAAAGGTTGTGCAACCAAGTATTAGGCTGAGGGTGCTAATACTTTTGTCTGGCCCATTTTTGGAGTTTTGTGTGAAATGATCAATGATTTGATTTTTGCTTCATTCTCTTTTGTGTTTTTTCCTTGCAAGCAAATTAAATGAAGAGAATAATAACAAAGAATTTGTGATTGCAATCATTTTCAGGAAGAAACTGAGTATTATCTGACAGAATTGCAGGGGTGCCAATACTTTTGGCCACCACTGTATAACCTGTAATATTATACTTTTCAAGAAAGGCATCCATGCCCTTCTTAAATTTTAATAGTGAATCACTCATTACAACATCATGCGGCAGAGAGTTCCATAGTCTCTCTGCTCTTACAGTAAAGAATCCGCGTCTGTGATTATTATTAAACCTTCTTTCCTCCAGACGTAGAAGATGCCCCCTTGTCCCCGTCTCTGGTCTCAGAGTAAAAAGATCAGTAGAAAGGTCTTTGTACTGTCCCCTCATATACTTGTACATAGTAATAAGATCACCCCTAAGCCTTAGTTTTTCCTCAGTAAATAACCCCAAGTGTAATAACCTGTCTTGGTATAGCAGACCCCCCAGTCCTCTAATAACCTTGGTCGCTCTTCTCTGCACCCGCTCTAGTTCAGCTATGTCTTTCTTATACACCGGAGACCAGAACTGTACACAGTATTCTAAGTGTGGTCGCACTAGTGACTTGTATAGAGGTAAAATTATGTTCTCCTCATGAGCATCTATGCCTCTTTTAATGCATCCCATTATTTTATTTGCCTTTGCAGCAGCTGCCTGACACTGGCCACTAAACGTGAGCTTGTCGTCCACCAATACACCCAGGTCTTTTTCAGTTCCAGTTTTGCACAGTGTTTTTCAATTAAGCATATAATTATACAATTTATTTCCTCTGTCCCAGTGCATTACCTTACATTTATCCCCATTAAAGCTCATTTGCCATTTATCAGCCCAAGGTTCTAGTTTACACAGATCCTCCTGTAATATAAAATTACCCTCCTCTGTATTGATTACCCTGCAGAGTTTAGTGTCATCTGCAAATATTGAAATATTACTCTGTATGCCCTCTAAAAAGTCATTAATAAATATGTTAAAAAGAAGGGGGCCCAATACTGACCCCTGTGGTACCCCACTGTTAACTGAGACCCAGTCTGAGTGCGTTCCATTAATAACCACCCTTTGTTTCCTATCACTGAGCCAATTCTTAACCCACTTACATATATTTTCCCCTATCCCCATTGTTCTCATTTTATGTATCAATCTTTTGTGTGGAACTGTATCAAAAGCTTTTGAAAAGTCCATATACACAACATTCACTTCATTTCCTTGGTCCAGTCCGGAACTTGCCTCCTCATAAAAACTGATCAAATTAGTTTGACAGGAACGGTCCCTCGTAAACCCATGTTGATATTGGGTCATGAAGTTATTCCTCCTCAGATACTCTATTATAGCATCTCTTAGGAAACCCTCCAGGATTTTACACACAGTAGAGGTTAAGCTTACTGGCCTATAACTTCCAAGTTCAGTTTTTGTCCCCTTTTTGAATATTGGCACCACATTTGCTATACGCCAGTCCTGTGGTACAGACCCTGTTATTATGGAATCTTTAAAGATTAAAAATAATGGTCTATCTATGACGTTACTTAATTCCTGCAGTTCTCGTGGGTGTATCCCATCCGGGCCCGGGGATTTGTCAACTTTAGTGATTTTTAGACGCCGCCGTACTTCCTGCTGGGTTAAGCAAGTGACATTTAATGGAGAATTTTTGTTATCACTGACTTATCATGTTTTCTGTCATGCGATTTTCTTGTGTAAATACGGTTGAAAAAAATCATTTAGCATATTGGCTTTTTCCTCATCCTCATCCACCATTTCACCCAGACTATTTTTAAGGGGACCAACACTATCATTTTTTAGTTTTTTACTATTTGTGTAGTTAAAGAATATTTTGGGATTATTTTTACTTTATCTGGCAATGATTCTCTCTGTCTCAATCTTTGCTGCCTTGATTTGGTTTTTACAGAATTTATTTAATTTTCTATATTTATTTAATGCCTCATCACTACCTACTAGCTTTAGTTCTCTAAATGCTTTCTTTTTGTCACTTATTGCGCCCCTTACAGCTCTATTTAGCCATAGTGGTTTCCTCCTATTTCTAGCATGTTTATTCCCATAGGGTATACATTGTGCAACGGTCCTATTCAGGATGCTCATAAATGTCTCCCATTTGCTTTGTGTAGCTTTATGTCTCAGGATATCGTCCCAGTATATTGCACTAAGATCATCTCTCAACCATTGGAAATTTGCCTTCCTGAAGTTTAGTGTCCTTGTAACCCCTCTACTACCCATCTTATTAAAGGTTACATGAAAACTTATTATTTTGTAATCACTATTACCCAAGTGACCCCCAACTCGTATATTTGATATGCAGTCTGGCTTGTTGGTAAATATTAGGTCTAGCAGTGCCCCCCTTCTTGTTTGTTCCTTAACCAGTTGTGAAAGGTAATTGTCTCTCATAGTAGTCAAAAACCTATTACCTATGCTTGAACTACAGGTTTCTGTCCCCCAATGTATTTCAGGGTAGTTGAAGTCCCCCATAATAATGAGTTCTCCTTGAGTCGCTACTTCATCTATTTGCTTTACAAGGATATTCTCCACTGCTTCCATTATTTTTGGAGATTATAAGAAACCCCTATCAGTAATTTATTATTTTTTCCCCTTCCCCTTATCTCCACCCACAGGGACTCTACATTTTCATTATATTCACATATATTCTCCCGCAAGATGGGTTTTAAGGATGATTTTACATATAAACACACACCCCCCTCGCTTGTTTGTACGGTCATTTCAGAACAGACTATAGCCCTGTAAGTTAACTGCCCAGTCATGGCTCTCGTCCAGCCATGTCTCAGATATCCCCACCATGCCATAATTATTTTCCAACAAAATTAATTCTAATTCCTCCATTTTGTTGGTGAGGCTTCTGGCATTAGTGTACATGCATTTTATGTATCTCTCTGTACCTCTATTCCTTCTTACTTTATTGACTGTTCTAACCCCACCCCCAATTTCTTTATTTGTGCCCAGGTCATTCTCTGCACTATCTTCCCCAGCTATAAAATGAACACCCTCCCCCCAATCCCTAGTTTAATCACTCCTCCAACCTTCTAGCCATTTTCTCCCCAGCACAGCTGCACCCTCCCCATTGAGGTGCAGCCGTTCCCTAGCGTAGTCAGCCCAGTTCTCCAGGAACCCAAATCCCTCCTTCCTACACCAGTTCTTGAGCCACTTATTTTTCTCCCTAATCTCCCGTTGCCTCTCTGGCGTGGCACATGGTACAGGTAGTATTTCCGAGAATACCACCTTGGAGGTCCTTGCTCTAAGCTTGCAGCCTAATTCCCTGAAATCATCTTTAAGGACCTTCCACCTACCTCTAACTTTGTCATTTGTGCCAATGTGCACCATGACCGCTGGGTCCTCACCAGCCCCTCCCAGTAATCTGTCAACCCGATCAGCGATGTGCCGGACTCGAGCGCCAGGTAGGCAGCACACTGTTCGACGATCCCTGTCTTTGTGACAGATTGCCCTATCTGTTCCCCTAATAATTGAGTCCCCCACTACCAGCACCTGCCTGACTTGCCCTGCTCTCCTATTTGCCCCCTTACTGGAGCTGACACTCCTCCGGCTTTCAGGGGACATGCCTTGCTGCAGCAGTGCTACCCCTGTACCGACACCCCTCTCATCTGCCTTCAGTCTTCTCTTCAATCCTGTTTAGTTGCCTTCTGTCAGATACACACCACCTCTCTCTTCGGCTTGAGCCAGACTACAATAACAAGTTCACCACAGTCCCCCTGGGGCTCTGCTAAAACACTCCCTGTCTCCTGTGACCGTGTTAAGCCCTCTAGTTGCTGGATGCTTCTGAAGCACAACACTTCCTGTCTCCTGTGCTTGTGTTATTTGTAACAGTTGCTGGATGCTTTGGAAGCAACAGCACTGCTTCTGCATGTCACAATTATCTTTCCACCATCTCATTCAACCCCTTCAGCTGACCTATCCATCAAAGTCAATGGCTACCCACTCTCCCCAGTCCTACAAACTTGACTCTGATCTTACATAGTTACATAGTTACATAGTTTATAAGGCCGAAAAAAGACAAGCGTCCATCCAGTTCAGCCTATTTCTTGTGCACTGCAGCTATTCCGCAGCGTTGATCCAGGGGAAGGCAACAAAAAACCATGAGGTATAGGCCAATTTACATCACTGAGGAAAAATTCACTTCCCGACACCAATCTGGCAGTAAGATTAAATCCCTGGATTAATTAACTAAGCATAAGATGTAATTTTATTGTTCTCAAGAAAGGCGTCCAGGCCTCTCTTGAACTCTTTAAGTGAGTTGGACATCACCACTTCCTCTCCCAGAGAGTTCCAGAGTCTCACGGCTCTGACCGTAAAGAATCCCCTTCTATGCTGGTGCAGGAACCTCCTTTCCTCCAGACGCATAGTGTGCCCCCTCGTCTTTGTCACCATCCTTGGTATAAACAGGTCATGGGAGAGATCTCTGTACTGCCCCCTGATGTATTTATACATGTTTATGAGGTCTCCCCTAAGCCTTCTCTTTTCCAATGTAAATAGGCCTAATTTTGACAACCTCTCTGGGTATTCTAGTCCCTCCATTCCCTTTATTACCTTAGTCGCCCTCCTTTGTACCCTCTCTAGCTCCAATATGTCTTTCCTGAGCACCGGAGCCCAGAACTGTGCACAATATTCTAAGTGCGGCCTTACCAGCGCTTTATACAGAGGAAGAACAATGTTCTCATCATATGCCCCTATTCCTCTTCTGATGCATGCCATGACTCTATTTGCCTTCGCAGCTGCTGCCTGACACTGGGCACTCCAATTTAATTTGCTGTTAACCAAGACTCCATGTCAGATTTCCCCAACGGTTTCCAATTTAATATGTATGGGTGACTGCTGTTTTTCTTTCCCATGTGCATGACCTTACATTTATCGGCATTGAACCCCATTTGCCATTTTTTGGCCCAACTCCCCAATTTATCTAAATCCTCCTGTAGCTGTGCCCTGTCCTCATCTGTATTAACTACTTTACAAAGTTTAGTATCATCTGCAAATATTGCTATTTTACTATGCAACCCTTCCACTAGACAATTAATAAATATATTAAATAATATAGGGCCCAAGACAGACCCTTGAGGCACCCCGCTAGTAACCCTGACACACCCTGAGCTTACTCCATTGATAACCACCCTCTGCTTTCTATCACTCAGCCAGCTATTTACCCACTTGCACACATTATCCCCCAGACCAAGCATTCTCATTTTATATACCAACCTTTTGTGTGGCACGGTATCAAACGCTTTGGAGAAGTCAAGGTATACAACATCCACTGACTCTCCCCGGTCCAGCTGTGAGCTCACCTCCTCGTAGAAGGCCATCAGGTTTGTTTGGCAGGAGCGATCCCTCATGAATCCATGTTGATATGGAGTTAGACAGTTATTATCATTAAGATATTCTACAATAGCATCTCTAAGAAATCCTTCAAACAATTTACCCACAACAGACGTTAAGCTGACTGGTCTATAGTTCCCAGGGTCACTTTTAGACCCCTTTTTGAATATTGGTACCACATTTGCTTGGCGCCAGTCTAGTGGGACAGTCCCTGTCCATAAAGAGTGCTTGAATATAAGATACAGCGGCCTGTCTATCACATTACTTAATTCTTTTAGTACCCGGGGGTGTATGTCATCTGGGCCTGGTGACTTGTCTATTTTGATATTATTTAGGCGTTTCTGAACTTCCCCCTGGGTTAGGTGGGTGATATTTAGCGGAGGATTTACTTTATCACTCTGCATTTCCTCCGATAAATTGTTTTCTTTTGTGAAAACAGTGGAGAAGAAGCTATTGAGTAGGTTTGCTTTACCCTCATCGCCCTCTATGATTTTACCCAGGTTATTTTTCAATGGGCCAACTCCATCAGTTTTAATCCTTTTACTGTTTATATAGTTAAAGAACAGTTTGGGATTCGTTTTACTTTCCTTGGCAATTAGTCTCTCTGTCTCCTCTTTTGCTATTCTTATTTGTTTCTTACAGATTTTGTTTTTTTCCCTATAAGATATTAGCGCTTCCTCGCTGCCTTCTTGTTTAAGTTTACCGAAAGCCCTTTTTTTGTTTTTCATTGCCCTCTTGACTTCCTTATTTAGCCACATTGGCTTCCTCCTATTCCTAGCCCTGTTATTCCCATAAGGTATGTACCTTCTACAGTGACTATGTAGAACTGTTTTGAAAATGTCCCATTTTCTATCCGTGCTCCTATTACTAAAGATACTATCCCAGTCTATAAGGTGAAGGGCATCTCTTAGCTGATCAAACTTTGCCCTCCTGAAGTTCAGTGTTTTTGTGACTCCCTTGCTGGGCACCTACTGAAGCACATGTGGAATTGTATAATGTTGTGGTCACTATTTCCCAGGTGCCCCCCGACCTGCACCTCAGTTATTCTGTCTGGCCTGTTAGTTAATATTAAGTCTAAAAGGGCCGTCCCTCTAGTTGGTTCCTGCACAAGTTGTGACAAATAATTGTCTTTGATAATTGACAGAAACCTGTTTCCTTTCTGAGATCTACAGCTTTCGGTTTCCCAGTCTATATCGGGGTAGTTGAAGTCCCCCATAATAAGCACCTCATTATTTTTTGCTACTTCGTCTATTTGTCTCATTAATAGACTTTCCGTGGCTTCTGCTATATTTGGTGGTTTATAACAGACTCCTATGATAATTTTATTATTGTTTTTTGCCCCATGTATCTCCACCCATAAGGACTCGACCTCCTCATTTCCCTCCCATACATCCTCCCGTATTGTAGGCTTTAGACACGTCTTTACATATAGACAGACTCCACCCCCTTTCCGACTTCTTCGATCCCTTCTAAACAGACTGTAACCCTGTAAGTTAACTGCCCAGTCATAGCTTTCATCTAACCATGTCTCGGTTATTCCCACTGTTAGGATCATTCAGCCATGGAGGGTCCTTGTTGGAGTCGGGGTATCCCCGTAACAAGAAATACACAGACACGTAGTGTATAATCAAGTACTGGGAAGCCCCTGAGCGCGTCTGCCTCTATAGGTGCTGTCCCTTTATTTATACTAATAATCATAGTTTTTTTGTCATACATGCGCAGTAAAATGCCTTTGTTTCACAAGCAGTGAAGTGATGATTCATAACAGTGGAATGTTGATGAGACAGCTAAAAACAAGTTACAATCTAATTTCTGGGCGTCAGTCCAAATGTCCAGATAAGGGAAGAATAACTTCATCTGTGTCTTACATCGTAGTCTTGGGTGAAGTATAACTCCTATCATCCTCTCAGTCCCCCCTTTGATTCTTCCTTATGGACTTTTGGTAGAAAACCTGGTCCGGGAGTTCTTTTTTTTTTTTTTTTTTTTTCATATTCTTGAGTCCGTGTTACAAAGCTTATTTATGCATATTAAAATAATTTTTAATCCTATTTTAAACACTACATATATAACTACTATAATTAGCACAATCTGTAATATACCTTGCAGAATTCCAGCCACCCAACCTCCAATACCCTTAAACCAGTTCTTTGGGTTGAGAAAGGAGAAGGTGTCTGACCACCAGCTATCTTTATTTTGGTCATTGTGTCTGTCATATTCATCCCGTAATCGTTGTATATCTGCCAGCTTGAACCTCATACTCATTGTACTGTTTGGATCTATGTAATGACAACAGGTTGGACCAATAATTTGACACATTCCTCCCTGGGCCGCAGTTAGGTAGTCTAACACTACAGTATGTTGATTAGTAACAATTATAAGTTGATTTTGGACAGCTATACTAGTATTAAGTATATCCATAATATCCCATATCTGATCATCTAGATAGTCGGTGGCCTGAACTAATTTATCCCACATCTGCATCAACATTGGATACACAAAGAAAGTGCTGAATATTTTATTAGGAATTCCCATTTGGACCACATGTGGCCTACCTGAAGGTCTAGGCGAGTTGTCGGCTGCTCTTTTGTATAGTGTGTGTTTAGGTACTGCTTGCATATCTACCTGCTGATTCTGAACTATAAATGTGGCCGGTGTTAAGCGTCCTAGAGTACATGCACCTTTTATTCCTACTGGGAGCCATTTGTATGCTCCATTTCCACAAATCCAGAAGGTTCCTTCAGGCAGATCCCATATTGCAGAGTGTTGGAGCACCAACCTATGTACCAAATCTAAAAATTTAGATACATTCTGAAGTATACACCAAGGGGGTTTTTGACCTAATGGACTACAGTATCCTGCATCTGGATTTTCACAAGTCGGTGTACCTGGGTCATATGCACTTGACTCATTACATAATATTTTACCTGGTATCTTTGAACATGTATCATTGTTTCCATCGGGGAATAATTGTGAATATTTCCAACCATTATTGTGTATGTATTTTTCTACTATATCAGGTTTAAAAGGTTGAGAAGAAGATACTGTGCTACTAAAACTGAGTTGTATATTTTCTGTAGGAATTAACCCTAAGTCTGTTAGTCCCGTCTTATTTCTAGGAACCCATACACCTCCTTTAAACGCTAAATATTGTAAGTTGTTTATTTTTCCGGTCATATTACCTTGCCACCAGGGAAATCCCACCCACCCCACAACTGGGATGGCAACAGTGGTGTTCCATAATCTAGAATTAACGGTTTGGTTATTTGCTAATTTGTCTGAGCAATTAGTCCATGTAAACACTTCCTCAGGGGTCATGGGTACGGCCAGGAAGGGTATGCTCGTGGCTGATATTGGAGAATGCGTACAAATCCAACAGTCTGCTATTTTCTGTCCGCCATCGAGCAGCCCGTTTACCAATGTCTCATGATGTTTTATAAATTTATTATCTACAGGTTTTGGGGAACTTAGTTTATCCCACAGGTCTCCCTGATCTATCGTTATAGCTAACACAAGTACAATCACCACTATTTCTTTTTGCAATGGCTTGCATGTACCCATGCTGATTTTCCTTCCAATTTTACTGCAGTTGGAGTTGTCAATAACACCTGATATGGACCCTCAAATCTGGGTTCTAGCGTTCTTCTGTTATGTCTTTTTACGTAAACTTCGTCTCCTGGTTGCAGCTTGTGCGTTCCCTCAATGGAATCAGGATCTGGAATGGAAGAGAACACTAAAGAGTGTATTTTAGACACATGCTTACATAAATTTTGTACATAAGCAGTTAAGCTTTCAGTTTCTAACATTAAAGTCTGTGGGAAATACAATCCTGTATTGGCAACTCTACCAAACAATATTTCATGGGGGGTGAGTTTGCTCTTTCCCTGGGGGGTGTTTCTGACTGAATACAATGCTATTGGGAGACACTCAGTCCATGGTTTCTGTGTTTCTGCCATGGCTTTCTGTATTTTTAACTTAAGTGTTCCATTCATTCTCTCAACCTTACCAGAACTCTGTGGGTGGTAAGGGGTGTGTAGTTCACTTTTTATACACAACATTTTCATTACATTCTGAAAGATCTCTCCAGTAAAATGTGTACCTCTATCTGACTCGATCACTTCTGGGATACCATAACGGGGTACCAGTTCATGTGCTATTTTTACTGCAGTGACTTTAGCCGTGGCTGTATGAACTGGATAAGCCTCTGGCCACCCCGAAAACATGTCCACACATACCAGTACATACTCATAGTGTCCATGCTTAGGCATCTGGATATAATCGATTTGAAGTCTCTGGAACGGATATAGTGGTCTTACATGGTGCTTCTGGGGGGTCTTAACAGTCTGTCCTGGATTGTGGGCTAAACAGATTTCACAAGAACCACATTTTGCTCGAGCTACCTGGCCGAACCCTGGGGCTAACCACTTCTGTCTGACCCTCTGTATCATACCGTTTGCAGACACATGTGTAGGTCCGTGGGCTTCACTGACCACAACAGGGTACCACGCTCGGGGGAGACAAAGCTCATCTCCTTTTCTCCATAGTCCTTCTTTTTCTTCTGCCCCCTGTTTCTGCCACTCTTCTTTTTCTTCTCTACTCACCTGCTGGTGGGCTTCTTTGAGCCGTGTAATTAAGTCAAATTCTGATACTGCACTAATAGTGTGGTCAGTTGTCAGAGGTTTTACTGCAGCTCGCTTAGCAGCCTTGTCGGCTCGGTCATTACCCCTAGCTATCTCGGTGTCGAGTCTTACATGTGCAGGTACTTTTATTACTGCTACTTGTTTGGTTGAGGCAGCTGATTCTAGGATTTGTCTAATCATTGAAATGTGTTTTGGCAATACCTGATTCAGTATGCCATGTACATCATGTGTAGTTTGTACTATTAAGGCATGGTCTAGTACTATTTCTGAGGCTTTTTCTACCAAAAGAGAGACAGCTGCTACTACTCTGACACATGATGGTGCAGCTTTGGTAACATTATCTAATTGAGCAGAATAGTATGCGACAGGTCTTTGTTTATTTTCATGTTTCTGTGTTAGTACTCCTGTAGCATGATTAGACATTTCCGCAGCCATTAATTGGAATGGTTTGGCGTAGTCTGGGATTCCCAAGGCCGGGGCTGACATGAGACCTTTCTTGAGGTCTTGAAAGGCTATGAGCGCTGATTCAGTTAACTGAAAAGGCTCGATTTTTAAACAATCATATAGAGGTTGCATAAGCTGACTAGCATGTATAACCCATTGTCTGCAGTGTGATACTATTCCCAAAAATGCTCTTAATGTTTTGTAGTTCTTGGGAGGAACAAGATCTCTAATGATTTTTAGTCTGTCGGCGGTGAGGTGCCGAATACCTTGTGAAATGCAGTGTCCTAGAAATACTACAGTAGTCATACAAAGTTGTACTTTTTTCTTGTTAACTTTACAGCCCATGTCTGCTAGAAATATTAACAATCTTATTGTGTTGCTGTTTGCGGACTCTTGAGCAGGGGCACATAATAATAGGTCATCAACATATTGAAGAATTACAACCTCATCCGTAGGTTTGAAATTTTGAAGAACTGATCTCATAGCTTCTGAGTACAAGGTAGGTGAATGTATCATACCCTGTGGTAATCTTGTCCGTGCTAATTGTCTATTCTTAAATGTAAATGCAAACAGTTTGTAACAGTCTGGGTGTAATGGTACTGAAAAAAATGCATTTGATAAGTCTATGACAGAAAATACTCGTGCTGTTGCTGGGATCTGTGATAGCAACGTGTGTGGATTTGGCACAACAGGAGTAATAGGTTCCAAAATTTTATTTATCTCTCTTAAATCATGTACCATCCGGTATCTAGCAGCTGACCCCTCAGTAGATTTCTTTTTTACGGGGTACAACGGTGTATTGGCTGGTGACTTTACTTCTATCAGTACTCCAGTTTTTAGATAATCTTTTATCTGTTCTCCTATGGCGTGTTCTTGTTGGGCACTAATAGGATACTGTCTCAATTGGGGTAGTGTCACACCTGGAACAGGAGTGACTTTTACTGGAGCTATTGGCATTAGTCCTACATCGGTGTCATGTTGTGCCCATAATTTTTCTGGTACCTCAGAAAGATCTAAAATAATTTGGGTAGGGGCAGGGTCTTTCTCATCCTCTAAGGCTTGGACTTTTACAATGTTTTCTAGAGACTCTTGGTCATCAGGCACCAAAATTTGGACTCTACCATCCTCCAAAAATTGGATATTCATTTCTGTCTGCTTTAATAGGTCTGTACCTAGAAGACAAGTAGGTGCCCCTTTGACAAAAAGAAATTTAGATAAAAATATTTTAGATCCTATCTTTGTTTCAAGGGGAATACTATATGGGAGTGGCCTGATTCCTCCATCATACCCTTCGGTATAGGTTACATCATCGGATAAACAATCAGCATTTGGTAAGGCGTCTTCATTGAGGACGGAGGAAGTTGCTCCGGTATCTATTAGAAAAGGGCATTGTTTTCCTGCTACTTTTACCTGAATTATTGGGCGCCTTCCAGTCAAAGTGGTTTGCATCACGTCTAGTCACTCGCTTGCTGCAGGAGCAGAAGCCTGTACTGTCTTTTCTTGTGATTCTCTTGGGACATAGGTACCATCTTCTATATCCCTGGCTTTTTTCCTGCATTCTCTAATCCAATGTCCTCCCATAGTTTCCTGTTAAACCTGTCATGCCTTGCTACCTGAAAAGTTTTGCAAACTTTCCCTAAATTCTTAGTTGCTTCTACACCACACCTTTCTTTCACGATTGTATAGACATCTTGTTCATCATTTGTGGTCTTAGTCTGTTTGTTGCCCATTTTTCCTGACTATTCTTACCTTAGGAGGCTTTTTGGGTTAGATAAAATATATTCTATATTTTACCTTTCCTCGTTACCTATTCTGTCCTAAGGAGCCAGTATCTGAAACGGTTTCTCTGGACCGTTTTGTCTGAAGTGTAGAGTAATTCTAACACATATATATATGGCAACAAGGGCAAGACCAACAATACATAAAATGAACCATACAGTCTCCATTATATATCGTGTCCCTGGAGTATTATCATTACTTCCATGGGCTCATTCTGTCAATCTCTTATCCATCAAAAAGGAGGACAAAGGTTCGGGAGTTAAGCGTGAGCGAAGGTTTCCCCGAAAGGACACAACCTTATGACTCAGTTAGGCAATCTCCGTAATACTTATGTCATCTACCTTAGTGCGGCTTATGAGGCTATTCCCGACATCCACATCTCTTTCATACCATCCGTTTCATAACCTTCTCTGACCTCTCCTTCGGCAGATCCTACAGTATATACATGAATGACCCGAGCTATAGGTATCCTTCTCTACTAGTTCCTCAATCCCAACACAAGATATGCATGAAATTTACGGACTATCGCAGAGCAGATGTAAGAGAACTAACAGTGTCTCTTACCTGGCCAGGTTTGTCATCTGCTGTTCCGATGTCCCAATCTCAGCGGTTACTCGTGCCGGTCGATGAACTTGAAGGAATACGCAGACCTCGGGTCCCTGTTTCGGGCGCCAGGAATTGTTAGGATCATTCAGCCATGGAGGGTCCTTGTTGGAGTCGGGGTATCCCCGTAACAAGAAATACACAGACACGTAGTGTATAATCAAGTACTGGGAAGCCCCTGAGCGCGCCTGCCTCTATAGGTGCTGTCCCTTTATTTATAATCATAGTTTTTTGTCAGACATGCGCAGTAAAATGCCTTTGTTTCACAAGCAGTGAAGTGATGATTCATAACAGTGGAATGTTGATAAGAAAGTTTCATAAACAGAAAAGTGATAATTCATAGCAGTAGAAGGTTGCTGAGACAGCTAAAAACAAGTTACAATCTAATTTCTGAGCGTCAGTCCAAATGTCCAGATAAGGGAAGAATAACTTCATCTGTGTCTTACATTGTAGTCTTGGGTGAAGTATAACTCCTATCATCCTCTCACCCACATAGCTCTAGTAGAAAGATCTTTCAAGGATTTCAGAGGAGGCAAATCTTGAACTATGTATGTTTCACAAATTGCTTTCTTAATCCAATTTGCTAGCGTATTTTTGCAATTTTCTTTCCTTTATTGGGGCTTCCATATTGGACAAATAGGTTCTGATCCTTCCTCCAGGTTTCAGTCTGCCTCAAATAGCGGATTATAGTCCTTCTTACATCCAACGCGTGGAATTCTTCTTCCTTGCTATTTGATGGATTTTGACAGAATGACGGAAGAATTATTGGCTGAGACATATGAAAATTAGACGACACTTTAGGTAGAAAAGAAGGATCCAACTGGAGGATGATCCTGTCCTCCAAAATACGACAATAAGTCTCTCTGATAGACAGGGCTTGGATTTCACTCACTCTTCTGGCTGTAGTCAGAGCTATAAGCAATGCCGCTTTCCAAGACAATTTGTCTATGTGTGCCTCGGCTATTGGCTCGAAAGGATGCATAGTTAGGCCTCTAAGAACTACGTTGAGATCCCAAGGTGGAACTATTTTAGCTCTTGTTGGATTAATCCAAGAAGCAGCTATCATGAACCTCTTAATCCATCTGTTTTGGGCCAAATCAGCATCAAAATAGGAACTTAAAGGCGAGACTTGAACCTTCAGCGTGCTTGGTCTTAATCCTTTAGACAGACCGTTCTGTAGGAAATCCAAGATTCTGGCCACGTCAGGCCGAAAGGGATCTAATGGACGAGGCTCATACCATAGCTTGAAAGCTTTCTAGATTTTTCCATAGATGGAAATTGTGACTGGTTTTCTGCTTTTCTGCAGTGTATGTGACTCGCCCCCAGGGGTGTCGCGGGGCACCCGGCAGCCGGGCCTAAGACTGCCTGCGGGGATTATCGCGGTGGCTGGCCCAGGGCAGTCAGTGCCAAAAGGAATTATTTGTAGGGAATTTGTTGTGACGCCACTTGTGGTGTCTGGTAAGGATCACCAACGCTGCAACAGTCCTCTGAGGCAGATGTCAGGACAGCTTGAGATGGAACAGCTCCCCACAGGTGGAGCAGGCCTCAGGGCAGTATAAATGATGCAGGTTGCGCTGAGCATTGTGGTGCAGGGAAAGCGATGGCACAGCAGGAGTAACGGACAGAGACAGGGGATTTGCTTCATTTCCTTTACTGGTACAGCTGTTAGGTACGGACCAGGGTACTCCAGATGAAGGGCGCACTTTTGGACTTCTCCCCAGGGAGCAGGTATAGGGCCTCCTGATCCGTGTCTGTCCCTATGTATGCTCCTGGCCAGCCTGCAACTGGGCCTAGCTTATGTGTCCTGCTTTTACTTCACCAGATGCTCAGAAATAGGACCTCTGGTTGGTAACCACTTTCCCTGGACGTCGGGGCCTTCGTGGTTCCTGATCCTGTGTGTGTCTAGCCTTCAGGTTTGTCAGGGACTTGTAGTCCTCCTGGGATTCCGGTTATCCCCACTGGGTGTAAAGGGTCCCTGTAGGCGCGGATCCGGTGTCCGGTAGATATAATGGGGTGAGCTTATTGTGCTCCTCTGCCCCCTTGGTTTCACTCCCCTTTTTCTCCTTGCCGTCGGCCACACTCGGGGCCCTCACTACTAGGCAGCTGACGTGCTGCGTCTTCACCGCTGAGTGTCGGCACGCTCTCAGGCTCTCTCTCAGCCTGCCTGCTCTGCTCTGACTCTGAGCACTCACTAATCAACTGAGCTGCCTGGCTCCACCTTCCCTATATATATCCCTATCTGGGCTCCCTCTGCTGGTATGAGTTGGAAGGTAGAGGTGTTTGTATCTAGTGAGGGCCTCTTGTGGAGAAATCCATCCATGCACCCTTCTGGGTTCTGTGGCACCAATGCACAGCAGGGCGCCACATTTGGATCACCTGTACTGAGAAGCCTCTGGCTTTTCAGAGGGCGGTCTCAGAAGCCAAGCTGCTAGAGCCAAATTCTGAGGGGCCGGATGGAAAATCTGGCCCTAATGCAGCAGATCGTGGATTCAAGGAAGCATCAATGGATCATCCATTCTTAGACTGCTCAATGTTCCGAACCATGCTCTTTTTGGCCACATTGGAGCTATTAGGATAGTCTTGAGCCCTTCCGACCTGATTTTTTGTAAAGTCCTTGGTATTAACAGAATCAGGGGAAAAGCATTAGCGAGCCCAACTTTCCAAGGGTGAGCGAATGCATCTATCCCTGTTGCTGAATCCTCGGGTTTCAAAGAGAAAAAGGCTCTTACTTTTGCATTTTCCTGGTTCGCAAACAGGTCCACATCTGGGTATTCCCACTTTTGAACAATCATCTGAAATATCTTCGAGTTCATGCTCCACTCCCCTGGATGAATGTATTTTCTGCTCAGAAGATCTGCATGATAGTTGTCGGAGCCCCTCAGATGCAGAGCCGATAAGGATAGTAGATTATGCTCCGCCCAGTGGAAGATCCTTTCGGAGATCATCTGTAACCTCCTGTTTCTTGTACTTCCCTGATGTCTCAAGTGGGCTATAGTTGTCATATTGTCCGAGTAGACTCTGACATTCGACCCCTGAAGCACAGTAGTGGCTGCCCATAGGGTTTCTTCCACCACTTTAATTTCTCTTAAGTTTGAGTACTGCTCTGCTATTTCTTGCGACCAGACCTCTTGGAAGGCCACGTGGGAGACTACTGCTCCCCATCCTCTTTTGCTTGCGTCTGTTTTGACGGATAACAAGGGAAGTTGAATCCATGCTGAACTTTTCTCCAGATTTCCTGGACAGAGCCACCAATTTAAAGATGCTTTCACCTTCTCTGGCAGATGAATTCTGTTGGAGAGGGAACTTGGAGATCTGTCCCAACAGGAAAGGATGTAGTTTTGAAGGACCCTTGAATGCGCTTGAGCCCAAGGTACCGCCTAAATAAATGAGGTCATGGACCCGAGGATGGACATGGCGAATCTTAATGACACTCCTCTCTGGTTCTTTAGTGCATAAACTTTCGACCTCAACTGAATCTGCTTCTCTTTTGGCAGAAAAGAGGCTTGTTGCTGAGAATCCAGGAGAATTCCCAAGGAGGTCTTCCTGGTGGAGGGAATCAGATCTGACTTTTGGTAGTTTATCAACCATCCCAAGGATTCCAGGATCTGGAAGGTCATCTGGAGGTCTCTTTCCAAACTTGAAACCGAGGGAACCATCACCAAAAAATTGTCTAAATATGGGACGATGCAGATATTCAGTTTCCTTAGATAAACCTACTACCTCTGCCATGATCTTTGTAAACAGGCGGGGTGCTGACGAAATGCCGAAGGGGAGTACATTGAATTGAAAATGAAGTACCTCTCGGTTCTGAGTTACAGCAAATCTGAGAAATTTTCTGTAATCCGGATGAATTGGCACGTGGTAGTAAGCCTCTGGCTGGTCTACTGTTGCCACGACAAATCCTTTTCCAATCAATAAGCTGCCATTGAGGAAGGAAGCTCGCAATTCTGACTCCTACCTTCTTGCCGTCATTGTCTGTCCTGCCTAGAACCTTGAAAGATATTCCTACCTCTTCCCCCTTTTGTGTAACTCCAGCGACCAGTTTTACCCTTGCCTCTGTACTGAAATGCTTGCTGCTGTTGTTGTTGAGGGAGAAGAAATGGTCTCTTTCTGAAACTTTTTGGATTCTTTGGCTCTGGCAGAGACTTCTTCTTGTCGGATGCTTTCTCCAACAACTCGTCTAGCACCGCCCCAAACATATACTCTCCTTTAAATGGAATGGAACAAAGCTTAGATTTTGATGCGTTGTCCCCACTCCACATCTTCAACCACAGAGCTCTTCTCATAGAATTTGATAATGCTGCCGATCTTGCCGCAATCTTGACCGACTCCGCCAAGGCATCCGCTAGGAATCCAGTGGCCTTCTGCAGAAAAGGAAGAGATGCTAGGAGGTCCTCTTGAGTGGTACCTTTCCAGAGATGTTCCTCTAGTTGTTGGAGCCAGAGGAACATGGAACGAGCTACACAAGTTGAAGCGATATTAGTCTTCAGTGAAGCCGCCGATGTTTCCCATGCCTTCCTTAGAAGGCTGTCCATCTTCCTATCCATAGGATTTTTGAGCTGTGACGAGTCTTCAAAGGGAAGAGTTGTTTTCTTCGCAACCCTTGCCACCTGTACATCAACCTTCGGGACTTCCATCAATAGCTTAGCCGCCTTTTCATCTAGAGGGAATCTATCCTTCATTTCTCCTGCCATACTAAGCCTTTTCTCAGGTGACTCCCATTCATCCAAAATAAGACTCCAAATGTTGTCATGCACAGGGAACACTACCTTCTTCTTGGATTTCAGACCGCCAAACATTTCATCCTGAACTGTACGGGTTTCCTTCTCCTCTTCCACCTGCATCGTGTCTCTCACCTGCGACAACAATTCCTCCATATTCTCAGACGAAAAGTAATATTTCCTATCTTCCTCATGATCTTCACTTAGGACCCCTTCTTCCGGTTCCTCCATAGACCCTAATTCTGAATCAGAGGTCTCCCTAACCGTATATTTTCTCCTTTTGGGGGGAGATGGACCTTCAGCTCTGGCTTGTGAGAAGGAGGCTAGGGAAGATTGTATTTCCTGCCGAACCATTCCCCTGACTTCTTCCATAAGGGAAGGCTGTTCTTCCTTCACAATGTTGTCAGTGCATTTCCAGCATAGGGGTTTCTTATGCCCTGAAGCCAGCTTTTTTATACAGATGGCACATTTGCGAACTGTAGTGCTTTCTCCCACTGTCGGTGCCGGATCCTTGTCTCCCTAAATTAAAAATAAAAAAAGGGGAGATTTAAAATATATTTAGGATCCTGCTCAAAAGAGAGTGGGGAATAACCTAGGACCTAGTACTTACTGGGGCCGGGTTAGCGCTGGGCTCTGCAGACGCAGGCTTTGGAACAGCACCCTCCATAGTAGCAGAATATTCTGTCCTACCTTAATGGAGTCTTCTCATCTGGGTCTTTTATAGGGGAGACCGAGATCCAGTGCCAAATTTTCACCTATCTGGTGAAGGATCCTCATTTTCAGGGCAAACCGCGGCTTCTCCTTTTGAATTTCCAGCCGCGGCCCCATGCGTTCCACGGTGGAACGCACCAGAAGTGACGTCCCGCTGGCCAAAAGCCTGACTTCCGGCACGCCGCCATGGAGGACAGAGGAGACTCCGGCCGGGGAGCTACAGGAGGCCCCCAGCCCCCAAAACCCTACTCGGCTTTACACGCAGGCGAGTGTGTGTGTTGGGGGTCCCGCTCTCAAGGAGACACGGGAGCTGCAAAGGAAGGAAGGTCGGAGGCGATCGCTCCCTGCAGCCCGGCAGGTAAATTTAATAGGGCCCTGCTTGCCAGCTGCAGGCACCCCAGGTAACCTCTTCATCCCATAGGGACAGGAAAACACTGGGGATTGTAGCGGGAAGGGGCTATTTAACCTCTTGTTTTCCTGTCCCTAATTAGGATGGGGAGGCTACCTCCAGGTGTGCTGTCATGGAGGGGATTGGAGAAAATAACATTATACTTACCTTCCCAGTGCTAGTGTCTAGCTCACTGATTTTCCTTGCTTGGTGCCTGACGTCCCAAAAAACTGACAGTGAGCTATCAATCAAGATACAGAGGCTGGTGCTGGGCAGGGAAGCAACCTTGGAAGGCTGAGGCTTGGTTAGTGCTCCGTTACACCCAGAGCACTCAGAAATGCAGCAACAGATAAAAGATATAGAGGTGTCTATGGATTTAGCTTTCCAAATCCTGCATGGTCATGAATCGGAATTGGAGGGAGGGGTATATCTGATGGATACCCTTAAATTGTTAATTGGCAATTGCAGTTCACATAGTTGCATATTACTTAATCATTAGAGCTACAAAAATTTGCACTTCAAGCACCAGTAAAACAGAGGCCAAAAAAGATTCCTTAGAGGCATCTGGTCACTATTAGTGATGATCGAGCGTGTTCTATCAACCCCTTCGGCGAGCACGCTCAGGTGCTCGCCGAGTATTTTGGCATGCTCGGCATTTCTTTTAAGGTCGCCGTGCCTGCAAGTGTCACGGCTGTTAGACAGTGTGCTCGCTGAATGGGTTCATAGAACACGCTCAATCATCACTAGTCACTATACATTAGTATACAATAAAAAAACACATATCACATAGTGAATAACACAGACACTATTCAATACAGCAGGGTTGAGGTGTACTTTGTGGGACAAAAGTACAGCATTTTTGAAAGACGCTATTCACTTTACTGTGCAACATATAGAAAAAAAAGGGCAATGAATTCCAAATAAAGTGAAATGGTGCAGAAGAAAACGAAAACATTTTACTGCTTTTAAAAAATTCTAAACTTTGCAAACAAATTGTTTGGCTTGTGTTCCAATTTTCTAAGACCGTTTTTAATACCATTTTGGGGTACAACTTTTTGATTGCTCCATCAAATGAATAGTCGTAAGTTACTT
Source organism: Phyllobates terribilis (assembly GCF_046119375.1). Classification (NCBI taxonomy): domain Eukaryota; kingdom Metazoa; phylum Chordata; class Amphibia; order Anura; family Dendrobatidae; genus Phyllobates; species Phyllobates terribilis. The sequence goes on from NW_027362899.1 coordinate 4,370,439, forward strand.
ACCGGTAACGGGATTTTTCAGAGACAGCACCACGAGAGAGGGGATCCGCCCACCAAGGAGAGGAAACCTACAGGCTTAAAAGGGCGCCACCTCTCTCCCGCCTCAGTTGGGATTACAGAGCATTGAGAGGACTGCCAGGTTAATAAACACAGCAAACAATCACAAAATTGCCATACCAGACGACACCTATTGAGTGTGATATTATAATTAATAAAAGGGGAGTGTTCCCACAAACGTGAAAGGAGGAAATATAAGGGTGCTGTCATGGTCTCCGAAAAATTCCATTACCGGTATGTAATTTAAGATTTTATCGGTCGACCATGACAGCACCACGAGAGAATTACAGAGATGAAGTAATCTATTGAAGGACCACAGCCTGGAACACTCTTCTCCCAAAGGTGAGGTCAGCCGATACACCTATATCTAACCTATCGTGTCTATGGAATGTAGGGGGACAGGACCAGGTAGCAGCCTTACATATGTCTTCTATCGAGACACCTGTCTTCTCAGCCCAGGAGGGGTGGGGTGGGATGAGCCTTCAGCCCTTCTGGCACTTCCTCGCCGCTAGATGTGCAGACCAAAAGTTTGGACACATCTTCTCATTTAAAGATTCTTCTGTATTTTCATGACTATGAAAATTGTACATTCACACTGAAGGCATCAAAACTATGAATTAACACATGTGGAATTATATACTTAACAAAAAAGTGTGAAACAACTGAAAATATGTCTTATATACTAGGTTCTTCAAAGTAGCCACCTTTTGCTTTGATGACTGCTTTGCACACTCTTAGCATTCTCTTGATGAGCTTCAAGAGGTAGTCACCGGAAATTGTTTTCACTTCACAGGTATGCCTTGTCAGGTTTAATAAGTGGGATTTCTTGCCTTATAAATGGGGTTGGGACCATCAGTTGTGTTGTGCAGAAGTCTGGTGGATACACAGCTGATAGTCCTACTGAACAGACTGTTAGAATTTGTATTATGGCAAGAAAAAAGCAGCTAAGTAAAGAAAAACGAGTGACCATCATTACTTTAAGAAATGAAGGTCAGTCAGTCCGAAAAATTGGGAAAACTTTGAAAGTGTCCCCAAGTGCAGTTGCAAAAACCATCAAGCGCTACAAAGAAACTGGCTCACTTGAGGACCGCCCCAGGAAAGGAAGACCAAGAGTCACCTCTGCTTCTGAGGATAAGTTTATCCGAGTCACCAGCTTCAGAAATCGCAGTTTAACAGCAGCTCAGATTAGAGACCAGTTCAATGCCACACAGAGTTCTAGCAGCAGACACATCTCTTCAACAATTGTTAAGAGGAGACTTTGTGCAGCAGGCCTTCATGGTAAAATAGCTGCTAGGAAACCACTGCTAAGGACGGGCAACAAGCAGAAGAGACTTGTTTGGGCTAAAGAACACAAGGAATGGACATTAGACCAGTGGAAATCTGTGCTTTGGTCTGATGAGTCCAAATTTGAGATCTTTGGTTCCAACCACCGTGTCTTTGTGCGACGCAGAAAAGGTGAACGGATGGACTCTACATGCCTGGTTCCCACCGTGAAGCATGGAGGAGGAGGTGTGATGGTGTGGGGGTGCTTTGCTGGTGACACGGTTGGGGATTTATTCAAAATTGAAGGCATACTGAACCAGCATGGCTACCACAGCATCTTGCAGCGGCATGCTATTCCATCTGGTTTGCGTTTAGTTGGACCATCATTTATTTTTCAACAGGACAATGACCCCAAACACACCTCCAGGCTGTGTAAGGGCTATTTGACCAAGAAGGAGAGTGATGGGGTGCTACGCCAGATAACCTGGCCTTCACAGTCACCAGACCTGAACCCAGTTGTTTCACACTTTTTTGTTAAATATATAATTCCACATGTGTTAATTCATAGTTTTGATGCCTTCAGTGTGAATGTACAATTTCCATAGTCAAGAAAATACAGAAAAATCTTTAAATGCGAAGGTGTGTCCAAACTTTTGGTCTATACTGTATATGATAGAGAAATGGCCTCCTAATTCCATCTAGCTATGGTGGACTTCGTGACCTTAGACCATTCCTAGCCCCTTGGTAGGATATAAACAACGAGTTATCTTTCCTAAAGCTTTTGGTAACTGAATGGTACCTAACCACACATCTCTTCACTTCTAACGTATGTAACTCCACCTCTTTCTGGTTACTAGGATGTGGACAAAAGGAGGGTAGGAGGACTTCCTGAAGTCTGTGGAAACGAGTAGCTACCTTAGGGAGAGAGAGTGATTTTTAGACCAGATCCTGCCTATCATCCAGAATTTGAGTAAACGGCGAGGCCATAGACAGGGTCTGGATGTCACTAATGCTCCTGGCCGAGGTTAAAGATATTAAAGCGGTCTTAAGAGAGAGGGATTTAAGGGTTGCTGACTATTAGCTCAAACGGCGAGCTAGTCAAGGCCTTTAGAACCAAATTTAAATCCCAGGGAACCAAGCTGCTTTTAATAATGAGTCTAGATCTAAAAGCTGCCTTAATGAACCGAGAAACCCAGTAGCTACAAGCTACATCACAGCTATATAGAGCACCCAAGGCAGAAATCTGTACTTTAAGGGTGCTGGTGGATAACCCTAGTTCAAGACCTTTTTGTAAAAACTCCAAAGATTTGTCCTATTGGCACCCCTTCCCCATCAACCCCAGAACCAGAGAAAGACAAAAACTTTCTCCAACTTGTGGCATAAATCTGGGTTGTAACAGGTTTTCTGCTGTGCAGGATGGTTACTAGACCTTTGGAAAAACCTTTCTGATTTGGCAGTGTCCTTTCAAGTTCCACACCGTCAAGTGGAGGCCAGTTGCTTGAGGATGGAATATCGGACCCCGGAGAAGGAGATATGGAATCTCTGGAAGAACCCAAGGATCAGAGATGGACATGTTCCTCAGGCATGAGAACCAGGGCCTCCTGGGCCAAAAGGGTGCGATCAGCAGAACCCTGGCCTTCTCCTCCCTGATCTTTCTTATTACCATGAGAAGAACAGCCAACCAGGGGGGGAGGAGTCATACGCCAGGCTGAAATACCAACGTATCAGGAAAGCGTCCACAGCTAGAGGATTTAGGGAACACAAGATCTTTGTCTTCCGATTTAGTTTTGTGGCAAACGGATCTACCTGACCGGAGGCCCCCCCATCTTCGGCTATTTGGGTAAAAATTCCTTGATTTAGTTCCCATTCCCCTTGCATCAGAGGATAGCAGCTTAGGAAATCTGCTCTCATGTTTTCTTTTTCCATTATATGGAGGGCCATCAGGGAAAGGAGGTGACTTTCTGTAATCTGGAAGAGATGATCTGTCACTCTCATCAGCGATCTTGACCATGTATCCCCCTGGTGGTTCACATATGCTACCGCAACTAGATTATCCAAGAGGATCTTTACATTCTGGCCCTGAAGGAAAGGTAAGAAATTATTCACCGCCTTGTCTACCGCCAGAAGTTCTTTTGAATTGGAGGAGAGACCCTTTTCAATATCTGACCAGGTCCCCTGGGCTACCATATCTCCCAGATGGGCTCCCCACCCTCTCGGACTCGCATCTGTGGTAATTGTTCTAGTGACCCTAAGTACCCAGGGAACCCCTCGAGATAGGTTAGGCTCATCCTGCCACCACTATAAAGATTTTACTGACCGGGGTGATAAGGACATCTTCCAAGTGCCCCTTAAGAGAAACTTCATTATGTAGCACATCCCACTGTAGAACTGTGGCGCCCCTGAAGGTTCGACCGCCACAGGGATGCTGCACTTCTGTAATGGAGTGTAGTGTTCCTCCTCCGAGGTAAGAACAGCGTGATGGTCGGGACCCAACCTTTGCATCCAACACCACATTTCTCCACCAGGGGGGCTAGTATGCACCAGGTGCTGCCCTCCTGGTTACAGGGAGACTGGGGAACCAAGAGTGAGGGGAACCAGTTAGTGGGTGAGGGTTGAGGACTTACAATTTAGTGACACTTTAAATTTCATATTTAATAAAAAGCCATCTTTGGTTTTGGTCTTTGTGCTGTTAATTACTGTGAGGTATTGTGATCTCCCACCCTGAACGTGGATCCTGTGTGGACCTGCAGTGGATGGAGACACAGCCCTCATACCCCAGCCTTGGGACGGGGGGCAGGTTGCAGACGAGGAATGTCTCAACCCGGTCAAGGACCACGACCAAGAAGGCCCGGAGCTTAAGAGTGTAGCTCCACAGCTAATGGATCCCGGGGATGATGCAGACGGAGCAGTGTACGCCACCTGTCCTCACCATCTGATATATTCAGAGGGAGTCCGGCTGCAAGAGGGGTACCGGCCCCGACACCCGACCTTGCTTCTCCATGTCCTGGTTGGTAAAGCCTGGTAGGCCCAGAGGATCCCATCGGGTATCGGAAGGAGCGGAGCTGCCACCCGTGCCCTTGTTCTGAGAGGAGTTCAGAGGGAGACCCGGCCTATCTACACACACAGACAGGAGAGGATACGGTCTGTAGTTCAGGAACACTCTGGTGCGGGGTCCCGATTGAATGCTGGACTTGCTCGGAGGTTGTCGGACCCCCATCCCTGGTGACTGCAGGACTCCGTGGGGATCAGGGAGTCGCCTTCCTTCTGCCATCTCTAATGTGAGTAAAGCCTTGGAAGTTCACCCCTATGGCCTCCGGACTGTTTATTCTGCGCTACACCGCGCGACGTGGCATCCGTTCTTCCTCCACTACTACCCCCTCCATCCTTCCTGTCCCTCTGCCCTGAGGCCTTGCTCCGCCTGTGGGGAGTAGTAATAACTCTGGCCGCCGTAACACTATGCCTCAGCGGACTGCAGCGGCGCTGGTGGCCTTCACCAGGTGCCACAGGTGGCGTAGTCGTAAATCAGCCACTCAACCCGGATAAGCCCACACCATCTCTTTTAATGTGACGGCCCTGAGCACGGGTCGGGTCCGGGCCACGGCTGCACCCCATCTCTCCATCACAGGACCCGACTCCGAGTCCCCCATCTCCCAGGGTAAAGAAAAGGGCTTTTTCGAGTAAGAGACGTCACGCTATCACTTGTGGGGGGTTTCTGCTGTTTTCGCATGTCAGGGGCTCTCCAAATGTGATATGGCATCCACTTTTTTCATATGGCATTTTGTTTTCATAATGGCATTACGGCATTCATTTTAATATGGTGATATGGCATTCAGTCTTTTTTGCGTTCAAAAAGTCGAAACGGTGCTCCTTCCCTTCCGAGCCCTGTCATGTGCCCAAACAATAGTTTTCCCCCACAAATGGGGTATCAACATGCTCAGTAGAAATTACACAACAAATTTTGTGGTTCATTTTATCTTGTTACCCTTGTGAAAATAAAAAAATTGGGGCTATAGTAAAATTTTTGTGAAAAAAAGTAAAATGTTCATTTTTCTTTCCACATTGCTTTAGTTCCTTTTGGGTATTTTCTGTCATAAAGGCCCCTCAAAGTCACTTCAAATGTGATGTGGTCCCTAAAAAAATAGTTTTGTAAATTTTGTTGGAAAAATTAGAAATCGCTGGTCAACTTTTAAACCTTCTAACTTCCTAACAAAAAAAATGTTTTAAAAATTGTGCTGATGTAAAGTAAACATATGAGAAATGTTATTTATTAACTATTTTGTGTGACATAACTCTCTGGAATTAAAAGTTTGAAAATTGCAAAATTATCAAAATTTTCACCAAATTGTCGTATCAAAATTGGTTACCACTATCATGAAGTACAATATGTCACTAAACACAATCTCAGAATCAGTGGGATCCATTGTAAAATAAGAAGAAAATAATAAAATCCTTATACTCACATGTCCTATGTGTCCCTAGCTGTAATTCTCTGACCGCTGACACTGAGGAGCCGAGGAGAATGAGCCGCTCCGGCGAGCGGGCCCCGAAGCTGAGCTCAGGAGCGGTGTCCTGTCACTCAGTGAGCGCAGCTCCGGGGCCACTATCCGGGGAACACTTAGGACCATAGGCAGATTATAATGAGGGCAATCTGGGCTACCGCCCGGGGGGTCCATGGCCAAGCTTAAAGGATCCCTCACTTTACACACTTAACATCTTTTATCCATTGTTAAAAAGCGTCATAGATTTCAAGCTTTTTTCATAGTGTTTTTCACCCTTGAATTTGTTCCAGAAAATGAAGTATTGCTCCTGGAAAATTAATGTAATTACACATGTGTTGGTATAGATATGTTTATTTCATTTGTATGTAATGGAACAACACAAAAAACAAACAAAAAAGGCAAATTGGACATAATTTCACACAAAACTCCCAAAATGGGCCAAACCAAAATGTTGGCACTTTTCCAAAGTTGTAGGTAAACAACTTTGTTTCAAGCATATGATGCTCATTCAAACTCACCTGTGGCAAGTAACAGGTTTGAGCAATATGAAATCATACCTGAAACCAGATAAAAAGGTGAGAAATTTACATATTCTTTGCATTGTATGACTGTGTGTGCCAAACTAAGCATGGAGAACACAAAGAGGAGAAGAGAACTGTCTGAGGAGTTGAGAACCAAAATTGTTGAAAAATATCAACAATCTCAAGGTTACAAATTAATCTCCAGAGATCTTGATGTTCCTTTGTCAATGGTGCGCAACATTATCAAGAAGTTTACAACCCATGGCACTGTAGCTAATCTCTCTGGATGTGGACAGCCGAGAAAAATTGATGAAAGGTTGCAACGCAGGATAGTCCAAATGGTGGATAAGCAACCCCAATCAAGTTCCAAAGATATTCAAGCTGTCCTGCATGCTCAGGGTGCATCAGTGTCAGCGTGAACTATATGTAGTCTTTTGAATGAAATGAATCACCATGGCAGGAGACCCAGGAGGACCCCACTGCTGACATAGATACATAAAAAAGCTAGACTACAATTTACCAATATGTGCGTGAGTAAGCCTAAATCCTTTTGGGAAATCATCTTGTGGACAGATGAAACCAAGATAGAGCTTTTTGGTGAAGCACATCATTCTACTGTTTACCAAAAATGGAATGAGGACTGCAAAGAAAAGAACACAGTACCTACAGTCATATATAGTGGAGGTTCAAAGATGTTTTGGGGTTGTTTTGTTGCCTCTGGCACTCATTGCTTTGACTGCGTGCAAAGCATCATGAAATCTGAAGATTCCCAAAGGATTTTGGGTCACAATGTAGTGTCTATTGTCAGAAAGCTGGGTTTGCGTCCTAGGTCATGGGACTTCGAGCAGGACAATTACCCCAAACATATTTCAAGAAGCACCAAGAAATGGATGGGAACAAAGTGCTGGAGAGTTCTGAGGTGGCAGCAATGAGTCCGGATCTAAATCCTTTTGAACACCTGTGGATTTAGATCCGGACTCATTGCTTAGTCCGGATCTAAATTGCTCTTAAAATTGCTCTTGGGAGGAGACACACTTCACATATGGGAGACCTGGGACAGTTTGCAAAAGAAGAGTGGTCTACATACTTTTATATATATATATATATATATATATATATATATATATATATACACATATATATATATATATATATATATATATATAATACTTGACACCTAATGGGAGCCAAAGGCCAAAGAAGGGGGCATTGTCCTAAGTAGGGGCCACAGAGGGAGACATTATTTTAATTGGGGTCCAAGGAGGGGGACATTATTTTAAATGGGGGCCCCAAGAGGGGACATTATTGTAAATTTTGTCTAAAAAGGGGGGCATCATACCATGGGAGCAAAAGGGGAACATTATGATAAATGGTGGCCAAAGAAGGGGACTTTATTCTAAATGAGGACCAAAAAGAGAGACATTGTACTACAGGGGGCCAAAGAGAGTTATATATAATAATATTTTTTATTTAATTTCTATATTTAGTAGAGACATGTACAAACTGAATAAGACAATACAGATTATCACATAATTCATGACATACTAAGAGGAGTGAAGGCCCTGCTAACAAGCTTACAGTCTATGAAGATATAGGAGTGACACAAAAGATAAAAAGGTGCTTGTCATGTATGGTCCGGCCATGATTATTATAAACAGGGGAATTCAAATACCATTACATGAACCAGTCATCAGCCAGAATCTGTATAAGTACAGATACAAGGAGCTGTAGAGTGCATGGAGGCTGTGGATACAGATGAGTGAAGGGACCAGATTCTGGAGAAAATTAAGGAAGGGAGAACAGGGCATAGTTAGATTAACCATATTCTGTGGGATAGTGCATTCCAGAGAACTGCTGCAGCACAAGAGAAGTCCTGAAGATGGGGGTAGAAGGTTTCGATTACAGAGGATGCTAGTCTTAGGTAGATAGTTGATTTTACATTTCTGGATTCTGTAGATTTGTGATTTGTATTAAACAACAAAAAAAAAACAACAACAATCCGAGGTGTCAGTATTCTTTAATGAGGACATAGCCCTCATGGTTTGTAATTCCAGTGTGTGATGATTAAATAAATGTTGTGATTAAGGTGCAGTTACTGCAGTATATCACAGATCAATTAATCCACAGTCACACTAGCTATGTATACGGATGTCCCCCAGGCCGATACCCCAGCAGTTGTTTCGGGATGCCTTGGCTTCTGCTGCTTTAGAAGATGCAGGTCATCCTTGTACATTTATCTGTATAGAAATAAATGGTTCGAGGCATGGTCATTAATTTTCCACAAAGCACTCTGCTACTATGCAAGCCAAATAATTTGTCCCTTTTTCCTTTCTGTTAAATTTGGGAATTATACAATAGATAACAGTCACATATTATCCTGTATATGATATCTGACTTCTGTAATCACTGTATACCATATACCAGTCATATATTATCCTGTATACTGCAGGTGCTATACTATGTGTATAGACATCAGATGATATATAGACTCCTTCATCATATCCTATGAGCTTTATTTATTGTTGTGGAGTTCAATTGTTTCCCATGGTATTTAATGGGTATTTTTAGAAATTACTTTTGTTATGTTTTTATATTTATTTTTAATAAAGGCATTTTTTTATTGCTTCAGTTGTACGTTGTTATTGTGGCTACTAGAATGGGAGTAACACTCAATCAGGTCAAAGAAGTATAGATGCACAAGTTTGATAAAAAGATTTGGAACTTTTATTGAATTATTTAAAAGAAATTTATAAAACACACATAAAGGGGAAGTGAACCAATGAAGGTGCCTGCAGTGCTAGTAACAAGGGTAGTCAATCATTTATTCTGTTTAACAAGACTTACAAAAGGAGATCATATCAATGAACCCAGTGATAAATACATGAAGAATTAAATAAATAAATAAGTAAAAGGATCAGTATCCAAAATTCATTCATCTAGTAAGCATTAGTGGATAACAAGTACATACCTTAAAGTATCCAGCATAGATAAATGTAGTCAAAATGCCATGAAAGTATATATCTATAAATATGTCAATAGGTCATATAGAGAGAAGCCATAAAGCCCACAAGTGGTAGACAAGTGTCAATATAGGGCAAAGTCAATCATGGCCCACAAAATACAGATGGTATCACCAAGCATAGAGATAAACAGAATGTAAATAAAGACAATACAACCTTTCAACTGCAGGTAAGGACAGCTGTATTGTCTTTATTTACATTCTGTTTATCTCTATGCCTGATGATTCCATCTGTTTATTTCTATGCTTGGTGATACCATCTGTATTTTGTGGGCCATGATTGACTTTGCCCTATATTGACACTTGTCTACCACTTGTGGGCTTTATGGCTTCTCTCTATATGACCTATTGACATATTTATAGATATATACTTTCATGGCATTTTGACTACATTTATCTATGCTGGATACTTTAAGGTATGTACTTGTTATCCACTAATGCTTACTAGATGAATGAATTTTGGATACTGATCCTTTTACTTATTTATTTATTTAATTCTTCATGTATTTATCACTGGGTTCATTGATATGATCTCCTTTTGTAAGTCTTGTTAAACAGAATAAATGATTGACTACCCTTGTTACTAGCACTGCAGGCACCTTCATTGGTTCACTTCCCCTTTATGTGTGTTTTATAAATTTCTTTTAAATAATTCAATAAAAGTTCCAAATCTTTTTATCAAACTTGTGCATCTATACTTCTTTGACCTGATTGAGTGTTTGTTGAATAGAAGTATTGTACCAAATAGGCTTTTTACTTTTTGGACTAATAGAATGGAAGTATTAGTAGGATATTTTGCAATTATTGGGCTTTTGTTTTGCAGTATATGACAACGCCCCCCTGAGGAAGCGATAGGTGAAACACGCATCAAGCTGTGGGTGGCTGCCCGATCTCCATCATTTCCACTTGATCACATTTGATTGATCTTTCTCATTGTGTACCTAGTGGGCACTTATGATTTTGGTTACTTAGTCCCACTTTGGTTTATGCCCACTATGGATAAAATGCACATTACTTCTGTTATACTATAACTGGGCTGCAATCCTCCTCCTCCTCCTAATCTTTGTGCAGTATCACTTCTAATTGTATATCTATATATTTTTATGCTCTAATAAAGATTGTTATTTTCCATGGATTTTGTATCGTTCACCTTATCCGCATTGTTATACATAGTGGGGAAATCTGTCTGTCTTAGGGGATATATACAGTAGACATTATCCATTATGGAGTGTATAGGATTGTAGTGTTATAGGATTGTATTTTGCAGTGTATAGTAATATAGGAATGAGGCTTCAGATTCAGGATTGGTTATTACTTTCTATGGACGTCGCTGTATTGTACAGATCTGTAATACTATAGTGTGCAGGGGCCCTGATGCTTTTTAGTCTAATATAAATATTTGTTAAAGTAATCAAATTATACAGATCAATACATTGCTGGAGCTACACAATACATCTCCGTATATTCAGAAGAAAACAGAAGAAACTTACAAAAGTCACCAACAATATAAATAATATAAATTACTACTTAAATAAAATAATCTATGACGATGTGTAATGTGAAGTGTAACCACCAGATCTGATGTTACTATGTAACCATTAGTGTCATTTACATTAGATACAAGGGGGCGGAGCTATTACCACTGACCCCTCCCCCAAATGTAGTGTCCCAGTCCTATATAAAGAGGCCTCTTCCATCTGCTCCTCACTTCTTACCTGTAGTCATACAGAAGCGAGGACCACCATGCAGGCCACTTACCTTCTCCTCCTCTGCTGCGTGACCCCCATATTTTCTGCACCTCGTAAGTCCAGTTCCTTTATCTATTGTCTGATTTCTTACAGCTTCTTAGTATATGTAATAGTTATATCATAATATCTTATGCTCTAGTGGTTTAATCCTGTAAGAATCTAAATCCAACATCAATGTCTTCAATTAATTAAACACTCAAATGCACAATGTTCCATTATATGTATCTATTGTCTGACTTCTTACTGCTTCTTATTATATGTAATATTTGTATGGTAATATCTTATGCTCTATTGTTGTAATCCTGTAAGAATATAAATCCAACATCAATGTGTTCATTTAATTCCACTATTAATTACAGACTCTTCTATGGGGAATCCCTGGGTAGACCTTACTTTGGGCACAGCTTAGGCGGCATTATGTGTCTTTATGTGTGATAGCATTCTTGGACACACCAAGCAGTTAGATATTTCTATCTGTTGATGAATCTTGCTACAAGAACGGCTTCTGCGATTGTCGCCCTCCACATAATGTAGATAGTTTACATTGTGTAACTTATTTTCCAATAATTCTATTGGTCATTACCATAGGTAATAGTAATAGTATATACAGTTATATGAAAAAGTTTGGGCACCCCTATTAATCTTAAGCTCATTGTTTTATAAAAATTGATGTTTTTGCAACAGCTATTTCAGTTTGATATATGGAATAACTGTTGGACACAGTAATGTTTCTGCCTTGAAATGAGGTTTATTGTACTAACAGAAAATGTGCAATCTGCATTCAAACAAAATTTGACATGTGCATAAGTATGGGCACCTCACCAGAAAAGTGACATTAATATTTAGTAAATCCTCCTTTTGCAAAAATAACAGCTTCTAGTCGCTTCCTGTAGCTTTTAATGAGTTCCTGGATCCTGGATGAAGGTATTTTTGACCATTCCTCTTTACAAAACATTTCCAGTTCAGTTAAGTTTGATGGTCGCCGAGCATGGACAGCCCTCTTCAAATGATCCCACAGATGTTCAATGAACATGATGGAACCTCCACCAAATTTTACTGTGGGTAGCAAGTGTTTTTCTTGGAATGCTGTGTTTTTTTGCCGCCATGCATAACGCCTTTTTGTATGACCAAACAACTCAATCTTGGTTTCATCGGTCCACAGGACCTTCTTCCAAAAAGAAATTGGCTTCTCCAAATGTGCTTTTGCATACCTCAGCCGACTGTGTTTGTGGCGTGCTTGCAGAAACGGCTTCTTTCGCATCACTCTCCCATACAGCTTCTCCTTGTGCAAAGTGCGTTGTATAGTTGACCGATGCACAGTGACACCATCTGCAGCAAGTTGATGCTGCAGCTCTCTGGAGGTGGTCTGAGGATTGTCCTTGACTGATCTCACCATTCTTCTTCTCTGCCTTTCTGATGTTTTTCTTGGCCTTCCACTTCTGGCCTTAACAAGAACTGTCCCTGTGTTCTTCCATTTCCTTACTATGTTCCTCACAGTGGAAACTGACAGGTTAAATCTCAGAGACTGCTTTTTGTATCCTTCCCCTGAACAACTATGTTGAATAATCTTTGTTTTCAGATCATTTGACAGTTGTTTTGAGGAGCCTATGATGCCACTCTTCAGAGGAGATTCAAACAGGAGAACAACTTGCAAGTGGCCACTTTAAGTAGCTTTTCTCATGATTGCATACACCTGGCTTTGAAGTTCAAAGCTCAATGAGGTTACAAAACCAAAAAAAGTGCTTTAGTAAGTCAGTAAAATGTAGGTAGGAGTATTTAAAACAAGAAAATGATAAGGGTGCCCATACTTATGCACCTGTCAAATTTTGTTTGAATGCAGATTGCACATTTTCTGTTAGTACAATAAACCTCATTTCAAGGCAGAAACATTACTGTGTCCAACAGTTATTACATATATCAAACTGAAATAGCAGTTGCAAAAACACAAATTTTTATAAAACATTAAGCTTAAGATTAATAGGGGTGCCCAAACTTTTTCATATAACTGTATTGTAATCGTAATAGTATATATTATAATATTTAGAGTATTCTAAACATAATTACTGTATATATTATAGTTTACTGCTAAGAACAAATGTAATAATTTAACAAGTAATTACAAATTTATAATGTGATATATATTAACTTGATGTTCATGTGCACACTATCTATGAAGTGGCATAAGGAACAAAATGGCTGAATTTTTGCATTTCTACCATAGTTGCACATACACCAATGTGATACATTTGCTGCAATTAGTGACATTTTTAAAGACTAGTAAATTCATGCCCTCTCTCTGATAATTTTAATAAATATCCCCAATTGAGCTGTTTTATAATCTAATTCTTCCCACGTGAATAAACCCCAGCGCGTTGTGTTCCTTAACACACAAAGTTGCTCTTGGATACTAATCTGCTTGTTCTTTTGTAGTTTTAATATTTTTTTGCTGTTTAGTAACTAATTATGAAATTGATGGCTGCTAACTATTGAATTTTTTAGTTTTTGAAGGATCTGGATTAGGATCTGGCGAGGAATTTGTCACAATAATCGGTCAAGATGAAGGATCTGGCATTGTCATCACTCCAGAAGGATCTGGCTCTGTAATCGGTCAAGATCAGGGATCTGGCATTGTCATCACTCCAGAATAAGGATCTGGCTCTGTAATCGGTCAAGATGAAGGATCTGGCATTATCATCACTCCAGAAGAAGGATCTGGCGCTATAATCGGTCAAGATGAGGGATCTGGCATTGTGATCACTCCAGAAGAAGGATCTGGCGACATAATCGGTCAAGATGAAGGATCTGGCATTATCATCACTCCAGAAGAAGGATCTGGCACAATAATCAGTCAAGATGAAGGATCTGGCATTGTCATCACTCCAGAAGAAGGATCTGGCGCAATAGTTGGTCAAGATGAAGGATCTGTCATTGTCATCACTACGAAGAAGGATCTGGTGCAACAATTGGTCAAGATGAAGGATCTGGCATAATCATCACTCCAGAAGAAGGATCTGGCACTATAATCGGTCAAGATGAAAGATCTGGTATTGTCATCCCTCCAGAAGAAGGATCTGGCACAAAATAATTGATCAAAATGAAGAATCTGGCATTTCAATCCCTCCAGAAGAAGGATCTGGCACACAATAATTGATCAAAATGAAGGATCTGGCATTTCAATCCCTCCAGAAGAAGGATCTGGCACAAAATAATTGATCAAAATGAAGAATCTGGCATTTCAATCCCTCCAGAAGAAGGATCTGGCACACAATAATTGATCAAAATGAAGGATCTGGCATTTCAATCCCTCCAGAAGAAAGATCAGGCATTAGTTCTTTCTCTAAAAAATAAACTGGTTGAAAATATATACTATTGGGAAACCAGATCACTTTTGGACATTAAGGAGATGCCCCATCACATGTTTGTTAGTGTGATTTCTTCTTTTAGGTGCTTATTTTATGAACTTAATTCCACAAAGCCGAAATAAGGCAAAGTAATCCAACCTGCACTGTATTCATGCATTTATCTTGTGCCTTGTATCCAGTTCACAGTTGAATATCAGTATCTTATATTTTTTTCAATAATAAAAATAACTTTTGCAACATATTTCACTTCATTTCATATGAATTCTATTAATATTACAATGAGAAAATTAATTTAAAAAACTCCATTTGATCTCTGTAAACCAGGGCCGGACTGGGACAAAAAAGCAGCCCTGCAAGACAAACCCCACCAGCCCACATACTGTAACACTCATTACCCCAGATCAGTAAATTTGGCTTTACTTAGTCGTGCCCCTCATCACTCCCTTTAAGGAGTTATTTGATGAGCCACATGTGAATAGTGCAGCAGTGTGTATGATCCACCATAGCCCCACTAACATGGTGCTCTTCAGAGCTCTGGATCTCGGGATTATGGGGGTCTCAGTGGACGGACCCCCAGTGATTGGAAAGTTCTCAGGATAGGGGATACTTGGGATGTTTAAATTAGTTTTCCAATATTTATTCTTATTTTATCATAGGAATATTGAAAATAATAAACCAATATTAACCCAACCAAAGTCTAATGTTGCCTCACGACAACAGGACACAAAAAGTGGTACTGTGCAGTGTATATGTATATACAGGAAACAAGAAGTGGTACTGTGCAGTGTATATATACACGACAGGAGAAGTGGTACTGTGCAGTATATATATATACAGGAAAGGAGAAGTGGGACTGTGCAGTGTATATAAACAGGAGAAGTGGTACTGTGCAGTGTATATACACAGGACAGGAGAAGTGGTACTGTGCAGGAAAGGAGAAGTGGTACCGTGCAGTGTATATATACAGGACAGGAGGAGTGGTGCTGTGCAGTGTATATATACAGGAAACAAGAAGTGGTACTGTGCAGTGTATATTTACACGACAGGAGAAGTGGTACTGTGCAGTATATATATACAGGAAAGGAGAAGTGGGACTGTGCAGTGTATATATACAGGAGAAGTGGTACTGTGCAGTGTATATACACAGGACAGGAAAAGTGGTACTGTGCAGTATATATATACAGGAAAGGAGAAGTGGTACTGTGCAGTGTATATATACAGGACAGGAGGAGTGGTGCTGTGCAGTGTATATATACAGGAAACAAGAAGTGGTACTGTGCAGTGTATATTTACACGACAGGAGAAGTGGTACTGTGCAGTATATATATACAGGACAGGAGAAGTGGGACTGTGCAGTGTATATGTAGCACCCTGAGGGCTCGGCTGCTACAGGGGTATTGCACCTCAGACCAGAGGTGTGATATTCCACTCCCGGGTAAGGATGGAGTGTGGACCAGGGCTCAGTAAGCTGCATGCACCACACACACCCCATTTCCGAGGAACAGACCAACGGTGCTCCCACTAGACAGAGTGCAGGCACGACAGCTTCTGTTCCTGGCTGGAGTGGGGAGGGGGTGGAAAACCCAGTGGTGTAGGAGCAGATAGGGGTGAGTTTCTGGGCATAGATAGGAGCCCATTGGTTGCTAGTCACCTGGGCTCGGGTGTCAGAAGGAGGTATATAGGGTGGGCACCATCTTAGAACAGAGTTCAGTTCAGCCAGTGCAGTGAGAGGAGAAGACAGGAAGCAGAGCCCCTGCATGGGCTCTGCTCTGCAGGCAGGCCTTGTCAGGAGGCTGGAGCCTGAGAGAGAGAGAAAGGAGAATGAACAGAAAGGACAGTAAGAAAGGAAGCAAGGAACTGGAACACAGAGAAAGGCCCAGAGACACGAAGGCAGAAGGAACCCTAAGGACCCAGGAGATTGCGGGTGACGGGTTGGCAGAACAGGGTACCGGAACCCAAATTGGTGGAGGCAACAGATTCCTCAGCCAAAGACCGGAGGTTGTTACCACATCTTGGTGCGACCCCTCACTACATCCGCCAGAAAGGCATACCGTATAGGGTCAGGGAAACCGGGAGAGGTTTCGCCAAGAGAAGGCCCGAGAAAGCTGGACAAAGGTGGGTCACTGGTGGGGACGGCCAGAGAAAGGGAAAAGAAGGGAGCTCTGAACCACACTCTGGAATTGCCTGGGAGTTGACCGAGTCCCTCACCTGGTGGACGCAGCACGGCTTGGGCAGTCATCGCCTGCAGCATTGACCTGAACAACAACTGTGAGTAAAGCATTGAAAACTGCAACTGCTCGTCTCTGTGGTTCCTCGCCGCACCAGCACCATTAGTACTGGGACGCTCACACCATCACTCCCATCATCTCTCACATTAGCTGCCCTGAGGCAATACTTCTCCCGTGGGGAGTCATCCCAAACTTAGCTGCGCAAACAACATCAGCCTCAGCGGTCTGCAGCGCAGCGGCGGTCCCCACTGACCGCAATCCACGGGTGGCGTAGTCGGACAATTATAACACCAATAGACTGCCACTGGTTTGACCACCCTGGGCACGAACCGGGTCACCGCCACGGAGAACTACAACCCCCAGCGATCCGACTCCGGGTATCCCCTTGCACACCACAGGCCCAGGGGGCGCGTCATATATATACAGGAGAAGTGGTACTGTGCAGTGTATATATACAGGAGAATTGGTACTGTGCAGTGTATATGTAGCGCCCCGAGGGTTCGGCCGCTACAGGGGTATTGCACCTCAGACCAGAGGTGTGATATTCCACTCCCGGGTAAGGATGGAGTATGGACCAGGGCTCAGTTAGCTGCATACAGCACACACACCCCATTTCCGAGGGACAGCTCAACGGTGCTCCCACTAGACAGAAGTGCAGGCACGACCGACTATGTCCCTGCCTGGAGTGGGGAGGAGGGTGGAACACCCAGTGCTGTAGGGGCAGATAGGGGTTGGTTCCTGAGCGTAGATAGGAGCTCATTGGTTGCTGGTCCCCTGGGCTCATGGCTAGAGGGAGGTATAAAAGGTGGGCACCATCTTAGATCTAGGTTCTGTCCAGAGAAGAGAAGACAGGGAGTAGAGGCTCTGTAGGAGCTCTACTCCAGAGTGGGCCTAGTGAGAGGCCGAGGAGGAGAGTGGAGAGAGTGAGAGAGGAGGTGAAGTGGAGCTGAGATTACGTCTCATCCTAGCTCCACGAGAAAGGAACAGAAAAGGAGAAGAAGAGAGAGAGAGAGAAACAGAAGGGCTCAGGAACAAGAAGGTGGAAGGGACCCTAAGAACCCACGAGAATCCAGGGTGCAGGGTCAGGCAGATTAAGGGTACCAGATCCCAAGTTGGTGGAGGAGAAACAACCCTCAGCCAAAGACCGAAGGTCGTGATCATTTATTGGTGCGACACCTCATCAAACCTGCTAGGAAGGCACCATATAGGACAGCGGAGGACGGGGCCCACGTTTAACCGCACAAGTCCGCGGTAGCTGGACAAAAGTGGGTCACTGGTGAGGCAGGCCAGAGAAAGGACAAAAGGGGGTCTTGAGCCATACTCCTGAGCTGTCTGGGGGTTGACCGAGCCCCTCACCTGGTGGACGCAGCACGGCTCGGGCAGTCATTCCCCGCAGAAGTGACTTGGATATTAATCGTGAGTAAAGACCCTGGACTGCAGTACGTTGTCTGTGTGCTTTTTCACTCCTCCGGCATTACCGGTACTGGGACTCTCACCACCATCACTCCCACCATCCACTACACTGCCCTGGGGCCGCACTCTTCCCGTGGGGAGTCACACCATCCCAGCTGCATACATCATCGGCCCCAGCGGTCTGCCCTGCAGCGGCGGTTCCTAATAACCGCAATCCACGGGTGGCGTAGTCGGACATTATCTAAAACATCTAAAAGACTGCCACTGGTCTGACCACCCTGAGCCACGGGACCGGGTCGCCACTACTACCCCCATCGTCTCCCTATTGCCCGGTTCTGAGTGCCCCACGGCCCAGGGGGCGAGTCATATATACACAGGACAGGAGAAGTGGTACTGTGCAGTATACAGTATATACAGGAAAGGAGAAATGGGACTGTGCAGTGTATATATATATAGGACTGTGTATATATATAGTGTATATGTACAGTGTATATATACAGGACTGTATTCAGGACTGTATATATACAGTCTATATATACTGTATATATACAGGTATATATACAGGACTGTATATATACAGGACTGTATATATACTGTATATATGTATATATACAGGTACTGCAGTGTATATACTGTATACAGGAGAATTGGTACTTTGCAGTGTATATATACAGTACACAGGACAGGAGGAGTGGTGCTGAGAGTAGCACCTGCCTCCTGAGCTCAAGCACTTCCAGGAGGAGGGTCGTCGTCTGCCTCTCTTCTCCCTAGGGAGAGGCAGGCCTACTGGGAGGCCGGCATGGCTTCCCAGCCTCCTATCCCCCGGTCTATGCCGGCGGGGGAGAAGGAGCCTCAACAACCGGCCCAGAAGGGAGTGAGGAGTTCGGGAAGGGTGAGGAAGAGTACATCCACCTACTCCAACCCCGAGACTGTTCACCGCCCGCCCAGAGAGGGAGACCGGGGCACCCCAGGCCCCAGGAACAAGAGCCCAGCAAGATCCTGGGGGGAGATGAGCTCTTGCGAGTCCACAAGTTCCTTCTCCTCCCGAGTGGTCGCCACGTTGCGAGAGTACGAGGACGCCGGCAAAGCACTAACCCAGCTGAAAGAGGAGCTGAGGGAGGCCTGGGTCCTGAACACCCGGGCGTCCAACAAGGAAAGACCCGCGACCTCCCAGAGGTTTAAAGCCCTCAGAGACGAGGTGGTCAGGTTAGTGCTCCTCCGGGAGGGGATTGAGAAAAGCGCAGGTCCCTTCCTGGAAAGGTTTAAGAACCAGCGGTGGTTCTCAGAAATGAAGGGGTTAAACACCTCAGGAGAACCGCCAACCGGCGTCCTTAGTGAAGAGGAGGAGGAGGATGAAGAGGTGACTGGAGTTTCAGTTGCTGGAGCCAGTGAGGGGCAGAGCCGGAGCCCAAGTGGTCTCCCTGCAGGGCAGAGGACTCCGACAGCAGAGGCTGGAGTGTTGGGGGAGGAGGAGGAAGGAGGATTGCTGAGGGAGATCCGACTGCTGGAGTTTCCAGTGGACCTGACGCGGTTTTCCTTCGGTGAGAACAAACCAGTGGAGGAGACCAAGAGGAGGAAGAGGAAGACCGGAGGAGCCGCATAGGAGGTGGTGAGTTACAAGTATGTACCAATGTCTGATGTTGTGCCTGCCACCTTCTGTTTAAACCCCACCAAACCTAAAGACACGGGCTCTGCAGTGGGCTCGAGGCAGAGGCAAGGTGGGGAGAGGAGAAGGATGTCCGGCGATGCTGCCATCTGTGCAGGGAACAGTGCAGAGGGCGAGGCTGTGGAGGTACTCACAGCGCCGGACATAGGAAGTTCTGTGGAGTTTCCCTCCTTGCCCTCTGCGGCTAAGCCAGTTATCACCGGGGCTGGGGGGGCCGGGAGGGATGTGAAAAACACATCTGCGAGGAACACTGGGCACACTGCTGCGACAGGGGGGCAGTGTGCCCCAGCGCCCAAAAAGGACACTAAGACCCCAAAGTCTGTGGGTGCAGGGCGGGCAGCGGTGCCCAACAAACAGTCTGCCCAGCACAAGGACCAAAATGCTGCAGTAGGGGGGCAGGGCGCTCCAGGAGACGACCTGCAGAAAGCCAGCAGCAACCAAAGGGAAAAGGGTGTGGTGCTGCAGGGAAAGGAGTCTCTGGAAGTGCTCCCCTCCCCCGGCCCAGCAGGTGTGAGTGCAGAGACACCAGACACAAGGGAGGAAGGAATGGAGGTGACTGTGGAAGGTGCAGAGAACAGCAGAGGTAATGGGGTGACAAGTAAAGGGAATGGAAGTAGTGGTGTAGTGAATGATGGGAGTAGTGGTGGAGCAGATGGTGGGAGTAATGGTGGAGCAGATGGTGGGAGTAGTGGTGGAGTGAATGGTGGGAGTAGTGGGAATGGTGGGAGTAGTGGTGTAGCAAATGGTGGGGGTAGTGGTGGAATGAATGCTGGGAGTAGTGGGAATGGTGGGAGTAGTGGTGTAGCAAATGGTGGGGGTAGTGGTGGAATGAATGGTGGGAGTAGTGATGCAGCAAATGGTGGGAGAAGTAGTGGAGTGAATGATGGGAGTAATGGTCTTGCGAATGGTGGGAGTAGTAGTGAAGTGAATGGTGGGAGCAGCACTGGTGTTGGTGGGGGGAAAGTAGGTGCTGGTCCCGCTGCCCCCCCCCAGCATTGGTGGGGGCTTCAGCCCAAAGCTATTCAGGAGCTGTCAGTGCTGGGGGTAGTAGTGCGCCCTCGTCTGGTGGCCTTGGGGATGGTGACTTGCAACAGCAGCTCCTGGACGCCCTGAGGAGAGGGGAGAGCTCCATCACTATAGAGGGGAGGGAGGTTGATCTGTCTTTCTGGATAGAGAGACATGGTCTTTCAGCCTCCCGAGATAGAGAGGCAGAGACTGTCTGGTCTCTGTCGACAATGGGGCAGAGGAGTAACCATAGGAACGTGGTCCGTCTCCAGTGGGTAAGCAAGGATGCCTGTCCTGATAGGTGGAAGGTGGTTGAGCTCCTGCTGGGGATGGGCTTTGCGGCATATGACATCTTTGCCTTGATCCATCCCTACGGGACCTCCTACTTCGATGTCAGCTTCGTGAGACCGGAGGGCCTTGAGCTTTTCTGGTCTCGCCATGAGCTGGCTCGGAGTCGCCCCGAATGGCATGGTCTCTTTCCCCTGGCAATAACCGGCCAAGATTCAGTCAGGAAAGTGACCGTTTTGACTAGTAACGAGTCGCTTTCCTGTATGGACATTACGACCTGGGTGAGTCGATACGGAGAGGTCACCAATATTCCCGAAAAGAATCTGAATGGCCATAGTATCTGGTCAGGAGCCTGGACCTTCATGGTGAGATTGAAGGTTTCGGGAAACACTATTACCCATATCCCCTCCTCAACCTTTTTGGGGAGGGATAGGATCTTGATTTTCTACCGGGGGCAGCCTAAGGTCTGTCACAGGTGCGGTAGCCCCACACACTTCAGTGCGCAGTGTACCACCCAGAAATGCGCACTGTGTGGGGACCTTGGTCATCTTGCTGCTGCCTGTCGCAGGATTAGGTGTAACTTGTGTGGTGACCTCGGTCACCCGTTCAGTCGCTCTCCACGTTCCTTCGCCAATGCTGTCCTGAAAGCGGCGAGTGCGGGACAGGCGAAAGCCAGGACTAATCTTGCCGGTGAAGGGACCAGTAGAGGCGGGGAGGCAGGGAACCGGTGAGGAGCAAGCTGCCGCCATCCACCATCAGGCGGCAGGAGCAGCGCCGTGGGGACAGGGGGCAGGGAGTAATGTCCCTAAACTCTGACCCAGGTACTTCACTTGCAGCTGAGGATCCTAAAGACAGTGAATTGAGCGAGGAGGTCAAGAGACTTGAAAGGGAAGAGCGAGAGGACGCCACGTCTTCCCAGGAACCCTCTTCTGGTGACAGTCTAGATGAGGGAGAGGGGGAGTGGTCAAAGAAAAAGAAAAAGGGTAACAGGAAAACGGCCAGAGGTAGGAGGGGGACCAGGTCTCGAGCTGCCTCTTTGGAGTGCGACCCCTCTGACTCTCTGGCCGTGATCCAAGCGCCATTGGAGGGTTCAGCCGCCCCCCCTCTGGTGGATCTCTCCAACCGGTTCGGGGCTCTCCAGGACCTCCCTCTGCAGGGGGGAAATGGGGACCCGGGGCCGGAGGTTGCGGACAAGGTGGTTGGGGCTCAGGAGATGGCTGGGTCTTCCTCTCGGGGGCAAATACAAAGCCCTCTGGGGGGACGACTAACCCAGGACCACCAGACGGGGGCAAGAATGTATGTAAGGAGAGAATGGACGAGTCTGTTTGTCTTAAGCGCACTAAAAACCCGTCATTATCGGAGGAAGAGGTTGGGACTGTCAGTGGTGGGAAGAAAAAGGCTATCTAATTCAACCATTCATGATGGCGGCACCCACCCCGTTGACGTTGGCAACTATTAATGTTTGCAGCATAAAGTCAGATGCGGCAAGGTACACGGCCTTTCATTTTCTCGGCCAACTTGACGCCGACATTTTATTTTTGCAGGAGACCAGGTTGACCGATATATCAACCTTGCATAAAGCAAGGCGGGAGTGGAGGCATGGGCCCTCCTACTGGTCTCTTGCGGCCGAGCCGTATAGCGGGGTGGCGGTCCTTTTTAAGACCGCAGCGGTTGAATGCAGACGAGTGATCGAATTAGAAATGGGGAGATGCTTGATCCTAGATGTCTCCATGGGGGGACAAGAGCTTCGGCTCATTAACATCTATGGTCCCCAGTCCAAGTGGGACCGTAAATGTCTCTTCCTGAAGATCAAACCTTTTTTATTTTCGAGTCGGCAGGTGGTCTTCGGAGGGGATTTCAACAATGTCACGAGATCCTGTGATAGAGGAGGTTCCGGAGACCGGCTGTCTTATGACTGGGTCGCGTTAAACAGGATAGTGAGTGAGGCTCGCCTGGTGGATGTCCACATCCGGCACAACCCGGGCAACACGGGATTCACCTTTTCTAGAGGTAGTCAGTGCAGGTCTAGGCTAGACAGGTTTTATTTGAAGGAGGAGGCCGTCTCTTCACCGTTGTCGGTTGTGGAGGTGGAGTTCTCCGATCACTGTTTGATTATGTTTTCTCTGAACGTTACAGAGACTCCTCGGATGGGAAGAGGTTATTGGAAGCTGAATTCGTCACTCCTTGAGGAAGAAGCTGTAAGACGTTCTTTTGAGGAATTATTTCAGAGCCAGGTACCATTGCTGGGCCTAAGTAACACTAAGTCAGAGTGGTGGGAGATGTTCAAAAATCGGGTGGCGAGATTCTTCCGGCAGCTCTCGAACTTCAGAAGCCTGAACAGGGATCGCCTGTATCAGAGCCTGAGAAGGAAACTCGAGCATCTTGTCTTGACTGGAGGTAGCCGCGAGGAGATCTCCAGAGTGAAGTCCTTGCTGAAGAGGTGTCAGTACGATAGGCACGCATCTATGGTTTTCGAGAGGGACTACGGGAAGTACTGCTCGCCCGACCCTTACAGAAACTGTAAGATGTCAGTGAATAGTAAGATAGTGACGGGGCTGGTGGACAGTACGGGGTCCCTGAGAAGGTCCAGGTCAGTGATCTTGGAGGTCGTCAGTTCCTACTACTCGCACCTCTTGGGAAAGAGGGAGCTTGATCGTGACGGGATGTCGGCTTTCCTGACTGAATCTGTTCCTGAGCCAGGGGCTGACCTCTCGCTGGGCGATTTGGCAGAAGCGATCAAAGAAGAGGAAGTGAGACTGGCGATCGATGGGCTTAGGCCCAAAAAGTCGCCAGGTCCGGATGGCTTAACATCCGAGTTCTTTAGGACCTTTAGGGACTCTTTAGTCCCCCTCTTGACTCAGGTGCTTAACGAGTGTCTCTCCTCGGGCACTCTGCCGAGATCGTTAAGGAGGTCAGCTTTGATCATTTTGTCAAAGGGTAAGGATCCGTCACGCATTGAGAACTGGCGTCCCATAGCACTTCTCAATGTGGACAGGAAGATTTTGGCTAAGATACTTTTCAACAGGCTGGTGAAGTTTGCACCCCGGCTCCTTTCGGAGGTTCAGCACTGTTGCGTTCCTGGCCGTAGCACTTTTAGTGCTGTTCTAGGTGTCCGAGAGGCCGTGGAGCAAGGCAGGGCGGGCCTCTGGAAGGGGTTCTTGCTGACCTTGGATCAGGCAAAAGCCTTTGATCGGGTTAACCACGAGTACCTCTGGTCCACTCTTTTGAGGTATGGTCTGCCTGGAGGGTTTGTGGACAGGCTTAAGACCTTATATGCAGGGGCTGAGACTTTCCCTCTGGTGAATGGGTGGATTGGACGACCTTTCGGGGTAGGATCCGGTGTCCGTCAGGGCTGTCCTCTTAGCCCTTTGCTTTACGCGTTTGCAATCGATCCCTTCCTCAGAAGGATCGATTGTGGACCGTTGGCGGGGGTGCGGATGGGCGGGGCGGCATCGGAGGCTATCCTGAGGGTGGTGGCCTACGCGGACGATGTCACCGTATTTGTTTCTTCGCAAGGGGAGGCAGCGAGTGGAGCGCTACTCGGAGCATCCGGGTCCAAGGTCAACCAGGATAAGTGTGAGAGTCTCTGGCTGGGAGGCGGAGATCCCGGGTTTGATCTTCCGGACACCCTCCCCGAACCCCAAGAACATGCCAAAGTCCTGGGCATTGAATTCGGCCAGGGTGATTACTCCACGAAAAACTGGGAAGGCAGAATCAAAGGTGTCGCCCAAAGAGTGGACCAATGGAGGGGATGTTCTTTGACCCTGAGGGAAAGGGTTGGCCTGTGCAAAGCTTTCCTGCTCCCCTTGCTAATCTACCTGGGCAGCGTCTGTGTCTTGCCAGAGCCTCTCTGGACACGGGTCTACAGTCTGTTCTTCCAGATGTTATGGGGTAACAGACTGAACCTAGTCAAGCGGGAGGTCACTTACCACACGAGGAGACTAGGGGGTTTGAATATGGTGAACCCCGTGGTGTTCCTAGTGAACACCTTCTTGAAAGTGAACGTGTCAAACCTCTGGAAAGAGAGGGCTCCTCCGTGGGTATTCTCCTGCAAGGGATGGTTTCAGCCTTTCTTCCAGGAATGGGAGACAGGGGGAAGATTGAAGGATCTTCGCACACCACACGGGCATCTCCCGGCTTATGTTACCCCGGTTCTGAAAATAATCCGCCGGTGGGGTCTGGGAATGTGGGAGGTGAGGTCCCTCCCGAGGAAACTCCTCGATATGAGGGTCTTGGTTTCTCATTTTCAGAGTCCATTGGCCCTCAAAGACTGCCCAAGTCGGGATCTGGAGGTTGGGTTGAGTTTGTTAAATTCTAGCAGGATCCCCGAGAAGTACTGGGACTTGACTTGGCGCTGCTTCCATGGTAAGCTGTATGTGAGGGACAATTTGAAGTACAGGAGCTCCGAGGACAGGAATTGCCCCCGTGAGGCTTGTGCTAACGTGCTGGAAAGCATGGAGCACTTCCTGCTTCATTGTCCCTTTAATACAGAGGTGTACAACAGGGTGGGGACTTCCATTGGTTGGCTGCGGCTGGCTACTCTGTCCTACCCCGGGTGGGCCTATGGAGCGTTCGGAGACCTTGGGAGAAGGGACCGAGACACTTTATTCATAGTCAGCGCAGTGGTCAGGTATTTCACGTGGAACGCACGAGTTTTAGTTTCGACGCAGAGTAAAATCCTCCATGTAGATGAAGTCTGTAGGAACATCCTAGGTGACCTGGTGAAGGTACATTCTCTGGAGTATGAAAGACTGGGTGCCCGGAGGGCGGCCCGTCTCTGGAGGGGCTTTTCCTTCAGGGTGCCTTAGTCCGGTAGTACTCCTATATCCTGGTGGTGGGCTGATGTCTTTCCACCCTAGATTTTTGTTTTGTATTTCTGTCTCCTGAATAGAAGGTTTGCCGGCATCGAACTTGAGCCTTGCATGGTGAGTGTGTAGGTTGTGTTCTGTATATATTGTATATAATGTATAATAGGGGGTTTTAGTTAGGTTGGGTGGGGGATTTGGGGAAGTTCTTCATCAGCGGTGATAAGAGGACTGATCTGGCCTGGTCCAGGCCCCGCCTGGGGAAAAACTTTGGGGTCTGATCCTAGCTCGGAGTAATCCTGAACTTTGTGGCCAGAGCTGGATCAGGGGTGGCGGGATAGTTAGTGTAGGTGTGTGTTTTATATATATATTAAAAAATTACAAAAAAAATATTAAAAAAAAAAATACAAAAAAAAAAAATATACAAAACAAAAAAAGGTTTAAAATTGTTCATGTCACTATTGTATATATTGTTATTTTTGGTTTTCTGTGGTGTGAATGAGGTGCGGTAAGGGTGTGACTGTAAGGTCAGGCAGTGGGACCAGTAGGTTAGTGTTAGTTTCCGGTTGTATATACGTTATATTAGGTTTAGTGTTTTGTGTTTCTAGCGTTTTATTGTATATAATCTTGTATATAGGACGGTGTTTTATGTGTATATAGGACAGTGTGAGCGTTGTGTGGGATTGTATATAGTAGTATGAATGAAGCTGGGCCGGAGGTTTTATAGGTTTTATAATATTTATTTCTTGTATATATATATATATATATATTCCTGCGGTGATTTATTTTGTTTCTATTTTCTGTGATTTGTCGTCTTGTTTTGTTCTTATGTTCGGTGTCCTGTAATGTATTATTGTTCTGTCATGTACTGTACTTATTCTATCAATAAAAAAAAGACCTGCAGTGTATATATACGGGACAGGAGGAGTGGTACTGTGCAGTGTATATACAGGACAGGAGGAGTGGTGCTGTGCAGTGTATATATACAGGACAGGAGGAGTGGTACTGTGCACTGTATATATACAGGACAGGAGGAGTGGTACTGTGCAGTGTATATGTACAGGACAGGAGGAGTGGTACTGTGCAGTGTATATATACAGGACAGGAGGAGTGGTTCTGTGCAGTGTATATATACAGGACAGGAGAAGTGGTACTGTGCAGTGTATATATACAGGACAGGAGAAATGGTGCTGTGCAGTGTATATATACAGGACAGGAGGAGTGGTGCTGTGCAGTGTATATATACAGGACAGGAGAAGTGGTACTGTGCAGTGTATATATACATGACAGGAGGAGTGGTGCTGTGCAGTGTATATATACAGGACAGGAGGAGCGGTACTGTGCAGTGTATATGTACAGGACAGGAGGAGTGGTACTGTGCAGTGTATATATACAGGACAGGAGGAGTGGTGCTGTGCAGTGTATATATACAGGACAGGAGAAGTGGTACTGTGCAGTGTATATATACAGGACAGGAGAAATGGTGCTGTGCAGTGTATATGTACAGGACAGGAGGAGTGGTACTGTGCAGTGTATATATACAGGACAGGAGGAGTGGTGCTGTGCAGTGTATATATACAGGACAGGAGAAGTGGTACTGTGCAGTGTATATATACAGGACAGGAGAAATGGTACTGTGCAGTGTATATGTACAGGACAGGAGGAGTGGTACTGTGCAGTGTATATATACAGGACAGGAGGAGTGGTGCTGTGCAGTGTATATATACAGGACAGGAGGAGTGGTACTGTGCACTGTATATATACAGGACAGGAGGAGTGGTACTGTGCAGTGTATATGTACAGGACAGGAGGAGTGGTACTGTGCAGTGTATATATACAGGTCAGGAGGAGTGGTTCTGTGCAGTGTATATATACAGGACAGGAGAAGTGGTACTGTGCAGTGTATATATACAGGACAGGAGAAATGGTGCTGTGCAGTGTATATATACAGGACAGGAGGAGTGGTGCTGTGCAGTGTATATATACAGGACAGGAGAAGTGGTACTGTGCAGTGTATATATACATGACAGGAGGAGTGGTGCTGTGCAGTGTATATATACAGGACAGGAGGAGCGGTACTGTGCAGTGTATATGTACAGGACAGGAGGAGTGGTACTGTGCAGTGTATATATACAGGACAGGAGGAGTGGTGCTGTGCAGTGTATATATACAGGACAGGAGGAGTGGTGCTGTGCAGTGTATATATACAGGACAGGAGGAGTGGTACTGTGCATTGTATATATACAGGACATGAGAAGTGGTACTGTGCATTGTATATATACAGGACAGGAGAAGTGGTACTGTGCAGTGTATATATACATGACAGGAGGAGTGGTGCTGTGCAGTGTATATATACAGGACAGGAGGAGTGGTGCTGTGCTGTGTATATATACAGGACAGGAGGAGTGGTGCTGTGCAGTGTATATATACAGGACAGGAGGAGCGGTACTGTGCAGTGTATATATAGAGGACAGGAGGAGTAGTACTGTGCAGTGTATATATACAGGACAGGAGGAGTGGTACTGTGCAGTGTATATATACAGGACAGGAGGAGTAGTACTGTGCAGTGTATATATACAGGACAGGAGGAGTGGTACTGTGCAGTGTATATATACAGGACAGGAGGAGTGGTACTGTGCAGTGTATATGTACAGGACAGGAGGAGTGGTACTGTGCAGTGTATATATACAGGACAGGAGAAGTAGTACTGTGCAGTGTATATATACAGGACAGGAGAAGTGGTACTGTGCAGTGTATATGTACAGGACAGGAGGAGTGGTACTGTGCAGTGTGTATATATACAGGACAGGAGGAGTGGTGCTGTGCAGTGTATATATACAGGACAGGAGGAGTGGTGCTGTGCAGTGTATATATACAGGACAGGAGGAGTGGTACTGTGCAGTGTATATATACAGGACAGGAGGAGTGGTACTGTGCAGTGTATATATACAGGACAGGAGGAGTGGTGCTGTGCAGTGTATATATACAGGACAGGAGGAGTGGTGCTGTGCAGTGTATATATACAGGACAGGAGGAGTGGTACTGTGCAGTGTATATATACAGGACAGGAGGAGTGGTACTGTGCAGTGTATATGTACAGGACAGGAGGAGTGGTGCTGTGCAGTGTATATATACAGGACAGGAGGAGTGGTGCTGTGCAGTGTATATATACAGGACAGAAGAAGTGGTGCTGTGCAGTGTATATATACAGGACAGGAGGAGTGGTACTGTGCAGTGTATATATAGAGGACAGGAGGAGTAGTACTGTGCAGTGTATATATACAGGACAGGAGGAGTGGTACTGTGCAGTGTATATATACAGGACAGGAGGAGTGGTGCTGTGCTGTGTATATATACAGGACAGGAGGAGTGGTACTGTGCAGTGTATATGTACAGGACAGGAGGAGTGGTACTGTGCAGTGTATATATACAGGACAGGAGGAGTGGTGCTGTGCAGTGTATATATACAGGACAGGAGGAGTGGTACTGTGCACTGTATATATACAGGACAGGAGGAGTGGTACTGTGCAGTGTATATATACAGGACAGGAGGAGTGGTACTGTGCAGTGTATATGTACAGGACAGGAGAAGTAGTACTGTGCAGTGTATATATACAGGACAGGAGAAGTGGTACTGTGCAGTGTATATATACAGGACAGGAGGAGTGGTGCTGTGCAGTGTATATATACAGGACAGGAGGAGTGGTACTGTGCATTGTATATATACAGGACAGGAGGAGTGGTGCTGTGCTGTGTATATATACAGGACAGGAGGAGTGGTACTGTGCAGTGTATATATACAGGACAGGAGGAGTGGTGCTGTGCAGTGTATATATACAGGACAGGAGGAGTGGTACTGTGCACTGTATATATACAGGACAGGAGGAGTGGTACTGTGCAGTGTATATATACAGGACAGGAGGAGTGGTACTGTGCAGTGTATATGTACAGGACAGGAGAAGTAGTACTGTGCAGTGTATATATACAGGACAGGAGAAGTGGTACTGTGCAGTGTATATATACAGGACAGGAGGAGTGGTGCTGTGCAGTGTATATATACAGGACAGGAGGAGTGGTACTGTGCAGTGTATATGTACAGGACAGGAGAAGTAGTACTGTGCAGTGTATATATACAGGACAGGAGGAGTGGTACTGTGCAGTGTATATATACAGGACAGGAGGAGTGGTACTGTGCAGTGTATATATACAGGACAGGAGGAGTGGTACTGTGCAGTGTATATATACAGGACAGGAGGAGTGGTGCTGTGCAGTGTATATATACAGGACAGGAGGAGTGGTACTGTGCAGTGTATATATACAGGACAGGAGGAGTGGTACTGTGCATTGTATATATACAGGACAGGATGAGTGGTACTGTGCATTGTATATATACATTTGTACCCTGCAGATGCCAGCCTCTATGACGACAATTCAGTTCCATAACAGAACATGAATCCGAAACATAACCACATGGGCTAATAAAGAAGAGTCCTCCATTTTTTTGACAATTAATCAGATTGTTGAGATATATATATTATTATATTATGCGTGTATGTATGTACACACACACGCAAACATAATAAGAGCAGATACTGAGAATGACACCATGTATACAGGGCAGGGGAAGTATACAAATCATACACAGCTCCACAATATATTCTACAATCAATTATATACCCAGCTCCACACTATATACTGTGCAAAAGAATATAGAGTCGAGCTGTTTATATACTATATATATTCTATAGTGTAGGGATGTGCCAGTGTATATAGTGTGGATTCCAAACTATATACTACACTATGTACACAGCACCATACCATATAAACATCTCTACACTATACAGTACAGACCAAAAGTTTGGACACACCTCATTTAAAGATTTTTCTGTATTTTCATGACTATGAAAATTGTACATTCACACTGAAGGCATCAAAACTATGAACTAACACATGTGGAATTATATACTTAACAAAAAAGTGTGAAACAATTGAAAATATGTTTTATATTCTAGGTTCTTCAAAGTAGCCATCTTTTGCTTTGATGTCTGCTTTGCACACTCTTGGCATTCTCTTGATGAGCTTCAAGAGGTAGTCACCGGAAATGGTCTTCCAACAATCTTGAAGGAGTTCCCAGAGATGCTTAGCACTTGTTGGCCCTTTTGCCTTCACTCTGCGGTCCAGCTCACCCCAAACCATCTCGATTGGGTTCAGGTCTGGTGACTGTGGAGGCCAGGTCATCTGGCGTAGCACCCCATCACTCTCCTTCTTGGTCAAATAGCCCTTACACAGCCTGGAGGTGTGTTGGGGTCATTGCCCTGTTGAAAAATAAATGATGGTCCAACTAAACGCAAACCGGATGGAATAGCATGCCGCTGCAAGATGCTGTGGTAGCCATGCTGGTTCAGTATGCCTTCAATTTTGAATAAATCCCCAACAGTGTCACCAGCAAAGCACCCCCACACCATCACACCTCCTCCTCCATGCTTCACGGTGGGAACCAGGCATGTAGAGTCCATCCGTTCACCTTTTCTGCGTCGCACAAAGACACGGTGGTTGGAACCAAAGATCTCAAATTTGGACTCATCAGACCAAAGCACATATTTCCACTGGTCTAATGTCCATTCCTTGTGTTCTTTAGCCCAAACAAGTCTATTCTGCTTGTTGCCTGTCATTAGCAGTGGTTTCCTAGCAGCTATTTTACCATGAAGGCCTGCTGCACAAAGTCTCCTCTTAACAGTTGTTGAAGAGATGTGTCTGCTGCTAGAACTCTGTGTGGCATTGAACTGGTCTCTAATCTGAGCTGCTGTTAACCTGCGATTTCTGAGGCTGGTGACTCGGATAAACTTATCCTCAGAAGCAGAGGTGACTCTTGGTCTTCCTTTCCTGGGGCGGTCCTCATATGAACCAGTTTCTTTGTAGCGCTTGATGTTTTTTGCAACTGCACTTGGGGACACTTTCAAAGTTTTCCCAATTTTTTGGACTGACTGACCTTCATTTCTTAAAGTAATGATGGCCACTCGTTTTTCTTTACTTAGCTGCTTTTTTCTTGCCATAATACAAATTCTAACAGTCTATTCAGTAGGACTATCAGCTGTGTATCTGACTTGCCCCCTGGGCCATGGGGCACTCGGATCCGGGCAATAGGGGGAACGATGGGAGTAGTAGTGGCAACCCGGTTCCGTGGCTCAGGGTGGTCAGGCCAGTGGTAGTCCGTTATGTGTTGTTGATTATGTCCGACTACGCCACCCGTGGATTTGCGGTCATTAGGAACCGCCGCTGCAAGGCAGACCGCTGGGGCTGATGATGTGTGCAGCTGGGATGGTGTGACTCCCCATGGGAAGAGTGCGGCCCAGGGCAGTGTAGTGGATGGTGGGAGTGATGGTGGTGAGAGTCCCAGTACTGGTAGTGCTGGAGGCGCGAAGGAGCACACAGACAATTGGTTGCAGTCCAGGGTCTTTACTGAAACAGGTAAACTGACTCATAAACAGTCCCAGCTAGGAGGGGACCTGGATGTCTGAGAGCAACGGGGAAATTGGCCCTGGTCAGGGTGAGGGTGTAGGCCTACCGTGCTTTCTGCGCTCCTTCTGGCTATCTCCTCGTTATAGGGTAACAGCCCACGTTTCCGAGCTTTCCGTGTATTCTCACCTGTTTGGCCTGCGACGTGGGTTCCTTTCTGCTCCCAGCCTTGTACGGCTTTACTGGTCCCTTCGGTTGTGGCAGGGCCTCCAGGCTTCTTAGGCCAAGGAATATACAGTCCCTTGCGGACTGGTTATCTGCTGGAGGATGTAGAATCCTCCCAGCCTCAGACACCAAAGTCTGGTAAAGTAAGTCTTTTATCTGCCAAGACAGGCTCTCTTCGCCTCTTGTCTCTGGCTTGTGGCTCTCCTCCTGCCACACTTCCTCTTAGGTGCAATACAACTTTCTGTCCCTGCTCTGCTCTGGGACAAGTCTCAGTGCTGAGACAGGCCATCCAGTTCTCTCTAACCCTGCCCCCAGTAACAGCTTTTATAGGGGCAGCCTGCTCCCCCTACTGGCCTGAGACAGGAGGTACTGCATGCTAATGTTCCCCTGACTAAAGAACCTCCCCCTTGCTCTCAGACACAGCTTTAATTACACTTGTGGCATCCAGGCCAGGGTGACACATATCCACCAGACTTCTGCACAACACAACTGATGGTCCCAATCCCATTTATAAGGCAAGAAATCCCACTTATTAAACCTGACAGGGCACACCTGTGAAGTGAAAACCATTTCCGGTGACTACCTCTTGAAGCTCATCAAGAGAATGACAAGAGTGTGCAAAGCAGTCATCAATGCAAAAGGTGGCTACTTTGAAGGACCTAGAATATAAGACATATTTTCAGTTGTTTCACACTTTTTTTGTTAAGTATATAATTCCACATGTGTTAATTCATAGTTTTGATGTCTTCAGTGTGAATGTACAATTTTCATAGTCATGAAAATACAGAAAGATCTTTAAATGAGAAGGTGTGTCCAAACTTTTGGTCTGTACTGTATATACACAACTTTACATTATAATTAAGACCACATTATACTATATTATGAAACACACATCACAGGAGACACATATACATCACATAGGACACACAGCAACTGCTGAATATGTATCACAGATCCATAAACACATCAGTCAGCCCCGGAAGTTAGTAGTCAGCCCCCAGCCCCATAAGTAAGCCTCCAGCCCCATAAGTAATCCCCCAGCCCCAGAGGTCAGCCCCTAGCCCCATAAGTAAGCCCCCAGCCTCAGAGGTCAGCCCCCAGACCCATAAGTAATCCCCCAGCCCCAGAGGTCAGCCCCTAGCCCCATATGTAAGCCCCCAGCCCCAGAGGTCATCCCCCACCCCCCACCCCTGGGTACCAGAAACATGTTTTTTACTGGCTAAACAACAGCATACATCATCATGCCACTGTACTCACCCAGGTAGGAGCAGAGCTGCAGAGATCCGCTTCCTGATTCGGTACGGCACCGGGCTGCGCTGCACCAACAGCTGCAGCCGGTGTTGTAAAGGCGGGAGAGAGGATCGCGCTCTCCTCCCACAGAGAACGCTGATGTGTTCTTATATGTGACGCATGCAGCGGTTCAAATACTGAACCCTGCGTGCAGGCGCAGAGTGCCCCAATCCCGGCTGTGCCTCCAGATTTAAGGGGCCAGCGGCCAGAAAAGCGGGTCGGTGGCCGGATCAGCAGGCCGGTGGCCGGATCAGCGGGCCCCGTGGCCTACTACAATGCACACATCCGTGGACCACTGGGAAAATGCCCGGTGCGCCAGATTAGCAATTCCGGCCTGCTGTAACTATTAATATGGGCATATAGGTTATGGACTGCAGAGGAGAGTGATGCCTGTATGCCTCATATCTGATGCCTTGTTGCTGATAAATCATCTTTTATCACTTTATGTAAATGACCTCTTCCTGGCTCTGGGGACGACGCTGCCTGGAAGATAACTCTGCCTCCTTATCTCACATGAAGGGGAGTTCCCAGTGTGATGTGTGATGGCCGCTCTCTGCTCTCCTGATCTCACTGCAGAGCTGTGTGCGCTTAGAACTGACACGTCTGCAGCTTCCTCTCAGCTTCCATCTCACAGGCAGACAGGGCTGCAATATAGGACAACAAATGTCACTACTTACACCAGACATGATGGGGAAATTCAAAGAACCATGATTAAACTACAGCAAAACATTTCATATCGATGTAATCATCCAGAATTATGATAGAAATAAATACCTTAAATGAAAACGGCAAAAACAATAATAACAATTATAAGAATCAATCACACTCTAAATGGAGATGCCCCTAAGTGAGGGACAAACCACTTAGTAAGGAGCAAGCATTGTTCAAAACGCTGGTTTCACTGTTCTCTTGACGTGTAATCAGGCTGCCAATCATTCCATAAATCAGTAAAACACTCATTCATCGGGGGAAATTATATTTTGTGCAAAACAAAAGATCATCATTCTCAGCTTGGCATCGTCCTGGATAAACAGGTCTCACACTGCCGAGAACTATGATCGATCACTCAGTTTTCATCGTTTGCTTTGGTCTGCCTGCGTAAACTGCCACTGAAACAACCATTGATACTTAGTTTATTGATCAGCGGTCATATAGTGCCACTGGCCAGTTCATGTAAACGGACCTTTAGATTGCAGAAAAGCTACAATTGGCCCTGTGTGGGGCTTCTGTGTGTCAGACCCCAATCACTCTTACATTGATGACCTATTCTAAGGGCTTGAGCAGACAACCGTATTATCAGTCCTAGTGTGATCCAACAAAACATAGGATCGCACTTAGATCATTATTATTGTATAGGGCTGTGCAAATGTCAGATTTTTTTCTCAGACAGAGCTGGTCCGAGGAAAACAATTGCAGCATGTACTAGTTTGATCCAAAATTCGGAGCGCACTTGGCAATGCAAGTCTATGAGTCGAAGGAAAATATTGGACTGCACTCAGATTACATTTGAGTGCAGTCCGATTTTCATGGACTGACATAATGGAGAAGATGGAGAAATTTTGTTCTCCATCTTCTCATCCAACAGAATCGGAACACACTATGATCATGCTCTGATAAAACTCTAATTAGAGTTTTATCAGAGTGTGATTTGTCTAATCGACCCAATTCCCTTGGATGAGACATATATGCTTGTTTGACCCTAGCCTTAGGAAAGGTTATCTGTTTTACTACAGTGTAATACATTTAGGGATATAATGGTTATGTTATATAAATTGTTTCATTATTATTATTATTATTTCATAAGTCATCTGTTGATGGAGGAAATAATCATCCTTTGTTCGCATCACTTGTCTGTGCCTTTACTACTCTATACTTTCTATACTGTACCCACAGTTCAGATTACCATTGCATTATGATAGACACATTCATAAATTCCAATACATCACATAATATAAACAAATTTGGTTCTTCTCACAACTATACCTAAGTGTGCAATGCATGTCTGCATTTCTGCTCATTTTGCAATGATTTTGCAATATTCCCCATCCTGGCCGCTTTCTTTAATATTGTCCCCCATCTTGACCACCATCCTGTAATAATGTCCCTCTGTGGCGCCCTGCTGTGCACTGGTGCCACAGAACCCAGAAGGGTGCATGGATGGACTTCTCCACAAGAGGCCCTCACACATTCACACACCTCCACCCTACCACCTCAGACCACCAGAGGGAGTCCTTCAGGGATATATAAAGGGAGGGTGGAGCCAGGCAGCTCAGTCTAGTTAGTGAGTCTCTCAGACACAGA
This sequence comes from Phyllobates terribilis, assembly GCF_046119375.1. Lineage (NCBI taxonomy): Eukaryota > Metazoa > Chordata > Amphibia > Anura > Dendrobatidae > Phyllobates > Phyllobates terribilis. The sequence goes on from NW_027362899.1 coordinate 4,406,584, forward strand.
GAGGGACAGAGCTCAGAGTTGAGCAGAGAGCGTGCTGACGCTCAGAGAGCAGCGAAGAGGCAGCAAGCTGGCTGCTGTGCTTAGCGAGCCAAGGCCTACAGCACATGTGAAGGCCTAGTGAGGGCCCTGAGTGTGGCCGAAGGATAGAGGAGAAGGAAGAAGTAGCCAAGGGGGCAGAGGAGCTTACCAGGCTCACCCCGAGATATATACCGGACACCGGGTCCGCGCCTACAGGGACCCTCAATACCCAGTAGGAACCACCGGAACCCCTGGAGGACTACAGGTCCCAGGTTCACCAAATACTGATTGCAGTACCAGGGCTAGGAGTCACGGAGGCCCCAGCATCCAGGGAGAGTGATCTGCAAGAGTAGGCCCTACCACCAGGTCAGCAGGTGCAAAAGAGAGACAGCAACCAAGCTAGGCCTAGCTCCAGGCAGGTCAGAAGCTTAGCGAGTAAAGCCACGGATCAGGAGGCCCTATACCCGCTCACTAGGGAGAGTCCAAAAGTGCGCCCTTGTCTGGAGTACCCTGGACCGTGCCTGCAACATCACCAGTAAAGGTACAGAAGCTTACCCCCATGTGAGTGTCCTTCTTTCCTCCGGGACCATCCTGCCGTCTCTCCCTGCACCACCATCCATTACACCTCACGCTGCCCTGGAGCTAGCTCTACCTGTGGAGAGCCACACCATCCCTGCTGCCGTAACACCAGCTCCAGAGGACGGCTCCAGAACTTTCCAAATCCCCTATACATATTCCCCCTTTTACTGACCACCCTGGGTCACGGACCGGGCCAGCCACCGTGATATCCCCCATACCGGCATCCATAGGCCCAGCACCTGGTACCCCACGGCCCAGGGGGCGCGTCACCTCCACCTACACCTCTTCCTGGTATAATTTCCTCCATCCTTTGCCTCTTCCTATTACAACCCCTGGAAAAAATTATGGAATCACCGGGCTCGGAGGATGTTCATTCAGTTGTTTAATGTTGTTGAAAAAAAGCAGATCACAGACATGGCACAAAACTAAAGTCATTTCAAATGGCAACTTTAGGGCTTTAAGAAACACTAAAAGAAATCAAGATTAAAATGTGGTACTCAGTAAGGGTAATTTTTTCAGACCAAGCATAATTTTTGCCAGGGGTTGTATAATGTCCCCTGTCCTGTACTCTTTCTGGTAAAATGTCCTCCATCCTGAGCCCTTTCCAGTAATAATGTCCCCCATCCTGAGCCTCTTCCTGGTATAATGTCCCCTGTCCTTGACCCCTTATTGTAATAATGTTCCACATTCTGGTACCTTCGTGTAACAATGTCACCCATCCTGGTATAATGTCCCCCATCATGGGGGCTTCCTGGTGTAATGTCTCCTGTACTGGGCCCCTTACTGTAATATTGTACACCATCCTGACACCATCATGGACCCTTTCCTGTTATAATGTCCTCCATTGTATAACCATGTCCCAGAATTCCCAGCCCCTTCCTAGTATAATTTCTCCCATCCTGGACCCCTTCCTGGTATACTGTGCCCCTTCCTGGTATAATGACCTCCATCTTGGTATAATAATCCCGATCCTTAACCCCTTCCTGGTGTAATGTCCCCCATCCTGGGCTCCTTGCTGGTATAATAACCCCCATCCTAGGCCCCTTCCTTGTATAATGTCCCCCATCCTGGGGTCCACTGTTTAATTTTTTTTTACATAGCGTAAACTGACCAGCCGTGTGTGTTTGAAATCCTCAACATGTCAATTTTCTTGTGGACATTCAGAGTTTAAAGTCAGAATTGCATTGCATTGCATAAAATTCTGAAAATCCACAGGTAAAAATTAGAGATGAGTGAGCACTAAAATGCTCAGATGCTCGTTACTCGACCTAAACAATTTCTAATGCTTGGATGCTCATTTCAAGTAACGAGTATAATGAGCGTCAATGAGAAATCAAAGCATTTTTCCAGAAGACCCTACAAGGAGGTCTGGGGGGCACTGAAAATGATGAAATGGATGGTAAAAGTGCTGAATGGAAGGAGAACAGCATGGAGAAGACCCCTGGAAGCATCTCTGACTCCCAGATCGCTACTGAGAACAAATTTCCATGTCTCAATGTTATAAAATTCTGTGAGGCATCCATGGGTTCAAAATCTCACTACACCCCTAGATGAATTCCTTAGGTAGTGGAGTTTCCAATATGGGGTGACCTGGGGGTGGGGGTTCTGCTGTTTTGGCACCTCAGGGGCTAAACTAATGGAGCCCATAATCTATTCAAAAGAAATCTGCATTCTAAAAGCCAAGTAGCGCTCCTTCCCATCTGATCCCTGCCGGGTGCTCAAACAGTAGTGTATATCCACATATAGAATGCTGCCACATGCGGGAGAAATTGCAGAACAAATTGTTGGGTCCAAATTTGGTGCTAAAACAGTGTTTTTGTAAAAAAAAAAAAAAATTTGTTCTCACATCTAAATGTGTTATTTCTTGAGGGGGCTAGTTTCCAAAATGCTGTCACTTGTGGGGGTTTCTGCTGTTTTTCATGTCAGGGGCTCTCCAAATGTGACATGGCATCCACTCTTGATTCAGTCTTTTTTGCGTTCAAAAAGTCAAAACGGTGCTCCTTCCCATCCAAGCCTTGTTGTGTGCCCAAACAATAGTTTTCCCCCACATATGGGGAATCAACATGCTCAGTAGAAATTGCACAACAAATTTTGTGGTCCATTTTATCCTGTTACCCTTGTGAAAATAAAAAATTTGGGGCTATAGTAAAATTTTTATGAAAAAATTTTCATTTTTGCTTCCACATTGCTTTAGTTCCTGTGAAGCACCTGAAGGGTTAATAAACTTCTTGAATGCGGTTTTGAGGACTTGGAGGGGTGCAGGTTTTAGAATGGTGTCACTTTTGGGTATTTTCTGTCATATCGGCCTCCCAAAGTCACTTCAAATGTGATGTGGTCCCTATAAAAATAGTTTTGTAAATTTTGTTGGAAAAATTAGAAATCACTGGTCAACATTTAAACCTTCTAACTTCCTAACAAAAAAAAAATATGTTTTAAAAATTGTGCTGTTGTAAAGTAAACATATGGGAAATGTTATTTATTAACTATTTTGTGTGACATAACTCTCTGGTTTAAAGGCATAGGAATTAGAAGTTTGAAAATTGCAAAATTTTCAACATTTTCACCAAATTGTCGTATCAAAATTTTTTACCACTATCATGAAATACAATATGTCACTAAAAACAGTCTCAGAATCAGCGGGATCCATTGAAGCGTTCCAGAGTTATTACCACATGAAGTGACACTGGTCAGAATTCAAAAATTTGGCCTGGTCATTAATGTCCAAATTGTCTCAGTCACTAAAGGGTTAATAGACAATTTACACAGGAATACTGCGCTTCAGATACACTCTGAATGATCTGTATTAGACGATTGTTCATTGGCTGTCATTGTTCTCGGCAGCACAAGTCTTGTGCCAAGAATGATAATGTTGTGTGCATGCCAAAAGATCATTTCACCTGACGATTGAGCAGTTTGTTTATTCGGAGGATTTTTCGCAGCCGATTTAGGCCGGTTTCACATGTCCGTATATTTCGGTATAAACTGGTACCAGAGATATCCGTGTCTCATGTTTCCCTGTGTGTCACATGTGGCAACCATGTGCCACCCCTGAGCAGCATCAAGATCACACGGAACGGTGCCTGGGAATCACTGTACAGTTAGCACTGTTCCCATGCGCGGGGTGCTGAACACTGCCCTCATTATGGTTCCTACCGGTGCTGCGATCAGCACCAGCAGGAGACAATGATGAGGGTAGTAGTGTCTGCTCCCGCAGTGTCCACCTGTAAAAATAAGAATAAAATAATAAAATCCTTATACTCACATGTCCTATGTGTCCCTAGCTTTAATTCTCTGACCGCTGATGCTGAGGAGCCAGGGATAATGAGCCGCACCAGCGAGCGGGCCCCGGAGCTGAGCTCAGGAGCGGTGTCCTGTCACTCAGTGAGCCCAGCTCCGGGGCCATGTGTCTATAAATTCTTAGTGGGGTTTTTCCTAAAATTGTCAGCCGTTGGACTCACTGCATACCCTATAACTGTATAGCAGACTCTCTCTTTTCTAATGGGAACATGTCGTACTTGTTACTGTGGCCCTGCTCTGTGTGTCTTTAAATTCTTAGTGGGTTTTTTCCTAAAATTGTCAGCCATTGGACTCATTGCATACCCTATAACTGTATAGCAGACCCTCTCCTTTCTAATGGGAACATGTCGTACCTTGTTACTGTGGCCCTGCTCTATGTGTCTTTAAATTCTTAATGGGGTTTTTCCCAAATTTTGGCAGCCCTTGCAGTCACAGCATGGGCATTACCACTTATAGGAGACCCGATCCTTTATAATGGGAACATTTTTTTACTGAGACCCTCCTCTATGTCTCTTCAAAGGTGTATTGGGTTGCATCCAAATTTCTGGCAGCCCTTGCAGTCACTGGATAAGCTATAACAGTATAGGAGACCCACTTGTTAATAATGGGAACAACAAAGCATAGCCGGCTGATGGCTCTCTAACAATAGCTAGGGCCGACTGCTGGCCTTCTAAGAATAGTAAGGGCCGTCTGATGTCCCTATAAAAATAGGCTTCATGACTTTCAGAGTCCCTCCATCATAAATAAAACAGGAAGTGTCTGATGATGTGTCACACACCACATTACCAGCTAAGGTTGTAAAATGTTAAAATGACATTTCCCGGTGAATGCATTTGTCTTAAAAAAATACATAAAAAAAAACAAAACAATAGGATCTTTCTTTAGTATAAAAAACAGCGTCACCAATTTAGCAACAATGTAATCATATTGTTCAGCTCATGCACCTCCTCCTCCATCTCCGAAATGACCACATCAGTCACAAGCTGACAGCACTGCAGCACTGTCTTGGCCAAGCAGCAACAGGCTGTGCTGAAGATAACATGCTTAATATTTAATTGACAAACCGCCCAGCGCTGCAGAGTTGTTGAAAGCTGTAACACAGCAGTCTGATCTGTGGCTCTCACCGCTGAACATACAGCCAGGCATGGTCGTGTGTGTCAATGTCCGGAACCTGGTGACGGAGAAATGACACCCAGAATAGATATGGTTTCCCTCTATGCCAGACCTTTCGCCGAGCTAAATACAACTCTCAGCAAAAAAAGCTGTGGAGTGGCTCCATACCGTCCCTGGCCACATTCACCTGTCCACGTGTTTGTGGTTAGGCGGTCCTTCCCAGTAAGTGCACTGGGGAGGGCACTGGTAATGTTGTGGGACCCATGCTTGTGGAAGGCGGAGACGACACCGGGAGAAACAGTGGCGGCTGGGGACCGAGTATGGACACCCGGCCGCCGCAGGCATGAGGTTATGAAAAGCTTCCGCCTCCACGAGCCTAAAAGGCCACATTTCAAGTGCAAGCAGCTGTCAAAAATTTGGCAGTATAGTATTGCAGCCTGTGGGTGGGTGGCTGCCTGCATACTTGCGCTTGCATTCCAAGGAATGGGGTAGGGAAAACTGAATGCTGCACTGGGACAAGGACGTGGACGGTGATGTCTGCAACGACAGGTGCATGGCGGGAGGCATCTTCGCATGCGCCAAGAATCACTTATGATGGGCACACTTTTAGGCAGTGACCTGGGAGTCAGAAATGGTTCCAGAGGTCTTCCCCATGCTGGTCCCATGTCTTTTCAGCACTGTATGCATGTGTCTGATGATGTGTCACACACCACATGGCCAGATAAGGTTGTAAAATGTTAAAATGACATTTCCCAGTGTATGCATTTGTCTTTGCTGAAAGCAATGCAGAAGTGCAAAATCGCATCAAAAACTACGTGTGAACATAGCCCAATGTGTGGAGGAGTATAAGATAAGATAAGATAAGATATACTTTATTTATCCCGTAGGAAATTGCGGTATCACAGCAGCAGAACACAGATCTCGAACATGACACATATGATAACATAACATTTGGAATACTTTAGACATTGCTTTTCAGACATTTGTTAAACACCCCCATAGCTGTTGGAACAAACGATCTCCTGTATTTTTCCTTTTTACACCTTAGTTGTATTAGGCGATTGCTGAATGTGCTCTTCTGTTTCGCAAACAGTTCATAAAGCGGGTGTGTGTTGTTGCCCATTATAGCTCTGCACTTCTTCTTAATCCTTTCCTCTACCACCTCTTCAAAAGTCCCAAGCTGTAGGCCCACCGTCGCGCTAGCCTTCTTTATAAGTTTGTTGAGCTTGTTGGCGTCAGCAACACGCACACTGTTACCCCAGCAAATTATTGCCGCAAAGGTGGCACTAGCCACAATGGATTGGTAGAACACCTCAAGCATTTTGCCACACACATTAAAAGACCTTAACTTCCTTAGGAAGTACAATCTACTCATCCCCTTCTTGTAGACCTTCTCCACGTGGCACTTCCAGTCTAGCTTGCTATCCAGGTAAACCCCCAAATATTTGAAACTGTCCACCATCTCCACATCCTGACCGTCAATGGTAACAGGTAGGCATACCTTCTTGCACCTTCCATAGCTCATCACCAACTCCCTGGTTTTCTTAACATTTAGTTCTAGATGGTTAGCCTGGCACCATACTACAAAGTCCGCAACCACCCTTCTATATTCCTCTTCATCCTGGTCCTTCCCAATACCGCCAACTATCACAGAGTCATCCGAGTACTTCTGGAGGTAACAACGGTCTGATTTATACTGAAAGTCAGCTGTGTACAATGTAAAGAGGAATGGCGACAGCACTGTTCCCTGCGGGGCTCCGACACTGCTCAGTACACTATCTGATGTAGCCGTCCCCCACCTAACAAACTGTGGCCTATCCGACAGGTAGTCAATTATCCAATTCACAAGTCCCTCATCCACCGCCATTTTAATCAACTTTCCACGCAGTAAGAGTGGCTGTAATGTGTTGAACGCACTAGAGAAATCAAAGAACAAAGCACGCACTGTGGTTCCATCATTGTCCAAAAAGGAATGTACTGTTTGTAGCAGAGACGCTACAGCATCGTCCACCCCCAGTCCCTGCCGGTACGCAAACTGAAGATCATCAGTATGCGCCATCACCCTCGGACACAAGTGAGCAAGTACTATTCTCTCCAAGGACTTCATCGCATGCGATGTTAAGGCCACCGGTCTATAGTCCCCCGGGGAAGTCGGGAAGGTAGTCTTGGGAACCGGCACCAGGCAGGAAGTCTTCCATAGCACTGGTACTCTCTTTGATTGTAAGCTCTGGTTAAAGAGATGCTGGAAGACAGTACACAACTCATTTGCACACACTCTGAGGACACGTGGACTGAGACCGTCAGGCCCTGCTGCTTTGCCAATGGCCAGCTTACTAAACTGGTCCCTCACGTCATTTTTGGAGACCGAGAAATGATCTATTTCACCCCCTGTTAATTTAGCTAGTTGTTCCCCGGCCTCCTCCCCCTTCCCTGCTGCTACCGCACCTTTATTGCTGAATCTATTGAAGAACTCATTCATTTCATTAGCCATTCTAAGTCCACCACCCACCTGCTCCGACCTTGCCTTAAACCCAGTCACTAGCTTCATTCCAGCCCACACCTCTCTGGAGCTTTTTCGTGCAAATTGATTTTCTAATTTAACTCTGAATGCCTCACGGGCAATCTTAATTTTCCCCTTTAGGTCTCGCTGTATAATTTTCAATGCCTCCTTGTCCTTCCTTTTAAAAGCCAGTTTTTTCATGTTTAGTAAATGTTTCAACTCTTTTGTAATCCATGGCTTATTGTTTGCATAACACCGAATCTCTTGAACAGGTACTACAATGTCCATACAGAAGTTGATGTAATCAGTAACTCTGCCAGTAATCTCATTAACATCACAATTCTCTTTCATGGTACACAACACCTCCCAGTCTGTACAATCAAAGCAGTCTTGTAACGCCTCCTCTGCTGCTGGACACCACTTCCTTATCTTTTTAATTGTCACTGGTTGTTTGCGGACGTCTGGTTGGTAAGCAGGAGACAATAGTATGAGGTTGTGGTCAGATTTCCCCAGGGGGGGTAATGCAGCCGATGAATAAGCATTCTTAACATTAGCAAAGAGGAGATCCAGTGTGTTGTTGTCCCGTGTAGGACATTTGACATATTGATAGAACTTTGGTATTGCAGATGAGATCTTTACTCGATTGAAATCCCCAGAAATTACAGTTAGAGAGTTTGGGTGTTTAGTCTGAAGCCGGGCCATCACCCCTGACAACACATCCCCAGCAGCCTCTGGGTTCGCACATGGTGGTATATACATCACAACTACAATAACAAGAGTGAATTCTCTAGGCAGATAGTAAGGCCTGAGGCCCACTGCTAACAGTTCAATATTTGGACAGCAATGTTTCTCCTTAACAGTTACATGCCCCTGATTGCACCATCTGTTGTTAATGTAGAGTATCACTCCTCCACCTTTTTTCTTGCCGCATCTAACTCTCTCTCTATCAGCCCGAACCATTTGAAACCCTGGTACCGAGACACATGAATCTGGGACCTCCTCATGCAGCCAGGTTTCTGTAAAGCACATGAGACTGCATTCCCTAAACTCCTTCTGGGTCTTACTCAGAGCCAGCAGTTCATCCGACTTATTTCCCAGCGATCGTACGTTACCCATGATAATGGATGGGACCACTGGTTTAAACCTTCTCCTCCAGGACTTGATCTTCTTGCCTGCTCTGCAGCCTCTGAAAGGTCTCCTTATTTCCCGTGGAACATTCAGTATTGCCTCTGCTGGAGAAGACTTTATCCTGCGCAGTTCCAGAAGATGATCCCTAGAATACACTGCTCGTTTAGCAACAGACCTAGGGTCCACCATCCCGTCATTGTTTCCACCCGTCACACCAGTCCTCTCCATGGCAAATCGTATGCAGTGACCTCCACCGCTCACATATGGCTGTATCCCTGTCACAGGCTGTGGGTAGCAGCATGCATCCTTCAGTAGCATTAGCTGAGATGGTCCGTATTGCGTGCCCCAGAGTGTCTGTACCTGCAGGAGACTTGTAAGTGGTGGAAGAAGATCCAGGTGCAGATCTCGTGCTGTGTGCCCAGCAGCAGTTGATAGTGTGGGAAGTGTTGTATCTTCCATCCCCAATAGACGAGTATACAGGAACGTTGCAATCCAGAGAAGGTAATAAAATAATAAAATAAAATAACTGTAACAAAACTGTAACTGAAATAAAGTAGAAGCTTCTGCTGCTGCAATGGGCTGCCAGTAGTCCGGCGCCGTATTGTCTCCACAATCTAGCAGAGAGGCAGACAGGCATGTCCACACCCTCCGGAGTCAGAAAGTGGGTTTTGGTTATTTATTTTGCCATATATACAAGTCATTACCCTGGAAAGGATGTTCCTTAATATATTTCCCAGGAAAATCCATTTTGGTTTTGTTTTTGTATGTTTTATTGTGAGTCCGTAAAAGTGGCGTAATACTCTGACAACGTTGTTGACATCAGTGACTTGGGAGTCAGAAATGCTTCCAGGGGTCTTCCCCATGCTGTTCCCATGTCATTTTGGCACTGTTCCCATCGATTTGGGAAATTTTTAGGCCCTCTGCAGACCGCCGGGTGGAGCCGCCTGAAAAATGCTCGAGTTTCCCATAGACTTACATTGGGCTCGTTGCTCGGGTCGAGCACCCGAGTATTACAATGTGCTCGACCCGAGCAACGAGTACCCAAGCATTTTAGTGCTCGCTCATCACTAATAATAATGCCTACACACTGTAGTTCACTCCCAGAAGATTTAGGTCTGAGCCGAAAATACAACAAACAAGCGTTTTTAAATGAAAAAAAATTCTGTTGTTTACCCGAGAAACACTCAGGTAATCCTACCTTAAGTTCTTCATAGCATTCTGCAGGGTATTTACTCATGTACTGCTGAAGATCGGCAACCTCCAGAGTCAATCCTTTCAAGCATTGAGCAAGCTCCTGGATGGTACACATACTGAAGATAACCCAGGAAGAGGAGAGGAGAAAAAAAAAAAAAACTTTTTTTTTTTTAAACAGGGCGGGACATACTGTTATGTACTGCAACTTAGAACTAAGGAATAGGAGGGAAAAGCTGTCCCTTCACTGAGACTCAGCTTAACCCTACGCTGGAGTGGGTGCCCTATTATGAATAGCCGCACCTAAACTCCTGCACTGAACTCAAACGAAGACATGAAGGAAGGGGAAAAGGGGTCCCTAAAAGATCTAAGGACTGGGAGCAAAACTGGAGACCTCCTAACAGAAAAGTTAGTTGCAGAAACGAAGATAAAAGGGAACAAAACTGGTGGAACAAGAAGTCCCAAGCAATCAATTGTCCAAAGCACAAAGAACTTAACAAGGCTACTTAGCCAGAGCACAAGCGTAACAACACTGATGTGCAGCATGGAATGGGAGACAGGTGCTAAGTAATAAAGAGTGAAGAGATCACGTGACCAAGACACCCAGCACCAGAGGAAAAGACTAGAAGCCAGCAAACCACAACAAGATGGCCGATAGTAAAACAACATAGATTCTAACAGCCAGACTGCCAACAGCCAAGACTTCCCTTTCCTGACAAAGAGGACGACTGTCCATGCTTTCCTCCTCCTCATCCTCCACCTTTCCACCTCTTCATTCTCCCTCTCCTCACGCCATCCACGCTGACCAGGCGGTATGAATGTTGTGTGGGTAGTAACATCTGTAGCGCATGAAACCAGCTCCTGTTCCTCCTCCTGTTCCTCCTTCTCCTCATTATCACCCAACCTGCATTGAGATGAGATGAGGCTAGGCTGTGTAGCATCAACCTGTATAGTTCCTTGCTCCATATCATGCTCCGCCTGCAATGCCTCCTCTTTAATTGTGAGCAACAAGCGTTTCATTAGACAGAGAAGAAAGATGGTGACGTCATCGCCGCTCACCATCTTGATGGAGTCCTCAAAGTTTTGGAGGATGGCACAGATGTCAGACATTTATGCCCACTCATCAGCTCTTATGTGTGGAGGCTGACTTGAATACCGACAGGCGTATTGAAGCTGGTACTCAACGACTGCCCTCTGCTGCTCACAAATCCTCCCCAACATATGCAAGGTTGAGTTCTACTGTATGGTGACATCCACACCAGTTGATGAGCTGGAAGCTGCAAGCGCTGCTGAAGCACAGCGAGGGTGGTGGAAGCTGTAGCTGACTTTCCGAAATGGGCAGACTGACGGCGTACTTTGACAACCAGCTCCGGCAGATCCGGGTAAGTTTTGAAAAACCGCTGAATCACTAGGTTGAGCACATGGACCAGGCATGGTACTTGTGCGAGGTTGCCAAGCTTCAGAGCCACCACCAGGTTCTGGCCATTGTCACACACCACCATGCCTGGCTGTAGGTGCAGCGGTGACAGACAGAGTTCTGCCTGCTCTGTTAAAGCTGTCAACAACACCATAGAGGTGTGCGGTTTGTCCCATAAGCATATCAGCTTCAGCACAGCCTGTTGCCACTTGGCCGAGGCAGTACTGCAGTGCTTCCAGCTTCCTACTGATGTGGTAATTTCGGAGATGGAGGCTGAAGAGGAGGAGGAGGTGCAGGAGCTTTATAATGTAGGGGCAACCCTGATTGACCCAGGGCCCACAATCCTTAGCGTCAGGAGGATGTGTTCCGTCCGACTGGGTCCCGGCTTCCCCTATTAACCCAGTGTGCCATCTGCGAGATGTATCGTCCCTGGCCACAAGCACTTGTCCATGTGTCCGTGGTTAGGTGGACCTTCCCTGTAACTGCATTGTTGAGGGCACGGCTAATGATCTGGGACACGTGCTTGTGTAAGGCAGGGACACCACACAGGGAGAAATAGTGGCAGCTGGAAACCAAGTACTGAGGGATGGCCGCCACCATGAGGTTGAAGAAAGATTGCGTCTCCACGAGCCTAAAAGACAATATTTAAAGTGCAAGCATTTTAGAAATGTGGCAGTTTAGTGCTATGGCCTGTGGGTGGTTGGCTGCATATTTGCGCTTGCGTTCAAAGGACTGGGGCAGGGACAAATGAATGCAGCCCTGGGACAAGGATGTGCACGTGGTTGCTGATGGTGGTGGTTGTGAGTGTCAAACTACAGGTGCAGGGCGGGAGGCATCTTCGCCTGCACCATGGACAGAGGATTGGCGTGCACGCACAACAGCGGTACAGGCAGTATTGTCACCCTTAGACACTGTTTCTGGACTCTGGCATTACTAGTCGGGTGCTTTGCTGTCATGTGCCTGAGCTTGCTGGTGGTGGTCAGGCTGGTAGTTTTGCTGCCCCTGATGATGCTGGCATGGCAGATTTTGCAAATAGCCTTTTTTTGGGTTAACTGGACAGTTTTTAAAAAAGAGCCAGACTCTGGAAGACCTAACAGTTGGACTGGCAACTTTCCTCATGTTAATGTCCCACCTCGTCTTCCCCGTATGCACCCTGGGCCTCCTTCTGACTCGCTGGCAATTGTGTCTCATCATCATCATCCACCTCTTGCGACAGTAATTGCACTTTTCGACCGTCGCCTTTATGTAACCATGGCTGCTCAAATATTTGGGCATAGCTACATGTGATCTCTTCTTGCCCCACTTGAAACGGGCCAGGAGAGAGGCCCAAATCTATAAATGGGAAAGTAAACAGCTCTTCTGAGCGTTCAAGTGTGGGATCAGTTGTCTCTGGGCACTCGGCATAGTGGGAGTAAGGAGGATCAGGGTGAGGAATATGTAGTCCATACTCATGGCTATTGAGACTGGACAGTGTGAAAGACGGTGGTGGTGGTGGCAAAGTGACTGGAAGCATTATATGCTATCCAACCAACAACCTTTTCACACTGCTCTGGCTTTAAGAGTGGGGTTCCACTGCCCCCTACAAAGTGGGACAGGAAGATAGGGTGACCATGATGTGGGTGCTTGTTGTGCTCACTCAGCAGACATAATTTCAGCTTGCCCACGGCATAGGCCTTTGCGTGCACCATCACCATTACGTCCACTTCACTGTTCCTTGCCAAGCGTTTTGCCCATTTTAAATGGAGTGTAATTTTTGGCCCGCTCCAAAAAATGTCACGATTATAACTGCAGTAATATCGGATCACGTCTGATGACCAGGATTTTAGGCAATGGCCTTATAGATGTGGTATTGGTCAGCGATCAAGTGTGAATAGGATGAACAACACACAACTGGCAGACTTTAAATGGAGGGTAATATGTAGCTTGCTCCAAAAAATGTCACGATTATCTCCTCAGTAATATCGGATAACGTCTGATGACTACGGTTTTAGGCAGTGGCCTTATAAATGTGGTATTGGTCAGCGACCAAGTGTGAATAGGATGAACAACACACAACTGGCAGACTTTAAATGGAGGGTAATATTTGGCACGCTCCAAAAAATGTCATGATTACTGCAGTAATATCAGATGACGTCTGATGACCACGGTTTTAGGCAGTGGCCTTATAGATGTGGTATTGGTCAGCGATCAAGTGTGAATAGGATGAACAACACACAACTGGCAGACTTTAAATGGAGGGTAATATTTGGCACGCTCCAAAAAATGTCATGATTACTGCAGTAATATCAGATGACGTCTGATGACCACGGTTTTAGGCAGTGGCCTTATAGATGTGGTATTGGTCATAGACCAAGTGTGAATAGCATGAATAACACACAGCTGGCAGACTTTAAATGGAGGGTAAAATTTGGCATGCTCCAAAAAATGTCATGATTATTACAGCAGTAATATCGGATAATGTCTGATGACCATGGTTTTAGGCAGTGGCCTTATAGATGTGGCATTGGTCAGCGACCAAGTGTGAATATGTTGAACAACACATAACTTGCAGACTTTAAATGGAGGGTAAAATTTGGCATGCTCCAAAAAATGTCACGATTATTACAGAAGTAATATCATATCATGTCTGACCACGGTTTTAAGCAGTGGCGTTATAGATATAAATAATCAGGATTAAGAGCAAAAGCAATTTGGATGTGAATGTATTTTAATGCACACCTGAAACACACTTCTTTTTTGTGTAGCATCATGGGAAAGTGTAAAGAAATCAGCCAAGATATCAGGAAGAGAAATGTGGACTTTCACAAGTCTGGCTCATCCTTGGGTACAATTTCAAGATACCTGAAGGTGCCTCGCTCATCTGTACAAACAATTATACATAAGTACAAACAAGATGGGAATGTCCAGCATTCATACTGCTCAGGAAGGTAATGGGTTCTGTGTCCCAGACATGAACGTGCTTTGGTCCAACATGTGAATATAAATCCAAGGACAAAAGCAAAAGACCTTGTGAAGATGATGGCAGAAGCTGATAAGATTGTGTCAATATCCACAGTGAAACGAGTACTGTATCAACATAGGCTGAAAGTCCATGCTGCCAGGAAGAAGTCATTACTCCAAAAGAAACATAAAGAAACCAGATTAATATTTGTAAATGTACACAGGAACAAAGACCTTAATTTTTGGAAACTTGTCCTGTGGTCTGAAGAAACTAAAATTGAACTTTTTGGGCATAATGACCATCGTTAAGTTTGGAGGAAAAAGGGAGAAGCTTGGAAGCCTAAGAATACCATCCCAACTGTGAAATACGGGGGTGGCATCATCATGTTGTGGGGTTGTTTTGCTGCAGGAGGGTCTGGTGCCCTTCACAAAATAGATGGCATCATGAGAAAAGAAGATCATGTGACAATACTGAAGCAACATCTCAAGACATCAGCTAGGAAGTTAAAGCTTGGTAAGAAATGGGTCTTCCAAATGGACAATGACCTGAAACTGTAATGCACACGCCCGGGCTGAGCGGCGTGTGCGTGCAATTCCACTGGACCATGCCGGAGAGTGAATGCCTGGAGGGGCGTAACTAGGTATTCACCCGATCCGACCAGGGTCGCACGACGGCATACGATGCCAGTGCACCAAGGAGGAACCGAGCAGAGGGACCAGGTGCTACTCCAGGACAGACCCCGGACACAGCTGTTGACCCACACAGGGGAATACAGGAACAGACAGGTTAGGCTGGCACACAGACTGGTGGGTATAGGCAGGCACGACTGGTATGCAGGCAGGCGGGTATGCAGGCAGGGGGGTACAGGCAAGCACGGCTAGAGTGCAGACAGGGAGTCGCTAGCAGGTAGGAACACAGGCGGGATAGGACCCTGTACACAGTGGGACTCAGGAACAGAACCACAGATGTGGCGGACAAACACAGCAGAGTGAGGCCGCCCAGAGAGGCGAGCGAGAGCAGGGCAGGACGAGACCGCCTAAAGAGGCGAGCGAGAGCAGAGCAGGACGAGGCCGCCCGGAGCGGCGAGCAAGAGCAGAGCAGGACGAGGCCGCCTGGAGCGGCGAGCAAGAGCAGAGCAGGACAAGGCCGCCCGGAGCAGCGAGCAAGAGCAGAGCAGGACAAGGCCGCCCGGAGCAAGAGCAGAGCAGGACGAGGCCGCCCGGAGCGGTGAGCAAGAGCAGAGCAGGACGAGGCCGCCTGGAGCGGCGAGCAAGAACAGAGCAAGACAAGGCCGCCCGGAGCGGCGAGCAAGAGCAGAGCAAGACAAGGCCGCTCGGAGCAAGAGCAGAGCAGGACAAGGCCGCCTGGAGCAGCGAGCAAGAGCAGAGCAGGCTAGAACCGCCAGGAGCGGCGAGCAAGAGCAGAGCAGGCTAGAACCGCCGGAGCGGTGAGCAAGAGCAGAGCAGGCTAGAACCGCCAGAGCGGTGAGCAAAGGCAGAGCAGGCTAGAACCGCCGGAGCGGTGAGCAAAGGCAGAGCAGGCTAGAACCGCTGGAGCGGTGAGCAAAGGCAGAGCAGGCTAGATCCGCCGGAGCGGTGAGCAAAGGCAGAGCAGGCTAGAACCGCCAGAGCGGTGAGCAAAGGCAGAGCAGGCTAGAACCGCCAGAGCGGTGAGCAAAGGCAGAGCAGACTAGAACCGCCGGAGCGGTGAGCAAAGGCAGAGCAGGCTAGAACCGCCGGAGCGGTGAGCAAAGGCAGAGCAGGCTAGAACCGCTGGAGCGGTGAGCAAAGGCAGAGCAGGCTAGAACCGCCGGAGCGGTGAGCAAAGGCAGAGCAGGCTAGAACCGCCGGAGCGGTGAGCAAAGGCAGAGCAGGCTAGAACCGCCAGAGCAGTGAGCAAAGGCAGAGCAGGCTAGAACCGCCGGAGCGGTGAGCAAAGGCAGAGTAGGCTAGAACCGCCGGAGCGGTGAGCAAAGGCAGAGCAGGCTAGAACCGCCGGAGCAGTGAGCAAAGGCAGAGCAGGCTAGAACAGGGCTCTGTTTACACGGAACAGACAGGAAGGGAAAGGCAGAACCAGATACCCACAGGGTACTTGCAGTGAAGTAGCGAGTGGACCACAAACTCACAACCAGGAGTACAGTGACAACGAGCAGGAGTTAGGTACGAGTTCAGACTGTGCAGAAAAAGGAAAGGTATGGACGTAGAGAAACACGGGAAAACAGGCTAGAAGAGTATACAGACAAGAACAGACACAGTAGCAAGATACAGGAGCGGGTCTAGGAATGCAGCCCCTAGAAGGTGGGAGGAACAGGCCAGGAGCGTGTTCAGACAGGACAGACAAGATACAGGAGCGGGTCTAGGTATGCGGCCCCTAGAAGGCGAGACGAACAGGCAAGGAGCGTGTTCAGACAGGCCTGGAAATACAGCCTCCAGGATAGGCAGACAAGAGAACACAGAAGGGGACCTGGCACAATCAGAGTGAAAGACCACACTGAATGAAACACAATGCTCAGGCAGGGATTCATTGGAGTAGCTGGGTTAAATAGCAGATGACAGACAGCAATAGGCTGAGAACACACAAGGGGTGTGCCTGCAGCAGGTACAAGAAACAGGAAGTGATCGGGCGCCGCCCTTAAGCAGCAGACACAGAGGCAAGCAAACAGCATGTAGGGAAGCCAGGCTAGCAGACTGGACTGGAGATCAAGTGCGCGCTCTTGCACAGTGGGAGATGGACCACTATGCAAGGACGCCGCCAGGTATGTTACAGAAACATACTGCCAAAATGCTAACAAAGTGGCTTAAGGATAACAAAGTCAATGTTTTGAAGTGGCCATTACAGAACCCTCATCTCAATCCTATTGAAAATTTATGGGCAAAGCTGATAACGCAGGTGTGAGCAAGGCGACCTACAAACCTGGATCAGTTACACCAGTTTTGTCAGGAGGAATGGGCCCGAATTCCGACCAACTATTGTGAGAAGCTTGTGGAAGTCAGATCCAAGTCATTCAGTTTAAGGGCAATGGCACCAAATACTAATGAAATGTATGTAAACTTTTGACTTTGTAGTAAGTAATAAAAATGCCTTAAAACATTCTCTCTCTCTCATTATTCTGGCATTTTGGCAAATATTAAAAATTATGGTAATCCTAATTGACCTAAAATGGGAAAGGTTTATTCTGATTTCAAGTTATATATTGAGAAAAACATGCATATGTGTCTTTTTATATAGTGTATGTAAACTTCTGGTGTCAACTGTATATACAACTCCAATTTATAAGGAGGTTTTTCTCTAAAATTCTGCAGGAATCAGAGTGGAAAAGATTGCATTAATTCTAGGGGAGAAAATCAACTTAAATACAACACATAACATTCATAGTACAGCAGGTCCTATTTCACAACTTCAAACTTTTACAGTCAACTTTTTACAGACTGATGATGTCATAACAGTCATGACAAATCAAAGGCTGTCCTAGAGACTCCGAATGTAAGAGATCCGCAGGCCTCCCGTCTACCTGCCAGGTGCCACTGCCCTGGAACATGAACCGGAGTCTTGCAAATCGATCCGCTCATCTCAAATTGGGACTTGGATTTATTTTTGTCATTTTTAGTTGTATCTGAAGCGCCCCCTGGGCCGTGGGGTACTCGGTAGCCGGGTCGGTCGATGCTGGGGATGTCATGGTGGCGGTGACCCGGTCCGCGACCCAGAGCGGTCAATTAAAGGAAAAGTAAAACGGGAATAAAGTTTTTGGAGAATAATATTTTGTGACGCCACCTGTGGTATGCGGCTATATAGGGCTACCGCTGCGGTGCAGATCCACTGGAGCCGATGGTGACGCAGCAAAGTTGGTTCAGTTCTCCACAGGCAGAGCTTAGCTCCAGGGCAGTGTAGATGGTGATTTTATGAGGTAGATGTTGTCGGTGCAGTGTAGTGCAGGGCAGTTGATGGTGCATCAATTATTCAAGGACACAGTGGGTCTTCAGGTTTTACTCACAGTTGTTTAAGACTCCAGGTTACAGTTACCGGTGTGTAACATCGTCCTGTGTCCTCCGGGGTAGGGGTCCAGCAAACTCTCAGGTATCTCAGGAGCACTTACACGGGACCCCGTTCTATGTACCTTTTTCGGTCGTCTCACTGCGCTGGCTCTCACCCTCCTGCCCTGCACCTCACAATCAGTGTCCCAAGCTAGTGGCCTCGGGTCTTGTCGGGCGACGTGCTCTCAGTCCCCTGGACCCTATGCGGCCACCTTTTCGGCGATGTAATTGTGGATTTTGGCTGCAACACCTTGAAAATGCTGCTGCCTCCGGTTGGCTAGCTGAGAGTGGTTGTTCTCAACTAGTTTGGGGCCGGTCCCCTTCTGCAGCCTGATCCCTCCACGTCAGCGTGAATTCGGGGTCACGGGTTGCCTCTGCACTCGCCGTGCCTCTGGGATCCCTTCTGTCTTCCTGGAGCCCTCCTCACTGCTCCTCTCTTCTTTCCTCTCTCTCTCTCTCCTCCTTGCTCTCCTGAGCAGAGCTCCTCCTGAGCTCTCACAGACTCCTCTCCACTCAACTCTTTCTCCTGACTCCAAGTCTGTGCTCTACTGAACTTCTTCCTCCATCCACACAAACTACATGGTTCCCCCTCTCTTGGTTCCCCCCCTTCCAGCCAGGGACAGGGCTCCGCAGTGAACAAGTGCATATTGCACCGCCTGCTGGTCTGGCGTGGTGTAGTGTTGGATGTAGATGTGTGGGTCCTGGGTAGTACTCCATCCTTACCTAAGAGTGGGGTACCACACCTCTGGGTGAGATGCAGTACCTCTGTGGCAACTGGACCTGCAGGGACGCCACATTAGTCAGAACTCTTTCATTTTTACATAAGCATCACTATATGACATCTGGCTTTTTTGGTGTCTTTAAGGCCGAGTTCACACAGAGAGTAAATAGTCATTATTGCATTTTCGCTGCCTTTTTTATGAATTTTCTCCCTTATTTGATGTGTTTTTGGTGCAGATGTTGAAGCTGTATTTTAAATGTGTTTTTATAATACAGGAAAGCTTTGATTCTGCACGTATTTGTCTGAGTGCAGGCGCCGGGCAGCATAATAACGCTGTTATCCTGCAGATTAACCCCATATGTGCAGGCTAATAGCGTTATTTCTGGTGACGGTTTCCCTTTAAGCTGTGTATCTAATCCTATCATGTGCAGTTCAATCAAATAATACAGTCTGCTGAGCTGTGTATCTCATCCTATCATGTGTAGTCCTATCAAATAATGGAGACTGCGTTCCCCTTCATCTGGTATTAACCAGAATGCCCTGGGCACATTGCCATTAGGCTGGAAAAGCTCCTCGAAAATAATAAAAAAATATGAAAAAGATGACAGCACCGGGGTCTTTGAAAAATTGATACAATGTGGATTTGTTACTACCACAAAGTGCCCATATACAGATATAAATATAGGTCAAGACTACATTGATTATAGTATTTATTAGGAAAAAAGTGAACGAAGAATGAATTAATAAAGATCACAAAAAAATTATCAAACATGATTCATAATAAGGGCTGGTTCGACAGGTAGGCAGGGTAGGCACTAGCCTAGGGCGCTACCCCTTGTCTCCCCGAGGGGGCTCAGTTTAAAAAAAAAAATGACATTGTTTCGGCCCCTTCCTCCAGTCACAGGCATTCAGTGAGTCACTAACACCGCTCACCGCCTGTCGCTCCCTCTCTGCACTGAATTGTATTTGCCTCTTTAAGACAATCTGAGCGCTGCCCAGGACAGGAGCAAAAGAGCTGTAATCAGCTCCCTCCCCTGCCGGTAACTCCAACAAGACGCAGGCTACTTCCGGTGTGTTCTCTGTTACAGGATGGCGCCACACAGGAATACGGCACTAGAAACGCCATCAGTTTTGTTACAAGTTGCATCTGTCACATGACCTTAACTGAAACCCACGGCCTCCATTATACTAACAGCTATATTAGTTTCCTTCACTATCCTTGTGTAGGACATTTAAAATATAGAATATCAGGGATGAATATCGCTATTTGTCCCTTGTAATGTGTAATTGGTCCACAAACAATGAACGATTCTATATAGAACTTTGACATTGCGCTCCCTTTTAAGCCTCATCCCTAAAGTACGCCACATTTTTTTTACTTGTGCTGGTATTTTTTTGGTGAGAAAAGTAATAATTTGAGTGGAAGTGGTCGTCAGAGATTATTATCGGACTGATCGGAGGGAGGAGGTGCAGCGTTAGGGGTCCTGTTACCTCAGTTTCTTGCCTATTCCTTTGGTGGGGGTCACCATAGACTTCATTTGCCTAAGGCTCCAAAATACCTTGTCCTTATCATGATATTAATAAAAATAACAAAAAGCAGGTCTGTATATGAGAAGAATTTAACCAAACGCACAAAAGACACTTAGATGTTTTATATATACATATATATATATTTGTGCAATAAAGTTGTTACAAATTTGCAATGATGATAAAAGAAAGTGTGTAGATACAGTGACTTTCTATAGAAAGGAGCAGATGATTCTGCTCCTCAGGCCTCGGCTTACACTTTTGCCGCTTTTGGACATCCAGGTCTGGATCACACATGAGAGAGGAGAAGAGCAGGAATGTGTGACTTGTGATCTGTATAGTTGGAGTTTTCCTGGATTCCTTCAGCATCGCGATTAGCCATATGGCCTTCTGTCTGACCATGGTCAGGAAGGTGAAGGAGCAGCCGCTTCCTTCTGTCTGACCATGGCCTGGTAGAGGAAGGAGCAGCCGCTTCCTTCTGTCTGACCATGGCCAAGTAGGAGAAGGAGCAGCCGCTTCCTTGTGTCTGTACATGGCCAAGTAGGAGAAGGAGCAGCCGCTTCCTTCTTTATGTCCATATCTTGTAGTCGTCTCCTTACCACCACATTGTAGATGAGTCGTCCAGATGGTAACATAGCAAGTATGGCTGAAAGAAGTCCTTCAATTTCAGCCTTTAATTACTTGCTATGTTGATCCAGAGGAAGGCGAAAAATAACCCTGAGGACTCGTTGCTGGATCATCCTCATATCAAGGGAAAAAAATTCCTTCCTGACCCCAAATATGGCGATCGGAATAAATCCCTGGATGTTTGGTGCTCAAATCTACTTGGATGTTATGTTATGTGGTGGAAGCTTGGTAGGTTTGTCACAGTCCGGTAAATAAGAAAGTCCAGTGTAATTGTCTCATCCGATTAATGTAAATCTTCATTCCTGGATGTTGCTGGAATGGGGCTGATTTTTATCAGCCTAATACTCCTGCTGTAAGAAGAGAAATATACACGTCTGAGAATCAGCCCCTCACATACAGTATATACAGTACTAGGGGGATATAGCGATAAGGTGTATAGTGGGTAAGTGTGTTACTGGGTAGTGATAACACTATGGATGTCTGTATGTGTTGTACTTACATAGCAATATGGGAATGGTGGGTCGGCTCTGCCGGACTCCACATCGCTCCAGTCTATAGAATAGAAAAACGGATGCGATCTGATGGATGATGTAATGGCAGATCGGGCAGATGGAGATTTGCAGAGAAGCTAGAAAATGATAGAGACCATTAGTCATTATATTATGTATTATTACTGACAAGTTTTTACACAATGTCTATGGACTATTCCCATCTTATCTTCTATCTCTTTTAGTAATCCCCCCATCATACTTATCCATCTGATCTTACTCACCCCTTTTATGATGTCCATGGTATGACAGCAGATCCCAGGTGGAAAATAAGGGATGTCATCACGCAGAGACTGGTGGTATTCATCCATTGTGCCTTTGCAATAGAATGGCTGGTCACCTACACTCATTATATATAAGATGACGCCGAAGGAAAAGGAGTCTGCCAGATGGTTGTAGCCTTTACTGTCCATTATCTGTGGAAACATGAGATTGGAGAGGAGCTTAATAAACCGGGAAGGGGATTTACACACAGAGACTATGAGGACCGGTCTGTGATTAGATATCAGCAGGATACATTGGGATCAGATTATCCCTCAATCCTACTATTGGCATCAATCACACAGAGATGTTCCTTACCTCGGGCGCTATGTAACCCTTAGTGCCAACCTTGTTCTTCACTATGCCATCCTCAAATACATTCATGGCTGCTAAGCCAAAGTCGGAGATTTTGATGTGTCTGGTGTCTTGGAGGAGGATATTATCTGGCTTCAGGTCACTGCAGGGAGAAGGAGCAGACACTGATTGTGAGGACAATTCATGGAAAGAACTTTCTACAATAGATATGTAAGGAGACAACAGAGAGTCACAGGTGACAGATTTATGAAGGTGAAATGATTACCGATGTATGATGCCGCGTTCATGCAGGAACTGGAGTCCGCACACCATCTCTGCCGCAAAGAGTCTGTGGAGTAGAAAGGATGGATCAGTGGTTACATGCACAATCATACAGAGAACATGAGGAGATCACACACGTGTCCTTTTCATGTCATTATTTTCCCCTGTTGTCGTTGTCCATTGCTCTAGGACTACAGTGCGAGGGCAACGGATTATTAATATTCAGTATAAGACATTTACCTTGTTGTCCTTGTGTTAAACAGCATTGAATCTGCCATGTGGTCAAACAGGTCTCCTCCGGCCATATAGTCCATGGCTATCACATACTCCAATGGTGATTCCATAAACGCCCGCATAGTCATTAGGTAGGGGCATCCGGCAGCCATTCTCAGGACTTCTAGCTCTGTAGAGAATATGTCCTCCCCTACAATAACTTCTGTCCATGATTTTAATGGCCTGAAGTCCTTCATTAACCAGATCTAATGCCAAGATGACCTGGAGAAAAATCACAACAGATCAGACCAAACTCCAATCTATTAGTGTGTAGTAGTTCACTAGTTTATCTCATATATCATTACATATGAGCATCCTGTAATGAATATGTACAACCCTCCTGTGCATCTGGTGCAGGATACATTGATGAACATGGTGGAGGATAAATTCACACTTACATTTCCGAAGCCTCCCTTTCCAAGAACTTTCTGGAAGTCAAGGCTGTCAAAGTCAATAGTATTATTAGTGTTGACCACTTCTCTCAGGGGTGAAATACAGATTCTAGCATCACCGGGGTCTTCTGCTGGCATGTCTGCTATGTCAGGGGGTATCATAAGGCCTCCATCTGCTGAGAAAATACAAGATTTATTAAACCCTTTGCGAACACATAATGGAAATGTTTGTCATGTTGTGCATAAAATGTATGAAGCGGGCTCATTAGCTGAGCATGCACCATATCAGGCAGATGCTGGCTGTATTACATAGCTGCCACTTGCCTATAACTGCAGCGACTGGAGCACACTCCAATTACTGTAGTTTAACCATTTCAATGCTGACAGTGATATTTAAATGAAGCTATTGCCGATTTGAGTGCACCAGCACCTATTAACCCCCCAGGACACTATTGCAGGGGGTCAATTGTTTAAAATGACTACCTGGGCCTACTGCTGAAAGCCCCAGTCTGTCACTTTTGGCCTAGTGTTAAGACCAGCCTGGCTTAATTTCATACGAGAATGTCAATTTATCTATATACAGTTCTACCACAGTATATAGTACAAGCGATCAGAAAATCACAGGTTTAAGTCCCACAAGGAAACTAAAAAGTGAAGTAAATAAAAAAAAATAGTTTAAAAAAGGGAAAATGTAAAAAATATTTGAATCACCAAATTGACATAATTATAATCATATTTATAAGCACATCTTGTATCACGACATCCGCATAAGTCCGATTTACAAAAATATAAAATTAAATATTGCAAACAGTGAACACTAACATGATAAAAAAATTAAACATTAGAATTGCATTTTTGGGGGGCGCTGTATCCACCTAAAAAATTGCAATAAAAAGATATCACAATGTCCTGTCTACCCAGGAAAGGTATCAATAAAAGCTACAGTTCACCACGCAAAAAATCATCAAGCCCTCACACATCTCCATCCAGCGATCACAATCACACAGTTCCAATGTCTCAGAACATGGCCACACAAAGCATTTGTTTAAAATAAAATTCTTAAGTATTTTTTAGAAACCCCTATGCAAGTTCAGCAGTATCATAGCTGTAACTGACATGGAGAATCATTTTGTCAGGTCATTTTTACCACTCAATGAACATCTAGAAAAAAACAATGTTGGAATCACTTTTTTTCCACAATTTTACCACAGATTAAATCTTTTTCCCCGTGCTCCAGAACATTGAATGGTAAAATAAATAATGTTCAAAACTACAGCTCGGCCACTAAAAAAACAAGTCCACATACAGCTACATTGCCAGAAAAATTAATAAATAAATAGTTATGGGTTTTCAAAGGAGGGAGAGAAAAAAAAAGGTTGCCTGGTCAATAAGGGGTTAACAAATGTAGCTCCAGAGAAACTTTTATAATTTTAAATGGCATTATGTAAATGAGCAGGAAATGTCTAATATTTGGGCTCTCATTTATCAAAACTGTCCAATAGCAAAACTGTCCCTGTTGTCCATAGCAACGAATCACAACATAGATTCCATCTCTTAACATTCTATGGAACAATGAAAGCCGCATTGTGATTGGTTGCTATGGGCAACAAGGACAGTTTTTCTGCACTTTTGATAATTGATGCCAGTACATAATATTAGGAGTATAATCCTCCTCACCCCCAGTCTTATTACACTGAGCAGATCCATCTTACCTGGTCCATCTGTATCCAGTGATGTGTTTGGTGGAGAAACACTCAGCTGTTTGTTCTCTGGGATGGAGATGTTTTCAGCTGATGACCTCGACCTCCGCAATGCACCATTCCCATTTATAATGGATTTAGCGTAGATGAGACGTCTTCTACATTGGACAACCCAGTCTCTGCTGTTCCTGATCCTCTTCTGGGCTGCCGCTCTTTGTAGTTTCGGTGCCTCCAGACTTTCAGATCTGGAGGATGTCACTTGTCTCGGTGTCTCTTGGAGAACCTCTTCCAGCTCTAACTCTGCGCTGATGTTTCTCCTCTTATTGAGGATGACATCTTTGTTCCTCCTCCGTATTTCAGGGACCAGATCTCCGAGTTTTTTCAAGGCGATAAGTATGGCCCTCTGAAGCTCAGCGGAGGTTGCAGAGTGAGACTCCATGAGGGTCTCCATTTTCCTTCTCTCTGTAAGGATCTCATGTCTTTTGGTCTTTCTCATTTTGTCCAGAGTTTGACGTTTGGACGCCATTTCTGAGGCGTCAGTGTCCACGTCCGGTAGTATAAAGCCTTTTCGCCCAATAGCGAACAATGGTACCTGCTCTTCATTTAATCCTCTCCTCTCACTGAGAACCCGATCTCTATGGGCTCTTCTTCTCTCTTTATCCATTTTATAATCAATTTTTGCTTCGTTCGTGACGAAAAACAAAAGGGGCTGCCTCACCCTTGGGAGTCTGTAAGGCAGTGATTTCCCTTAGGCCGGAACACTGGGATATAGAATGCGGTGATGTCATCACATCACTTGTGACATCATTTTCATTCTGATCTCACCTCACAATGAGATAGATGGATAGATAGATAGATAGATAGATAGATAGATAGATAGATAAGATAGATAGATAGATAAGAAATAAGATAAAAAACAGCACAAGCAAAAAGTTTAGGTGAAAAGCCCCCTGTTACATACCAGTCCTCTTATATAATCCAAAAATATGGAGGCAGCACACAGATGAAGTAGAAAAATTTATATTATGTAATAGCCCATGTAGCTTCAGAAAGGTGCACAATACTGGACCGAAACGTCGCCACATGGGCTATTAAATAATAAAAAAAAAAATTTCTTCAACTGTGTGCTGCCTCCATATTTTTGGATTAGATAGATAGATAGATATCAAATTTGGAGGATGATAAACCAAACTTTTGCTTATAAATAAATAAATATATATATATATGCACTGTGTGCTCAATTTGCATTTTTGATTATTCATTTTAATATTGAACAACTCCAGTGCAGTCGGTCAATTTAAAACGTTAATAAACCTGAACCCTGAATATTTAGGAAAATAAAAGTGAGGTTTTGTCTTTCTTATGAGAATATCTATGTGTGCAGAATTATTATTGTTTTTTTTAAACTCGTTTCTTGAAGAATTCTTTATAATAAATGTTACAAACATACAGCAATAAGATAGAAATCCGAATCCTGTTATAAACATCAGTAAATATCCATTTTAAAACAATGTTGCAGGTATTGTATCACACGTTTAACAATAGATAACTGCAATACAGTAAAATATTTAATATATATAATCGTCTTATCCTGTCTGTCTGTCCAGGAAATCCCGCGTCGCTGATTGGGCCAATCAGCGACGCGGGATTTCAGAAAAAGATGGCGGCCGTTAGCGGCTCATCTGCCGGACGGAAGTCAGCGGCGATGCAGCCGGGAGATGAGCGGCGCTAGCTGCTCATCTCCCCGCTGCTGGCAGCACAAGTACCCCGACGGGCGGCGCCGCTGACCTCCATGCGGCTACTGTCGGGAGATCAGCGGCTTGGGCCGCTGATCTCCCGACGGCAAGTGTGAAGGGAGGGACGGCGACGCTGCCCGGTCCTCAGTAATACGGTTCGCTGATTTAAACACCGCTCTGCTGATTGGTCGCGGCCGCTACCAATCAGCGAGATTGGCGCCAAATTTAAACAACGCTCTGCTGATTGGTCGCGGCCGCCAGCAGCGAACAATCAGGGAGATTGGCGCCAAATTTAAACACCGCTCTGCTGATTGGTCGCAGTCGCCACCAATCAGCATTATTGGCGCCAAATCTAAACCCCGCTCTGCTGATTGGTCGCGACCGCTGGCCGCGACCAGTCAGCGATATTGGCGCCAAATTTAAACACCGTTTTGCTGATTGGTCTCGGTCGCGACTAATCAGCGATTTTAGCGCCAAATTTAAACAAGCTCTCCGGTCCTCACTAACACAGTTCGCTGAATGGTCGCGGCCGCCACCCGCAACCAATCACCGATATTGCCGCCAAATTTAAACACCGTTTTGCTGATTGGTCGCGGTTGCCGGCCGCGACCAATCAGCGATTTTGGCGCCAAATTTAAACAACGCTCTGCTGGATGCACCCGGTCGGCCGCGTACATATTGTAGAATACCCGATGCGTTAGAATCGGGCCACCATCTAGTATTAATATATAGGACATTGAAGTATCGGAATTATGTGAATATTACAGAGATCAAAGTATTTATTATTCAAGACAGGAGGACAGTCTTCTTGATCCATTTTATATCAGGAATCTCATCATCCCATGTATTTAGGAACCTGGAGCACATCGGGCTGCTACATATTTTTTAATTTCTTTGATTATTATTATTTATTCTTTCTGAATAACCTATTATTTTTTATTCCTTATGGTTCATTTTTCATTATTTTTCTTTATTTTTCATCTTTTATCTTTATTTTTCCCCTTTTTTCATCTTTATTTTTTTATTTTATTTTATTTTTTATTAATTTTATTTTTTCCTTTATTTTTTTTCATTTTCATTTTTATTTTATTTTTCTTTCCTCTTATTCAGTCTTTTCCTATGTTTTTTTCCCTTCCTCTACACTTTTTATCTGCTCCTAGCATGGTTTCATTTTCCACCTCTTTCTCTCTTCTGTTTTTTTATGACAATAAAACTACCCCTCCTGCTTTCCCACCCATTCCTCATGTTCTGCTCCATCCGTTAGTGGCCTGACATACAGTACAGACCAAAAGTTTGGACACACCTTCTCATTTAAAGATTTTTCTGTATTTTCATGACTATGAAAATTGTACATTCACACTGAAGGCATCAAAACTTTGAATTAACACATGTGGAATTATATACTTAACAAAAAAGTGTGAAACAACTGAAAATATGTCTTATATTCTAGCTTCTTCAAAGTAGCCACCTTTTGCTTTGATGACTGCTTTGCACACTCTTGGCATTCTCTTGATGAGCTTCAAGAGGTAGTCACCGGAAATGGTTTTCACTTCACAGGTGTGCCCTGTCAGGTTTAATAAGTGGGATTTCTTGCCTTTTAAATGGCGTTGGGACCATCAGTTGTGTTGTGCAGAAGTCTGGTGGATACACAGCTGATAGTCCTACTGAATAGACTGTTAGAATTTGTATTATGGCAAGAAAAAAGCAGCTAAGCAAAGAAAAACGAGTGTCCATCATTGCTTTAAGAAATGAAGGTCAGTCAGTGCGAAAAATTGGGAAAACTTTGAAAGTGTCCCCAAGTGCAGTTGCAAAAACCATCAAACGCTACAAAGAAACTGGCTCACATGAGGACCGCCCCAGGAAAGGAAGACCAAGAGTCACCTCTGCTTCTGAGGATAAGTTTATCCGAGTCACCAGCCTCAGAAATCGCAGGTTAACAGCAGCTCAGATTAGAGACCAGGTCAATGCCACACAGAGTTCTAGCAGCAGACACATCTCTTCAACAACTGTTAAGAGGAGACTTTGTGCAGCAGGCCTTCATGGTAAAATAGCTGCTAGGAAACCACTGCTAAGGACAGGCAACAAGCAGAAGAGACTTGTTTGGGCTAAAGAAAACAAGGAACGGACATTAGACCAGTGGAAATCTGTGCTTTGGTCTGATGAGTCCAAATTTGAGATCTTTGGTTCCAACCACCGTGTCTTTGTGCGACGCAGAAAAGGTGAACGGATGGACTCTACATGCCTGGTTCCCACCGTGAAGCATGAAGGAGGAGGTGTGATGGTGTGGGGGTGCTTTGCTGGTGACACTGTTGGGGATTTATTCAAAATTGAAGGCATACTGAACCAGCATGGCTACCACAGCATCTTGCAATGGCATGCTATTCTATCCGGTTTGCGCTTAGTTGGACAATCATTTATTTTTCAACAGGACAATGACCCCAAACACACCTCCAGGCTGTGTAAGGGCTATTTGACCAAGAAGGAGAGTGAAGGGGTGCTACGCCAGATGACCTGGCCTCCACAGTCACCAGACCTGAACCCAATCGAGATGGTTTGGGGTGAGCTGGACCGCAGAGTGAAGGCAAAAGGGCCAACAAGTGCTAAGCATCTCTGGGAACTCCTTCAAGATTGTTCTAAGACCATTTCCGGTGACTACCTCTTGAAGCTCATCAAGAGAATGCCAAGAATGTGCAAAGCAGTCATCAAAGCAAAAGGTGGCTACTTTGAAGAACCTAGAATATAAGACATATTTTCAGTGGTTTCACACTGTTTTGTTAAGTATATAATTCCACATGTGTTAATTCATAGTTTTGATGCCTTCAGTGTGAATGTAAAATACAGAAAAATCTTTCAATGAGAAGGTGTGTCCAAACTTTTGGTCTGTACTGTATATGATAAGGTTCCGCTTTGTATCTTATTTTACAGTTTGGGATAAATTAGTTCTAGATCAGGACTCTCCAGTGGACTTTGGACTTGGGGCTTCTTTGTGACCACCATTCAATCCCCCCACCTTCTATGTACCATCTGTTTCATTTTTTATAGTCCCATGTTAAGTATTGCTTATTTCTATTTTGCGTTGTACCCTGCATATTTATTTCCCCATAGAGACATAGTATCTTCTACAATATATATATTTTGGAGTTAGGGACCTGCCTACCTCCAACCCTGGTCTTCATGTATATTGTTTGGTGGCTCTTACAAACTGCAATACATATATATTTTTCACCATTGCTCATAGACTTGGTGTCTGTATCTGCCAGATCTTGTGGTCCTCACTTAAGCATTACGTCATATCTATCTTTATAGTTTCATGTTCTGTATTATATTTCTGATGTTAAGTCTTTTGTTTTTTTATTTGTTGTGTGGCGCCCCTGAGGGTTCAGTCGCCACAGGGGTACTGCACGTCAGATAGAGATGTGGTATCTCCTCTCCCAGGTAAGGATGGAGCATCACTCAGAACCCCACTTCGCACTCAACACTACACCACTCCTGTCCTGTAGGGGGCCTAAATGCACCAGGGTGCTGCCCTGGCCCGGGATAGAGGAGATGGGGGGTAACCAAAGATAGGGGGAACCAAGTAGTGGGTGAGGGTGGAGGAAACACTTACAGGAAGCACTTATAGAACCATATATAATAAATGGCCATCTTTAGTTCAAGGTCTTTTGATTGTGGTCTTCTGTCAGGGTCCAGCAAGAGTCTGCAGCTGGCTGAAGATTCACGGTCCTCGTTCTCTGGCCTTGAGACGAGGAGCGGGTCAGGGTTAACCAGTTTCTCTGCCCGGTCAGGGTCCTGTTCTAAGAAGGCCTTGGAGGGGAGCAGAGGAGATAGGCTCCACAGGCAAAAGGATCCCAGGGGAATACGGACGGAGCGGAGTCGCCACCTGTATTCTTCACTCTGGCTTAGCCAGAGGGATTCCTTCTGCAAGAGGGGTGACCGGCTCCCGATATCTGACTGTGTACTTCACGTCACTGTTGGAAAAGCCCGGCGGCTTAGTGGATCCCAGGGAGGAACACAAGCGGGAGGAGAGAAAAAGGAGAGGAACACACCAGCGGGGTCTTGACAGGTGCCCTTGATCTACCTGGGAAGTGCTGAACCCCCTACCCGGTGGCCGCAGTACGCCGTGTGTAGCAGAGAGAAGCTTTGCGGCTGAAAGTACATCTAAAGTGAGTAAAGACCAGGATGACTTCATCCACCGCCTCCGCTTGTTTATTCCTGCGCGGCACTGCACCCACCATACCTCCACACAGATCGTTCATTGATCACTGCCCTGAGGCCTACTCCGCCTGTGGGGAGTAGTACCAAACCGAGCTGCCATAACATCAGTCTCAGAGGACTGTTGCAGCGCTCGTGGCCTTCACCAGAAACCACAGGTGGCGAAGTCAAACAACCACTCATCCAATTGCCCATATTTTTCATGTGACAGCCCTGGGCACGGAACGGGCCAAGGCCACGACTGCATCCCCGCGACATCTGCAAGGCCCGGCTCCGAGTATCCCCCATAGCCCAGGGAGGGCGATTCAGTTACCTCTACAGTATATGTTTGACAAAGGTCTTTGATGATGGAAACGTTACATGTAATACACACTGTCCATATGGACCACTGCAATAAAAGATTCACGTTTTTCACTCTACTCACCTCAGAGTGACGGATTCTTTCTACTATTTGATTGATACGGATTGGGATCCTATCCGGGGACCTACAATTACCAGGAGTGCTGTATTTTATTGCTACTACTTAATAACATCACTGTTTTATCTGCGGCAGATCTAGCGGTTCTCTGAATGCTGAGCTCTGTATATCACCACCCACACCACTGATTGGCAGCTTCCTGTCTACACTGTGCATAGGCAGAAAGCTGCCAATCAGTGGTGGGGGCTATGTTGGATTACCTGGCAACAGGTTTACTAGTCATCTAATGATAATTTCCTGCTGATACTATTGTAAAAAACTGGCAAGTCCTTCGGTCGACAAAATGGACCAAGGAAATAGAGGTAGAAACCACTGTAGCACATTCTATTATTATTATGATGATGATTCAAACGTGAATAACTGCATTTATAATTCTGCTGGTAAGTTTTGGAAACAATCAGAAAGCTGGATGGATTGATGGCTCCCAATCAGATGAGCTCTTGTAACGCAGAAAGGTATTTTGTTATTCCTATATCAGATGAATGTACAGAGGCTGATGACATCTCATTAATGCAAATGATCAGAGTAAGCTCCGCACAGACACTGAAGTGGCAGGGAATGCTGGGGGATTTCAGCTTTACAGAAAGACTTCAGCTTTATCTACTGTCATGTAAAGCCCTTTCCTCATTAGCCTGAACACATGAGTGAACAGAGTCACAGCCTCCAGTATCCCTGAGTGCAATTTTTCTAGTCTAATTTTCTAGTCTGTTTTGCTTCAATTTCCTATAAAATGAAGGTCCTCTATGATCCTAACCCTATAAAAACAACCCCAATAAGGTCATAGGATTAGACCACATCCATTTTGCTGGGATATCCCAGAGTGAATACTCATTGTTGGTCTGATGTATTGACCAAGCTCTCAATATGGCTAATTTATCCTTCACCCCTGGTGAGCAGGTTCTTCAGACCTGGGTGGTATCAAGGTGATTTGGAGATCTACGCAGAGTGATGTGGATCCAAGGAGGCGTTTCAACCTATGGGTTTATCCTCTGCTTAGCCAACGGGTCTCTAAAGGCCACTTCTTACTGGCTGTATGGGGAACTACAGCGCAACCCTGACAAATTGTTCTCATTTTGCCGCATGCACCTTGTAACCAATGATCGCCTGTTGGAGGAGCTTCATCCTGGCCTTTAGTTCCTAAACACAACAATTAGGCGCTGTATTTCGGCAGAGGAACATCTTTTTATCGCCCTCAGGTAAGTTTAAACTGTGCCATTTGATTTGATTCTAGTGGTGCTTAATTTATAAGGAGGTGCTGCCGCCCTTCCTTTGCGGAGTGCTATGGCTCCTCACAAGCTTGCCTCTGTCTTTTGGTAAAACGTTCCTGTAAGCAAACCAAGAGATTTGTGCACAATCAGCTCTGCTAGGCCACATAAATGGAGCCAGTATGGTGGGCCTTCATCTAATTTTATATATGATGGGTTCTGGCGTCCATGTCACTTGTAGATACATAAATGTGTTTTTTACATTTTAATAGCTTGTGCAAATACAGAATGATTTGACTCACATTATGAGATGTCCTTCCCCTCCTATTAATTATATACTGTGGTTACCAGGCTCCATATAATTGCCATCAGTCCACATAACAATTGTTCCACTAAACCACCCAAAAAGCAATATAATGTTCAAGCACCTTGTGATTTATAGTTGATGCCAGTGTGGCCCTAAACAGTGGTCTGATCGGAGTCAGTTGGGCCCCGGTGCAAGATTTGGATGGCCCACCATCCTGATTTTTTATATACGTGTATATATATATATATATATATATATATATATATATATATATATATACAGTATATACTGTACATATATATACAGTATAGTGAAAAGGCAACGTTTCGTTCCAAGTGTGGAACTTTCTCAAGCAGTGCAATGGTATATATTGATATATTAAATAGGTGCAGCAATGATATCAATAAATAAACATTCCAGCACATCATAAAAATTACATATATAAAGTGCTTACATAAGATCCTTCCATTTTTGTCCCAATTCCACAAAATGCTTTCACATAGGTAAATCTAATTTCTTTTCCTAATTGTATATCGATGGTGGTTTATTCTAGTTTTAAAATCCCAAGTTGTTTTCCCCACATATAACAATTTACATGGGCATTGTAAAACATAGATAACATATTCAGTATCACATGCCATATAGAACTTAGTATTAAATATTGTTTGAGACATGGGATTGTTGGAAATTCTCACCCTTTAACATATACATGTTACACGCACGCCGCTAGGTTCAGGTAGGGGCGAAACAGGTTACATCCTGGGGGAACAGTTACTCAGGGAGACCATAGACCATGTGCTGCAGCTTCTCTCAGGCACACAGGGGTACTGACCCTCAGGCACAAACACGTAGGTTCTTTCACTTGGTGACCAGACACACTTGACAAGAGTCCTTATAAATGGTAGAACAGTAGCTTTTAATAAGAAACCGCACAGCCAGTGCAAGTTAAGTCTTATGAGCAACAGACTCCAGTAACAAACAATACAGTTTCCTTAGCAGCACAGCAGTGCACAGTCTTCCCAGTAGTACAGAACAGCACAGTTCTAATGCAAAGGCACATTAATGAACACAGCATTCTTTACAGCAGAGGGAGATGGAGGAGGGGGGATGGGTTTGCTGAGGGAGATGATCCCTGTGACACCATTTCTTACAGTCCTTATCTGTCTGCCTGACAATACTCTGCACTGTTAGTTCAGGAACTCTCCCTGACCTGTGCTTAGCTTCACTCCTGACTTGAATCCTTTTTACTTGCAGTGGTGCTTCTGTGAGATACAGAACACACACACCACCTTTCTCTTTGGCTCCAGCCAGACAGTACACAACTTCCCCACAATCCCCCTGGGGCTCTGCTAAAACACTCCCCTTCTCCTGTGACTGTGTTAAACCCTCTAGTTGCTGGATGCTTCTGGAGCACAACACTTCCTGTCTCATGTACCTGTGTTACTTCTAATAGTTGCTGAATGCTTTTAAAGCAACAGCCCTACTTCTGCATGCCACACATTTCCCTCCTTTTTGAATGTCGTCCTCGACATTCGTCTTAATTGATCAATCTAACCAATTCTGAGACAGTGGTGAAAGTTGAATAACTTTATATGCAAATTGGCATTGTGAAATTAGTATAACGTTCATAAACATTGATAACAACCTAATCTTATAACCTTTTTCTTGTAGGATGCCTATAAGAAATAAACAATTAACACAATTAAAACACTCAGCATCTCTTCAGCTGGAGCTTTTCGTACATCTTCAACCAGCTCTCTCTCTCTATGCTTTAACAGTTCTTTG
The DNA here is from genome assembly GCF_046119375.1 of Phyllobates terribilis. NCBI lineage: Eukaryota > Metazoa > Chordata > Amphibia > Anura > Dendrobatidae > Phyllobates > Phyllobates terribilis. The sequence goes on from NW_027362899.1 coordinate 4,441,147, forward strand.
TTTCTACAAAGTCTTTTAAGGAAAATCAAAGCATGAAAACAAGTCTTTCCACCAGGCAACATCTTCAATACTGCCTCACGTTGGTGAATACCACTCAAGTGGGCTTACCTAGTCCACAGGCAGAGATACCTGTTTCCAGTCGACAGTCCTTGGCACTTGACTCGGTTCAGCAAGTGTCTCATACGTCAGCATCATGGGCTTCCTCACTTCTCGCGTCGACATCCTCCTGGTGGGTTGTTCCTCAGAGACCACGGGTTCTTCGGTCACAGAAGTTTCTTCCGCCGCACTCATTTCCCGTGCATCCTCAAATGCTCATGGAGCTGCCTCTGTAAGTTCCTGTACTTCTCCTGAGTCCCTTGTTTCCGCACAGTCTGGTAATTTTGCTCCTCATGAGTCTCTATCGGTCTCTTCAGGAGCCAGTGTTCGATCATCAGATCTGAATTGGACTTCATCTATATTCTTTGGTACGAACTCTGGAGCCTCAGGGTTTAGTTAACTCTCCTGAGGATGGTACAGCCCTCTCCTTGCTGGTCCGAGAGATACAATGGTGTGTTCTTCTCCATCGGAACTTTCAAGGTCACTATTCACCTCCGGAGCTTCAGTCTGTGGTGGTCTTTTAGTCAATCTCGGACGATGTCAGTCTACTTCTGGGAAGTCTTGTTGTGGTGGGAGATAGTCACAGGGTAGTAGTAAATTCCGATGGACTATTCTGGTTTTCTTGTCTCCCATTTCCAATCGGATTTCATACACTGGGCTGTCATCAGCTTTTCTTCTTACGACCACATACACCTCGTCTTCCCAGTACGAACGTTTTCCTGGACCGCCTTTCTCACGTACTTTCTTGACTAGCACCTGGCTTCCAATTCTGCTCCATAACATTTTCGATCATAGTACTCATTACTCTTGCTCAGTCCTTGCGTAACTACTTTGGGCGCTATATTGTATGCCCCTGTCATCCGTTCCTTCCATTTCCGAACGTACTCCTGATACAATCTGTAAGTCTCTGACACCGGAGTATGGAACATGATGTCGATTGGCAGTCTTGGCGACCGTCCATACAATAGGAAAAAGGGTGAGCAACCCGTTGGACTTTGCACAGTTATAGGCATGTACCACTTTTGACAGAGAACTCTTCCAGTCTTTCTTCTCATCAGCAGTTAAAGTGCGCAACATTGACAATAATGTTTGGTTAAAACATTCCACTTGTCCATTACCTTCTGAGTGATAGGGCGTTTTGTGGGATCTCTGAATTCTACAGTACTTTCCGAGCTTGGCAAAGAGCTGGTTCTCAAATTCTCTTTCTTGGCCGTGGCGTAACCTTGTAGTGAACCCAAACCTCACAGCAAAATCATTGAAGATCTTCTCTGCCGCTGTTCGACCCGATGTATTGGTGGTGGCATATGCTTGAGCAAATCGTGTAAAATGGTCCATCACCACCAAGATGTATTAGTAACCACCCTTGCACGTCTCGAGATGTAGAAAGTCTATTGAGACCATCTCAAACGGATATGTAGTTTGGATGTTTCCCATAGGTGCCCGGGTTGATGTGTTGATGTGTTTCAGACACGCACACTCCCTGGTCACGTACCTCTCAATACCTCTCTGTATGTACGGCCAGAAGAAACGTTCATGGATCAAGTTGGTTGTCCTTTCCACTCCCAGGTGTCCCATGTTTTCATGGAGTGCTTTGAAGACCAACCTATGGAATACTCTGGGTAGTACCAACTGCCTTTTTTGTCCTCCTTTACGATACAGGATACCGTCTTCAGTGAGGTAGAGCTTCGTCCACTCTTTAATTAAAACAGATACTGCTGATGACTCATTGGCTCTCTCTCGTTTACTTGGAAACCGATTTTGGTCCACATAAAGTAGTATTCTACCAATTATCTAATCTTCCCGTTGTTCTGCCGTTTTGGTAATTGTTGAATAGACCGGGGGTGATCTTGTGCTCTCGTTTTTATGGTGTTTTCCACCATCAACGGATACCATAATTGTGTGTCTTCCTCCTGATAAGCTTGTACTGCTTGGGTACTGATCTCAATTGCTTCCAGACTGACTTCCTCCGAGCATTCTTGCATGAACTCCTCAGGCTCTAGTGGCATTCTTGACAATCCGTCAGCATCCACATTGCATTTTCTTGGCCTGTACTTGATGCTGAAATTGAAGTCAGCTAGTTCAGCAACCCATTTCTGACCCGTTGCAATCAGTTTGGCTGTAGTAAGGACATAGGTCAAAGGGTTTTTGTCAGTGCATACCTCAAACTCTTTCCTCTAGTAGAACTAATCTCTATATCGTTCTCAGATAGCCCATTTCAATGCCAGGAACTCCAATTTTCTGGAATGTAGATGGTATTTCTTCTCGACATCTGTCAACGTTCTAGAACCGTAACCGATCACTCTCATTTTTCCATCTTGATGCTGATACAGGGCAGCTCCCAGTCCAACTTGAGAAGCGTTACAATGAAGAACAAATGGTAAATTGAAATCAGGATATCCCAAGGTTTTACCAGGTAGTCTACTAGTTTTTCCAATACCTCCTGGTGGTCGGCTGTCCAGAGAATGGGCTGATGGGATGAAACAGCTTTCTTTCTTTTAAGCCTGGTCCTACCCGCGTTCTTCTTTTTCTCCGTGAGTGTTGTTGTCTCTGTTATCCCCCCCAAGAGGAGGTATAGTACGGCGACAATCCTGGAGAAGTTCCGAACGTAAGTACGATAGTAGGAGAGGAATCCTAATATCTGCATCAACTCCCCGACGGTCGAGGGCTGCCTGTCTTTTAAGGTTAGTACAGGAGCGATTTCTGCTGGGTCCATGGTACATCCTTCTCTGGACACAATTTTCCCTAGAAAGCGGACTTGTCTTTTGAACAGTTCACACTTCTTTGGGGTCAACTTAACTCCATGTTGTTGATATCGTTGAAATACGGTCCTCACGTGTTCAACATGCTCCCGGAAGGTTTTGCTGTGTACCACATTGTCATCCAAGTACGGCTGGCAGATATCGTCCCTCAATCCTTCTAAACATGACTCCATGCTCATCTGAAATTATGCTGGAGCTGAACTGAGTCCAAACGGTATGCAGATCCACTCATATAATCTCCACGGTGTGATGAATGCTGTCAAAGGTCTACTGGACTCTTAGACAAACCTTTGGTGGTATGCCTTACTCTGATCGAGGACAGAGAACCAGGTGCTTCTTGATTGGCTATCCAGCATATCTTGGATCTTTGGTATCAGGTGTCGATCAGGTACTGACTTTCGGTTTAGCTCCCAGTAATCACAACAGAGTCTCAACGTACCATCCTTCTTCCTAACACAGAAAATTGGAGAGGAATAAGATGACTTCGACTTTTGGACCCAACCTCTCTTGATGAGATCTTGTGAATATTCTTTCACTTCACAATGTAATGGTTTTAGCACAGACATGTCACTTCTAGTTACTGGGGTCGTGTCTTTCAAATTGATTTTCAAATGCAATGACGGGATACTGCCTATATCAGAGTCATATCAGAGTCATCTTTGGAGAACACATGACACTATTCTCTCAGCATTTGTTTTGCTACCGCTATATCTTCAGCACACAAGTGTTCCAGGGGTACTGGGGGATCCCAGGACCCCGAGGTGGGTTGCACAATTTCCTCCCCTGGGCAATATATGGGGCCATTATACTGTATGGAGCAATATATGGGGCCCATTATATACTATATGAGGCCCTTATACTGTTTTGAGCAATTTATGGTGCCCAGTATATACAGTATGGAGCAAAATATGTGGCACATTATACACTATATGGGGCCATTTTACTGTGCAGCAATATATGGGACCATTATACTGTATGGAGCAATATATGGGGCCTATTATACTGTATGAAGCAATATATGGGACCATTATACTGTATGGAGCAATATATGGGGCCTATTATACTGTATGAAGCAATATATGGGACCATTATACTGTATGGAGCAATATATGGGGGCCTATTATACTGTATGAAGTAATATATGGGACCATTATACTGTATGGAGCAATATATGGGGCCTATTATATACTATATGGGGCCATTATACTGTATGGAGCAATATATGGGGCCCAGTATATACTGTATGGAGCAATATATGAGGCCCAGTATATACAGTATTGAGCAAAAAAAATGGCCATTTATATATTATAAGGGGCCATTATACTGTGGAGCAATATCTGGGGCTCAGTATATACTGTATGGAGCAATATATGGGGCCCATAATATACTATATGGGGCCATTATACTGTATGGAGCAATATATGGGGCCCATTATATACTGTATGGAGCAATATATGGGGTCCAGTATATACTGTATGGAGCACTATGTGGGGCCTATTATATACTATATGTGGTCCAGTATATACTGTATGGAGCAATATATGGGGCCCAGTATATACTGTATGGAGCACTATATGGGACCTATTATATACTATATGTGGTCATTATACTGTTTGGAGCACTATATGGGTCCATTATGCTGTATGGAGCAATGTATGGGGCCCATTATATACTGTATGGAGCAATATATGGGGCCCATTATATACTATATGTGGTCATTATACTGTATGGAACAATATATGGGGCCTATTATATACTATATGTGGTCATTATACCGTATGGAACACTATATGGGGCTATTATGCTGTAAGGAGCAATATATGGGGCCCATTATATAATATATGGGGCCATTATACTGTATTTTACAATTTATGGAGCCCATTAAATACTATATGGGGCCATTATACTGTGCAGCAATATATGGGGACCAGTAAGTACTGTATGGAGCAATATATGGGGCCCAGTATATACAGTATGGAGCAATATATGGGGCCAAGTATATACTGTATGGAGCAAAATATGGGACCCAGTATATACAGTATGGAGCCAAAAATGTGTCCCTTTATATATTATAAAGGGAAATTATACTGTGCAGCAATAAATGGGGCTCAGTATATACTGTATGGAGCAATATATGGGGCCCATTATATACTATGTGGAGCAATATATGGGGCCTATTATATGCTATATGGGGCCATAATACTGCATGGAGCAATATATGTCGGCCATTATATACTATATGGGGCCATTGTACTGTATGAAGCAATATATGGGACACAGTATATACTGTATGGAGCATTATATGAGGCCCATTATATACTCTATGGGGCCATTATACTTTATGGAGCAATACTGTATATGGGGCCCAGTATATACTATATGGAGCCATTATACTGTATGGAGCAATGTATGGGGCCCATTATATACTATATGGAGATAATATACTGTATGGAACAATTTATGGGGCCCAGTATATACTGTATGGACCAATATTTGGGGCCCATTATATACTATATGGGGCCATTATACTGTGCAGCAATATATGAAGCCCAGTATATACAGTATGGAGCCAAAAATGTGTCCCTTTATATATTATAAGGGGAAATTATACTGTGCAGCAATAAATGGGGCTCAGTATATACTGTATGGAGCAATATATGGGGCCCATTATATACTGTGTGGAGCAATATATGGGGCCTATTATATGCTATATGGGGCCATAATACTGTATGGAGCAATATATGTCGGCCATTATATACTATATGGGGCCTTTGTACTGTATGAAGCAATATATGGGACACAGTATATACTGTATGGAGCATTATATGGGGCCCATTATATATTATATGGGGCCATTATACTGTATTTTACAATTTATGGAGCCCATTAAATACTATATGGGGCCATTATACGGTGCAGCAATATATGGGGACCAGTAAGTACTGTATGGAGCAATATATGGGGCCCAGTATATACAGTATGGAGCAATATATGAGGCCAAGTATATACTGTATGGAGCAAAATATGGGACCAGTATATACAGTATGGAGCCAAAAATGTGTCCCTTTATATATTGTAAGGGGAAATTATACTGTGCAGCAATAAATGGGGCTCAGTATATACTGTATGGAGCAATATATGGGGCCCATTATATACTGTGTGGAGCAATATATGGGGCCTATTATATGCTATATGGGGCCATAACACTGTATGGAGCAATATATGTCGGCCATGATATACTATATGGGGCCATTGTACTGTATGAAGCAATATATGGGACACAGTATATACTGTATGGAGCATTATATGAGGCCCATTATATACTCTATGGGGCCATTATACTGTATGGAGCAATACTGTATATGGGGCCCAGTATATACTATATGGAGCCATTATACTGTATGGAGCAATATATGGGGCCCATTATATACTATATGGAGATAATATACTGTATGGAACAATTTATGGGGCCCAGTATATACAGTATGGAGCCAAAAATGTGTCCCTTTATATATTATAAGGGGAAATTATACTGTGCAGCAATATATGGGGCCCAGTATATACTGTATGGGGCAATATATGGGGCCCATTATATACTGTGTGGAGCAATATATGGGGCCTATTATATGCTATATGGGGCCATAATACTGTATGGAGCAATATATGTTGGCCATTATATACTATATGGGGCCATTGTACTGTATGAAGCAATATATGGGACACAGTATATACTGTATGGAGCATTATATGAGGCCCATTATATACTCTATGGGGCCATTATACTGTATGGAGCAATACTGTGTATGGGGCCCAGTATATACTATATGGAGCCATTATACTGTATGGAGCAATATATGGGGCCCATTATATACTATATGGAGATAATATACTGTATGGAACAATTTATGGGGCCCAGTATATACTGTATAGAGCAATACATGGAGCCCATTATATACTATATGGGGCAATTATATTGTATGGAACAATTTATTGGGCCCAGTATATACTGTGAGGAGCAATACGTTGGGCCCATTATATACTACATGGGGCCTTTATATTGTTTGGAGCTATTTAGAGGACCCAGTATATACTGTGTGGAACAATATATAGGGCCCATTATATACTATATGGGGCCATTATACTGTATGGAGCAATATATGGGGCCATTATACTGTATGGAGCAATACATGGGGCCCATTATATACTATATAGGGCCCATTATATACTATATGGGGCCAATATACTGTATGGACAAGATATAGGGCCAATTATATACTGTATGGAGCAATATAAGGGGCCTATTATATACTATATGGGGCCATTATAGTGTATGGAGCAATAAATGGGGCTCAGTATATACTGTATGGAGCAAAATATGGGGCCCATTATATACTGTATGGAGCAATATATGGGGCCCATTATATACTGTATGTAGCAATATATGAGGCCATTATACTGTATGGAGCAATATGTGGGGCCTATTATGTACTATAAGGGGCTATTATACTGTATGGAGAGATATATGTGGCCATTATACTGTATGGAACAATATATGGGGATCATTATATACTATATGGGGCCATTATACTTAATGGAGCAATATATGGATCCAGTATATACTGTATGGAGCACTATATGGGGTCCATTATATACTATATGGCACCATTATACTTTATGGAACAATATATGAGGTCCAGTGTATGCTGTATGGAGCAATATATGGGGCCCATTATACTGTATGGAGCATTATATGGGGCCTATTATATACTATATGTGGTCATTATACTGTATGGAGCACTATATTGGGCCATTATACTGTATTGAGTAATTTATGGTGCCCAGGATATACAGTATGGAGCAAAATATGTGGCACATTATACACTATATGGGGCCATTACACTGTATGGAGCAATATATGGGGCCATTATTTACTATATGGGGCATTATACTGTGCAGCAATATATAGGGCTCAGTATATAATGTATGGAGCAATATATGGGGCCCATTATATACTATATGGGGCCATTATACTGTATGGAGCAATAAATGGGGCCTATTATATACTATATGTGGCCATTTTACTGTATGGAGCAATATATCTGGCCCATTATATAATATATGGAGCCATTACACTGTATGCATCAATATATGGGGCCCATTATATTCTATATGGGGCCATTATACTGTGGATTAATATCTGGGTCCAGTATATACTGTATGGAGCAATATATGGGGCCCAGTATATACTGTTTGGAGCAATATATGGGGCCTATTATATACTATATGTGGTCATTATACTGTATGGAGCACTATATGTGGCCATTATGCTGTATGGAGCAATATATGGGGCCCATTATATACTGTATGGAGCAATATATGGGGCCCAATATATACTATATGTGGCCATTATACTGTATGGAGCAATATATGGGGCCTATTATATACTATATGTGGTCATTATACTATATGGAGCACTATATGGGGCCATTATGCTGTATAGAGCAATATATGGGGCCCATTATATATTATATGGGGCCATTTTACTGTATTTAGCAATTTATGGAGCCTATTATATACTATATGGGGCCATTATACTGTGCAGCAATATATGGGGCCCAGTATATACTATATGGAGCAATATATGGGGCCCATTATATACTATAAGTGGCCATTATACTATATGGAACAATATATCGGGCTTATTTTATACTATATGGGGCCATAATACTGTGCAGCAATATAAGGGGCACAGTAAGTACTGTATGGAGCAATATATTGGGCCCAGTATATACATTATGGAGCAATATATGGGGCCCAGTATATACTGTATGGAGCAATATATGGGGCCCATTGTATAATATATGGGTCCATTATACTGTATGGAGCAATTTATGGAGCCCATTATATACTATATGGAGCAATTATATTGTATATGGGGCCCAGTATATACTGTATTTAGCAATATATTGGGGCCCAGTATATACAGTATTGAGCAAAAAATTTGGCCCTTTATATATTACATGGGGCCATTATACTTTGCAGCAATATATGGGGCCCAGTATATACTGTATGAAGCAATATTTGGGGCCTATTATATACTATATGTGGCCATTACACTGTATGGAGCAATATATGGGGCCTATTATATACTATATATGGCCATTACACTGTATGGAGCAATATATGGGACCTATTATATACTATATGTGACCATTATACTGTATGGAACAGTATCTAGGGCCCAGTATATACTGTATGGAGCAATATATTGGGCCCATTATATAATATATGGGGCCATTATACTGTATGGAGCAATATATGGGCCTAGTATATACTCTATGGAGCAATATATTGGGCCCATTATATAATATATGGAGCCATTATACTGTATGGAGCAATATATGGGGCCCAGTATATACTCTATGGAGCAATATATGGAGCCTATCATATACTATATGAGGGGGTTATACTGTATGGAGAAATATATGTGGCCATTATACTGTATGGAACAATATATGGGGCTCATTATATACTATATGCGGCCTTTATACTTTATAGAGCAATATATGGGGTCCAGTATATACTGTATGGAGCACTATATGGGGCCATTATACTGTATGGAGCAATATGTGGGGCCCAATTATATACTATAAGGGGCTATTATACCGTATGGAGCAATATATGGGGTCCATTATATACTATATGGGGCCATTATGCTTTATGGAGCAATATATGGGGTCCAGTATATACTGTATGGAGCAATATATGGGGCCCATTATACTGTATGGAGCACTATATGGGGCCATTATACTGTATTGAGCAATTTATGGTACCCAGTATATACAGTTTGGAGCAAAATATGTGGCACAGTATACACTATATGGGGCCATTATACTATATGGAGCAATATATGGGGCCATTATACTGTGCAGCAATATATGGGGCCCAGTAAGTACTGTATGGAGCAATATATGGGGCCCAGTATATACAGTATAGAGCAATATATGGGGCCCAGATTGTACTGTATGGAGCAATATATGGGGCCATTATTTACTATATGGGGCATTATACTGTGCAGCAATATATAGGGCTCAGTATATAATGTATGGAGCAATATATGGGGCCCATTATATACTATATGGGGCCATTATACTGTATGGAGCAATAAATGGGGCCTATTATATACTATATGTGGCCATTTTACTGTATGGAGCAATATATCTGGCCCATTATATAATATATGGAGCCATTATACTGTATGCATCAATATATGGGGCCCATTATATTCTATATGGGGCCATTATACTGTGGATTAATATCTGGGCCCAGTATATACTGTATGGAGCAATATATGGGGCCCAGTATATACTGTTTGGAGCAATATATGGGGCCTATTATATACTATATGTGGTCATTATACTGTATGGAGCACTATATGTGGCCATTATGCTGTATGGAGCAATATATGGGGCCCATTATATACTGTATGGAGCAATATATGGGGCCCAATATATACTATATGTGGCCATTATACTGTATGGAGCAATATATGGGGCCTATTATATACTATATGTGGTCATTATACTATATGGAGCACTATATGGGGCCATTATGCTGTATGGAGCAATATATGGGGCCCATTATATATTATATGGGGCCATTTTACTGTATTTAGCAATTTATGGAGCCTATTATATACTATATGGGGCCATTATACTGTGCAGCAATATATGGGGCCCAGTATATACTATATGGAGCAATATATGGGGCCCATTATATACTATAAGTGGCCATTATACTATATGGAACAATATATCGGGCTTATTTTATACTATATGGGGCCATAATACTGTGCAGCAATATAAGGGGCACAGTAAGTACTGTATGGAGCAATATATTGGGCCCAGTATATACATTATGGAGCAATATATGGGGCCCAGTATATACTGTATGGAGCAATATATTGGGCCCATTGTATAATATATGGGTCCATTATACTGTATGGAGCAATTTATGGAGCCCATTATATACTATATGGAGCAATTATATTGTATATGGGGCCCAGTATATACTGTATTTAGCAATATATTGGGGCCCAGTATATACAGTATTGAGCAAAAAATTTGGCCCTTTATATATTACATGGGGCCATTATACTTTGCAGCAATATATGGGGCCCAGTATATACTGTATGAAGCAATATTTGGGGCCTATTATATACTATATGTGGCCATTACACTGTATGGAGCAATATATGGGGCCTATTATATACTATATATGGCCATTACACTGTATGGAGCAATATATGGGACCTATTATATACTATATGTGACCATTATACTGTATGGAACAGTATCTAGGGCCCAGTATATACTGTATGGAGCAATATATTGGGCCCATTATATAATATATGGGGCCATTATACTGTATGGAGCAATATATGGGCCTAGTATATACTCTATGGAGCAATATATTGGGCCCATTATATAATATATGGAGCCATTATACTGTATGGAGCAATATATGGGGCCCAGTATATACTCTATGGAGCAATATATGGAGCCTATTATATACTATATGTGGTCATTATACTATATGGAGCACTATATGGGGCCATTATGCTGTATGGAGCAATATATGGGGCCCATTATATATTATATGGGGCCATTTTACTGTATTTAGCAATTTATGGAGCCTATTATATACTATATGGGGCCATTATACTGTGCAGCAATATATGGGGCCCAGTATATACTATATGGAGCAATATATGGGGCCCATTATATACTATAAGTGGCCATTATACTATATGGAACAATATATCGGGCTTATTTTATACTATATGGGGCCATAATACTGTGCAGCAATATAAGGGGCACAGTAAGTACTGTATGGAGCAATATATGGGGCCCAGTATATACTCTATGGAGCAATATATGGAGCCTATCATATACTATATGAGGGGGTTATACTGTATGGAGAAATATATGTGGCCATTATACTGTATGGAACAATATATGGGGCTCATTATATACTATATGCGGCCTTTATACTTTATAGAGCAATATATGGGGTCCAGTATATACTGTATGGAGCACTATATGGGGCCATTATACTGTATGGAGCAATATGTGGGGCCCAATTATATACTATAAGGGGCTATTATACCGTATGGAGCAATATATGGGGTCCATTATATACTATATGGGGCCATTATGCTTTATGGAGCAATATATGGGGTCCAGTATATACTGTATGGAGCAATATATGGGGCCCATTATACTGTATGGAGCACTATATGGGGCCATTATACTGTATTGAGCAATTTATGGTACCCAGTATATACAGTTTGGAGCAAAATATGTGGCACAGTATACACTATATGGGGCCATTATACTATATGGAGCAATATATGGGGCCATTATACTGTGCAGCAATATATGGGGCCCAGTAAGTACTGTATGGAGCAATATATGGGGCCCAGTATATACAGTATAGAGCAATATATGGGGCCCAGATTGTACTGTATGGAGCAATATATGGGGCCCAGTATATACTGTATGGAGCCATTATACTGTATGGAGCAATATATGGGGTCCAGTATGTACTGTATGGAGCAATATATGGGGCCCAGTATATACAGTATAGAGCAATACATGGGGCCCAGATTGTACTGTATGGAGCAATATATGGGGCCCAGTATATACTGTATGGAGCCATTATACTGTATGGAGCAATATATGGGGTCCAGTATGTACTGTATGGAGCAATATATGGGGCCCATTATATACAGTATGGAGCAAAAAATGTGGCCCTTAAATATTATAAGGGGAAATTATACTGTGCAGCAATATATGGGGCTCAGTATATACTGTATGGAGCAATATATGGGGCCCTTTATATACTGTGTGGAGCAATATATGGGGCCTCTTATATGGTATATGGGGCCATGATACTGTATGGAGCAATATATGTCGGCCATTATATACTATATGGGGCCATGATACTGTATGGAGCAATATATGTCTGCCATTATATACTATATGGGGCCATTATACTGTATGAAGCAATATATGGGGTCCATTATATACCGTGTGGAAGCAATATATGGGGCCTCTTATATGCTATATGGGGCCATGATACTGTATGGAGCAATATATGTAGGCCATTATATACTATATGAGGCTATTATACTGTATGGAACAATTTATGGGGCCCAGAATATTCCGCATAGAGCAAAACATGGAGCCCATTATATACTATATGGGGCAATTAAATTGTATGGAACAATTTATGGGGCCCAGTATATAATGTGTGGAGCAATACATTGGGCCCATTATATACTACATGGGGCCTTTATATTGTTTGGAGCAATTTAGAGCAGGGTTCCCCAACTCCAGTCCTCAAGGCCCACCAACAGGTCATGTTTTCAGGATTTCCTTAGTATTGCACAGGTGATAATTCCATCATCAGCACAGGCAATAGTTACATCACCTGTGCAATACTAAGGAAATCCTGAAAACATGACCTGTTGGTGGGCCTTGAGGACTGGAGTTGGGGAACCCTGATTTAGAGGACCCAGTATATACTGTATGGAACAATATATAGGGCCCATTATATACTATATGGGGCCATTATACTGTATGGAGCAATATATGGGGCCCATTATATACTATATGAGGCCATTATACTGTATGGAGCAATACATGGGGCCAATTATATACTATATGAGGCCATTATACTGTATGGAGCAATACATGGGGCCAATTATATACTATATGGGGCCATTATACTGTATGGAGCAATATATGGGCCTATTATATACTATATGAGGCCATTATACTGTATGGAGCAATACATGGGGCCAATTATATACTATATGGGGCCATTATACTGTATGGAGCAAGATATGGGGCCCATTATATACTGTATGGAGCAATATAAGGGGCCTATTATATACTATATGGGGCCATTATACTGTATAGAGCAATATATGGTGCGTATTATATACTATATGAGGCCATTATAGTGTATGGATCATTAAATGGGGCTCAGTATATACTTTATGGAGCAATATATGGGGCCCATTATATACTCTATGGAGAAATATATGGGGCCCATCATATACTGTATGTAGCAATATATGGGGCTATTATACTGTATGGAGCAATATGTGGGGCCTATTATATACTATAAGGGGCTATTATACTGTATGGAGAAATATATTTGGCCAGTATACTGTATGGAACAATATATGGGGCTCATTATATACTATATGGGGCCATTATACTTTATGTAGCAATATATGGGGTCCAGTATATACTGTATGGAGCACTATATTGGGCCATTATACTGTATGGAGCAATATGTGGGGCCCATTATATACTATATGGGGCCATTATACTTAATGGAGCAGTATATGGGGTCCAGTATATACTGTGTGGAGCAATATATGGGGCCCATTCTACTGTTTGGAGCACTATATGGGGCCTATTATATACTATATGGGGCCATTATATTGTATTGAGCAATTTATGGTGCCTAGTATATACAGTATGGAGCAAAATATGTGGCACATTATACACTATATGGGGCCATTATACTGCATGGAGCAATATATGGGGCCCATTATATGCTATATGGGGCCATTATACTGTGCAGCAATATATGGGGTTCAGTATATACTGTATGGGAGCAATATATGGGGCCCATTATATACTATATGGGGCCATTATACTGTATGGAGCAATATATGGGGCCTATTATATACTATACGTGGCCATTTTACTGTATGGAGCAATATATGGGGCTCAGTATATACTGTATGGAGCAATATATGGGGCCCATTATATAATACATGGAGCCATTATACTGTATGCATCAATATATGGGGCCCGTTATATTCTATATGGGGCCATTATACTGTGGATCAATATCTGGGGCCCAGTATATACTGTATGGAGCAATATATGGGGCCCAGTATATACTGTATGGAGCAATATATGGGGACCATTATACTGTATGGAGCACTATATGGGGCCTATTAGATACTACATGTGGTCATTATACTGTATGGAGCACTATATGGGGCCATTATGCTGTATGGAGCAATATATGGGGCTCATTATATACTGTATGGAGCAATATATGGGGCCCATTATATACTATATGTGGCCATTATACTGTATGGAGCAATATATGGGGCCTATTATATACTATATGTGGTCATTATACTATATGGGGCCATTATGCTGTACGGAGCAATATATGGGGCCCCTTATATATTATATTGGGGCCATTATACTGTTTAGCAATTTATGGAGCCCATTATATACTATATGGGGCCATTATACTGTGCAGCAATATATGGGGCCCAGTATATACTGTATGGAGCAATATATAGGGCCCATTATATACTATATGTGGCCATTATACTATATGGAGCAATATATCGGGCCTATTTTATACTATATGGGGCCATTATACTGTGCAGCAATTTATGGGGCCCAGTAAGTACTGTATGGAGCAATATATGGGGCCCAGTATATACAGTATGGAGCAATATATGGGGCCAAGTGTATACTGTATGAAGCAATATATGGGGCCCAGTATATACAGTATGAAGCAAAAAATGTGGCCCTTTATATATTATAAGGGGAAATTATACTGTGCAGCAATATATGGGGCTCAGTATATACGGTATGGAGCAATATATGGGGTCCAGTATATACTGTATGGAGCAATATATGGGGCCTATTATATACTATATGGGGCCATTATACTGTGCAGCAATTTATGGGGCCCAGTAAGTACTGTATGGAGCAATATATGGGGCCCAGTATATACAGTATGGAGCAATATATGGGGCCAAGTGTATACTGTATGAAGCAATACATGGGGCCCAGTATATACAGTATGAAGCAAAAAATGTGGCCCTTTATATATTATAAGGGGAAATTATACTGTGCAGCAATATATGGGGCTCAGTATATACTGTATGGAGCAATATATGGGGCCCATGATACACTGTGTGGAGCAATATATGGGGCCTATTATATACTGTATGGAGCAATATATGGGTCCCATTATATACTGTGTGGAGCAATATATGGGGCCTATTATACACTGTGTGGAGCAATATATGGGGCCTATTATATACTGTATGGAGCAATATATGGGTCCCATTATATACTGTGTGGAGCAATATATGGGGCCTATTATATACTGTGTGGAGCAATATATGGGGCCTATTATATACTGTATGGAGCAATATATGGGGCCTATTATATACTATATGGGGCCATGATACTGTATGGAGCAATATATGTCTGCCATTATATACTATATGGGGCCATTATACTGTATGAAGCAATATATAGGGCCCAGTATATACTGTATGGAGCAATATATGGGGCCCAGTATATACAGTATGGAGCTAACGGCCGCCATCTTGTTCTGAAATCCCGCTTCGCTGATTGGTCCGGCCGGCAATTCCTGGACGGACAGACAGACGGGATAAGCCAATTATATAGTATATGGGGCCATGATACTATATTGAGCAATATATGTCGGCCATTGTATACTACAGTGGTGGCCAGAAGTATTGGCACCCCTGTAATTCTGTCAGATAATACTCAGTTTCTTCCTGAAAATGATTGCAATCACAAATTCTTTGGTATTATTATCTTCATTTAATTTGTCTTCAATGAAAAAACACAAAAAGAATTGTCCTAAAGCCAAATTGGATATAATTCCACACCAAACCTAAAAAAGGGGGTGGACAAAAGTATTGGCACTGTTTCAAAAATCATGTGATGCTTCTCTAATTCGTGTAATTAACAGCACCTGTAACTTACCTGTGGCACCTAACAGGTGTTGGCAATAACTAAATCACTCTTGCAGCCAGTTAACATGGATTAAAGTTGACTCAACCTCTGTCCTGTGTCCTTGTGTGTACCACATTGAGCATGGAGAAAAGAAAGAAGACCAAAGAACTGTCTGAGGACTTGAGAAACCAAATTGTGAGGAAGTGTGGCACCCCAGGGGTCTGGTTTCCACAGTGATAGAGATATTACGTCTGAGAGCAGGTGGGAGGTCTCTTGGTCAGGAATCCTTTGCATGCCACACCTCCTGCCCAGTCCTGGGAGGGGAAGAACTTCCCCTATATAAAACTGGGGCTGAGGCAGGGTTAGTTAGTTAAGAAGAGGAGCAGCTATAGGAAAGAAAGATCAGGAGCTCAGTGGGAGCAGTGCTACAAGGAATCAGGGGCTGGCAGCTGAAGAGCTCGCCCTGATTGAAGAATTACCACCGGACCCGGAGTCCGAGGCTGTGGGGACTAATCCTTACCCAGCAGCAGAAACCGACCGGCAGGGGATTTCAGGTCCTCTGGCCAAGAAACCCGAAGGCACGGTCACACGCGTGGGACCAGCACCGCCGTCGTGGAGCGGAAGCCACTAGAAGGCCCCGAGTCACCGGCCATACGGGTGAGCACCACACGGTACACTCAGGGACGTGGGCTACTTTTACCCGCCTCTAGCAAGGTAGCCAGAAGAGTACAGTTAGTTGGGGAGGCCTACAACTCCGCCTGGCCAGGGGAGATCCCATCTGCTCAAGGACTGACCAGGCCCCGATCGCTAGCCAGTACTCCGGGAGGGTCTATCTTTGTCACCAGTAAAGACCCTGAACTACACCGCATCGTCTCTGAGTGGTTCCTGTTACCCCCATCATCCACGTCGGCTGCCCTGAGGCCATACCCCTCCCGTTGGGGGTTATACCATCTACGCTGCACAATCGTACCACCGGCCTCAGCGGTCTGCCCTGCAGCGGCAGCTCCATAGCTGCATTCAACGGGTGGCGTAGTCGTCCAACATCTACTGCTACTACTCAGCCACACAGTTTGACTCCCTGGGCACGGACCGGGCCACCGCCACGAGACTACTACCCCCAACAGGCCCGGCTCCGGGTAGTCCCCGCGTGCGCAATGCTACACCAAGTAGGCCCAGGGGCGCGTCAACTTTTGGCGTAGTCGGCAGGATCTCGTGCCCGCAACCACCGGGTACTGCGTGCCTGAAAGAGACTGTTCAAACTTACCAGTGGTGAAGATTCTCGCCATCCGTGGAGGTTTCCCGCCATCCGGCGCCATCTTCTACCTTCTTCCCGCCATCCGCGAAGTTTTCCCGCCATCCGGCGCCATCTTCTGCCTTCTTCCCGCCATCCGTGGAGTTTTCCCGCCGTTGGACGCCATCTTGAAGACGCCGCGCGGGAAGAAGAGGGGCGTGGACTCCGAAAGCGCGCGAGAACTGAAGCCCCGCCTCACGTCCGGACGTTGCGTAAGGTCCTGGAAGGAGCCCAGCAGACGCCGACGTCACAGGAGCGCGACGGAAGGTCCTCAACCCTGACGATCCACTGCGGAGCCGCGGCCTACGGAAGAGGATCATCGCAAGGTAGGCCACGGTCCACTAGGGGGGGAGAAAGATGTCGGATACGGAGGAGAGCTTCACTGCCTCAACCCCCGCCAGCGCCACCGCTGCTGCAGTCATGCCTTTCACCATGCCCTATATCCCGGGAGCAGCCTGGCTACCCCAGTACTCAGGGGAGTCACATACCCTGAATGACTTTAAAGAAAAGCTGGATAGCCTCTTCCAGGTGTACCCCCTCACAGAAGAGCAAAAAGTGATCATCTTGGTGGCCCAACTAACCGGGGCAGCCCAAAGGGAGGTAAAGTCCTGGCCACCTGGGAGGAGGACTGTCGCAGGGGTACTAACCCGGCTGAGGGACACCTTTGATACCCGCACCTCAGCCGAGATTAAGCTTAGATTCTACGGGTGCAAACAGCGAGCACATGAGAATATAAGGGACTATGCACTAAACCTACAAGAGGCCCTGAGAGCCATTAAGCAGACCGACCCTGACGGCGTGGGAAACGAGGACAGGCTGTTGACCGAACAATTTATAGAGGGACTATATTGCAATGCCCACCGGACCCAGTTGCGGGCAATGGCCTTACAGGATCCTCATCTGGACTTTGCACAGTTCAAGGACAGAGCCATCCGGGTGCTCCGAGAACCGGCACCAGGTGGCGTTGTGACCCACAGACGCCCTACTACCACTTACCACCAGGAGGCGACACCCTTGTCGGCAGGGCCTGTGGGAGCTGACGCGCAGGCTTTGAACAATGACCCGGCTCCAGACCTGCACCATCAGGTCCAAGAGCTAGCTAAAAGCGTTGCTGCGCTAACCCAAACTGTGCAGTCTTTACAGGTTTCCACTCCAGGGAAGATCCAGCTGGCATCCGGACCGGAGGACATCCCGTGGCGTCGACCAAGGAGGACCCCACCGGCCAGAGGAAGACCCAGCGACCGATACAATGAGGACGGACAACCCATCTGCCGCCGCTGCAATCAACCCGGACATATGGCAAGGTACTGTCCTTTAAACTGGCACAACCTGGGGTAGAGGGCCAACCCCCAGGAAAAAGATCACCAGGCCCATCGAACTGGCGCGAAAAATATGTGGGAGGACGTCCA
Source organism: Phyllobates terribilis (assembly GCF_046119375.1). Taxonomy (NCBI): domain Eukaryota; kingdom Metazoa; phylum Chordata; class Amphibia; order Anura; family Dendrobatidae; genus Phyllobates; species Phyllobates terribilis. Next base: position 4,460,528 of record NW_027362899.1, read on the forward strand.
GTCTTGCCTGTGGTACTGGATGGCATCCCTATGAGTGCCCTACTGGACACCGGGTCACAGGTCACCACCATCCCGTACGTGCTCTTCAAGCAGTACTGGAATGACTCGGATATAACCCGCTATCCAGACGACGACTTGAGTATCATCGCCAGTAATGGTCAGCCCGTGCCACAGATCGGATTTAAAGAAATGACCATTAAAATCGGTAGAGTCGAACTGGCAGCACAGGGACTGATCATTGTAGACATTGACAAGCGCGAGAGTCACCCAAAGATAACTCTAGGAACTAATGTGATTGAAAATTGTCTTGCAGAGGTGATTTTCATTTTACAGCAGGTTGCCAAGAACGCCAGCTCCGGCCAGCAGCGAGCGCTCCAGAAAGAGATCCGGGCACTGATGCGACGGCAACAGGTGGAACTCTCCGGTGGTGAAATTGGTAGCGTAAGAATGTGTGACCCTTTCCCTATTGCCATGCCCCCGAAAAGTGAAATGATGATTTGGTGCCGGGCAGCTATTGGTCTGAGAGGTAGAGATTACCAGGCCATGGTAGAACCAGTCTACTCAGACAGTAGGCCCACCATTTTGACAGCACGGGGGGTAGTTGATGTACGCCATGGGAGGGTGCCCGTTCGTATAATAAATATCGGGAAAAGGGAAGTATACCTGCCCCGGTATGCTACGCTAGCCAAATTATATACTATCAACCAAAATTCTATACAGTCTGTGGAACCCTTGCCTCCATCTCACCCGGAGGAAGGTAACGGCTCTATGAAAATAATGAAGGATTGGTGTCAGCAACTACATTTGGGTACTGACTCCACTCCCTCCCACCAGAAACAGGGAGTCTACCGGGTGGTTCGAGAGTACGAGAGAGTGTTTAGTAAACACCCGTTAGACTTCGGGCGAGTCAAGGGGGTAGAACACCACATCCCCACGGGAGACCATCCTCCCATAAAAGAGAGGTATCGACCCGTACCCCCTGCACACTACCAACACGCCAAGGGGATGCTTAGAGACATGAAGGAGGCTGGGGTAATCAGGGATAGCTGTAGCCCCTGGGCAGCTCCACTAGTCTTGGTCAAAAAGAAAGACAACACCATGAGAATGTGTGTAGATTACCGGAAAATTAACCGTATCACACACAAAGATGCGTACCCCTTACCAAGAATAGAGGAGTCTTTGGCTGCTTTAAAATCTGCTAACTTCTTCTCCACCTTGGATCTCACTAGCGGGTACTGGCAGCAGGGCCGGCTCCAGGTTTTTCTGGGCCCCGGGCGAAAGAGTCTCAGTGGGCCCCTTTAACACATACCACGATTCATGATGCAGAGATACAGCAGAGAAATATATATATATATATATATATATATATATATATATATATATAGTACAATGCAAAGATTTCACTTCTTACATGAGTGATATCTATTGTAAATTCCACAATAGCTCAGAAACCGGCGAATCGCTCCACACAGAATACTGGCCCCCATATAAGGCTCCATACGGAATACTGGCCCTCATATAACGCTTCATACAGGATACTGGCCCCCATATAACGCTCCACACAGAATACTGGCCCCCATATAACGCTCCATACAGGATACTGGTCCCCTTATAAAGCTCCATACAGGATACTGGCCCCCATATAACGCTCCATACAGGATACTGGTCCCCTTATAAAACTCCATACAGGATACTGGCCCCCATATAACGCTCCATACAGGATACCGGTCCCCTTATAACGCTCCATACAGGATACCGGTCCCCTTATAACTCTCCATACAGGATACTGGCCCCCATATAATGCTGCATGCAGGCTGTTCCCCCCCACATAATGCCCCATACAGGCCCCCCCCTTTTAATGCTCCATGCAGGCTGTTACCCCCCACATAATGCCCCATACAGGCCCCCCCCCTTTTAATGCTCCATGCAGGCTGTTACCCCCCACATAATGCCCCATACAGGCTGCCCCCCCTTATAATGCTCCATGCAGGCTGTTCCCCCCCACATAATGCACTATGCAGGCTGCCCCCCCTTTATAATGCCCCATGCAGGATGTCGTCCCCCCCTTTATAATGCCCCATGCAGGATGCCCCCCCCTTCTCTTTATAATGCCCCATGCAGGCTGTTCCCCCCCCTCCTCTATATAATGCCCCATGCAGGATGTCCCCCCCCTTTATAATGCCCCATACAGGATGCCCCCCCCCTTCTCTTTATAATGCCCAATGCAGGCTGTCCCCCCCCCTCTATATAATGCCCCATGCAGGCTGTCCCCCCCCCTCTATATAATGCCCCATGCAGGCTGTTCCCCCCCTCCTCTATATAATGCCCCATGCAGGATGTCCCCCCCCTTTATAATGCCCCATACAGGATGCCCCCCCCCTTCTCTTTATAATGCCCCATGCAGGCTGCCCCCCCCTCTATATAATGCCCCATGCAGGCTGCCCCCCCCTCTATATAATGCCCCATGCAGGCTGCCCCCCCCTCTATATAATGCCCCATGCAGGCTGCCCCCCCCCTCTATATAATGCCCCATGCAGGCTGCCCCCCCCCTCTATATAATGCCCCATGCAGGCTGCCCCCCCCTCTATATAATGCCCCATGCAGGATGCCCCCCCCCTCTATATAATGCCCCATGCAGGCTGCCCCCCCCCTCTATATAATGCCCCATGCAGGATGTCCCCCCCCCTCTATATAATGCCCCATGCAGGATGTCCCCCCCTCTATATAATGCCCCATGCAGGCTGCCCCCCCCCTCTATATAATGTCCCATGCAGGATGTCCCCCCCCCTCTATATAATGCCCCATGCAGGCTGCCCCCCCCTCTATATAATGCCCCATGCAGGCTGCCCCCCCTCTATATAATGCCCCATGCAGGCTGCCCCCCCTCTATATAATGCCCCATGCAGGCTGCCCCCCCCTCTATATAATGCCCCATGCAGGATGTCCCCCCCCCTCTTTATACTGCCCCATGCAGGCTGCCCCCCCCTCTATATAATGCCCCATGCAGGCTGCCCCCCCCTCTATATAATGCCCCATGCAGGCTGCCCCCCCCTCTATATAATGCCCCATGCAGGCTGCCCCCCCCTCTATATAATGCCCCATGCAGGCTGCCCCCCCCTCTATATAATGCCCCATGCAGGCTGCCCCCCCCCTCTATATAATGCCCCATGCAGGCTGCCCCCCCTCTATATAATGCCCCATGCAGGCTGCCCCCCCCCTCTATATAATGCCCCATGCAGGATGTCCCCCCCCCTCTATATAATGCCCCATGCAGGCTGCCCCCCCCCTCTATATAATGCCCCATGCAGGATGTCCCCCCCCCCTCTATATAATGCCCCATGCAGGATGTCCCCCCCCTCTATATAATGCCCCATGCAGGATGTCCCCCCCCCCTCTATATAATGCCCCATGCAGGATGTCCCCCCCCTCTATATAATGCCCCATGCAGGATGTCCCCCCCCTCTATATAATGCCCCATGCAGGCTGCCCCCCCCTCTATATAATGTCCCATGCAGGATGTCCCCCCCCCTCTATATAATGCCCCATGCAGGCTGCCCCCCCCTCTATATAATGCCCCATGCAGGCTGCCCCCCCCTCTATATAATGCCCCATGCAGGCTGCCCCCCCCCCTCTATATAATGCCCCATGCAGGATGTCCCCCCCCCCTCTTTATACTGCCCCATGCCTCCATACATTAAAAAAAAAATCAAATACTCACCTCCCTTCTCCTCACCTGCTGCCGCTGCCCGCTGCTCGCTGCTCAGCTCCGAACTCCAGCGTTGTCGGCGTCTTCCCGTTCAGCGCTCCCTGTGACGGCTCAGGGGAGGGCGCGGTGAAAAGACGTCACCGCGCCCTCTGACCTGAGACGTCACAGGGAGCGCAGAGCAGGAAGACAGCGGATCTGCGGAGGCACGGGGAGAGGTAAGTATCCAGCTGCCGGGGCCCTGAGCAAGCGGGGAGAAGGGCGGGCGCTGACACCGCTCTCCTCCGCCCATAGCCCAGCGGGGTGCGCGACCGCCAGTGGGCCCCTCTGCCTGCTCAGGGCCCCGGCATTTGCCCGGGTGCGCCGGGTGCTGACGCCGGCCCTGACTGGCAGGTTCCTGTAGCAGAGGCAGACCGGGAGAAGACCGCATTCACCACCCCGATGGGACTTAGCGAGTTTACCTGCATGCCGTTCGGACTCTGCAACGCACCAGGAACCTTCCAGCGATTGATGGAATGCTGTCTGGGACACCGAAACTTTGAGACGGTCCTGTTATACCTGGACGATGTCATCGTCTATTCCAAGACCTACGAGGACCACCTGAAACACCTGGCGGAAGTGTTCGAAGCTCTGGCAAGTTACGGCCTAAAGGTGAAACCTTCCAAGTGTCACCTCCTGAAGCCAAAGGTGCAGTACCTGGGACACGTGGTGAGTGCTGACGGAGTGGCTCCCGACCCTGATAAGATCACCGCAATAAAGGAATGGCCAAGCCCCTCCAGCGTAAAGGAAGTGAGGCAGTTCCTCGGGTTGGTAGGCTACTACCGAAGGTTCATTCCCGGTTTCACCAAAAAGGCAGCTCCTATGCAGGAGCTCCTGATAGGCCAGTCCAGGAAGGCCAAGAACCAGAAGCCACCCTTCAGATGGGAGAAGCTGGAAGAAGAGTCCTTCCGCCAGCTGAAGATGGCCCCCACGGGGGATGAAATCCTGGCGTACCCTGATTATAGCCAGCCCTTTATCCTCTACACCGACGCCAGTAACATCGGGCTAGGAGCCGTGTTGTCCCAGATCCAGCAGGGGAAGGAACGGGTAATTGCTTACGCCAGCCGAAAACTGCGACCCACCGAAAGAAACCCTGAGAATTACAGCTCATTTAAGCTAGAGTTCCTGGCAGTGGTGTGGGCAGTCACCGAACGCTTTAAGCACTACCTCGCTGCTTCCCGGTTCACCGTGTACACGGATAACAACCCGTTGACACAACTGGACACTGCAAGACTCGGTGCCCTAGAGCAGAGATGGATGGCCCGCTTGTCCAACTATGAGTTTACAATCAAATACCGGGCAGGACGCTCCAATACCAACGCGGACGCCCTGTCCAGGATGCCGAACCTACCGGACGTAGGGGAAGATTCAGAGGAACTGGAAGAAGTTGAACTCCCCGCGTTCCACCGTCATGGGACTATCCAGTATTCCCACCGTGTAAGGAGTAAGCAATCCGCTACGTTCAACCCATTACCTCATTACAACTGGGCGGAGACGCAAGACAGTGACCCTGCCGTCCGACTGGTGAAGGAGATGCTGACTCGGCCAGATGCACGCCTTGACCCAGACACTCCGGAGGAAGCCAAGCAACTGTGGGCTGAGAAGAGTCGACTGTTCCTTTACAAGGGGAAGTTGTGCCGCAGAATGGTTAACTCCCGGACGCATGAACTAATCTGGCAAGTAGTGGTGCCAAGAAGAGACGCAGCTATGGTGATGGAGGCATACCACGACGGAGCTGGGCATTTCGGATGGAAGAAGCTGGAGTTCCTGCTGCGCGGGCGGTTCCATTGGGTAGGTATGAGAGGAACCATCGAGAGGTGGTGCAGAGACTGTGGCCCATGCAACTTAAGAAGGAGGGACCGTGCCAGCCAGAAGACTCCCCTGCGGTCCATCATCACCAGACAGCCGTTGGAACTGGTAGCCTTGGATCATGTAAAACTGACCCCAAGCAGAAGTGGCTACGTCTATGCGTTAACCATCGTGGATCACTACTCCCGGTTCTTGGTTGTCGTCCCCGTCAAGGACTTAACGGCTCAAACAGCAGCTAGAGCCTTCCAGCAGCACTTCTGCCGTCCGCACGGATACCCGGAGCAGGTGCTGACGGACCAGGGGCCTGCCTTTGAAGCGGAAGTCTTCCAGGAGTTCTGCACCCTGTATGGCTGCCGGAAGATAAGAACAACACCCTATCACCCGCAGACTAATGGACTTTGTGAGAAAATGAACCAGGTGGTGATAGATCTTCTGAAAACATTGCCCCTGGAAGAACGTAGTCTGTGGCCTGAAAAGCTGCCCGACCTGGTGGACCTATACAACCACATCGCTGTAGGTTCCACCAACTGTACCCCGGCTTACCTAATGAGGGCAAGACCTGGTAAGCTTCCTGTTGATCTGGCGATGGGAGTCCTGACACCCGAGGACACTTCACCAGAAGCAGACTGGGACACAGAGAGGCAGCAGCAGTACCGGAAAGTACAGGAGAGCGTGGAGCGAAGTCTCTGTCAAGCTAGGGAAAGACAAGAGAAAACTTACAACCAGTATGCTCCCGCTGTTCCCCTGGTGCCCGGAGAGCAGGTCTTGAAGAGGAAAAGACGGCTCCACAAGTTGGACGACCAGTGGGAGAAGGACCCGTACACCGTACTGCCCTCAAGCCACGACAACCCAAAGATCTGTACAATCAGTAAAGACGGAGGGGAAACCACAGCCATTGTATCCCGGGATCACCTGAAGAAGTGTCCCGAACAGCTACGGAACCCTGAAGAGAAACAAGAAGACCCTCGACCCATAGAGGAAAGGGAAGATATGATTAGTACTGTGCTCGGAGACTTCCCTCGGTCTTGGACTCAAGTCAATGGTGCTGTTGTGGTACCCGTCCTCACGTTCCTCCAACCAGCATCCCAAGTGCCTACGGAGACACAGGTAGAGCTGGAAGAACAGCCGGTCCAGGAGGCAGAAGACCCCACACAAGCAGACCCAGAGAATCAACCCTCTGCTTATAGTGAGCCTGCCATACCCCTAGTGAGCCAAAGAGTCCGTAGACGGCTGCCCAGTTTACCCTTGACAGCTCCTATACCCTGTAGCTCAGGACCAGTCAGCCAGCTCCGTAGGTCCACTAGGGTCACTAGAGGCCAGTTGCCCATACGGTGGAGGATCTAAATGTTCGAGCTATTTTTATTAATGTTTACCTGTTTATTGTTGCTTGTGTATAATTTTGTGTTTCTAGTTATTTGTAGGAGTCTTTGGTGGATTTACCGGGAATCCTTTTTGCATATAGTTGGAGCGTAACCCAGGATGGACTAAAAGACTGATAAGGACTCGGGGCAGGACAGACCCCTACCTGGTTACGTCTCCCTGTTTTGGTGAAATGGACACCCTTGTTTTCTCAAAAGACTGCACCCGGTTGCGGACATGCCGTGACCATCCTAATGCCTTTCTTTATTGTACTGTTTCTGTTTTTACTTGTTATGTTTTACAAAAATGTGTTTAGTCCCGGAGTACTAAAATTCACTAGGGGGGAATGTGGCACCCCAGGGGTCTGGTTTCCACAGTGATAGAGATATTACGTCTGAGAGCAGGTGGGAGGTCTCTTGGTCAGGAATCCTTTGCATGCCACACCTCCTGCCCAGTCCTGGGAGGGGAAGAACTTCCCCTATATAAAACTGGGGCTGAGGCAGGGTTAGTTAGTTAAGAAGAGGAGCAGCTATAGGAAAGAAAGATCAGGAGCTCAGTGGGAGCAGTGCTACAAGGAATCAGGGGCTGGCAGCTGAAGAGCTCACCCTGATTGAAGAATTACCACCGGACCCGGAGTCCGAGGCTGTGGGGACTAATCCTTACCCAGCAGCAGAAACCGACCGGCAGGGGATTTCAGGTCCTCTGGCCAAGAAACCCGAAGGCACGGTCACACGCGTGGGACCAGCACCGCCGTCGTGGAGCGGAAGCCACTAGAAGGCCCCGAGTCACCGGCCATACGGGTGAGCACCACACGGTACACTCAGGGACGTGGGCTACTTTTACCCGCCTCTAGCAAGGTAGCCAGAAGAGTACAGTTAGTTGGGGAGGCCTACAACTCCGCCTGGCCAGGGGAGATCCCATCTGCTCAAGGACTGACCAGGCCCCGATCGCTAGCCAGTACTCCGGGAGGGTCTATCTTTGTCACCAGTAAAGACCCTGAACTACACCGCATCGTCTCTGAGTGGTTCCTGTTACCCCCATCATCCACGTCGGCTGCCCTGAGGCCATACCCCTCCCGTTGGGGGTTATACCATCTACGCTGCACAATCGTACCACCGGCCTCAGCGGTCTGCCCTGCAGCGGCAGCTCCATAGCTGCATTCAACGGGTGGCGTAGTCGTCCAACATCTACTGCTACTACTCAGCCACACAGTTTGACTCCCTGGGCACGGACCGGGCCACCGCCACGAGACTACTACCCCCAACAGGCCCGGCTCCTGGTAGTCCCCGCGTGCGCAACGCTACACCAAGTAGGCCCAGGGGCGCGTCAGAAGCATGAACATTCTCAAGGCTACAAGTCCATCTCCAAAGACCTGAATGTTCCTGTGTCTTCCGTGCGCAGTGTCATCAAGAAGTTTAAAGCCCATGGCACTGTGGCTAACCTCCCTAGATGTGGACGGAAAAGAAAAATTGACGAGAGATTTCAACGCAAGATTGTGCGGATGGTGAATAAAGAACCTCGACTAACATCCAAACAAGTTCAAGCTGCCCTGCAGTCCGAGGGTACAACAGTGTCAACACGTACTATCCGTCGGCGTCTGAATGAAAAGGGACTGTATGGTAGGATACCCAGGAAGACCCCACTTCTTACACCGAGACATAAAAAAGCCAGGCTGGAGTTTGCCAAAACTTACCTGAGAAAGCCTAAAACGTTTTGGAAGAATGTTCTCTGGTCAGATGAGACAAAAGTAGAGCTTTTTGGCAAAAAGCATCAACATAGAGTGTACAGTAAAAAAAAGAGGCATTCAAAGAAAAGAACACGGTCCCTACAGTCAAACATGGCGGAGGTTCCCTGATGTTTTGGGGTTGCTTTGCTGCCTCTGGCACTGGACTGCTTGACCGTGTGCATGTCATTATGAAGTCTGAAGACTACCACCAAATTTTGCAGCATAATGTAGCGCCCAGTGTGAGAAAGCTGGGTCTCCCTCACAGGTCATGGGTCTTCCAGCAGGACAATGACCCAAAACACACTTCCAAAAGCACTATAAAATGGTTTGAGAGAAAGCACTGGAGACTTCTAAGGTGGCCAGCAATGAGTCCAGACCTGAATCCCATAGAACACCTGTGGAGAGATCTCAAAATGGCAGTTTGGAGAAGGCACCCTTCAAATATCAGGGACCTGGAGCAGTTTGCCAAAGAAGAATGGTCTACAATTCCAGCAGAGCATTGTAAGAAACTCATTGATGGTTACCGGAAGCGGTTGTTCGCAGTTATTTTGGCTGAAGGTTGTGCAACCAAGTATTAGGCTGAGGGTGCCAATACTTTTGTCTGGCCCATTTTTGGAGTTTTGTGTGAAATGATCAATGATTTGATTTTTGCTTCATTCTCTTTTGTGTTTTTTCCTTGCAAGCAAATTAAATGAAGATAATAATACCAAAGAATTTGTGATTGCAATCATTTTCAGGAAGAAACTGAGTATTATCTGACAGAATTGCAGGGGTGCCAATACTTTTGGCCACCACTGTATAACCTGTAATATTATACTTTTCAAGAAAGGCATCCATGCCTTTCTTAAATTTTAATAGTGAATCACTCATTACAACATCATGCAGCAGAGAGTTCCATAGTCTCTCTGCTCTTACAGTAAAGAATCCGCGTCTGTGATTATTATTAAACCTTCTTTCCTCCAGACGTAGAAGATGCCCCCTTGTCCCCGTCTCTGGTCTCAGAGTAAAAAGATCAGTAGAAAGGTCTTTGTACTGTCCCCTCATATACTTGTACATAGTAATAAGATCACCCCTAAGCCTTAGTTTTTCCTCAGTAAATAACCCCAAGTGTAATAACCTATCTTGGTATAGCAGACCCCCCAGTCCTCTAATAACCTTGGTCGCTCTTCTCTGCACCCGCTCTAGTTCAGCTATGTCTTTCTTATACACCAGAGACCAGAACTGTACACAGTATTCTAAGTGTGGTCGCACTAGTGACTTGTATAGAGGTAAAATTATGTTCTCCTCATGAGCATCTATGCCTCTTTTAATGCATCTGACGCGCCCCCTGGGACATATTCCTTTTTGAGGAGAATACCCGGCACCGGATCAGATGGGGGGTTGTAGTCTCCGAGCGGCTGTGACCCGGCCCCGTGCCCAGGGCGTCAAGCTCAGTGTTATGTGGCAGTCCTACAGATGTTATTAAGTTCTTAATGTCGACTACGCCACCCGTTGTGTTGCGGTCACTATGGCCGCCGCTGCAGCAGGGTCCGCTGAGGCTGATGGTGTAGGTGCAGCTTGTGATGGTATAACCCCCAACGGGTGGGGTATAGCCTCAGGGAGGACAGGTGCAGAGGATGGGGGTTGTGGTGGTGCAGTGCAGACGGCAATGAAGACAGAGTCGGGTTGTGCAGTTAAGGGTGTTTACTTACTGCAGATGTTGTACTGGTCACTCCAGCTGCTAGTGACCACCCGAGCCGTGCTGCGTCCACCAGGTCCTGGATCCAGCCAACCCCCAAACAAGTCCGGAGCGTGGCCCTGAGCTCTCTTTCTGTCCCGTTCTCTGGCCGTCCCCACCAGTGATCCACCTAGGTCCAGCTCCCTCGGGCCTTCTGTTGGGACACCCTTGGCCTTGGGTTCCCTGACCCTTCATGTGGTGTGCCTTCGGGGTGGATGTGATGGGTGGCCGTGGCAGATGCTGCCCACGGCCTCCGGTCTCTGGCTAGGGTGTGTTTTCTGCCCCCACCAGCTTGGGTTCCGGTACCCTGTGCCGACTCCTCACCCGGTGCTTTAATTTGGGTTCTTGGGTCCTCTCTTCTGTGCTCTGGGTCTCTCTCTTTTCTCCTCTCTCTCTCACTCAGGGTCTCTCTCTTGCTGCAGGCTGACTTCCTCTCTGCTTGCTGTCTGCTCCTCTGCAGCTGTCTTGTTCTCTGCATCTGACCCTGATCTTAGTTGGTGCCCACCTTATATACACCCTCTATGTGTGAGCTCAGGTGACCAGCACCCAATGAGCTCCTATCTTTACCCAGGCTGCTCCCCCTATCTGCCCCTACACTACTTGGGATGTACCACCCCCCTCCCACTCCAGCCAGGAACAGACTCGGTCGTACCTGCACATTTCTAAGTGGGAGTACCGTCGGCCTGTTCCTCGGAAATGGGATGTGTGTAGTGCATGCAGCCTACCGAGCTCAGTTCCACACTCCATCCTTACCCGGGAGTGGAATATCACACCTCTGGGTTGAGGTGCAATACCCCTGTAGCAGCCGAATCCTCAGGGTGCTACATTCCCCCCTGGTAAATCACAGCACGTCCTCGGGCTGTAAGACAAAAACAACACCAAACATACATTTTTTTTTCATAAACATAAACATAATAAAACATCATATAAAACTTTTCATATAATCATTCTCGTCGCCTCAGGCTCCTCCTCCGGTCACTGTGCAACTTGTGACCGGGTAAAGTGCGACAGTCTCTCTAGAAAACTGGTTTTCCTATAAAACCGGTAGGGGGCGCTTTAGGACGCGCAACTATATACAAGGAAAGTGGCCGCTCTCAGTCCTCGGCCAGGTATTGGGAAGGAATGACCGCTCTCAGTCCTCGGTCAGTGGGATTTAGGGAATTACGGGTAACAGTTCACACTTGCTGGTCCCAACGGGGACTATTTTTAGCAACAGTTACAGTTTCAGTTTATGGTGCCCCGACGGGCAACTATATACAGCTCCTGCTTCGCTGTACTTAACGACGGCGTCCTCCTGCTCTTTCTTTATTGTTACCTTTGGCTCTAGTTTCAGACCCGTCCGGGTCCTCTTGTTCTTCCTCCTCACACCGCAGCTCTTCCTCCGTCAGACGATGCACATGGAGGGCGTAGGGTCCTTTGGCACACTTGTGCCGGGTGAAGGTGACCTCGTCCCCGATGTAAAGGTCACGACCTCTGTGTCCCTCCGGTAGGTGGGACTCAACGTCTCTCCTGGTCACGAAGACGTCGCCTAGGGTGCGGTGGTCTCGGATGAAGCCCCACCCATGCTGCATATCAAACTTTATCACAGTCCCGGTGGTGCGGGGACTATGCGCTGCACGGGGGTCTCTCCTGGCCCGGCTCTTCTGCTCCGCGCTCCTTATTTGAGCTTGCTGTTCCCGGACCCGCCTCTCTCTCCGCTCCCTCTCAAAGTCCTCGAGCTGTTGGCGGCAGCACTCAGCACGCTCCGCTGCAGCTGCCCGAGTCTCTTGAGTGAACCCCATGAGATCTTCTCCGGTGGGGTCCCACTCGAACTGCGCTTCTGCTAGCGGGGGCGAGATCCTCTTTACGGGCTTTGGAGCCGGGATCAGGGGTTCATCCAGGGGTCTCTCTCTCCGGAGTCGGGGATGGTGGAACTCCGGTGGCCATATAAATGGCTGCCCATCCGGGCACGTATGCTGGGCGTACAGGTCCTCTCCCAGATGCGGCACTTTAGGTCTTATGGGCGCGATGGTGTTAGCGCCCGGGTTGCCCGGGCCTTGCGGCCAGGCCTGGGGTATCTGGAAGGTGAAGGGCACCGTAAGGACGGCGGCGCCCTGGGCTACTTGGCCCTGCGACCAGGCCGGGGGCTCCGCGGAGGTAGGGGGCGCTGTTGGTATTGCGGCGCCCGGGGGTACTAGGCCTTGCGACCAGGCTGGTGGTACTTCCTGCTTAGTCACGCTCAGGGTCGAGGCGTGTGACGTCACAGGGGTCGCGGCTCCCGTTTGAGGCCTAGTCTGCGGCGGTGACGTTGCAGCGACGGGCACGGCAGGATAGACTTCGGGCTCTGCGACGGGGAGCTGGGGCAGGTACGCGGTTTCCCGGTTTGGGGTATAGACGTCCCCTTTACCTGCCTCCACTCGTTCGGCTCCCTTCTCGGCGCCGTCTCCGGCCTTCAATCCTCCCGCGCCATCCTCAGAGGCGGTCTGTCTCCTCGTCTTGGGTGGCGTGCTCCGCTGACAGGTCTCGGTCTGCTGGGCCATCTCACGGCTCCACTCCGCCAACGTCTCTCGCTGCACCCGGGCCATCCTCCTTGCGAGGCCCTCCAGAGCGGTCTGCGCACACTCCCGATCTCGGGGGAGCTGTGCTAGGACCTCCACTAGGCCTAGTGGGGTCGTTGTTTCCAGCAGGCTCCTGACCAACGGGTCGGTGCTGCTCTGCTCTCCTCCTGTTGTCTCCAGCAGGCTCCTGGCCAGCGGGCCGGTGCTGCTCTGCTTTCCCTCTTCTGTTTCTAGCAGGCTCCTGGCCAACGGGCCGGTGCTGCTCTGCTTTCTCGCCATCTCCGGGTAAGCTCCTCCGAAACTCTTCTCCAGGCTTCTTGCCTCCGGGTGCGCTCGCTCCAGACTGCTCCAAGCGACACCCATCTTTGCTCTCTCCTTCTCAGTCCTCCCACTTCGAGGGCGGTCCCGGGGCCACTTGGTGATTGTCAGCTCCAGGGGCAGTTCTTTCACGCTGACAGACACCTCTAGCATCACAGTCTCTGTTGGTGGGGGCGGTTTCCACTTTTGGCGCCATTTTCGGTCCTGGCCCACGATGGGAGGTGGCCTCTCGCCATCCTCTGGCACGCCCATAATGGCGTCCGCTCTGACAAGGCGGGAAACCTTTGGAAATGGCGGGAATCGTCTCCCAGTGGCGGGAAACTCTGCAGATGGCGGGAAAAAGCTGTTAATGGCGGACAACCGGCGGGAATCGATCTGTGACGGAGTCCGATCGCGGGGACCCTCCGGAACCGGTGGGAGACTTCTTTCTGAGGTAAACTTGCACTTTTCTTCAGGCACGCAGTACCCGGGTGTTGCGGGCACGTAATCCTGCCGACTACGCCAAAGTTGACGCGCCCCCTGGGACATATTCCTTTTTGAGGAGAATACCCGGCACCGGATCAGATGGGGGGGTTGTAGTCTCCGAGCGGCTGTGACCCGGCCCCGTGCCCAGGGCGTCAAGCTCAGTGTTATGTGGCAGTCCTACAGATGTTATTAAGTTCTTAATGTCGACTACGCCACCCGTTGTGTTGCGGTCACTATGGCCGCCGCTGCAGCAGGGTCCGCTGAGGCTGATGGTGTAGGTGCAGCTTGTGATGGTATAACCCCCAACGGGTGGGGTATAGCCTCAGGGAGGACAGGTGCAGAGGATGGGGGTTGTGGTGGTGCAGTGCAGACGGCAATGAAGACAGAGTCGGGTTGTGCAGTTAAGGGTGTTTACTTACTGCAGATGTTGTACTGGTCACTCCAGCTGCTAGTGACCACCCGAGCCGTGCTGCGTCCACCAGGTCCTGGATCCAGCCAACCCCCAAACAAGTCCGGAGCGTGGCCCTGAGCTCTCTTTCTGTCCCGTTCTCTGGCCGTCCCCACCAGTGATCCACCTAGGTCCAGCTCCCTCGGGCCTTCTGTTGGGACACCCTTGGCCTTGGGTTCCCTGACCCTTCATGTGGTGTGCCTTCGGGGTGGATGTGATGGGTGGCCGTGGCAGATGCTGCCCACGGCCTCCGGTCTCTGGCTAGGGTGTGTTTTCTGCCCCCACCAGCTTGGGTTCCGGTACCCTGTGCCGACTCCTCACCCGGTGCTTTAATTTGGGTTCTTGGGTCCTCTCTTCTGTGCTCTGGGTCTCTCTCTTTTCTCCTCTCTCTCTCACTCAGGGTCTCTCTCTTGCTGCAGGCTGACTTCCTCTCTGCTTGCTGTCTGCTCCTCTGCAGCTGTCTTGTTCTCTGCATCTGACCCTGATCTTAGTTGGTGCCCACCTTATATACACCCTCTATGTGTGAGCTCAGGTGACCAGCACCCAATGAGCTCCTATCTTTACCCAGGCTGCTCCCCCTATCTGCCCCTACACTACTTGGGATGTACCACCCCCCTCCCACTCCAGCCAGGAACAGACTCGGTCGTACCTGCACATTTCTAAGTGGGAGTACCGTCGGCCTGTTCCTCGGAAATGGGATGTGTGTAGTGCATGCAGCCTACCGAGCTCAGTTCCACACTCCATCCTTACCCGGGAGTGGAATATCACACCTCTGGGTTGAGGTGCAATACCCCTGTAGCAGCCGAATCCTCAGGGTGCTACACATCCCATTATTTTATTTGCCTTTGCAGCAGCTGCCTGACACTGGCCACTAAACGTGAGCTTGTCGTCCACCAATACACCCAGGTCTTTTTCAGTTCCAGTTTTGCACAGTGTTTTTCAATTAAGCATATAA
Organism: Phyllobates terribilis; assembly: GCF_046119375.1. Classification (NCBI taxonomy): domain Eukaryota; kingdom Metazoa; phylum Chordata; class Amphibia; order Anura; family Dendrobatidae; genus Phyllobates; species Phyllobates terribilis. Next base: position 4,475,604 of record NW_027362899.1, read on the forward strand.
TTATACAATTTATTTCCTCTGTCCCAGTGCATTACCTTACATTTATCCCCATTAAAGCTCATTTGCCATTTATCAGCCCAAGGTTCTAGTTTACACAGATCCTCCTGTAATATAAAATTACCCTCCTCTGTATTGATTACCCTGCAGAGTTTAGTGTCATCTGCAAATATTGAAATATTACTCTGTATGCCCCCTAAAAAGTCATTAATAAATATGTTAAAAAGAAGGGGGCCCAATACTGACCCCTGTGGTACCCCACTGTTAACTGAGACCCAGTCTGAGTGCGTTCCATTAATAACCACCCTTTGTTTCCTATCACTGAGCCAATTCTTAACCCACTTACATATATTTTCCCCTATCCCCATTGTTCTCATTTTATGTATCAATCTTTTGTGTGGAACTGTATCAAAAGCTTTTGAAAAGTCCATATACACAACATTCACTTCATTTCCTTGGTCCAGTCCGGAACTTGCCTCCTCATAAAAACTGATCAAATTAGTTTGACAGGAACGGTCCCTCGTAAACCCATGTTGATATTGGGTCATGAAGTTATTCCTCCTCAGATACTCTAGTATAGCATCTCTTAGGAAACCCCCCAGGATTTTAGACACAGTAGAGGTTAAGCTTACTGGCCTATAACTTCCAAGTTCAGTTTTTGTCCCCTTTTTGAATATTGGCACCACATTTGCTATACGCCAGTCCTGTGGTACAGACCCTGTTATTATGGAATCTTTAAAGATTAAAAATAATGGTCTATCTATGACGTTACTTAATTCCTGCAAATCTCGTGGGTGTATCCCATCCGGGCCCGGGGATTTGTCAACTTTAGTGATTTTTAGACGCCGCCGTACTTCCTGCTGGGTTAAGCAAGTGACATTTAATGGAGAATTTTTGTTATCACTGATCATGTTTTCTGTCATGCGATTTTCTTGTGTAAATACGGTTGAAAAAAATCATTTAGCATATTGGCTTTTTCCTCATCCTCATCCACCATTTCACCCAGACTATTTTTAAGGGGACCAACACTATCATTTTTTAGTTTTTTACTATTTGTGTAGTTAAAGAATATTTTGGGATTATTTTTACTTTATCTGGCAATGATTCTCTCTGTCTCAATCTTTGCTGCCTTGATTTGGTTTTTACAGAATTTATTTAATTTTCTATATTTATTTAATGCCTCATCACTACCTACTAGCTTTAGTTCTCTAAATGCTTTCTTTTTGTCACTTATTGCGCCCCTTACAGCTCTATTTAGCCATAGTGGTTTCCTCCTATTTCTAGCATGTTTATTCCCATAGGGTATACATTGTGCAACGGTCCTATTCAGGATGCTAATAAATGTCTCCCATTTGCTTTGTGTAGCTTTATGTCTCAGGATATCGTCCCAGTATATTGCACTAAGATCATCTCTCAACCGTTGGAAATTTGCCTTCCTGAAGTTTAGTGTCCTTGTAACCCCTCTACTACCCATCCTATTAAAGTTTACATGAAAACTTATTATTTTGTAATCACTATTACCCAAGTGACCCCCAACTCGTATATTTGATATGCGGTCTGGCTTGTTGGTAAATATTAGGTCTAGCAGTGCCCCCCTTCTTGTTTGTTCCTGAACCAGTTGTGAAAGGTAATTGTCTCTCATAGTAGTCAAAAACCTATTACCTTTGCTTGAACTACAGGTTTCTTTCCCCCAATGTATTTCAGGGTAGTTGAAGTCCCCCATAATAATGAGTTCTCCTTGAGTCGCTACTTCATCTATTTGCTTTACAAGGATATTCTCCACTGCTTCCATTATTTTTGGAGATTATAAGAAACCCCTATCAGTAATTTATTATTTTTTCCCCTTCCCCTTATCTCCACCCACAGGGACTCTACATTTTCATTATATTCACATATATTCTCCCGCAAGATGGGTTTTAAGGATGATTTTACATATAAACACACACCCCCCTCGCTTGTTTGTACGGTCATTTCAGAACAGACTATAGCCCTGTAAGTTAACTGCCCAGTCATGGCTCTCGTCCAGCCACGTCTCAGATATCCCTACCATGTCATAATTATTTTCCAACAAAATTAATTCTAATTCCTCCATTTTGTTGGTGAGGCTTCTGGCATTAGTGTACATGCATTTTATGTATCTCTCTGTACCTCTATTCCTTCTTACTTTATTGACTGTTCTAACCCCACCCCCAATTTCTTTATTTGTGCCCAGGTCATTCTCTGCACTATCTTCCCCAGCTATAAAATGAACACCCTCCCCCCAATCCCTAGTTTAATCACTCCTCCAACCTTCTAGCCATTTTCTCCCCAGCACAGCTGCACCCTCCCCATTGAGGTGCAGCCGTTCCCTAGCGTAGTCGGCCCAGTTCTCCAGGAACCCAAATCCCTCCTTCCTACACCAGTTCTTGAGCCACTTATTTTTCTCCCTAATCTCCCGTTGCCTCTCTGGCGTGGCACATGGTACAGGTAGTATTTCCGAGAATACCACCTTGGAGGTCCTTGCTCTAAGCTTGCAGCCTAATTCCCTGAAATCATCTTTAAGGACCTTCCACCTACCTCTAACTTTGTCATTTGTGCCAATGTGCACCATGACCGCTGGGTCCTCACCAGCCCCTCCCAGTAATCTGTCAACCCGATCAGCGATGTGCCGGACTCGAGCGCCAGGTAGGCAGCACACTGTTCGACGATCCCTGTCTTTGTGACAGATTGCCCTATCTGTTCCCCTAATAATTGAGTCCCCCACTACCAGCACCTGCCTGACTTGCCCTGCTCTCCTATTTGCCCCCTTACTGGAGCTGACACTCCTCCGGCTTTCAGGGGACATGCCTTGCTGCAGCAGTGCTACCCCTGTACCGACACCCCTCTCATCTGCCTTCAGTCTTCTCTTCAATCCTGTTTAGTTGCCTTCTGTCAGATACACACCACCTCTCTCTTCGGCTTGAGCCAGACTACAATAACAAGTTCACCACAGTCCCCCTGGGGCTCTGCTAAAACACTCCCTGTCTCCTGTGACCGTGTTAAGCCCTCTAGTTGCTGGATGCTTCTGAAGCACAACACTTCCTGTCTCCTGTGCTTGTGTTATTTGTAACAGTTGCTGGATGCTTTGGAAGCAACAGCCCTGCTTCTGCATGTCACAATTATCTTTCCACCATCTCATTCAACCCCTTCAGCTGACCTATCCATCAAAGTCAATGGCTACCCACTCTCCCCAGTCCTACAAACTTGACTCTGATCTCTCTTTCAAACCTGAGATCCAAGCACTTTCCACTTCCTGCCGACTCCAACTCCAAAATATCTCTCTGATCTGCACATTCCTCAACCATGAATCTGCAAAAGCACTAGTGCACGCCCTCATTATCTCCCACCTCAACTACTACAAGCTCCTGCTCTGTGGCCTCACTTCTAAAACTCTTGCACCCCTCCAATCTATCCTAAACTCTGCTGGCCGACTTATCCACCTGTCAATCCCTGTACTGGCTCCCTGTTGCCCAAAGACTCCAGTTCAAAACCCTAACTTTGGCTTACAAAGCCATCCAAAATCTGTCTCTTCCATACATCTCTGACCTAGTCTCCCAGTGCTTACCTGCACACAACCTCCGTTCCTCACAGGATCTCCTTCTCTGCTCCCCTCTTATCTCCTCTTCCCACAATCGCATACAAGATTTCTCCTGTGCATCTCCGCTACTCTGGAACTCTCAACCCCAACATACATGAGACTCTCGCCTACCGTGAACACCTTCAAAAGGAACCTGAAGACTTACCTCTTCGGACAAGCGTACAACTTGCAGTAATCCTCGCTCCACCATATCGCTGCACGACCATCTCTACCCTCACCTTCTGTATCCTCACCCATTCCTAGTAGATTGTTTGTGAGCCTTCGCTTGCATGGTCCGCTCTCCTCTTGTACCAGTCGGTGACTCTTTTTTTTGTTCAAGATTATTGTACTTGTTGTTTGCTATGTATAGCCCTTTTCACATGTAAAGCGCCATGGAATAAATGGCGCTGTAATAATAAATAATAATAATTATACTATTTGTACTGTGGGTCAATTGATGTCACTTTTCCTGGTGTCTGCAGCTAATTTGAGCTGTTTTGGCAGCTTTTGGGTCCCTTTGAAGGTGTTGTGTATGCTTTTGGTTTTACCTTTCATTGAATGCAATGGGATTCGGATTTGCTCGGCGAACCATTCAGCGAACATCGGGAAGTTCGCCAAGCAGAACCGAACTTTGAAAGTTTCCTCATCTCTAGTGTCCATCTGGTGTGTTTCCTGTAGTGCAAGGGGAGTAGGTCCCCATTATACTATTTCTACTTTGGTGAAATTGATGTCACTTTGTTGGTGTCTGCCCCTATTTTTTCAAAACATGGAGACTCCAAGTTGGGTTTCCATCTGCTGGGTTTCCTGTAGTGGAAGAGGTGTCGGTCCCCATTATACTATTTTTACTCTGGTGAAATTGATGCCACTTTGGTGGTGTCTGCCTTTAATTTTTTTAAATCTGGAGACTCCTCTTTGGATCTCCTTCATGTGTGTTGCCTGTAGCGCTAGGGCTCTCAGATCGGAAGGCGTGCACTTACTTTCAGTCAACTACCTGTGTTACTATGCTTACATTTTTCTATCAATAGTAGTCTATGAAACTGATGTTTGTGCCACCTGAGTGTGGCTGACCAGAAAAGCAGGTTGAACTGTTGCATGTGGTATCAGGGCTCCCAGCACAGCAGGCCTACACCGATCCCTCACCCACCCCGTCTTAATTTGAAGTTAAATTCAAAGCTATAAATGCTGGCCCATACCCTGATACCTCATGCATGGCCCATGGCTGACTGCTGCTGTGCCATTATAAAATTTGTACTGTGGGTCAATTGATGCCACTTTTCCTGGTGTCTGCCCATAATTTGAGCTGTTTTGGCAGCTTTTCGGTCCCTTTGAACGTGTTGTGTATGCGTTTGGTTTTGCCTCCCATTGAATGCAATGGGATTCGGATATGTTCGTCGAACCGTTCGACGAACATCGGTAAGTTCGCCGAGCAGAACCAAACCAACCCTTGAAAGGTTCGCTCAATTATGATATTATTAAACATACCAACAAGCAGTTCTGTATATAAGAATAATCTAACCAGAAACACCATAGATGTTCAATATATATATTTGTGCATATAAGTTGTTAATAATATGCAAAGATGAAAAAAGAAAGTCTGTAGATACAGTCACTTTCTATAGAAAGGAGCAGATGATGATTCCGCTCTTCAGGCCTTTGGTTGCACTTGAGCTGTTTTTGGACATTCAGGTCTGGATCACACATGACGGAGAGGAGAAGAGCAGGAATGTGTGATCTATGCAGTTGAAGTTTTCCTGGATTCCTACTGCACTGCGATCAACCATACGGCCTTCTGTTTCACCATGGCTAGGTAGATGAAGGAGCAGCCGCTTCTTCTCTCTGTCCACAGCCAGGTAGTAGAAGAAGCAGCCGCTTCATTCTGTCGCTACATGGCCAAGTATGAGAAGGAGCAGCCGCTTCTTCTCTCTGTCCACAGCCAGGTAGTAGAAGAAGCAGCCGCTTCATTCTGTTGCTACATGGCCAAGTATGAGAAGGAGCAGTCGCTTCCATCTCTCTTTACTTGGCCAATTATAAGAAGGAGCAGCCGCTTTCTTCTGTCTGTCCATATCCGGTAGGTGAAGGAGCAGCCGCTACCTTCTTTTTTTCCTGTCTGGTAGGAGAAGGAGCAGCGGCTGCCTTCTGTCTGTCCATATCTGATAGTCGTCTCCTTACCACCACATTGTAGATGAGTCGTCCAGATGGTGACATAGCAAGTATGGCTGAAAGAAATCCTTCAATTTCAGCCTTTAATTACTTGCTATGTTGATCCAGAGGAAGGCGAAAAATAACCCTGAGGACTCGTTGTTCGATTATCCTCATATCAAGGGAAAAAAAATCCTTCCTGACCCCAAATATGGCGATCGGAATGAATCCCTGGATGTTTGGTGCTCGAATCTACGTTGATGTTATGTGGTGGAAGATCGGTAAGTTTGTCACAGTCAGGTAAATAAGAAAGTCCAGTGTAATTGTCTCATCCGATTAATGTAAATCTTCATTCCTAGATGTTACTGGAATGGGGCTGATTTATATCAGCCTAATCCTCCTGTAAGGAGAGAAATATATTCAAAATAAAGAAAGTTAGGCGATTCTGCACTATCATAAAGTCTGAGTACAATGTTGCGAGTTGCACAATTAAGAAAGGGTTCGTGGACCACAGTAGTGCTCAGCTAAATACACCCCAGACTGGGGAAACAATTGCTGTCCAAAAATAGAGAAAAGCGTCACTCACCGTATAAAATTACTTTTTCATTAATGTGCTTTAAAACATATTGTCGGGTCTGTCTGACCAGCCACACCTGCTCCTTCTCTCTCTCCCTGCTGATATGTTTTAAAGGACATTAATAAAGAAGTAATTTGATATGGTGTGCGCCGCTATTCTCCATTTTAAGACGAGAAATATACACATCTGAGAATCGTCTCCTCACATATATAATGTATACCGGGGGGATATAATGATAAGGTGTATAGTGGATATGTGTGTTACTGGGCATTGATAACACTATGGATGTCCCTATGTGCTATACTTACATCATCGCCCCATCGGAATGGTGGGTCGGCTTCGCCGGACTCCACGTCGAACCAGTATATAGGGTAGAAGAATGGGCGCTCTCGGATGAAGGATGTTATAGCATACCGGGCAGATGGAGATTTGCAAAGAAGCTGGAAAATGAGAGAGACCATTAATCATTATATTACGGATTATTACTGATACGTTATTACACAATGTCCATGGACTCTCCACATCATATCTTATAGCTTTCCTTATAGTCCTTCATCTTCCTTCTTTCTCTGATCCTACTTACGCCTTCTAGGATGTCAAGGGCATCGTTGGGCATCCAGTCTGGAATATCTGGGACGTCCTCCTGCAGAGACCGGTGGTATTCCTCCAGTGTGCCGCTGCCATAGAACGGTTGGCTCCCCACAATCATCATGTACAGGATGACACCAAATGAAAAGGAATCTGCCAGATGATTGAAGGCTTCTCCATCCATTATCTGTGGGAACATAATATAGGAGATGAGGTGAATATACCGGGGAGGGGATTTACACACAGAGGCCATGGGGACCAGTCTGTGATTAGATATGAGCAGGATACTCAGATTAATACTCAGTCCTACTATCGCCATCAATCACACTGGGATGTTTTTTACCTCAGGTGCGATGTAACCCTGAGTGCCAACTTGTTCTTCTAATAGGTCATCCTCGCCCATATTCATGACTGATAAGCCAAAGTCAGAGATTTTTATATGTCCCATGTCATCGATGAGAATGTTCTGTGGCTTCAGGTCACTGAAGGGAGAAGGAGCAGATACTGATTGTGAGGATAATTCATGAAAATAACTTTCTACAATAGATATGTAAGGAGACAACAGAGATTTATGAAGATGAACTAATTACCAATGTATCACGCCATGTTCATGGAGGAACTGGAGTCCGCAAACCATTTCTGCCGCAAAGAGTCTGTGGAGTAGAAAGTAGAGGATGGATCGGTGATTACATACACTCTAGGACTACAATGTACGGGCAGCAGATTATTAGGATTTGGCTGTTAGAAGTTTACCTTGATGTTTCCATATCAAATGAATTAGATGGAGCCAGGTGGTGAAACAGATCTCCTCCGGCCATATACTCCATGGCTAATATATATTCTAATGGTGCTTCCATAAAACCCCGCAGAGATGTTAGGAAGCGGCAGCCAGTGGCCATACAGAGGATGTCTAATTCTGTAGAGATTGTGTCCTCATCAATACGACTCTTGTCCATCATTTTAATAGCCAGCAGTTCTCCGCTGACCGGATCTGATGCCAAGAGGACCTGGAGAAAAATCAAAGGAGATCAGACCAAACTCCCATCTATTATAGGGATCTGTGTAATGGATCACTGGTTTATCCCAATCACCATTACATATGAACATCCTGTAATGAATATGTATATCCTCCTGTGTATCTGGTGCAGGATACATTGAGGAACACAGAGAAGGAGAAATTCACACTTACCTTTCCAAAGCCTCCCACTCCAAGATCTTTGTGGAATTCAAGGCTGCACAGGTCAACAGGATTTTCCATTTTAACCAGTTCTCTCTGGGGTAAAAGAAGGGATCTGGCATCAGCATGTGCTGGCATGTCTGCTATGTCAGAGGGCATCATAAGGCTTCCACCTGCTGAGATGATACAAGATTTGTTAGTCTCTTTGAGAAGACATAATGGAAATGTTTGTCATGTTGTGTGGTAAGTGTATGGAGCGGGCTCAGTCGCTGAGCCTGCATTTTACCAGGCTGATACCGGCTGTATTACATAGCTGCCACGTGCCAATAAATACAGCGACTGGAGCACACTCTGATTACTGCGGTTTAACCGTTTCAATGCTGACAGTGGTATTTAAATGAAGTGATTGCCAATTTGCTACCAGCACCCATTAGCCCCCACCAGGTCACAATTGCAAGAGGTTAATTAACTGTAATGACTATCTGGACCTACTGAAAACCCATATCTTTCACTTTTGTCCTCCTGTTTAGACCAGCCTGGTTTAATTTCTTATGATAACATATAATATAGCCATATACAGCGATACAGTTCCATTACAGCACATACAGGTGCTTCTCACTAAATTAGAATATCATCAAAAAGTTAATTTATTTCAGTTCTTCAATACAAAAATAATACCTGGTTTAAAAACAACACTATCACTGTGCTTGATTGGCCAGCAAACTTGCCTGACCTTAACCCCATAGAGAATCTATAGGGTATTGTCAAGAGGAAGATGAGAGACACCAGACCCAACAATGCAGACGAGCTGAAGGCTGCCATCAAAGCAACCTGGGCTTCCATAACACCACAGCAGTACCAGAGGCTGATCGCCTCCATGCCACGCGGCATTGATGCAGTAATTGATGCAAAAGGCGCCCCGACCAAGTTTTGAGTTCATTTACTGAACATACATTTCAGATTTTAAAATCATTTTTCAAACTGGTGTTATAAAGTATTCTAATTTACTGAGATAATGACTTTTGTGTTTTCATTGGCTGTAAGCCATAATCATCAACATTAACAGAAATAAACACTTGAAATTGATCACTCTGTTTGTAATGACTCTATATAATATATGAGTTTCACTTTTTGTATTGAAGAACTAAAAATAAATTTACTTTTTGATGATATTCTAATTTAGTGAGAAGCACTTGTAGTACAAGCGATCAAAAAATTGCAGGTTCAAGTCTTCTAAGGAGACTAAAAAATTAAATAAATAAAAAAAAAATAATAAACCCAAAAAATTATTTAAAAATATAATTTGAATGAAACAACTTTCCTAATGAATAATAATAATAATAATAAAAAATGAAAAATAAGCATAACTGGGATCACGGCATTAGTATAAGTCCGTTATACAAAAATATAAAAATAATTTTCCCAAACAGTAAATACTAAAATGAGAAAAAAAAATATCTAACAATAGCAATAAAAAGATATCGTAATGTCCTGTCTACCCAAGAAAGGATCATTAAAAGCTACAGCTTCATACACAATAAAGAAGCCTTTACACTGCGCCATTGAGGTATCACAATCACAAAGTTACAATGTCTCAGAATATGGAGACACAAATCAATGTTTTTTATTACATTTTTAATTTTCTTCCACCACTTATGTCAAAAGGAAACCCATGCATGTTCAGCATTACCACACTTGTCACTGACATGGAGAATTACTTTATGAGGTCATTTTTACCACACAATGAACACAATAGAAAAGAACAATGTCGGAATCCCTCCCCCCGTCCCACAATTTTACCACTCTTTGATTTTTTCCCCTCTTTTCTAAATAATTGAAAGACAAAATAAATAGTGTTCTTCAAAACTGCAGCTCGGTCCACTAAAAAAGCAAGCTCACATGCAAATAAAAGAAAAGTTATGGCTTTTCGAAGAAGGAAGAAAAAAAGCGAAAGTTTTTCCGGTCAAAGGGGGGTTAATAGATATAGCTCCAGCGCATATATTATAATTTTAAACAAAACTATGTAAATGAGCAGGAAATGTCTAATATTTGGTCCTTCATTTATCAAAACTCTCTAATAGCAAAACTGACCCTGTTGCCCATAGCAACGATTCACAGCACAGATTCTATTTCTCAACATTCTATAGAACACTGAAAGGTGACTGGTTGCTATGGGCAACAAGGACAGTTCTTCCATTAGTCAGCATTTATAATTGAGGCCTGTACATAATATTAGAAGTATAATCCCCCTCACCCCCAGTCTTATTATACTGAGTAAGTTTATTTCTTACCTGGTTCATCTTTATCCATTGATCTGTCTGGTGAAGAAACACTCAGATGGAACAGAAAATCCGGGATGGAGATGGTTTTGGTTGATGAGTGGGATCTCCATAGGGCACCATTCCCATTAATGATGGGTGTAGCATATCTCAGATGTCTCCTGCATTGGACAACCCAGTCTCTGCTGTTCCTCATTCTTTTCTGGGCTGCAGCTCTTTGCAGGTTCAGGGTGTCTTGGCTTTCAGCCTTGGATGAGACCTGTCTTGGAGTTTCTTGGAGAACTTCCTCCAGCTCTGTCTCTGCGCTGATGTTTCTCTGCTTATTGAGGATGGCTTCTTTATTCCTCCTCCTTATTTCAGGGACCAGATCTCCGATTTTTTTCAAGGAGATAATAAAGGCCCTCTGAAGCTCAGCGGAGGCAGCAGAGTCAGACGCCATGAGGTTCTCCATGTTCCTTCTCTGTGTAAGGATCTCTTGTCTTTTGGACTTTCTCATTTTCTCTAAATGTCGTTTGGACGCCATTTCTGAGGCGTCAGGGTCCATGTCCGGTAGATTAATGTCTTTTCGCCCTAAAGCGAACAACAATACCTGCTCTTCATTTATTCCTCTCCTTTCTCTCAGAACCCGATCTCTTTGGGCTCGTCTTCTCTCCATTTTAGAATAAATTTTTGCTTCGTTCGTCACGAAAAACAAAAGGTACTCCCTCACCCTTGTAAGTCTGTGAGGCAGTGATTTCCCTTGGGCTGTAACACTGGGATATAGAATGTGATGATGTCATCACATCACTGTGACTTACTGTAGATTTTACCCTGATGTCATAATGAGAGAGTGATAGGTAGATAGACAGACAGACAGGTGTGAGCCTCTCAAGTATTAACAAAGTGAACATAGTGAACCTTATATAGTATAACAATTACAAATAGTGTTAACAGTAATTATACAAATAGGAGCATATCATATAATGGAGATACGATATACAAGGAGTGAATGGCAATTCAAGTATATACAATCAAGTTAAAGTTCATTCTAGTGCCTGTGCTGTGAAGATAACATACAAAATACATGAAAAGAGTCATTATTATTATTTAAGAACAGCTTTATATGATTGATCACTTGATGACTCACCCCATACAATTTGTGAAAAAAGCGCCAACATCGGCGTCCTGCTGGGTACAATGCGCATGTCAAAACAGAAAGGTAGTGGAAAACAAACACTTTGCGCATGCGCGAGCATGCTATGAAGCTTCCCAGCGTTTTCTTCGTAAGGGAAACATCTTAGAATCATCAGCGCATGCGCAAAACAGCGGTATAGCGCTATTAAATCACCGTCAAAGATGCAGGGAAAGTAGCCTAATTGCATACAGCAATCCTTCAAACTTCACCAGCTTTTTTTTCACCAGGCTTTATTTTATTTTTGCCTGTACATTTATTCTATATGCATTCTAATAAAGGACAATTCTTATTTTCTTCCAATCCTCATATATAATGCTTAACCCCTTTACAACCTAAGGTGGTTTACACATTAATGACCGGGACAATTTTTACAAATCTGACCACTGTCACTTTATGAGGTAATTACTCTGGAACGCTTCAATGGATCCCCCTGATTCTGAGATTCTTTTTTCTTGACATATTGTACTTCATGATTGTGGTTAAACTTCTTCGATAACACTTGCGTTTATTTGTGAAAAAAAAGGAAATCTGCAAAAATTTTGAAACTTTAGCAATTTTCAAAATTTGAATTTTTATGCCCTTAAATCAGAGAGATGTCACACAAAATAGTTAATAAATAACATTTCCACATGTCTACTTTTTTTTTATTAGAGAGCTATAAGGGTTAAAATTTGACCAGCGATTTCTAATTTTTCCAACAAAATTTACAAAACCATTTTTTTAGGGACCGCATCACATTTTAAGTGACTTTAAAAGGCCTTTATGACAGAAAATACCCAAAAGTGACACCATTCTAAAAACTGCACCCCTCAAGGTACTCAAACCACATTCAAGAAGTTTATTAACCCTTCAGGTGCTTCACAGGTAGTATATAGAGGATCTGCCCGCTCTCCTGTGTGGTGTAGTATATAGAGGATCTGTCAGCTCTCCTGTGTGGTGTAGTATATAGAGTATCTGTCAGCTCTCCTGTGTGGGGTAGTATATAGAGGATCTGTCAGCTCTCCTGTGTGGTGTAGTATATAGTGGATCTGTCAGCTCTCCTGTGTGGTGTAGTATATAGTTGATCTGTCAGCTCTCCTGTGTGGTGTAGTATATAGAGGCTCTGTCAGCTCTCCTGTGTGGTGTAGTATATAGAGGATCTGTCAGCTCTCCTGTGTGGTGTAGTATATAGAGGATCTGTCAGCTCTCCTGTGTGGTGTAGTATATAGTGGATCTGTCAGCTCTCCTGTGTGGTGTAGTATATAGAGGCTCTGTCAGCTCTCCTGTGTGGTGTAGTATATAGAGGATCTGTCAGCTCTCCTTTGTGGTGTAGTGTATAGAGGATCTGTCAGCCCTCCTGTGTGCTGTAGTATATAGAGGATCTGTCAGCTTTCCCGTGTGGTGTAGTATATAGAGGATCTGTCGGCTCTCCTGTGTGGTGTAGTATATAGAGGATCTGTCAGCTCTCCTGTGTGGTGTAGTATATAGAGGATCTGTCAGCTCTCCTGTGTGGTGTAGTATATAGTGGATCTGTCAGCTCTACTGTGTGGTGTACTATATAGAGGATCTGTCAGCTCTCCTGTGTGGTGTAGTATATAGAGGATCTGTCAGCTCTCCTGTGTGGTGTAGTATAAAGAGGATCTGTTGGCTCTCCTGTGTGGTGTAGTATATAGAGGATCTGTCAGCTCTCCTGTGTGGTGTAGTATATAGAGGATCTGTCAGCTCTCCTGTGTGGTGTAGTATATAGTGGATCTGTCAGCTCTCCTGTGTGGTGTAGTATATAGAGGATCTGTCAGCTCTCCTTTGTGGTGTAGTGTATAGAGGATCTGTCAGCCCTCCTGTATGCTGTAGTATATAGAGGATCTGTCAGCTCTCCTGTGTGGTGTAGTATATAGAGGATCTGTCAGCTCTCCTGTGTGGTGTAGTATATAGAGGATCTGTCAGCTCTCCTGTGTGGTGTAGTATATAGAGGATCTGTCAGCTCTCCTTTGTGGTGTAGTGTATAGAGGATCTGTCAGCCCTCCTCTCTGCTGTAGTATATAGAGGATCTGTCAGCTCTCCTGTGTGGTGTAGTATATAGAGGATCTGTCAGCTCTACTGTGTGGTGTAGTATATAGAGGATCTGTCAGCTCTCCTGTGTGGTGTAGTATATAGAGGATCTGTCGGCTCTCCTGTGTGGTGTAGTATATAGAGGATCTGTCAGCTCTCCTGTGTGGTGTAGTATATAGAGGATCTGTCAGCTCTCCTGTGTGGTGTAGTATATAGAGGATCTGTCAGCTCTCCAGTGTGGTGTAGTATATAGAGGATCTGTCAGCTCTCCTGTGTGGTGTAGTATATAGTGGATCTGTCAGCTCTACTGTGTGGTGTAGTATATAGAGGATCTGTCAGCTCTCCTGTGTGGTGTAGTATATAGAGGATCTGTCGGCTCTCCTGTGTGTTGTAGTATATAGAGGATCTGTCAGCTCTCCTGTGTGGTGTAATATATAGAGGATCTGCCAGAACTCCTATGTGGTGTAGTGTATAGAGGATCTGTCGGCTCTCCTGTGTGGTGTAGCATATAGAGGATCTGTCAGCTCTCCTGTGTGGTGTAGTATATAGTGGATCTGTCAGCTCTCCTGTGTGGTGTAGTTTATAGAGTATCTGTCAGCTCTCCTGTGTGGTGTAGTATATAGAGGATCTGTCAGCTCTCCTGTATGGTGTAGTATATAGAGGATCTGTCAGCTCTCCTGTGTGGTGTAGTATATAGAGGATGTGTCAGCTCTCCTGTGTAGTGTAGTATATAGAGGATCTGTCAGCTCTCCTGTGTGGTGTAGTATATAGATGATCTGTCAGCTCTCCTGTGTGGTGTAGTATATAGAGGATCTGTCAGCTCTCCTGTGTGGTGTAGTATATAGTGGATCTGTCAGCTCTCCTGTGTGGTGTAGTATATAGAGGATCTGTCAGCTCTCCTGTGGGGTGTAGTATACAGATGATCTGTCAGCTCTCCTGTGTGGTGTAGTATATAGAGGATCTGTCAGCTCTCCTGTGTGGTGTAGTATATAGAGGATCTGTCAGCTCTCCTGTGTGGTGTAGTATATAGAGGATCTGTCAGCTCTCCTGTGTGGTGTAGTATATAGAGGATCTGTCAGCTGTCCTGTGTGGTGTAGTATATAGTGGCTCTGTCGGCTCTCCTGTGTGGTGTAATATATAGAGGATCTGCCAGTTCTCTTATGTGGTGTAGTGTATAGAGGATCTGTCAGCTCTCCTGTGTGGTGTAATATATAGAGGATCTGTCAGCTCTCCTGTGTGGTGTAGGATATAGAGGATCTGTCAGCTCTACTGTGTGGTGTAATATATAGAGGATCTGTCAGCTCTCCTGTGTGGTGTAGTTTATAGAGTATCTGTCAGCTCTCCTGTGTGGTGTAGTATATAGAGGATCTGTCAGCTCTCCTGTGTGGTGAAGTATATAGATTATCTGTCGGCTCTCCTGTGAGGTGTAGTATATAGAGGATCTGTCAGCTCTCCTGTGTGGTGTAGTAAATAGTGGATCTGTCAGCTCTCCTGTGTGGTGTAGTATATAGAGGATCTGACGGCTCTCCTGTGTGGTGTAGTATATAGAGGATCTGTCAGCTCTCCTGTGTGGTGAAGTATATAGAGGATCTGTCAGCTCTCCTGTGTGGTGTAGTATATAGTGGATCTGTGAGCTCTCCTGTGTGGTATAGTACAGGGTTCCCCAACTCCAGTCCTCAAGGCCCACCAACAGGTCATGTTTTCAGGATTTCCTTAGTATTGCACAGGTGATGGAATTATTGCCTGTGCAGGTGATGCAATTATCACCTGTGTAATACTAAGGAAATCCTGAAAACATGACCTGTTGGTGGGCCTTGAGGACTGGAGTTGGGGAACCCTGGTATAGTATATAGAGGATCTGTCAGCTCTCCTGTGTGGTGTAGTATATAGAGGATCTGTCAGCTCTCCTGTGTGGTGTAGTATATAGAGGATCTGTCAGCTCTCTTGTATGGTGTAGTATATAGAGTATCTGTCGGCTCTCCTGTGTGGTGTAGTATATAGAGGATCTGTCAGCTCTCCTGTGTGGTGTAGTATATAGTGGATCTGTCAGTTCTCCTGTATTGTGTAGTATATAGAGGATCTGTCGGCTCTCCTGTGTGGTGTAGTATATAGAGGATCTGTCGGCTCTCCTGTGAGGTGTAGTATATAGAGGATCTGTCAGCTCTCCTGTGTGGTGTAGTAAATAGTGGATCTGTCAGCTCTCCTGTGTGGTGTAGTATATAGAGGATCCGACGGCTCTCCTGTGTGGTGTAGTATATATAGGATCTGTCAGCTCTCCTGTGTGGTGAAGTATATAGAGGATCTGTCAGCTCTCCTGTGTGGTGTAGTATATAGAGGATCTGTCAGCTCTCCTGTGTGGTATAGTATATAGAGGATCTGTCAGCTCTCCTGTGTGGTGTAGTATATAGAGGATCTGTCAGCTCTCCTGTGTGGTGTAGTATATAGAGGATCTGTCGGCTCTCCTGTGTGGTGTAGTATATAGAGGATCTGTCATCTCTCTTGTATGGTGTAGTATATAGAGTATCTGTCGGCTCTCCTGTGTGATGTAATATATAGATGATCTATCAGCTCTCCTGTGTGGTGTAGTATATGGAGGATCTGTAAGCTCTCCTGTGTGGTGTAGTATATAGAGGATCTGTCAGCTCTCCTGTGTGGTGTAGTATATAGAGGATCTGTCAGCTCTCCTGTGTGGTGTAGTATATAGAGGATCTGTCGGCTCTCCTGTGTGGTGTAGTATATAGAGGATGTGTCAGCTCTCCTGTGTGGTGTAGTATATAGAGGATCTGTCAGCTCTCCTGTGTGGTGTAGTATATAGAGTATCTGTCAGCTCTCCTGTGTGGTGTAGTATAAAGAGGATATGTCAGCTCTCCTGTGTGGTGTAGTATATAGAGGATCTGTCAGCTCTCCTGTGTGGTGTAGTATATAGAGGATCTGTCAGCTCTCCTGGGTGGTGTAGTATATAGAGTATCTGTCAGCTCTCCTGTGTGGTGTAGTATATAGAGGATCTGTCAGCTCTCCTGTGTGGTGTAGTGTATAGAGGATCTGCCGGCTCTCCTGTGTGGTGTAGCATATAGAGGATCTGTCAGCTCTCCTGTGTGGTGTAGTATATAGTGGATCTGTCAGCTCTCCCGTGTGGTGTAGTTTATAGAGTATCTGTCAGCTCTCCTGTGTGGTGTAGTATATAGAGGATCTGTCAGCTCTCCTGTATGGTGTAGTATATAGAGGATCTGTCAGCTCTCCTGTGTGGTGTAGTATATATTGGATCTGTCAGCTCTCCTGTGTGGTGTAGTATATAGAGGATCTGTCAGCTCTCCTGTGTGGTGTAGTATATAGAGGATGTGTCAGCTCTCCTGTGTAGTGTAGTATATAGAGGATCTGTCAGCTCTCCTGTGTGGTGTAGTATATAGATGATCTGTCAGCTCTCCTGTGTGGTGTAGTATATAGAGGATCTGTCAGCTCTCCTGTGTGGTGTAGTATATAGTGGATCTGTCAGCTCTCCTGTGTGGTGTAGTATATAGAGGATCTGTCAGCTCTCCTGTGGGGTGTAGTATACAGATGATCTGTCAGCTCTCCTGTGTGGTGTAGTATATAGAGGATCTGTCAGCTCTCCTGTGTGGTGTAGTATATAGAGGATCTGTCAGCTCTCCTGTGTGGTGTAGTATATAGAGGATCTGTCAGCTCTCCTGTGTGGTGTAGTATAGAGAGGATCTGTCAGCTCTCCTGTGTGGTGTAGTATATAGAGGATCTGTCCTGTGTGGTGTAATATATAGAGGATCTGTCAGCTCTCCTGTATGGTGTAATATATAGAGGATCTGTCGGCTCTCCTGTGTGGTGTAGTATATTGAGGATCTGTCAGCTCTCCTGTGTGGTGTAGTATATAGAGGATCTGTCAGCTCTCCTGTGTGGTGTAGTATATAGAGGATTTGTCCTGTGTGGTGTAATATATAGAGTATCAGTCAGCTCTCCTGTGTGGTGTAGTATATAGAGGATCTGTCGGCTCTCCTGTGTGGTGTAGTATATAGAGTATCTGTCAGCTCTCCTGTGTGGTGTAGTATATAGAGGATCTGTCAGCTCTCCTGTGTGGTGTAGTATATAGAGGATCTGTCAGCTCTCCTGTGTGGTGTAGTATATAGAGGATCTGTCAGCTCTCCTGTGTGGTGTAGTATATAGAGTATCTGTCAGCTCTCCTGTGTGGTGTAATATATAGAGGATCTGTCAGCTCTCCTGTGTGGTGTAGTATATAGAGGATCTGACAGTTCTCCTTTGTGGTGTAGTATATAGTGGATCTGTCAGCTCACCTGTGTGGTGTAGTATATAGAGGATCTGTCAGCTCTCCTGTGTGGTGTAGTATATAGAGTATCTGTTGGCTCTCCTGTGTGATGTAATATATAGATGATCTATTAGCTTTCCTGTGTGGTGTAGTGTATAGAGGATCTGTCAGCTCTCCTGTGTGGTGTAATATATAGAGGATCTGTCAGCTCTCCTGTGTGGTGTAGTATATAGAGGATCTGTCAGCTCTACTGTGTGGTGTAATATATAGAGGATCTGTCAGCTCTCCTGTGTGGTGTAGTTTATAGAGTATCTGTCAGCTCTCCTGTGTGGTGTAGTATAGAGAGGATCTGTCAGCTCTCCTGTGTGGTGAAGTATATAGATTATCTGTCGGCTCTCCTGTGAGGTGTAGTATATAGAGGATCTGTCAGCTCTCCTGTGTGGTGTAGTAAATAGTGGATCTGTCAGCTCTCCTGTGTGGTGTAGTATATAGAGGATCTGTCAGCTCTCCTGTGTGGTGTAGTATATAGAGGATCTGTTGGCTCTCCTGTGTGGTGTAGTATATAGAGGATCTGACGGCTCTCCTGTGTGGTGTAGTATATAGAGAATCTGTCAGCTCTCCTGTGTGGTGAAGTATATAGAGGATCTGTCAGCTCTCCTGTGTGGTGTAGTATATAGAGGATCTAACGGCTCTCCTGTGTGGTGTAGTATATAGAGAATCTGTCAGCTCTCCTGTGTGGTGAAGTATATAGAGGATCTGTCAGCTCTCCTGTGTGGTGTAGTATATAGTGGATCTGTCAGCTTTCCTGTGTGGTATAGTATATAGAGGATCTGTCAGCTCTCCTGTGTGGTGTAGTATATAGAGGATTTGTCAGCTCTCCTGTGTGGTGTAGTATATAGAGGATCTGTCGGCTCTCCTGTGTGGTGTAGTATATAGAGGCTCTGTCAGCTCTCCTGTGTGGTGTAGTATATAGTGGATCTGTCAGCTCTCCTGTATTGTGTAGTATATAGAGGATCTGTCGGCTCTCCTGTGTGGTGTAGTATATAGAGGATCTGTCGGCTCTCCTGTGAGGTGTAGTATATAGAGGATCTGTCATCTCTCTTGTATGGTGTAGTATATAGAGTATCTGTCGGCTCTCCTGTGTGGTGTAGTATATAGAGGATCTGTCAGCTCTCCTGTGTGGTGTAGTATATAGTGGATCTGTCAGCTCTCCTGTATTGTGTAGTATATAGAGGATCTGTCGGCTCTCCTGTGTGGTGTAGTATATAGAGGATCTGTCGGCTCTCCTGTGAGGTGTAGTATATAGAGGATCTGTCAGCTCTCCTGTGTGGTGTAGTAAATAGTGGATCTGTCAGCTCTCCTGTGTGGTGTAGTATATAGAGGATCTGACAGCTCTCCTGTGTGGTGTAGCATATAGAGGATCTGTCAGCTCTCCTGTGTGGTGAAGTATATAGAGGATCTGTCAGCTCTCCTGTGTGGTGTAGTATATAGAGGATCTGTCAGCTCTCCTGTGTGGTATAGTATATAGAGGATCTGTCAGCTCTCCTGTGTGGTGTAGTATAGAGAGGATCTGTCAGCTCTCCTGTGTGGTGTAGTATATAGAGGATCTGTCGGCTCTCCTGTGTGGTGTAGTATATAGAGGATCTGTCATCTCTCTTGTATGGTGTAGTATATAGAGTATCTTTCGGCTCTCCTGTGTGATGTAATATATAGATGATCTATCAGCTCTCCTGTGTGGTGTAGTATATGGAGGATCTGTCAGCTCTCCTGTGTGGTGTAGTATATAGAGGATCTGTCAGCTCTCCTGTGTGGTGTAGTATATAGAGGATCTGTCAGCTCTCCTGTGTGGTGTAGTATATAGAGGATCTGTCAGCTCTCCTGGGTGGTGTAGTATATAGAGTATCTGTCAGCTCTCCTGTGTGGTGTAGTATATAGAGGATCTGTCAGCTCTCCTGTGTGGTGTAGTATATAGTGGATCTGTCAGCTCTCCTGTGTAGTGTAGTATATGGAGGATTTGTCAGCTCTCCTGTCTGGTGTAGTATATTGAGGATCTGTCAGCTCTACTGTGTGGTGTAGTATATAGAGGATCTGTCAGCTCTCCTGTGTGGTGTAGTATATAGAGGATGTGTCAGCTCTCCTGTGTGGTGTAGTATATAGAGGATGTGTCAGCTCTCCTGTGTGGTGTAGTATATAGAGGATCTGTCAGCTCTCCTGTGTGGTGTAGTATATAGAGGATCTGTCAGCTCTCCTGTGTGGTGTAGTATATAGAGGATGTGTCAGCTCTCCTGTGTGGTGTAGTATATAGAGGATCTGTCAGCTCTCCTGTGTGGTGTAGTATATAGAGGATCTGACAGTTCTCCTTTGTGGTGTAGTATATAGTGGATCTGTCAGCTCTCCTGTGTGGTGTAGTATATAGTGGATCTGTCAGCTCTCCTGTATTGTGTAGTATATAGAGGATGTGTCAGCTCTCCTGTGTGGTGTAGTATATAGAGGATTTGTCGGCTCTCCTGTGTGGTGTAGTATATAGAGGATCTGTCAGCTCTCCTGTATGGTGTAGTATATAGAGGATCTGTCATCTCTACTGTGTGGTGTAGTATATAGAGGATCTGTCATCTCTCCTGTGTGGTGTAGTATATAGAGGATCTGTCAGCTCTCCTGTGTGGTGTAGTATATAGAGGATCTGTCAGCTGTCCTGTGTGGTGTAGAATATAGTGGATCTGTCGGTTCTCCTGTGTGGTGTAATATATAGAGGATCTGCCAGCTCTCCTATGTGGTGTAGTGTGTAGAGGATCTGTCGGCTCTCCTGTGTGGTGTAGTATATAGAGGATCTGTCAGCTCTCCTGTGTGGTGTAGTATATAGAGGATCTGTCAGCTCTCCTGTGTGGTGTAGTATATAGAGGATCTGTCAGCTCTCCTGTGTGGTGTAGTATATACAGGATCTGTCGGCTCTCCTGTGTGGTGTAGTATATAGAGGTTCTGTCAGCTCTCCTGTGTGTTGTAGTATATAGTGGATCTGTCAGATCTCCTGCGTGGTGTAGTATATAGAGGATCTGTCAGCTCTCCTGTGTGGTGTAGTATATAGTGGATCTGTCAGCTCTCCTGTGTGGTGTAATATATAGATGATCTGTCAGCTCTCCTGTGTGGTGTAGTATATAGAGTATCTGCCCGCTCTCCTGTGCGGTGTAGTATATAGAGGATCTGTCAGCTCTCCGTTGTGGTGTACTATATAGTGGATCTGTCAGCTCTCCTGTGTGGTGTAGTATATAGAGGATCTGTCAGCTCTCCTGTGTGGTGTAGTATATAGAGGATCTGTAAGCTCTCCTGTGTGGTGTATTATATAGAGGATCTGTCAGCTCTCCTGTGTGGTGTAGTATATAGAGGATCTGTCAGCTCTCCTGTGTGGTGTAGTATATACAGGATCTGTCGGCTCTCCTGTGTGGTGTAGTATATAGAGGTTCTGTCAGCTCTCCTGTGTGTTGTAGTATATAGTGGATCTGTCAGCTCTCCTGCGTGGTGTAGTATATAGAGGATCTGTCAGCTCTCCTGTGTGGTGTAGTATATAGTGGATCTGTCAGCTCTCCTGTGTGGTGTAATATATAGATGATCTGTCAGCTCTCCTGTGTGGTGTAGTATATAGAGTATCTGCCCGCTCTCCTGTGTGGTGTAGTATATAGAGGATCTATCAGCTCTCCGTTGTGGTGTACTATATAGTGGATCTGTCAGCTCTCCTGTGTGGTGTAGTATATAGAGGATCTGTCAGCTCTCCTGTGTGGTGTAGTATATAGAGGATCTGTAAGCTCTCCTGTGTGGTGTAGTATATAGAGGATCTGTCAGCTCTCCTGTGTGGTGTATTATATAGAGGATCTGTCAGCTCTCCTGTGTGTTGTAGTATATAGAGGATCTGTCAGCTCTCCTGTGTGGTGTAGTATATAGAGGATCTGTCAGCTCTCCTCTGTGGTGTAATATATAGAGGATCTGTCAGCTCTCCTGTGTGTTGTAGTATATAGAGGATCTGTCAGCTCTCCTGTGTGGTGTAGTATATAGAGGATCTGACAGTTCTCCTTTGTGGTGTAGTATATAGAGGATCTGACATTTCTCCTTTGTGGTGTAGTATATAGTGGATCTGTCAGCTCTCCTGTGTGGTGTAGTATATAGAGGATCTGTCATCTCTACTGTGTGCTGTAGTATATAGAGTATCTGTTGGCTCTCCTGTGTGATGTAATATATAGATGATCTATTAGCTCTCCTGTGTGGTGTAGTATATAGAGTATCTGCCTGCTCTCCTGTGTGGTGTAGTATATTGAGGATCTGTCAGCTCTCCTGTGTGGTGTAGTATATAGTGGATCTGTCGGCTCTCCCGTGTAATGTAGTGTATAGAGGATCTGTCAGCTCTCCTGTGTGGTGTAGTATATAGAGGATCTGTCAGCTCTCCTGTGTGGTGTAGTATATAGAGGATCTGTCAGCTCTCCTGTGTGGTGTAGTATATACAGGATCTATCAGCTCTCCTGTGTGGTGTAGTATATACAGGATCTATCAGCTCTCCTGTGTGGTTTAGTGTATAGAGGATCTGTCAGCTCTCCTGTGTGGTGTAGTATATAGAGGATCTGTCAGCTCTCTTGTGTGGTGTAGTATATACAGGATCTATCAGCTCTCCTGTGTGGTGTAGTATTTAGAGGATCTGTCAGCTTTCCTGTGTGGTGTAGTATATAGAGGATCTGTCAGCTCTGCTGTGTGGTGTAGTATATAGAGGATCTGTCAGATCTCCTGTGCGGTGTAATATATAGAGGATCTGTCAGCTCTCCTGTGTGGTGTAGTATATAGAGGATCTGTCAGCTCTCCTGTGTGGTGTAGTATATAGAGGATCTGTCAGCTCTCCTGTGTGGTGTAGTATATAGTGTATCTGTCGACTCTCCTGTGTGGTGCAATATATAGAGGATCTGCCAGCTCTCCTATGTGGTGTAGTGTATAGAGGATCTGTCAGCTCTCCTGTGTGGTGTAGTATATAGAGGATCTGTCAGCTCTCCTGTGTGGTGTAATATATAGAGGATCTGTCAGCTCTCCTGTGTGGTGTAGTATATAGAGGATCTGTCAGCTTTCCTGTGTGGTGTAGTATATAGAGGATCTGTCAGCTCTCCTGTGTGGTGTAGTATATAGAGGATCTGTCAGCTCTCCTGTGTGGTGTAGTACATAGAGGATCTGTCAGCTCTCCTGTGTGATGTAGTATATAGAGGATCTGTCAGTTCTCCTGTGTGATGTAGTATATAGAGGATCTGTCAGCTCTCCTGTGTGGTGTAGTATATAGAGGTTCTGTCAGCTCTCCTGTGTGGTGTAGTGTATAGAGGATCTGTCAGCTCTCCTGTGTGGTGTAGTATATAGAGGATCTGTCAGCTCTCCTGTGTGGTGTAGTATATAGAGGATCTGTCACCTCTCCTGTCTGGTGTAGTATATAGAGGATCTGTCAGCTCTCCTGTGTGGTGTAGTATATAGAGGATCTGTCAGCTCTCCTCTGTGATGTAGTATATTGAGGATCTGTCAGCTCTCCTATGTGATGTAGCATATAGAGGATCTGTCAGCTTTCCTGTGTGGTGTAGTGTATAGAGGATCTGTCAGCTCTCCTGTGTGGTGTAGTATATAGAGGATCTGTCAGCTCTCCTGTGTGGTGTAGTATATAGAGGATCTGTCACCTCTCCTGTCTGGTGTAGTATATAGAGGATCTGTCAGCTCTCCTGTGTGGTGTAGTATATAGAGGATCTGTCAGCTCTCCTGTGTGGTGTAGTATATAGAGGATCTGTCAGCTCTCCTGTGTGATGTAGTATATAGAGGATCTGTCAGCTCTCCTATGTGATGTAGTATATAGTGGATCTGTCAGCTTTCCTGTGTGGTGTAGTATATAGTGGATCTCTCGGCTCTCCTGTGTGGTGTAGTATATGGATGATCTGTCAGCTCTCCTGTGTGGTGTAGTATATAGTGGATCTGTTAGCTCTCCTGTGTGGTGTAGTATATAGAGGATCTCTCAGCTCTCCTGTGTGGTGTAGTATATAGTGGATCTCTCAGCTCTCCTGTGTGGTGTAGTATATAGATGATCTGTCAGCTCTCCTGTGTTGTGTAGTATATAGTGGATCTGTCAGCTCTCCTGTGTTGTGTAGTATATAGAGGATCTGTCAGCTCTCCTGTGTGGTGTAGTATATAGTGGATCTGTCAGCTCTCCTGTGTTGTGTAGTATATAGAGGATCTGTCAGCTCTCCTGTGTGGTGTAGTATATAGTCGATCTGTCAGCTCTCCTGTGTTGTGTAGTATATAGAGGATCTGTCAGCTCTCCTGTATGGTGTAGTATGTAGAGGATCTCTCGGCTCTCCTGTGTGGTGTAGTATATAGTGGATCTGTCAGCTCTCCTGTGTTGTGTAGTATATAGTGGATCTGTCAGCTCTCCTGTGTTGTGTAGTATATAGAGGATCTGTCAGCTCTCCTGTGTGGTGTAGTATATAGTGGATCTGTCAGCTTTCCTGTGTGGTGTAGTATATAGAGGATCTGTCAGCTCTCCTGTGTGGTGTAGTATATAGAGGATCTGTCAGCTCTCCTGTGTGGTGTAGTACATAGAGGATCTGTCTGCTCTCCTGTGTGGTGTAGTATATAGACGATCTGTCGGCTCTCCTGTGTGGTGTAGTATATAGAGGATCTGTCAGCTCTCCTGTGTGGTGTAGTATATAGAGGATCTGTCAGCTCTCCTGTGTAGTGTAGTATATAGAGGATCTGTCAGCTCTCCTGTGTGGTGTAGTGTATAGAGGATGTGTCCTGTGTGGTGTAGTATATAGAGGATCTGTCCTGTGTGGTGTAGTATATAGAGGATCTGTCAGCTCTCCTGTGTGGTGTAGTATATAGAGGACCTGTCAGCTCTCCTGTGTGGTGTAGTATATAGAGGATCTGTCAGCTCTCCTGTGTGGTGTAGTATATAGAGGATCTGTCAGCTCTTCTGTGTGGTGTAGTATATAGAGGATCTGTCAGCTCTCCTGTGTGGTGTAGTGTATAGAGGATGTGTCCTGTGTGGTGTAGTATATAGAGGATCTGTCAGCTCTCCTGTGTGGTGTAGTATATAGAGGATCTTTCAGCTCTCCTGTGTGGTGTAGTACATAGAGGATCTGTCAGCTCTCCTGTGTGGTGTAGTATATAGTGGATCTGTCAGCTCTCCTGTATTGTGTAGTATATAGAGGATGTGTCAGCTCTCCTGTGTGGTGTAGTATATAGAGGATCTGTCGGCTCTCCTGTGTGGTATAGTATATAGAGGATGTGTCAGCTCTCCTGTGTGGTGTAGTATATAGAGGATCTGTCAGCTCTCCTGTGTGGTGTAGTATATAGAGGATGTGTCAGCTCTCCTGTGTGGTGTAGTATATAGTGGATCTGTCAGCTCTCCTGTGTGGTGTAGTATATAGAGCATCTGTCAGCTCTCCTGTGTGCTGTAGTATATAAAGGATCTGTCGGATCTACTGTGTGGTATAGTATATAGAGGATCTGTCAGCCCTCCTGTGTGCTATAGTATATAGAGGATCTGTCGGATCTCCTGTGTGGTGTAGTATATAGAGGATCTGTCAGCTCTCCTGTGTGGTGTAGTATATAGAGGATCTGTCAGCTCTCCTGTATTGTGTAGTATATAGAGGATGTGTCAGCTCTCCTGTGTGGTGTAGTATATAGACGATCTGTCAGCTCTCCTGTGTGGTGTAGTATATAGAGGATGTGTCAGCTCTCCTGTATTGTGTAGTATATAGAGGATGTGTCAGCTCTCCTGTGTGGTGTAGTATATAGAGGATGTGTCAGCTCTCCTGTGTGGTGTAGTATATAGAGGATCTGTCAGCTCTCCTGTGTGGTGTAGTATATAGAGGATCTGTCGGTTCTCCTGTGTGGTGTAGTATATAGTGGATCTGTCAGCTCTCCTGTGTGGTGTAGTATATAGAGGATCTGTCAGCTCTCCTGTATGGTGTAGTATATAGAGTATCTGTCAGCTCTCCTGTGTGGTGTAGTATATAGAGGATCTGTCAGCTCTCCTGTGTGGTGTAGTATATAGAGGATCTGTCAGCTCTCCCGTGTGGTGTAGTATATAGAGGATCTGTCAGCTCTCCTGTGTGGTGTAGTATATAGAGGATCTGACGGCTCTCCTGTGTGGTGTAGTATATAGAGGATCTGTCAGCTCTCCCGTGTGGTGTAGTATATAGAGGATCTGTCAGCTCTCCTGTGTGGTGTAGTATATAGAGGATGTGTCAGCTCTCCTGTGTGGTGTAGTATATAGAGGATCTGTCAGCTCTCCTGTGTGGTGTAGTATATAGAGGATGTGTCAGCTCTCCTGTGTGGTGTAGTATATAGAGGATCTGTCAGCTCTCCTGTGTGGTGTAGTATATAGAGGATCTGTCAGCTCTCCTGTGTGGTGTAGTATATAGAGGATCTGTCAGCTCTCCCGTGTGGTGTAGTATATAGAGGATCTGTCAGCTCTCCTGTGTGGTGTAGTATATAGAGGATGTGTCAGCTCTCCTGTGTGGTGTAGTATATAGAGGATCTGTCAGCTCTCCTGTGTGGTGTAGTATATAGAGGATGTGTCAGCTCTCCTGTGTGGTGTAGTATATAGATGATCTGTCAGCTCTCCTGTGTGGTGTAGTATATAGAGGATGTGTCAGCTCTCCTGTGTGGTGTAGTATATAGAGGATCTGTCAGCTCTCCTGTGTGGTGTAGTATATAGAGGATCTGTCAGCTCTCCCGTGTGGTGTAGTATATAGAGGATCTGTCAGCTCTCCTGTGTGGTGTAGTATATAGAGGATGTGTCAGCTCTCCTGTGTGGTGTAGTATATAGAGGATCTGTCAGCTCTCCTGTGTGGTGTAGTATATAGAGGATCTGTCAGCTCTCCTGTGTGGTGTAGTATATAGAGGATCTGTCAGCTCTCCTGTGTGGTGTAGTATATAGAGGATCTGTCAGCTCTCCCGTGTGGTGTAGTTTATAGAGGATCTGTCAGCTCTCCTGTGTGGTGTAGTATATAGAGGATGTGTCAGCTCTCCTGTGTGGTGTAGTATATAGAGGATCTGTCAGCTCTCCTGGGTGGTGTAGTATATAGAGTATCTGTCAGCTCTCCTGTGTGGTGTAGTATATAGAGGATCTGTCAGCTCTCCTGTGTGGTGTAGTATATAGAGGATGTGTCAGCTCTCCTGTGTGGTGTAGTATATAGATGATCTGTCAGCTCTCCTGTGTGGTGTAGTATATAGAGGATGTGTCAGCTCTCCTGTGTGATGTAGTATATAGAGGATCTGTCAGCTCTCCTGTGTGGTGTAGTATATAGAGGATCTGTCAGCTCTCCCGTGTGGTGTAGTATATAGAGGATCTGTCAGCTCTCCTGTGTGGTGTAGTATATAGAGGATCTGTCAGCTCTCCTGTGTGGTGTAGTATATAGAGGATCTGTCAGCTCTCCTGTGTGGTGTAGTATATAGAGGATCTGTCAGCTCTCCTGTGTGGTGTAGTATATAGAGGATCTGTCAGCTCTCCTGTGTGGTGTAGTATATAGAGGATCTGTCAGCTCTCCTGTGTGGTGTAGTATATAGAGGATCTGTCAGCTCTCCTGTGTGGTGTAGTATATAGAGGATCTGTCAGCTCTCCTGTGTGGTGTAGTATATAGAGGATCTGTCAGCTCTCCCGTGTGGTGTAGTTTATAGAGGATCTGTCAGCTCTCCTGTGTGGTGTAGTATATAGAGGATGTGTCAGCTCTCCTGTGTGGTGTAGTATATAGAGGATCTGTCAGCTCTCCTGGGTGGTGTAGTATATAGAGTATCTGTCAGCTCTCCTGTGTGGTGTAGTATATAGAGGATCTGTCAGCTCTCCTGTGTGGTGTAGTATATAGAGGATGTGTCAGCTCTCCTGTGTGGTGTAGTATATAGAGGATCTGTCAGCTCTCCTGTGTGGTGTAGTATATAGAGGATGTGTCAGCTCTCCTGTGTGGTGTAGTATATAGAGGATCTGTCAGCTCTCCTGTGTGGTGTAGTATATAGAGGATCTGTCAGCTCTCCTGTGTGGTGTAGTATATAGAGGATCTGTCAACTCTCCCGTGTGGTGTAGTATATAGAGGATCTGTCAGCTCTCCTGTGTGGTGTACTATATAGGATCTGTCAGCTCTCCTGTGTGGTGTAGTATATAGAGGATCTGTCAGCTCTCCTGTGTGGTGTAGTATATAGAGTATGTGTCAGCTCTCCTGTGTGGTGTAGTATATAGAGGATCTCTTGGCTCTCCTGTGTGGTGTAGTATATGGATGATCTGTCAGCTCTCCTGTGTGGTGTAGTATATAGTGGATCTGTCAGCTCTCCTGTGTGGTGTAGTATATAGAGGATCTGTCAGCTCTCCTGTGTGGTGTAGTATATAGAGGATCTGTCAGCTCTCCTGTGTGGTGTAGTATATAGAGGATCTGTTAGCTCTCCTGTGTGGTGTAGTATATAGAGGATGTGTCAGCTCTCCTGTGTGGTTTAGTATATAGAGGATGTGTCAGCTCTCCTGTGTGATGTAGTATATAGAGGATGTGTCGGCTCTCCTGTGTGGTGTAATATATAGATGATCTGTCAGCTCTCCTGTGTGGTGTAGTATATAGAGGATCTGTCAGCTCTCCTGTGTGGTGTAGTATATAGACGATCTGTCAGCTCTCCTGTGTGGTGTAGTATATAGAGGATCTGTCAGCTCTCCTGTGTGGTGTAGTATATAGAGGATCTGTCAGCTCTCCTGTGTGGTGTAGTATATAGAGGATCTGTCAGCTCTCCTGTGTGGTGTAGTATATAGAGGATCTGTCAGCTCTCCTGTGTGATGTAGTATATAGAGGATGTGTCAGCTCTCCTGTGTGGTGTAGTATATAGAGGATCTGTCAGCTCTCCTGTGTGGTGTAGTATATAGAGGATCTGTCAGCTCTCCTGTGTGGTGTAGTATATAGAGGATCTGTCAGCTCTCCTGTGAGGTGTAGTATATAGAGGATCTGTCAGCTCTCCTGTGTGATGTAGTATATAGAGGATGTGTCAGCTCTCCTGTGTGGTGTAGTATATAGAGGATCTGTCAGCTCTCCTGTGTGGTGTAGTATATAGAGGATCTGTCAGCTCTCCTGTGTGGTGTAGTATATAGAGGATCTGTCAGCTCTCCTGTGTGGTGTAGTATATAGAGGATGTGTCAGCTCTCCTGTGTGGTGTAGTATATAGAGGATGTGTCAGCTCTCCTGTGTGGTGTAGTGTATAGAGGATCTGTCAGCTCTCCTGGGTGGTGTAGTATATAGAGGATCTGTCAGCTCTCCTGTGTGGTGTAGTATATAGAGGATCTGTCAGTTCTCCTGTGTGGTGTAGTACATAGAGGATGTGTCAGCTCTCCTGTGTGGTATAGTATATAGAGGATCTGTCGGCTCTCCTGTGTGGTGTAGTATATAGAGGATCTGTCAGCTCTCCTGTGTGGTGTAGTATATAGTGGATCTGTCAGCTCTCCTGTGTGGTGTAGTATATAGAGGATCTGTCGGCTCTCCTGTGTGGTGTAGTATATAGAGGATCTGTCAGCTCTCCTGTGTGGTGTAGTATATAGAGGATCTGTCGGCTCTCCTGTGTGGTGTAGTATATAGAGGATGTGTCAGCTCTCCTGTGTGGTGTAGTATATAGTGGATCTGTCAGCTCTCCTGTATTGTGTAGTATATAGAGGATGTGTCGGCTCTCCTGTGTGGTGTAGTATATAGAGGATGTGTCAGCTCTCCTGTGTGGTGTAGTATATAGAGGATCTGTCGGCTCTCCTGTGTGGTGTAGTATATAGTGGATCTGTCAGCTCTCCTGTGTGGTGTAGTATATAGAGGATCTGTCGGCTCTCCTGTGTGGTGTAGTATATAGAGGATGTGTCGGCTCTCCTGTGTGGTGTAGTATATAGAGGATGTGTCAGCTCTCCTGTGTGGTGTAGTATATAGAGGATCTGTCAGCTCTCCTGTGTGGTGTAGTATATAGAGGATCTGTCAGCTCTCCTGTGTGGTGTAGTATATAGAGGATCTGTCAGCTCTCCTGTATTGTGTAGTATATAGAGGATGTGTCAGCTCTCCTGTATGGTGTAGTATATAGAGGATCTGTCCTGTGTGGTGTAGTATATAGAGGATCTGTCAGCTCTCCTGTGTGGTGTAGTATATAGAGGATCTGTCAGCTCTCCTGTATTGTGTAGTATATAGAGGATGTGTCAGCTCTCCCGTGTGGTGTAGTATATAGAGGATCTGTCAGCTCTCCTGTGTGGTGTAGTATATAGAGGATCTGTCAGCTCTCCTGTGTGGTGTAGTATATAGAGGATGTGTCAGCTCTCCTGTGTGGTGTAGTATATAGAGGATCTGTCAGCTCTCCTGTATTGTGTAGTATATAGAGGATGTGTCAGCTCTCCTGTATGGTGTAGTATATAGAGGATCTGTCCTGTGTGGTGTAGTATATAGAGGATCTGTCAGCTCTCCTGTGTGGTGTAGTATATAGAGGATCTGTCAGCTCTCCTGTATTGTGTAGTATATAGAGGATGTGTCAGCTCTCCCGTGTGGTGTAGTATATAGAGGATCTGTCAGCTCTCCTGTGTGGTGTAGTATATAGAGGATCTGTCAGCTCTCCTGTGTGGTGTAGTATATAGAGGATGTGTCAGCTCTAATGTGTGGTGTAGTATATAGAGGATCTCTCGGCTCTCCTGTGTGGTGTAGTATATGGATGATCTGTCAGCTCTCCTGTGTGGTGTAGTATATAGTGGATCTGTCAGCTCTCCTGTGTGGTGTAGTATATAGAGGATCTGTCAGCTCTCCTGTGTGGTGTAGTATATAGAGGATCTGTCAGCTCTCCTGTGTGGTGTAGTATATAGAGGATCTGTTAGCTCTCCTGTGTGGTGTAGTATATAGAGGATGTGTCAGCTCTCCTGTGTGGTGTAGTATATAGAGGATCTGTCAGCTCTCCTGTGTGGTGTAGTATATAGAGGATGTGTCAGCTCTCCTGTGTGGTGTAGTATATAGAGGATCTGTCAGCTCTCCTGTGTGGTGTAGTATATAGAGGATCTGTCAGCTCTCCTGTGTGGTGTAGTATATAGAGGATGTGTCAGCTCTCCTGTGTGGTGTAGTATATAGAGGATCTCTCGGCTCTCCTGTGTGGTGTAGTATATGGATGATCTGTCAGCTCTCCTGTGTGGTGTAGTATATAGTGGATCTGTCAGCTCTCCTGTGTGGTGTAGTATATAGAGGATCTGTCAGCTCTCCTGTGTGGTGTAGTATATAGAGGATGTGTCAGCTCTCCTGTGTGGTGTAGTATATAGAGGATGTGTCAACTCTCCTGTGTGGTGTAGTATATAGAGGATGTGTCAGCTCTCCTGTGTGGTGTAGTATATAGAGGATCTGTCAGCTCTCCTGTGTGGTGTAGTATATAGAGGATGTGTCAGCTCTCCTGTATGGTGTAGTATATAGAGGATCTGTCCTGTGTGGTGTAGTATATAGAGGATCTGTCAGCTCTCCTGTGTGGTGTAGTATATAGAGGATCTGTCAGCTCTCCTGTGTGGTGTAGTATATAGAGGATCTGTCAGCTCTCCTGTGTGGTGTAGTATATAGAGGATGTGTCAGCTCTCCTGTATGGTGTAGTATATAGAGGATCTGTCCTGTGTGGTGTAGTATATAGAGGATCTGTCAGCTCTCCTGTGTGCTGTAGTATATAGAGGATCTGTCAGCTCTCCTGTGTGGTGTAGTATATAGAGGATGTGTCAGCTCTCCTGTGTGGTGTAGTATATAGAGGATGTGTCAGCTCTCCTGTGGGGTGTAGTATACAGATGATCTGTCAGCTCTCCTGTGTGGTGTAGTATATAGAGGATCTGTCAGCTCTCCTGTGTGGTGTAGTATATAGAGGATCTGTCAGCTCTCCTGTATTGTGTAGTATATAGAGGATCTGTCAGCTCTCCTGTGTGGTGTAGTATATAGAGGATCTGTCGGCTGTCCTGTGTGGTGTAGTATGACTCGCCCAGGGGGAATATGGGTGACTCGGTACCCGGGCCTTTACCTTCTTCGGATGTCACGGGCCCGTACCCTGGGGTCACTCTTTAAAAAAAAAGGGTTTGTTAACAGTTTTGTCTCGTGACGCCACCTGTGGTTCCCGGTAATGAGTACCGGCGCTGCTGCAGACCTCTGAAGCAGATGTTAGGGCAGCTGGGTTGGCATGGCTCTCCACAGGCAGAGCACAGCTCCAGGGCAGTGTAGATGCAGATGGTGATGCTGGGCGTTGTAGTGCAGGAGCGATTGCGTTGTAGAAATAACTGACAGAAACAGTGGGGTGCAGTCATCCGAGTTTACTCACAGTTTTTTAGCTTCCTCAGGTGCACTGTACAGGTGTCAGCCTCCCATGTCGCGCTGCGTTTACCAGGCAGGGGCTCAGCACTCTCCCACGTACTTCAAGAGCACTTAACGGGACCCCCTTTCTGTATGTTCCTTTCTTAGCTGACTTCCCGCGGTGGGTCTTCTCCCTCCTACCATGCGCCCCGCCACACAAAGTGCCGATCTGTTACCTTGAGATCCCTCTGGGCAACTTGAAGTTCCCGGACCTTGCTTGGTGCCCTTCATGGCGGCTTAGGTGAGGTTGTGGCAACTGCACAATGAAAGTTTTCCAGCCGAGACCTGAAGTAACTCGGCTAGTCCAGGGACCGGTTCCCTTCTTGCAGCCTGATCCCTCTGACACCTGGCAGATTCGGGCGTACGGGTGCCGTCCTGCACTCACCGTACCCCCTGGGATCCCTTAAGTTACTGGAGCCTTCCTCCCTAGCTCCCACTCCTCTCTCCTTCTTGGGCATGACAGGCCGAGCCTGCCTGCCGAGCAGAGCTCCTGCAGAGCCCCTGCTCCTCTCACTTCTCCTCACTGAATCCACCCCTACACATGGTGATGTGACGCTCTCAGCCCTGCCCTGGGAAGATGGGGGTACTCGAAGTCGGGTCAGATGTTGAGAACGGGGGTGCAGTCGTGGCCTGGACCCGTTCCTTGCCCAGGGCCGTCACATTGAAAATGATGCTAGGGCTTTCCGGGTTGAGTGGTAATTGTCGACTACGCCACCTGTGGTGTCTGGTGATGCGCCACCAGCGCAACTACAGTCCGCTGAGGCCTGGAGTCATGGCGGCTAAAGTTCTCGCCGCTCCCTACAGGCGGAGCGCGGCCTCAGGGCCGGTAAAGCAGGATAAAGGGGGGGTAGTAGTGCGGCAGTAGGGACACGGCGTCGCACGGAATGGCGCGTAATGAACAGTCCGGAGGCCATAGGGATGAATTTCCAAGGCTTTACTCACATTAGAGATGGCAGAAGGAAGGCGACTCCCTGCTCCCCACGGAGTCCTGCGGTCACCAGGGACCGGGGTCCGACAACCTCCGAGCAAGTCCAGCATTCAATCGGGACCCCGCACCTGAGTGTTCCTGAACTACAGACCGTATCCTCTCCTGTCTGTGTGTGTGTAGATAGGCCGGATCTCCCTCTGAACTCCTCTCAGAACAAGGGCACGGGTGGCAGTTCTGCTCCTTCCGATACCCGATGGGATCCTCTGGGCCTACCGGGCTTTACCAACCCAACCAAGATGTCCTTATCACCCCGGTCAGTAAAATCTTTATAGTGGTGGCAGGATGAGCCTAACCTATCTCGAGGGGTTCCCTGGGTACTTAGGGTCACTAGAACAATTACCACAGATGCGAGTCCGAGAGGGTGGGGAGCCCATCTGGGAGATATGGTAGCCCAGGGGACCTGGTCAGATATTGAAAAGGGTCTCTCCTCCAATGCAAAAGAACTTCTGGCAGTAGACAAGGCGGTGAATAATTTCTTACCTTTCCTTCAGGGCCAGAATGTAAAGATCCTCTTGGATAATCTAGTTGCGGTAGCATATGTGAACCACCAGGGGGATACATGGTCAAGATCGCTGATGAGAGTGACAGATCATCTCTTCCAGATTACAGAAAGTCACCTCCTTTCCCTGATGGCCCTCTATATAAGGGAAAAAGAAAACATGAGAGCAGATTTCGAAAGCTGCTATCCTCTGATGCAAGGGGAATGGGAACTAAATCAAGGAATTTTTACCCAAATAGCCGAAGATGGGGGGGGGCCTCCGGTCAGGTAGATCCGTTTGCCACAAAACTAAATCGGAAGACAAAGATCTTGTGTTCCCTAAATCCCCTAGCTGTGGACGCTTTCCTGATTCGTTGGTATTTCAGCCTGGCGTATGACTCCTCCCCCCCTGGTTGGCTGTTCTTCTCATGGTAATAAGAAAGATCAGGGAGGACAAGGCCAGGGTTCTGCTGATCGCACCCTTTTGGCCCAGGAGGGTGTCCATCTACGATCCTTGGGTTCTTCCAGAGATTCCATATCTCCTTCTCCGGGGTCCGATATTCCATCCTCAAGCAACTGGCCTCCACTTGACGGTGTGGAACTTGAAAGGACACTGCCAAATCAGAAAGTTTTTTCCAAAGGTCTAGTAACCATCCTGCACAGGAGAAAACCTGTTACAACCCAGATTTATGCCACAAGTTGGAGAAAGTTTTTGTCTTTCTCTGGTTCTGGGGTTCATGGGGAGGGGGTGCCAATAGGACAAATCTTTGGAGTTTTTACAAAAAAGTCTTGAACTAGGGTTATCCACCAGCACCCTTAAAGTACAGATTTCTGCCTTGGGTGCCCTATATAGCTGTGATGTAGCTTGTAACTACTGGGTTTCTCGGTTCATTAAGGCAGCTTTTAGATCTAGACTCATTATTAAAAGCAGCTTGGTTCCCTGGTATTTAAATTTGGTTCTAAAGGCCTTGACTATCTCGCTGTTTGAGCTAATAGTCAGCAACCCTTAAATCCCTCTCTCTTAAGACCGCTTTAATATCTTTAACCTCGGCCAGGAGCATTAGTGACATCCAGGCCCTGTCTATGGCCTCGCCGTTTACTCAAATTCTGGATGATAGGCAGGATCTGGTCTAAAAATCACTCTCTCTCCCTAAGGTAGCTACTCGTTTCAACAGACTTCAGGAAGTCCTCCTACCCTCCTTTTGTCCACATCCTAGTAACCAGAAAGAGGTGGAGTTACATACGTTAGAAGTGAGGAGATGTCTGGTTAGGTAACATTCAGTTACCAAATGCTTTAGGAAAGATAACTCGTTGTTTATATCCTACCAAGGGACTAGGAACGGTCTAAGGTCACGAAGTCCACCATAGCTAGATGGAATTGGGAGGCCATTTCTCTATCATATACAGTATAGACCAAAAGTTTGGACACACCTTCGCATTTAAAGATTTTTCTGTATTTTCTTGACTATGGAAATTGTACATTCACACTGAAGGCATCAAAACTATGAATTAACACATGTGGAATTATATACTTAACAAAAAAGTGTGAAACAACTGAAAATATGTCTTATATTCTAGGTTCTTCAAAGTAGCCACCTTTTGCTTTAATGATTGCTTTGCACACTCTTGGCATTCTCTTGATGAGCTTCAAGAGGTAGTCACCGGAAATGGTCTTCCAACAATCTTGAAGGAGTTCCCAGAGATGCTTAGCACTTGTTGGCCCTTTTGCCTTCACTCTGCGGTCCAGCTCACCCCAAACCATCTCGATTGGGTTCAGGTCTGGTGACTGTGGAGGCCAGGTTATCTGGCGTAGTCCCCCATCACTCTCCTTCTTGGTCAAATAGCCCTTACACAGCCTGGAGGTGTGTTTGGGGTCATTGTCCTGTTGAAAAATAAATGATGGTCCAACTAAACGCAAAGCGGATGGAATAGCATGCTGCTGCAAGATGCTGTGGTAGCCATGCTGGTTCAGTATGCCTTCAATTTTGAATAAATCCCCAACAGTGTCACCAGCAAAGCACCCCCACACCATCACACCTCCTCCTCCATGCTTCACGGTGGGAACCAGGCATGTAGAGTCCATCCGTTCACCTTTTCTGCGTCGCACAAAGACACGGTGGTTGGAACCAAAGATCTCAAATTTGGAGCACAGCACAGATTTCCACTGGTCTAATGTCCATTCCTTGTGTTCTTTACCCCAAACAAGTCTCTTCTGCTTGTTGCCTGTCCTTAGCAGTGGTTTCCTAGCAGCTATTTTACCATGAAGGCCTGCTGTACAAAGTCTCCTCTTAACAGTTGTTGAAGAGATGTGTCTGCTGCTAGAACTCTGTGTGGCATTGACCTGGTCTCTAATCTGAGCTGCTGTTAAACTGCGATTTCTGAGGCTGGTGACACGGATAAACTTATCCTCAGAAGCAGAGGTGACTCTTGGTCTTCCTTTCCTGGGGCGGTCCTGATGTGAGCCAGTTTCTTTGTAGCGCTTGATGGTTTTTGCAACTGCACTTGGAGACACTTTCAAAGTTTTCCCAATTTTTCGGACTGACTGACCTTCATTTCTTAAAGTAATGATGGACACTCGTTTTTCTTTACTTAGCTGCTTTTTTCTTGCCATAATACACATTCTAACAGTCTGTTCAGTAGGACTATCAGCTGTGTATCCACCAGACTTCTGCACAACACAACTGATGGTCCCAACCCCATTTATAAGGCAAGAAATCCCACTTATTAAACCTGACAAGACATACCTGTGAAGTGAAAACCATTTCCAGTGACTATCTCTTGAAGCTCATCAAGAGAATGCCAAGAGTGTGCAAAGCAGTCATCAAAGCAAAAGGTGGCTATTTTGAAGAACCTAGAATATAAGACATATTTTCAGCTGTTTCACACTTTTTTGTTAAGTATATAATTCCACATGTGTTAATTCATAGTTTTGATGCCTTCAGTGTGAATGTACAATTTTCATAGTCATGAAAATACAGAAAAATCTTTAAATGAGAAGGTGTGTCCAAACTTTTGGT
This sequence comes from Phyllobates terribilis, assembly GCF_046119375.1. NCBI lineage: Eukaryota > Metazoa > Chordata > Amphibia > Anura > Dendrobatidae > Phyllobates > Phyllobates terribilis. The sequence goes on from NW_027362899.1 coordinate 4,512,262, forward strand.
CTGTACATCTAGCGGCGAGGAAGGGCCAGAAGGGCTGAAGGCTCATTCCACCCGGGCTGTGGCGACCTCCTGGGCTGAGAAGACAGGTGTCTCGATAGAAGACATATTTAAGGCTGCTACCTGGTCCTGTCCCTCTACATTCCATAGACACGATAGGTTAGATATAGGTGTATCGGCTGACCTCACCTTTGGGAGAAGAGTGTTCCAGGCTGTGATCCTTCAATAGATTACTTCATCTCTGTAATTCTCTCGTGGTGCTGTCATGGTCGACCGATAAAATATTAAATTACATACCGGTAATGGGATTTTTCGGAGACCATGACAGCACCCTTATATTCCCTCCTTTCACGTTTGTGGGAACACTCCCGTTTTATTAATTATAATCTCACACTCAGTAGGTTTCGTCTGGTATGGCAATTTTGTGATTGTTTGCTGTGTTTATTAACCTGGCGGTCCTCTCAATGCTCTGTAATCCAAACTGAGGCGGGAGAGAGGTGGCGCCCTTTTAAGCCTGTATGTTTCCTCTCCTTGGTGGGCGGATCCCCTCTCTCGTGGTGCTGTCATGGTCTCTGAAAAATCCCGTTACCGGTAAGTAACTTACGACTATTCATTTGATGGAGCAATCAAAAAGTTGTACCCCAAAATGGTATTAAAAACGGTCTTAGAAAATTGGAACACAAGCCAAACAATTTGTTTGCAAAGTTTAGAATTTTTTAAAAGCAGTAAAATGTTTTTGTTTTCTTCTGCACCATTTCACTTTATTTGGAATTCATTGCCCTTTTTTTTCTATATGTTGCACAGTAAAGTGAATGGCGTCTTTCAAAAATGCTGTAATTTTGTCCCACAAAGTACACCTCAACCCTGCTGTATTGAATAGTGTCTGTGTTATTCACTATGTGATATGTGTTTTTTTATTGTATACTAATGTATAGTGACTAGTGATGATCGAGCGTGTTCTATGAACCCATTCAGCGAGCACGCTAACAGCCGTGACACTTGCAGGCACGGCGACCTTAAAAGAAATGCCGAGCATGCCAAAATACTCGGCGAGCACCCGAGCGTGCTTGCCGAAGGGGTTGATAGAACACGCTCGATCATCACTAATAGTGACCAGATGCCTCTAAGGAATCTGTTTTGGCCTCTGTTTTACTGGTGCTTGAAGTGCAATTTTTTGTAGCTCTAATGATTAAGCAATATGCAACTATGTGAACTGCAATTGCCAATTAACAATTTAAGGGAATCCATCAGATATACCCCTCCCTCCAATTCCCATTCATGACCATGCAGGATTTGGAAAGCTAAATCCATAGACACCTCTATATCTTTTATCTGTTGCTGCATTTCTGAGTGCTCTGGGTGTAACGGAGCACTAACCAAGCCTCAGCCTTCCAAGGTTGCTTCCCTGCCCAGCACCAGCCTCTGTATCTTGATTGATAGCTCACTGTCAGTTTTTTGGGACGTCAGGCACCAAGCAAGGAAAATCAGTGAGCTAGACACTAGCACTGGGAACTTTCCCTCCGTACACGCAAAACATAAACCAAAAAAAAAGCAATTTGGCACGTTACTTAATTTATGTAGATTTATAGAATGAAATGTTGGATTTCGCATGAGCTCGATCCTTGTTTTTCACAGAACTCATATCTATTATAGTCTAGGGCTGTTCACATATTTCTGCGGACCGCGTATTTTTCACTGAAACACGTTGACCTGTCGAATTTTGATCCAAATCAAAGTTTAGAGCTTCTCGGATGCAAAACAAAGCTGATGAAAGTCTGAATGAGGCCTTACTCTATTATTTATTTTTTAAGCAGCGTTCATTCCAGGCTGCTGTACACATGAAGAGGGTTTACACACCTAAAATACATATATAAAACACAGAAACAAGCTACCATTGACAGACTAGTATGGAGGGAGACACTGCCACTACGAGCTAACAGTGTGGATTCTGGTGTCTCGCTCCTTCCCTCAGGGTGTATTCCAAAAGCCTCCTCCAATAAGCAAGTTCTGGACAAGCTGCAGGTGGAGAGGGAGCGCGGGATTACGGTGAAGGCCCTGACTGCGTCTCTGTTTTACACTTACGAGGGAAAGAAGTATCTCCTGAACCTGATCAACACTGCGGTGAGTGTGACGTTTCTTCTTGATTTGTTTCTCTGTGCTCTTGTTGCGGATGTTCAACAGGTCACGGCAGTCTCGTCTCCTGTCCAATGACTAAATGACGTCATGGAAGATCCTTTCACTCCACCGCGAGCCATACAAGAGACCAGACGCAGTGGAGAAAAGACCGGGGGCCATCAGAAGGTAAGTATAATGTTATTTTCTCCAATCCCCTCCATGACAGCACACCTGGAGGTAGCATCCCCATCCTAATTAGGGACAGGAAAACAAGAGGTTAAATAGCCCCTTCCCCCAACAATCCCCAGTGTTTTCCTGTCCCTATGGGATGAAGAGGTTACCTGGGGTGCCTGCGGCCGGCAAGCAGGGCCCTATTAAATTTACCTGCCGGGCTGCAGGGAGCGATCGCCTCCGACCTTCCTTCCTTTGCAGCTCCCGTGTCTCCTTGAGAGCGGGACCCCCCCCACACACACTCGCCTGCGTGTAAAGCCGAGTAGGGTTTTGGGGGCTGGGGGCCTCCTGTTGCTCCCCGGCCGGAGTCTCCTCTGTCCTCCATGGCAGCGTGCCGGAAGTCAGGCTTTTGGCCAGCGGGACGTCACTTCTGGTGCGTTCCACCGTGGAACGCATGGGGCTGCGGCGGGAAATTCAAAAGGAGAAGCCGCGGTTTGCCCTGAAAATGAGGATCCTTCACTAGATAGGTGAAAATTTGGCACTGGATCTCGGTCTCCCCTATAAAAGACCCAGATGAGAAGACTCCATTAAGGTAGGACAGAATATTCTGCTACTATGGAGGGTGCTGTTCCAAAGCCTGCGTCTGCAGAGCCCAGCACTAACCCGGCCCCAGTAAGTACTAGTAAGGGGTCCTAAGTGAAGATCATGAGGAAGATAGGAAATATTACTTTTCGTCTGAGAATATGGAGGAATTGTTGTCGCAGGTGAGAGACACGATGCAGGTGGAAGAGGAGAAGGAAACCCGTACAGTTCAGGATGAAATGTTTGGCGGTCTGAAATTCAAGAAGAAGGTAGTGTTCCCTGTGCATGACAACATTTGGAGTCTTATTTTGGATGAATGGGAGTCACCTGAGAAAAGGCTTAGTATGGCAGGAGAAATGAAGGATAGATTCCCTCTAGATGAAAAGGCGGCTAAGCTATGGATGGAAGTCCCGAAGGTTGATGTACAGGTGGCAAGGGTTGCGAAGAAAACAACCCTTCCCTTTGAAGACTCGTCACAGCTCAAAGATCCTATGGATAGGAAGATGGAAAGCCTTCTAAGGAAGGCATGGGAAACATCGGCGGCTTCACTGAAGACTAATATCGCTTCAACTTGTGTAGCTCGTTCCATGTTCCTCTGGCTCCAACAACTAGAGGAACATCTCTGGAAAGGTACCACTCAAGAGGACCTCCTAGCATCTCTTCCTTTTCTGCAGAAGGCCACTGGATTCCTAGCGGATGCCTTGGCGGAGTCGGTCAAGATTGCGCAAGATTGGCAGCATTATCAAATTCTACGAGAAGAGCTTTGTGGTTGAAGATGTGGAGTGGGGACAACGCATCAAAATCTAAGCTTTGTTCCATTCCATTTAAAGGAGAGTATATGTTTGGGGCGGTCCTAGACGAGTTGTTGGAGAAAGCATCCGACAAGAAGAAGTCTCTGCCAGAGCCAAAGAATCCAAAAAGTTTCAGAAAGAGACCATTTCTTCTCCCTCAACAACAACAGCAGCAAGCATTTCAGTACAGAGGCAAGGGTAAAACTGGTCGCTGGAGTTACACAAAAGGGGGAAGAGGTAGGAATATCTTTCAAGGTTCTAGGCAGGACAGACAATGACGCCAAGAAGGTAGGAGGCAGAATTGCGAGCTTCCTTCCTCAATGGCAGCTTATTGATTGCAAAAGGATTTGTCGTGGCAACAGTAGACCAGCCAGAGGCTTACTACCACGTGCCAATTCATCCGGATTACAGAAAATTTCTCAGATTTGCTGTAACTCAGAACCGAGAGGTACTTCATTTTCAATTCAATGTACTCCCCTTCGGCATTTCGTCAGCACCCCGCCTGTTTACAAAGATCATGGCAGAGGTAGTAGGTTTATCTAAGGAAACTGAATATCTGCATCGTCCCATATTTAGACAATTTTTTGGTGATGGTTCCCTCGGTTTCAAGTTTGGAAAGAGACCTCCAGATGACCCTCCAGATCCTGGAATCCTTGGGATGGTTGATAAACAACCAAAAGTCAGATCTGATTCCCTCCAACAGGAAGACCTCCTTGGGAATTCTCCTGGATTCTCAGCAACAAGCCTCTTTTCTGCCAAAAGAGAAGCAGATTCAGTTGAGGTCGAAAGTTTATGCACTAAAGAACCAGAGCGGAGTGTCATTAAGATTCGCCATGTCCGTCCTCGGGTCCATGACCTCATCTATTCAGGCGGTACCTTGGGCTCAAGCGCATTCAAGGGTCCTTCAAAACTACATCCTTTCCTGTTGGGACAGATCTCCAAGTTCCCTCTCCAACAGAATTCATCTGCCAGAGAAGGTGAAAGCATCTTTAAATTGGTGGCTCTGTCCAGGAAATCTGGAGAAAAGTTCAGCATGGATTCAACTTCCCTTGTTATCCGTCAAAACAGACGCAAGCAAAAGGGGATGGGAGCAGTAGTCTCCCACGTGGCCTTCCAAGGGGTCTGGTCGCAAGAAATAGCAGAGCAGTACTCAAACTTAAGAGAAATGAAAGTGGTGGAAGAAACCCTATGGGCAGCCACTACTGTGCTTCAGGGGTCGCATGTCAGAGTCTACTCGGACAATATGACAACTGTAGCCCACTTGAGACATCAGGAAAGTACAAGAAACAGGAGGTTACAGATGATCTCCGAAAGGATCTTCCACTGGGCGGAGCATAATCTACTATCCTTATCGGCTCTGCATCTGAGGGGCTCCGACAACTATCATGCAGATCTTCTGAGCAGAAAAGACATTCATCCAGGGGAGTGGAGCATGAACTCGAAGATATTTCAGATGATTGTTCAAAAGTGGGAATACCCAGATGTGGACCTGTTTGCGAACCAGGAAAACGCAAAAGTAAGAGCCTTTTTCTCTTTGAAACCCGAGGATTCAGCAACAGGGATAGATGCATTCGCTCACCCTTGGAAAGTTGGGCTCGCTAATGCTTTTCCCCTGATTCTGTTAATACCAAGGACTTTACAAAAAATCAGGTCGGAAGGGGTCAAGACTATCCTAATAGCTCCAATGTGGCCAAAAAGAGCATGGTTCGGAACATTGAGCAGTCTAAGAATGGATGATCCATTGATGCTTCCTCGAATCCACGATCTGCTGCATTAGGGCCAGATTTTCCATCCGGCCCCTCAGAATTTGGCTCTAGCTGCTTGGCTTCTGAGACCGCCCTCTGAAAAGCCAGAGGCTTCTCAGTACAGGTGATCCAAATGTGGCGCCCTGCTGTGCATTGGTGCCACAGAACCCAGAAGGGTGCATGGATGGATTTCTCCACAAGAGGCCCTCACTACATACAAACACCTCTACCTTCCAACTCATACCAGCAGAGGGAGCCCAGATAGAGAGAGAGCCTGAGAACGTGCCGACGCTCAGATAGCGGTGAAGACGCAGCACGTCAGCTGCCTAGTAGTGAGGGCCCCGAGTGTGGCCGACGGCAAGGAGAAAAAGGGGAGTGAAACCAAGGGGGCAGAGGAGCACAATAAGCTCACCCCGTTATATCTACCGGACACCGGGTCCGCACCTACAGGGACCCTTTACACCCAGTGGGGATAACCGGAATCCCAGGAGGACTACAAGTCCCTGGCAAACCTGAAGGCTAGACACACACAGGATCAGGAACCACGAAGGCCCCGACGTCCAGGGAAAGTGGTTACCAACCAGAGGTCCTGTTTCTGAGCATCTGGTGAAGTAAAAGCAGGACACATAAGCTATGCCCAGTTGCAGGCTGGCCAGGAGCATACATAGGGACAGACACGGATCAGGAGGCCCTATACCCGCTCCCTGGGGAGAAGTCCAAAAGTGCGCCCTTCATCTGGAGTACCCTGGACCGTACCTAACAGCTGTACCAGTAAAGGTAATGAAGCAAATCCCCTGTCTCTGTCCGTTACTCCTGCTGTGCCATCGCTTTCCCTGCACCACAACGCTCAGCGCAACCTGCATCATTTATACTGCCCTGAGGCCTGCTGCACCTGTGGGGAGCCGTTCCATCTCAAGCTGTCCTGACATCTGCCTCGGAGGACTGTTGCAGCGCTGGTGATCCTCACCAGACACCACAGGTGGCGTCACGACAAATTCCCTACAAATAATTCCTTTTGGCACTGACCGCCCTGGGCCAGCCACCGCGATAATCCCCGCAGGCAGTCTTAGGCCCGGCTGCCGGGTGCCCCGCGACACCCCTGGGGGCGAGTCACATACACTGCAGAAAAGCAGAAAACCAGTCACAAATTCCATCTATGGAAAAATCTAGAAAGCTTTCAAGCTATGGTATGAGCCTCGTCCATTAGATCCCTTTCGGCCTGACGTGGCCAGAATCTTGGATTTCCTACAGAACGGTCTGTCTAAAGGATTAAGACCAAGCACGCTGAAGGTCCAAGTCTCGCCTTTATGTTCCTATTTTGATGCTGATTTGGCCCAAAACAGATGGATTAAGAGGTTCATGATAGCTGCTTCTCGGATTAATCCAACAAGAGCTAAAATAGTTCCACCTTGGGATCTCAACGTAGTTCTTAGAGGTCTAACTATGCATCCTTTCGAGCCAATAGCCGAGGCACACATAGACAAATTGTCTTGGAAAGCGGCATTGCTTGTAGCTCTGACTACAGCCAGAAGAGTGAGTGAAATCCAAGCCCTGTCTATCAGAGAGACTTATTGTCGTATTTTGGAGGACAGGATCATCCTCCAGTTGGATCCTTCTTTTCTACCTAAAGTGTCGTCTAATTTTCATATGTCTCAGCCCATAATTCTTCCGTCATTCTGTCAAAATCCATCAAATAGCAAGGAAGAAGAATTCCACGCGTTGGATGTAAGAAGGAATATAATCCGCTATTTGAGGCAGACTGAAACCTGGAGGAAGGATCAGAACCTATTTGTCCAATATGGAGGCCCCAATAAAGGAAAGCAAATTGCAAAAATACGCTAGCAAATTGGATTAAGAAAGCAATTTGTGAAACATACATAGTTCAAGATTTGCCTCCTCTGGAATCCTTGAAAGCTCTTTCTACTAGTGCTATGTCGGTCTCCTGGGCGGAAAAAGCTAGTGCATCCATTGAGCAGATTTGCCGGGCAGCTACATGGTCGTCTGTCCATACCTTTGCTAAGCATTATAGACTAGATGTAATATCTAATAGAGACTTAGCATTTGGAAGGAAAGTCCTTCAGGCTGTTGTCGCTCCCTAAAATTCATTCTTTGGTATTACTCCAGGTGTGCTGTCATGGAGGGGATTGGAGAAAATAGAATTAGACTTACCAGTAATTCGGTTTCTAAGACCCTCCACAACAGCACGGGTAGTTCCCTCCATCTCTTTATTGATTGGAAAAATCCTTAGTGTTAATAAATATTTAGAGCATTCATACTGTGTGGTCCTTTGAAAACACTGGGGATTGTAGCAGGGAGGGGCTATTTAACATCTTGTTTTCCTGTCCCTAATTAGGATGGGGAGGCTACCTCCAGGTGTGCTGTCGTGGAGGGTCTTGGAAACAGAATTACTGGTAAGTCTAATTCTATTTTTCTTTTTTTACCATTTTTATTCTTTTTTTCAACTATTAACTTGGTCACACTATATAAATACATGCCGGTTGCAAGGATTTATATAGCGTGACCAAGTTGTCAAGCACTTTCCAAGTGATGCTAAAATCGCTTGGAAAGCAGTTGACAACCCGCATGCGGACATGCATGTGAAAAACGCTTCACTTACGTTTACCAGGGAGATGCAGAAACACTCAGGAAAAATCCGGAGCATTTCTGCATCGTGGGCATGTGGCGCCCCTGAGGGTTCAGTCGCCACAGAGGTATTGCACCTCACCCAGAGGTGTGGTGTCTCCCTTCACTCAGGTAAGATGGGAGTGCTGCAGAGAACCCCCCAAAACACCTGCATCCAACATTACACTGCTTCAGACCGGCTGGAAGGGCAACATGCAGAGCGCAACTGCTGAGCCCTGTCCCTGGCTGGAGTGGGGGAAACCCAAAGGTAGGGGGAACCAGTAGTGGGTGTGGGTGGAGGAAGCAGTTAGAAGGAGCACACAGTAGGTATATAATGGGAAGCAATCTTAGGGTGGCAGTTCAGAACAGAATGGTCAGTCAGTACAGTACAGACGGTCAGTGAGGACTGTCTGGGAGCAGAGGCTCAGCAGGAGCTCTGCTCCACAAGAAGGGCCCGGGATAGAGGCCCCGGAGGGGAGCAGGGAGTAGACTCCATTCTAAGAAGGGATCCCAGGGGTACGGCGCGTGGAGGACAGCACCCGTACACCCCGCATCTGTCAGAAGACAGAGGGATCGGTTGCTGCATTCTAATCTCCAGGGGGTGAGGTTGGTCCCGGATCCGACGTATAGGAAGGACTTCAGCATACCCGAGCGGGATTGAGAGTGGGCAGCGCAGGGCAGCAGGGAGAAGGACCTAGTGTGAAGACGGTCAAAGTAGGAACACGAGAAAGTGGGGTTCTGCCAAGCATTCCTAAACTTCCTGAGGAAGGATTGAACCCCTGCCAGGGTGACCACGGCGCAACGTGGGAGGTCTTCACCTGTAACGTGCACTTGTGTGTTTCCTGAAGAACTGTGAATAAAAATCTTGGACGACTGCACTGAGTTGCCTCCGTCTATTCCTTCACTGGTGTCATTTCCCTCCCTGCACTATAACGCCCAGCGCACCCTCCATCAATTTACACTGCCCTGAGGCCCGATCCACCTGTGGGGAGCCGTTCCATCTCTAGCTGCCCTAACATCTGCCTCAGAGGACTGTTGCAGCACTGGTGATCCTCACCAGACACCACAGGTGGCTTCACGACAAATCCTATAAATAATCCCTTTTGAACTGACCGCCCCGGGCCAGCCACCGTGATATTCCCCAAAGCAGCCATAAGGCCTGGCTGCCGTGTGCCCCGCGGCCCAGGGGGCAGCGAGTCACCACTTGGCGTCACGAACAGGATATGTGACCAGCCCGCCATCTGCGGGTAATGTGCGCCTAAAGAAGTGTTTTCTGCCTTGAATGTGGCGCCCGCCCCAGAAGAACGGGCACCATTATGTGCGTGCTAAAGAACAACAGAATGGAACCTCCCGTCGTGGGCCGAGTCCCAGAATGGCGCCAAAAGCAGGCCCTGCCCCTTGCAACAGTGACTGTCCGCATAGATGTGTCCGTCAAAGCGGGGAGGCCGACACAGGGAGTGACCGACAGCAAAGTGCCATGGGACCGCCCCCGCTGCGTAAAGACCGGGAGGTGTCAGGCCGAGCTGACGCAGTCGCGGGAGCAGGTAGGAGTGATGTCCCTTTCCCAAATGCGGCTGGCGCTGCTTCATCCCTGGTCCCCCTGCAGCCTGAGGCTGATGACCAGGCTGGGTCAGCCTGCAGAAACCAGGGGTTCCCCCGGAGGGGGCCCCACTGTTAAACTGTTTTAGTTAACTGGACTGTACATAAGTTGCCCGGAAGGGTGCAGTTGACTTCATGTTTGCTACCCAGTTACCCGTCAGGGTACAGAGACTGACAGGCTGAGGACTGTGAGAAGCCGGACGTTGACATTGTACATAGTTTAGCACTTCTTAAAGTGCATCCTATTGGTTTTATAATTACAAATATACCTCAGAACAAAAACCCGTTTGGCGTGGCGGAAGACGAGGTCCAGGATTGGATCGTCTATGCCCTGCAGCCATGCCCAGGGCCTACGTTGAGGGTTTGTGGACGGGTCCCTCATGCTGCTACTGTTGCACCCTGGTGCTGGAACTGTCTTGAAAATTGTTTTATATGACAATGCTCTTATGATGTTTTATAATGTAACCAGTAACATTAAAAGAAATGTGCCTCCCATAAAGGGAAGAAATGTTGTTTTATGGTCTTATATGCGGATGCATCTTAAAAATTTTGCATGTCAGTTATGCCTGGTTTTGCTCTGTTCCAGCCCGCGGACGTGCTGTGTTTTACCGGGGGGGGGAATGTGGCGCCCCTGAGTGTTCAGTCGCCACAGCGGTACTGCACCTCTCCCAGAGGTGTGGTGTCTCCCTTCACTCAGGTAAGATGGGAGTGCTGCATGGAACCCCCCAAAACACCTGCATCCAACATGCAGAGTGCAGCTGCTGAGCCCTGTACCTGGCTGGAGTGGGGGGAACCCAAAGGTAGGGGGAACCAGTAGTGGGTGTGGGTGGAGGAAGCCGTTAGAGGGAGCACTTATACAGTAGGTATATAATGGGAAGCCATCTTAGGGTGGCAGTTCAGAACAGCATGGTCAGTCAGTCTACCATTGGGCCATATAAGACGTTCTTCATCTCCCGTTGCAGTGGGGTTTTTATTTGTCAAAAAAAAAGACTGGGGGTTGCGCCCCCGCCTTGATTTTCGCGAGTTTAATCGGATCACGGTCTGGGATGCATATCCTCTCCCTCTCATCCCCGACCTCTTTAGAAAAAAAATTGGCTCCTACGATTTGATTAAACTAGACCTCAGGGGGGCTTATAATCTCATTCACATTGAGGAGATGAGTGGAAGATGGCCTTCAATACTCCTGAGGGGCACTATGAAAAGCTTGTGATGACATTTGGGTTGACTAATGCTCCCGCTTTCTTTCAACACTGTTAGTGACATTTTTAGTCATCTGGCAGGTAGATCACAACAAACCAATCTTGATTACATATTAATTTATTTACCTCCAGTCACATCAGGTACATGTCAGGCAGGTCTTACAGATACTCAAAGATAATAAATTATTTGTCAAACCAGAGAAATGTATGTTCTCCATTCAGGGTTAGTTCTTATCATTCACCGTTTTTGCATGGATCTGGCCAAAGTCCGGACGGTAATGGATTGGTATTATATTCAAGACTTAAAGGCGTTACAAAGTTTTTTGGGTTTCGCCAGCTACTACTGTAAGTTCATCAAAAACTTTTCGGTAGTGGCCAAACCTCTGATGAACGATTTTGCCAAATAGAAAAAAAAAATAAAGATTTTATTATTTTACTTTCCATTCTTGTAGCTAAACACAATCCAGCTAAGTTTAAAATTGAAATGAAGCCCCTATACCCCCCTCTCTAGGTGCTTCTGTACCAACTCCTCCCTGGTCCAGGATGGTCTCTATATCACGGCCTCCAGCAATAACCTATTGACACATGATTGTGGCAGCCCTCACGTGCTGATATATCACAGTGCCAATAGAAGTGGGAAGCGGCACAGAAATCACAAAATAAAGGCAGTGTTTGTGGTAATGCAAGAATCCAACAAGAAGAGTAATCCACACGTCATACAACAGCCCAACATGGATGATGAAAAGCTGCGTCTTCAGGCGTCTGTGTAAGAACATCACATTTTTGTTTTCTTTCCAGAATAAGCACCAAATGGAATAGCTGAATGCCAGGATACAGAGACCGGCGGGGGGCAGGGAAGCGCAGTCCGCTGGATTTTGTGCTGGTTTCACAAGTGGTCACCCTGCAGTTTTCTCCGGATAATGCTGTGGAGACTATTCACAACACATCTAATAATTGTGAACCTTCCACTCACATGTTTATTATCTTGTCCGCTGGTCAGACTGGGGGGGATGAAAGCTGGACAAGGGATGAAGAATGATCCTTATTACATATAATGGGTGCACTGAGCGATTGTGAAAAGTCGCAGAGGACTGAGAGCAGAAGGGCAGAGGGTTTCCTCTTCCTCACAGGGACCAGCACAGAAGCCGGAGCAGAAGGGCAGAGGGTTTCCTCTTCCTCACAGGGACCAGCACAGAAGCCGGAGCAGAAGGGCAGAGGGTTTCCTCTTCCTCACAAGGACCAGCACAGAAGCCGGAGCAGAAGGGGAGACAAGGGCTGAGCCACTTACACAGACAGAAAGCTGAGGAGAGGAGGACATGTTATTACTCCAGGATCCGCTCCATTCATTCCCTATGTGGCATTCAAGCGCTGAGCTCGGCTTTTCCGGAGCCCCTTAGAGAATGAATGGAGCTGCAGTTGATCCCTGACTTTCCACTCCTTCCCGATCAGACGATGGCTCGCAGCGGTCAGACCCCACGATCAGTAAGTGATCACCGAGCCTGTGGATAAGTGATAACTTGTTTTCTTCAGACATCCCCTTTAAGTAATGGAGCATGCCAGCAGAGAAGGTGGGAGGAGGCGCTGGTTACAGGGGAGACTTTACCTCTGGAGGCCGCATATAGGGCATGTGAGGGGCGGACACTTCCCATATTCATCATTACTGAACCCCCGCTCTGTGCGGCTCTTATCTGAGCTGCAGGAGATGCAGCAGTTACTAATCAGCCGCTCTCCGTTCACTTGCAGCCGTCCGAGCTTTGCTGTGCCTGTTAGGGGTGAAGTTAGGGTCCTTCGAGGCATCTACTATGCAGCCTGCACAGCAGATCACAGCCCGAGCACAGCGTCTCCGGGTAAATCTCCACCTTGTGAGTTGCTTCTTGTGCAGCAGCCCCATGCAAGTTGCTCTGCTCTCCTCGGCCAGCTCCTGCTGAATACTGAGCTCCTCTGCCCAATCTAGGAGCTCAATAGCCCTGATCACGTCAGTGGTAGCCCAGCGCTGCTGGATCAGATTTACAAACTAATCAGCCCTAGGTATTTCTAATATGTGCAGAGCAGGCGACATAAGTCTGACCGGTGTCCTCATAGACCTTTCCTCAGCCGGGGTCTAATAGGAGCAGTAAGATGGCCGTCATGGGGTCCATTGTTAGATCTCAGCTGCCATAGAAACTCATTGGCACCATGATCATGCCTCCCTCTCCTGTCTAAAGTGCCTAAATGCTGTGGAAGCCCCCTACTGTGTCATACAATGGATTAAGCTGCCAGGATCAAGGTTGGCTCCACTGTGGGCAGCTGAGGCAGGAGCAGGACTGTGTTACACAGCCACACTTCTGCCGCAGATCTTGTAAGGACCTGCCTGATGATAATGTGTCCTATAGAGCAGGTCTTGGTACCGGACTGCCCTGTACATATTTACCACTAGCTGGGAACCAGTTACTTACAAGGTCTAGTTTCGGATGTGTTTCCAGGATCTGTAGTTATCAGCATTTTATCCTTAAGGCCGAGTTATAATATCACTGTAACACTCTCGCCCTGTACCTGTATGCCTGCCCTGTGTGCTGCACAAAAGTATATAACAAAATGAGTGTACACAGATATCTATCTCCTGAATGGTATTACTGCTAGATCTCCTGTACATAGAAATATGAGGTTCTTAGCGCACATTTTGAGCAAATTGTGCGAGCCCATCTGCCAACGTCAAGGCGACCTCTTCAGATGGGTCCCTACACTAACATTACACTAACTTACTAACTGGGACTAGTTTTTTGTATTGTTATTATTACCACCATTTTTACTATTTATTATTATTGCATTAATGCAATTAATTGTAACTGTTATAAAACTAATTAAAAAAAATGTAATTCTAATTTTTTTTATTAATCTTGTGATTCTAATAATGGTATTACTAAAATCCCTATGCCTAAAGCTGTTGATCCAGAAGAAGGCAAAAACCCCAGGACACCTTCAGCCAATTTGTGTCATAGGAGAAAAATTCCTTCTTGACCCCGGCAAAAGGCGATCAGTCCTAGGACCCTGGATCAAACCTAATAATGTTATTACAAGTTATATAATATTACACTAATTATTGTACTACTGGAGTTATTTTAATTTGTTTTTATAAATCTATTTGATATGGTTATTATTACATTGTGCTATCTTATTACAGTATTATTCTTCTTTCCTTTCACTACTAATACTGCCCTAAACCTACAGTGTTGATCCAGAAGAAGGCAAAAACCCCAGGACACCTTCAGCCAATTTGTGTCACAGGGGAAAAATTCCTTCTTGACCCCGGCAAAAGGCGATCAGTCCTAGGACCCTGGATCAAACCTAATAATGTTATTAGAAGTTATATAATATTACACTAATTATTGTACTACTGGAGTTATTTTAATTTGCTTTTATAAATCTATTTGATATGGTTATTATTACATTGTGCTATCTTATTACAGTATTATTCTTCTTTCCTATCACTACTAATACTGCCCTATACCTACAGTGTTGATCCAGAAGAAGGCAAAAACCCCAGGACACCTTCAGCCAATTTGTGTCACAGGGGAAAAATTCCTTCTTGACCCCGAGAAAAGGCGATCAGTCCTAGGACCCTGGATCACACTGCTATTCTACCTACTACTATTACTACTGTTATTTTATTACTTTCTTACTATTATCACTAGTATTATTACTCATATTACACTAATATGGATATACTACCACTATATTACTACCATCCCTTTCCCCCTAGGGATCTTAAGGTACAGTTCTGTCCTCCTCCTCCTATTCTGTCCTCCTCCTCTTCCATCCTCCTCCACTTCCGTCCTCCTCCTCTTCCGTCCTCCTCCTCTTCCGTCCTCTTCCTCTTACGTCCTCCTCCTCTTCCGTCCTCCTCCTCTTCCGTCCTCCTCCTCTTCCGTCCTCCTCCTCTTCCGTCCTCCTTCTCTTCCGTCCTCCTCCTCTTCCGTCCTCCGCCTCTTCTGTCCTCCGCCTCTTCCTTCCTCCGCCTTTTCTGTCCTCCGCCTCTTCCGTCCTCCTCCTCTTCCGTCCTCTTCCTCTTACGTCCTCCTCCTCTTCCGTCCTCCTCATCTTCCGTCCTCCTCCTCTTCTGTCCTCCTCCTCTTCCATCCTCCGCCTCTTCCGTCCTCCATCTCTTCCGTCCTCCGCCTCTTCCGTCCTCTTCCTCTTCCGTCCTCCTCCTGAGACGTAATAAATAGCATTAAAGCTGCAGTAATTGTTTATATTATATATACACACTGCTCAAAAAAATAAAGGGAACACTCAAATAACACATCCTAGATCTGAATGAATGAAATATTCTCATTGAATACTTTGTTCTGTACAAAGTTGAATGTGCTGACAGCTAAATCACACAAAAATCATCAATAGAAATCAAATGTATTAACCAATGGAGGCCTGGATTTGGAGTCACCCCCAAAATTAAAGTGGAAAAACACACTACAGGCTGATCCAATTTTGATGTAATGTCCTTAAAACAAGTCAAAATGAGGCTCAGTATTGTGTGTGGCCTCCACGTGCCTGTATAACCTCCCTACAATGCCTGGACATGCTTCTGATGAGGTTGCGGATGGTCTCCTGTGGGATCTCCTCCCAGACCTGGACTAAAGCATCCACCAACTCCTGGACAGTCTGTGGTGCAACGTGACATTGGTGGATGGAGTGAGACATGATGTCCCAGATGTGCTCAATGGGATTCAGGTCTGGGGAACGGGCGGGCCAGTCCATAGCTTCAATGCCTTCATCTTGCAGGAACTGCTGACACTCTCCAGCCACATGAGGTCTGGCATTGGGCACAACCCCCATCTGTGGACGTCTGGCCCTCATCCCACTCTCATGGAGTCGGTTTCTAACAGTTTATGCAGACACATGCACATTTGTGGCCTGCTGTAGGTCATTTTGCATGGCTCTGGAAGTGCTCCTCCTGTTCCTCCTTGCACAAAGGCGGAGGTAGGGGTCCTGCTGCTGGGTTGTTGCCCTCCTATGGCTCCCTCCACGTCTCCTGGTGTACTGGCATGTCTACTGGTAGCGCCTCCAGCCTCTGGAACTACGCTGACAGACGCAGCAAACCTTCTTGCCACAGCTCGCATTGATGTGCCATCCTGGATGAGCTGCACTACCTGAGCAACTTCTGTGGGTTGTAGAGTCCGTTTCATGCTACCACGAGTGTGAAAGCACAACCAACATTCAAAAGTGACCAAAACATCAGCCAGAAAGCATTGGTACTGAGATATGGTCTGTGGTCTCCACCTGCAGAACCACTCCTTTATTGAGTGTGTCTTGATAATTGCCAATAATTTCCCTCTATTGTCTTCCATTTGCACAACAGCATGTGAAATTGATTGTCAATTTGTGTTGCTTCCTAAGTGGACAGTTTGATTTCACAGAAGTTTGATTTACTTGGAGTTATATTCTGTTGTTTAAGTGTTCCCTTTATTTTTTTGAGCAGTGTATATTTTCTCATGTCATGTATTTACTACTAAAAGTAATTTTTTACATTTAGGTTTCATTAAGTGTTTTTCACCGGCTATTACAGACTTATTGTTTCCCTGCACATTCAAGTTTTGTGTTTTCTTTGGGCATAGATCAGCTAATAGGCACTCAGGAAAAAAAAACAGATTAAAGATCTACAAACTCTCCCTTAAGACTAAGGAGCTCACTGATAGATTCTCAGTTAGCTAATTTTGCAGCCAGCAATAGACAGTGCAGCACAGATGCTACAGAAGGCAACATTTTTAATGAAACTCAATTACAGAAATCAATGTTAGCCCCAAATACTTGCATTAAAGTAAAAAAAAATGGCCCCAAAGCTGGACAACCGCTTTAACTCCTTACCAACATCTGCCGTACATGTATGGTATAAGTCAGTAGCGGGTGTATGGAGCAGGGTCAGCTCGCCCCGTACATGGCAGATAATGGCTGTGACAAACAACCAGGACCTGCCTCTAACAGCTGCGAGTGGAGCGAAGATCTGCCCACCACTGTTAACCTGTTCAGTGCTGCTGTCAATCTCTAACAGCAGCATTAACAGTGCGCCAGCATTGGGACGCGTCGTTCCATACGCCCACCGGCGCTCCTGTGACGCGATCATAGGGCGCCGATGGACTGCTATGACATCCGGGGGTCTGCTGAAGCCTCCGTGCCTGTCATCATAACGCTTCATTTGGGCTGTAAAGAAGACCGTGGTTTTGCTATATGGAGCATTACTGTGGTATCGCTGTATATAGCACAAGCAATCAGATGATGTATACAAATACAGTGAAAAAAAGTATATATATATTTATTAAAACCCCACACGTTCAACTCACCTCCCACTAAAAATAAAGATAATAAAAATATACACATTTTGTGGTATGGTCTCTTTCAGAGAAATACAATCTATCAAAATATAAAAAAAAAACGATCAGTGAACACAGAAAAAAATTCAAAAAGACAAAATTGCATTTTTTCGTTCGCCTCAATACTGCAGAAAATCCTGTAAGAAGCGATGACCATGACATATGTGCCCCAAAATGTTATCAATAAAGTCCTCTTGCCCTTCAAAAAATAAGCCCCCACACAGCTCCATCAACCCGGAAAGTGAAAATGTTTCGGGTCTCAGAAAAAATGGTGACAGCATCAAAAAAAAGTTTTTTTCTTTTGCCAAAACTATTGGAGAAGTTTGGTCTTGCTGTAATCACACTGAGGAGTAGGATCCTATTACCAGGTCATTTTTACCACACAATGTGCGCCGTTAAAACCGTTCCCAGAAAAACAATGTCAGGCTTTTTTTTCGCACTTTTACTGCACTTGAAATGTTTTTCCCGTTTTCTAGGACTATGTGGTAAATGAATGGTGTCATTTATAAGGACAGCTCATCCTACAAAATAACAAGACCTCACACTATGTGGACAGATATCAAAAAGTTAGAAAAGTTGGAAAAAGCGGAGGAAAAAACAGAAAAAAAACATAAATTGGTTATGTCGGGAAGGGGTAAAGCTGAAGAAACGCATGTAAGAGCAGAATATGGAGGAAGGTCAGATATCACAGACTGGTGGATACTACCTGCTCCATCGCTGGCAGAATACTCCACCCCCATGGTGTCCGCTGATATCTTCTCTTGTAGCAACGTCTCCAAACTCTATAAAACATCGGGAACAGTCAGCAGAGGGTTTGATGATTGGCTCATATTGGCGATATACTCAGGGGCATTACTGGGGCCAGGGAAGATTGGGAATGAATAGCGTATTGACTGTTAGAGATGTGATCTCTTCCATTAAAGGGGATGTCTAGTTGGAACAAGTTATCACTGATCTCTGGATAGGTGATGACCTGTCCCAGTGGGAGCACCCCTTTATTATGTGGTATATATGGAGGATGTGATATCATGCAGAGTTCTAGCAGTATTACACTTCGGTCCGTTCTGCGTGCATCTGGGCCATTCCCTATGGAGGAGCGGAGCTGGGGGGAAATATCAGGATCTCGTCGCTGGATCCATCCAGATGGGAGATGTAACGAGTGCGGCGCCCCCCACTGGTGTCTCAGCGTATTATGTGTTGGGGTATAATAACTTATTGTCTGGTAAATGTGCTGATTCCTGTGAGTTGTGGTCGCTGAGTGCGTGTGATGGGATGTGGCTCCGTCCGTTATATTATATCACGTCTTATACCTATAATCTCTCGCTGATCGCAGGTGTCTGTCTTCACACTCAGATGAGAAGGAACAAACTGACGATATAGGACTTTTTTTTTTTCCCAAATTCAAACCGAGCAATCCTATTGGCTGAGCATGAATGCAGTTACCATGGTGACAGAAGTAGCAGCAGATTTAAAGGGACAAAACACTAATATTGTACTAAAGTGTATTTTATTATATATTTCACATAACTGACTGGGTACACCTTGGTGCGGGTGGGATGGCTTTTTTTAAATCAAAAACCATGTTTACTAAGTACCCTATATTATATATATTCACTATTGCTTTTTACTTACTTATAGCAGGGTATGTGCTCATATTGTTTCTATCCTAAGTTTGTCTATTTTCTAATAGAGACATGACCAGTCCTCTTTAGAATTTTATAGTGACCCCATTGAGGTCATGGACTGATATTGGGGATTGCAGAGTTGGGGCAAGGTGACAGGTGACAGTAAGTGACATCAAATGAAGGCTATGGTGCATACACAGTAAATCAGTCGTGTTATTCCACAGAAATGCTGTTCTATAAAACACAAAATATCTTCATATGGTGAGGAGTTGTGTTGTGTTTTCATCATTTACATTCTAGCGTGGTGATCACATAAAATGTAAAATTCCTATTAAATAATTACTGAATGACAGTAGCCTGTATCCCTGGAGGACAAGTCATTTACCGCTTCACCAGGTTTGATGTTCTAATGCATTTAGATGTTTCAGTATTTGTATATATGTATACATATTTTTTTCCCCCCTTAAGGGTATTCAAGCGCAGACAGTGACCAACTTCTTCCTCACCTTTGAAGCACAGCTTTCAATTATTCCTGTCGTAAACAAGGTGAAAAGCTTAGAGCCGAACACTATCAGACTCCTTCAGTCCCGCAGCAGGTAAATCTGTGAACATCGCCGGCACTCCTGCTGTTCCTAGCACCGATCCCTCTATGAGCGGCTGTGCAGTAATGAAGGCAGGATTCACCCCAAACTTGCTCGTCTTTTTTTTCGATTTCCAGTTCTGGTAATTAGTTATACACATGTATATATCCAGTGGTCAACTCAAAACCTGTGTATGGAAAATGAATTGTTTGCTGTATGCATCGCATTTGTAGGATGCACACTGTTCATTTCATTATGGAGCGGAGTAGGAGGAGACTTTCATTACTGTTCCCTTTACTTCCTCCCTGCTGATAGGAAATGCCATGCTGTTTGCTTGTGTCCTGTGATTACAGCAGCCTGCAACAGTTTTCAAGCGTGCACTTCCCGGCTCAGACATCAAGCAGTAAATGATAAAATTAAAACGCTGCTATCCCTTTGTTAGTCACTTTTTTATCTTCTTCCCTCTTCTACGAATGCTGTAGTCCGTTATTCTAGAACTGCTCTGAAAATGGTTCTCTCTGGAGTGTTGGGATTTGGGTTTAGGGTGGGTTAGGGAATTGAAGTTCAGATATTTTGTTCATGTTTTATACTATGGAATTACTATGTCATGTATGTTATTTGAAAGATGGAAAATTTGTATTTGGAGTTTTTCAATAAAAATAATTTGATTAAAAAAAATTATGAAATTAAAATTCCTCCCGTTCTTGAGAAAGAATAGGATTTTTACTAAGAGGTAAATTGCACGTTCCTTGTTTTACAGGCACTTTACATTTTTGCTAGTTTTGTGCGATTACACAATCCCTTTTAAAGGCCAGTGCCAGTTGTACATCTCTCCCTAAACTCTTGTTCAGCACTATATTTTATGCCAGTTTTATTATATGGTTTCTAGATTTTGTCCAGCTTTGATAAATAATTAGTATTTATACTTTTGCTTTTAGATAGACTTGAAGAATGCAGATCCGGAGAGGGTGGAGAAACAAATTGAGAAGATGGTTGACATTCCCGCTAGTGACTGTATCCGGGTACAATGCGCTCCAGATCAAAATCATTCCTGTAGGCAAATTTACTTCGCTGTCTGTACCTTGTCTTTTTTTTTTTTCTACAAAATTTGGCTGGAAAAGGGGCAATGTAGCGAGGAATTTACATCAATTTTTGGTGTTAAAAAAACACGAAACTATTTTGTGACGCATCATTTTTGCGCAAAAATGTGCAGCTTCCTATTTTACAGCACTCTTGCAACTTTTAGAAATTGGGCTTGGAAAGCTACACAGGTCTAAGAACGAATGGTGACGTTAAAAGTGGATAAAGATACACGGTGGCTCAGTGGATAAAGATACACGGTGGCTCAGTGGTTAGCATTGGTGCTTTGCAGCACTGGGATCCTGGTTTCAAATCCCACCAAGGATGACATCTGCAAGAAGTTTGTATGTTCTCCCCGTGTTTTCGTCGGTTTCCTCCCACACTCCAAAGACATACTGATAGGGAATGTAGATTGTGAGCCCCAATGGGGACAGCAATGATAATGTCTGTAAAGCGCATCGGAATAGGTTGATGCTATATAAGTGAGTAAAATGAATAAATAAAGATGGAAGTGCTGCATAAACATTTATCAAACATCGTGCAACTCTTTGATACATTTGGCACAAATAATGGTAACACAACCACAAGCAAAACTGACCTGAGGAAGTCGCTTTATGATACATTTTTCGGAAAGAATTTGAAAGATTTAAAGCGTTAGAAATGAACAAGATTATCCAATATCACAGAAAAAGGAAAAGTCTCCAGATGTTTTTATGCCGGATGCCGGTATGTGTCCATACCTAAAGAAGAGCTGTCAGAAGAATGGGTAAGGAATCCTTTAGTAAACATAAATATCCATAGGGGATTTGAGTGTTAAAAAAAAAAGATCATCTGAAAGATTTTGTGATCTGCGTTTACATGTGTAGCGTCGGCGTCCCTGCCTCCTGCTAGGCAGGGACGCTGTTCCCCTCACCTCTCCGCTCCGTGCCCAGCGTCTTCCTCCCGCTCTGCTGGCAGCGCGCGCTGCTTCCCGGCCACGGTGCTTAGTGCGCGCGCGGGCGCGCTCCCCCTCTCTTAAAGGGGCCGCGTGCGTCGTCCTAAGGAGTCCCCGGCCAATGGCCGGAGGACTTCACCATATATAAGGTACCTCCTCCAAAATGGAGGTGCCCGAGCAATGTTGTTGCAAAGCCTTCACTCTGCTTCAGCCCTCAGGTCCCGTTACCAGTTACCTGCCAGATTCCTGCTTGTTACCTGCCAGTCACCTGCCAGATTCCTGCTTGATACCTGCCTGATATCCGCTTACCTGCTTGCAAGACTGCGGTCCGACGGTCTGCCTTTCGACACCTGTCAGTCTGTCTATGGACCAGCCTGCCCGCTCACCTGGGAGCGCTCACCTGCTACCTGCCTGCTAGCCTACCTGGAGGCTCTGCCGTCACTTGCCGTGACCACCTGCCTGTCCAGAGACTCTTGCCCGCTCACCTGGGAGCGCTCACCTGCTACCTGCCTGCTAGCCTACCTGGAGGCTCTGCCGTCACTTGCCGTGACCACCTGCCGGTCCAGAGACTCTTGCCCGCTCAACTGGGAGCGTCCACCTGCTACCTGTCTGCTAGTCTACCTGGAGGCTCTGCCGTCACTTGCCGTGACCACCTGCCTGTCCAGAGACTCTTGCCCGCTCAACTGGGAGCGTCCACCTGCTACCTGTCTGCTAGTCTACCTGGAGGCTCTGCCGTCACTTGCCGTGACCACCTGCCCGTCCAGAGACTCTTGCCCGCTCACCTGGGAGCATCCACCTGCTACCTGTCTGCTAGTCTACCTGGAGGTTCTGCCGTCACTTGCCGTGACCACCTGCCTGTCCAGAGACTCTCGCCTGCTCACCTGGGAGCGCTCACCAGCCACCTGCCTGCTGTCCTTCTACCCAGAGACTGTCCCTGTCACTTGCCGTGACTACCTGCCCTTCTACCCAGAGACTGTCCCTGTCACTTGCCGTGACTACCTGCCCTTCTACCCAGAGACTGTCCCTGTCACTTGCCATGACTACCTGCCCTTCTACCCAGAGACTGTCCCTGTCACTTGCTGTGACTACCTGCCCGTCTTCCCTGGGAGCCACCCGCTTCCTTACAAGGACTGCCCCATTGTATAGTTGCTCAGAGGTTCCACCTCCCAGACCCGTTACAGTTTGCTCGGGCCATGGAACCCGGTGGCACCCAAGCTCCCTCGCTCTCGGACCTATGTCATGAACTTTCCCGTCAGAGGTCCCAACAGGAGTCCATCCTGAGTCACCTGCGTGGTGTTAACTCCCGCCTGGACACATTGACTACCTCTTCGGGAGCTGCCTCCACTCGCACACTTACTACCCCAGCACCGCCGCAGCCCATCAACACCATGGCATCTCTTCCCGGTCCCCGCCTCTCCGCCCCTCCTCGTTTTGGCAGAGATCCCAGCCAGGCACAGGGCTTCATTAACCAGTGCACTCTGCACTTCGAACTGTTGACACACCAGTTTTCCAGCGACCGAGCCAGAGTAGCCTTCATCATGTCCCATCTCACGGGAGAGGCACTGGCTTGGCTAAATCCTCTATGGGAGAGAGGAGACCCCCTGGTGTCCAACCTGCCAGCCTTTCTCATGGCCTTCCGGAAAGTCTTCGACGAACCAGAACGGAAGACCTCATCCGCATCATCTCTGCTACGCCTCCGTCAAGGAAATCTCTCCGTGGGCCAATACGCCATACGGTTCCGTACCCTTGCTTCGGAGCTGGCCTGGGATAACGACGCCCTGGTGTCTGTCTTTTGGGAGGGTCTGTCCGGCCGTATTAAAGATGAACTCGCCGGTCGGGACATTCCTACCACTCTCGACGACTTAATAACACTTGTCACCCGGATTGACATCCGGTTCCAGGAGCGCGCCAAAGAGGTCACCCGTGAGAGGAGGTTTCCACGTCTAGCCCCTACCTTCCAGAAACCTGTCACTTCTCCCGTTACTACCCAGGCGCACTCACCTGAGCCTATGCAGGTCGACCAGACCAAGATGGTCAAAACCCGTCAAGAGTTACGCCGAGCCGAGGGGAGCTGCTTCTACTGTGGCAGTAAGTTGCACCGGATCCGTTCCTGCCCGGAGAGGTCGGGAAACGCCTGTGTCTAGGATCGCTCAGAGAGGTCGTCCTAGACAAGAGTAAACCCTCTCCATCTCTGTTGCTGTCGGTCTCTATCATCTGCGGGGAGAACCGTTATTTTGAACTAGCCCAACTTGACTCTGGAGCTGCCGGAAATCTCATTTCTCAGTCTCTGGTAGAGAAATACCGCATTCCCACCAAACCTCTAGCTGTACCCTTATCTGTCGCTGCCGTGGATGGGGTCCTCTTACCACATTCCATCCAACTCATCACCGAATCCATAACCCTGCAGGTGGGAATGCTGCACTCTGAGAGCATCTTCTTTCATGTTCTGCCTGGACTCTCTCACGCCCTCTTATTAGGCCTACCTTGGCTTCAGAGACATGCACCCGTGCTTGATTGGCAGACCGGAGAAGTCCTTCGCTGGGGACAGGACTGCCATAAGACTTGCTTAGTTCCCATCCATCCTGTCCGTCCTTCTCCTACTCCAGCCAATCTACCTGGTCTTCCGGCTCCTTATTGGTCGTATGCGGACGTCTTTAATAAAAAGGAGGCAGAGACATTACCCCCTCATAGACCATACGACTGCCGAATCGACCTGATGCCCGGCGCTACTCCTCCCCGTGGGCGCATTTACCCTTTGTCCGCTGCTGAGACCCGATCCATGTCAGAATATATTGAGGAGAATCTGGCCCGGGGATTCATCCGGAAATCTAATTCCCCGGCGGGAGCAGGCTTCTTCTTCATCAAAAAGGACAGCTCACTCCGTCCCTGTATAGACTATAGAGGCCTTAACCAGATCACGGTGAAGAATAAATACCCCCTTCCGCTCATTCCGGAATTATTTGACCGTCTGAGGGGGGCTAGAATCTTCACCAAGCTGGACCTCCGTGGGGCGTATAACCTGGTCCGTATCCGTCAGGGGGATGAATGGAAGACTGCATTCAACACCCGGGACGGCCACTATGAATACCTGGTAATGCCCTTCGGTCTCTGTAACGCTCCCGCCGTCTTTCAAGAGTTGGTCAATGACATCTTCTGGGACCTTCTCTACTCCTGCGTAGTGGTGTACCTGGACGACATCTTGGTCTTCTCTCCGGATCTCCCCACACACCGGGGGGATGTTCGTCAGGTTCTGCTCAGGCTCAGGCAGAACCACCTCTACGCTAAATATGAGAAGTGCCTCTTTGAGCAGACCTCGCTTCCGTTTCTGGGCTACATAATCTCTCAGACCGGCCTACAAATGGATCCTGAGAAACTGTCTGCCATCCAGAAGTGGCCCGACCAGAGGGGTTGAAAGCTATTCAGCGGTTCCTGGGTTTCGCCAACTACTACCGCCTCTTCATACCGCACTTCTCTTCCCGGACTGCCCCAATCTCTGCGCTCACCAGTAAGGGCACTAATTACAGAAAATGGCCGCCCGAAGCAGAGGAAGCCTTTCTTTCCTTAAAACAGGCTTTCTCTTCCGCCCCGGTGCTGCATCGTCCGGACGGCAACAAACAATTCTTCCTGGAAGTTGACGCCTCCTCCTCTGGAGCCGGAGCGGTACTTACCCAAAAGTCGCCTTCCGGAAGAATGGTAACTTGCGGCTTCTTCTCCAAACTCTTCTCCTCTTCTGAGCGCAATTATTCTATAGGAGATCGAGAGTTATTGGCCATTAAGCTGGCACTGGAGGAGTGGCATTACCTGCTCGAGGAGGCTCTTCACCCGGTAATTATTTACACGGACCACAAGAACTTGGCTTACCTCCAGAGCGCCCAGAGACTTAACCCGCGCTAAGCCCGGTGGTCCTTGTTTTTTGCCCGCTTTGATTTCGTTCTTCATTTTCGCCCGGCAGACAAAAACATCAAAGCTGACGCCTTGTCCCGATCCTTCCTGGTGTCTGACCTAGAGGAGGAACCGAAGCACATCATTGATCCCGCCAGAGTAATGCAGGTGGCTCCCGTGAATCTAAATCGTCTCCGTCCCGGTAAGACGTTCGTAACAGTACCTGATCGGAAGAAGGTCCTACTCTGGGGTCACTCATCTAAGCTAGCTGGCCACGCCGGTCAGAAAAAGACCCTCCAGCTTATTACCCGGCATTACTGGTGGCCTACCCTGCACAAGGATGTAATAGACTTTGTTTCAGCCTGTGTGTCCTGCGCCCGCAACAAAGTTTCGAGACACCTGCCAGCCGGTCGCCTCCTTCCTCTTCCAGTACCTGCTGCCTAGTGGCAGCATATAGCTATGGACTTTATAACGGATCTCCCTGTCTCTGCCGGTTGTACGGTCATTTGGGTGGTCGCTGACCGCTTTTCCAAGATGGCGCACTTCATTCCCCTGCCGGGTCTCCCGTCTGCACCCGAACTGGCTAAAGACTTTATCCGCCACATCTTCCGTCTCCATGGCCTGCCCCTCCACATCGTGTCGGATCGTGGGGTTCAGTTCACCTCACGCTTCTGGAGAGCCACATGTAAGCTGCTTGACGTTACCCTGGACTTCTCCTCCACTTACCACCCACAGTCCAATGGCCAAGTGGAGCGGATCAATCAGATCCTGACCAGTTACCTCCGGCACTTCGTTAATGCCCACCATTCGGACTGGGTGGATCTCCTACCATGGGCTGAATTCTCTTACAATAATCATGAGAGCGAATCTTCCTCCAAATCCCCGTTTTTTGTAGTCTTCGGTCAGCATCCTCGGATCCCATTTCCCGTCTCCACCTCGGTGGACAATCCGGCTGCGGAATCTCTCATTAGCAAATTCTCCTCCATTTGGGAGAGTACCCGATCCGCACTCCTTCAGTCGTCCGAGCGGATGAAAAAACACGCTGACAAAAAACGACTGGATCCTCCACAATTCCGTCCTGGAGATAAAGTCTGGCTCTCGTCCAAGTATGTCCGGCTCAAGATTCCCTCCTACAAGTTAGGGCCTCGGTTCATCGGCCCACTGGAAGTTATCAAACAAATCAATCCGGTGGCCTATAAATTGAAACTCCCGGCCAACTTACGGATCCCTAGCTCCTTCCATGTATCTCTCCTCAAACCCGTGGTACTTAACTCTTTTTCCAAGTCTACAGGTACGCCCCCTGCTCCGGTTTCCGCTGAGAACGAGTTTGAGGTAGAGAACATTCTGGCCACCAAATGGGTAAGAGGAAAAACCTTTTTTCTGGTAGATTGGAAGGGGTTTGGTCCTGAGGAGAGAACGTGGGAGCCCCGGGAGAACATCCATGCCCCTCTCATCCTTGATAAATTTCTCTCTGGCTTAAAAAAGGGGGGGCCTAAAGGGGGGAGTACTGTAGCGTCGGCGTCCCTGCCTCCTGCTAGGCAGGGATGCTGTTCCCCTCACCACTCCGCTCCGTGCCCAGCGTCTTCCTCCCGCTCTGCTGGCAGCGCGCGCTGCTTCCCGGCCACGGTGCTTAGTGCGCGCGCGGGCGCGCTCCCCCTCTCTTAAAGGGGCCGCGCGCGTCGTCCTAAGGAGTCCCCGGCCAATGGCCGGAGGACTTCACCATATATAAGGCACCTCCTCCAAAATGGAGGTGCCCGAGCAATGTTGTTGCAAAGCCTTCACTCTGCTTCAGCCCTCAGGTCCCGTTACCAGTTACCTGCCAGATTCCTGCTTGTTACCTGCCAGTCACCTGCCAGATTCCTGCTTGTTACCTGCCAGTCACCTGCCAGATTCCTGCTGGATACCTGCCTGATATCCGCTTACCTGCTTGCAAGCCTGCGGTCCGACGGTCTGCCTTCCGACACCTGTCAGTCTGTCTATGGACCAGCCTGCCCGCTCACCTGGGAGCGCTCACCTGCTACCTGCCTGCTAGCCTACCTGGAGGCTCTGCCGTCACTTGCTGTGACCACCTGCCTGTCCAGAGACTCTTGCCCACTCACCTGGGAGCGCTCACCTGCTACCTGCCTGCTAGCCTACCTGGAGGCTCTGCCGTCACTTGCCGTGACCACCTGCCCGTCCAGAGACTCTTGCCCGCTCAACTGGGAGCGTCCACCTGCTACCTGTCTGCTAGTCTACCTGGAGGCTCTGCCGTCACTTGCCGTGACCACCTGTCTGTCCAGAGACTCTTGCCCGCTTAACTGGAAGCGTCCACCTGCTACCTGTCTGCTAGTCTACCTGGAGGTTCTGCCGTCACTTGCCGTGACCACCTGCCTGTCCAGAGACTCTCGCCTGCTCACCTGGGAGCGCTCACCAGCCACCTGCCTGCTGTCCTTCTACCCAGAGACTGTCTCTGTCACTTGCCGTGACTACCTGCCCTTCTACCCAGAGACTGTCCCTGTCACTTGCCGTGACTACCTGCCCTTCTACCCAGAGACTGTCCCTGTCACTTGCCGTGACTACCTGCCCTTCTACCCAGAAACTGTCCCTGTCACTTGCTGTGACTACCTGCCCGTCTTCCCTGGGAGCCACCCGCTTCCTTACAAGGACCGCCCCCTTGTATAGTTGCTCAGAGGTTCCACCTCCCAAACCCCATTACAACATGATTGTAATAACATTACAGCCCCATTCAGACTTACAGGTTTTACCCATGAGAAACTGAGCAGAACAATATATAGGTTTGTGGGAGAAGATTCAGTATAAATTGTAATTCATTCATTAGATTTGAGAGTCCTCAGTGGTTGATACCTTTAATGGCTAACTGAAAAGATGGTAACAAATTGCAAGCTTTCCAAACTGCTCAGGCCTCTTCATCAGGCAGACCTGAGACCTGAGTAGTCTGGAAAGCTTGCAATTTGTTACCATCTTTTCCGTTAGCCATTAAAAGGTATCAACCACTGAGGACTCTCACATCTAAATACTCTTCTATCTACTGGCTAACACAGTACAAAGATAGATATTTTTCCTGTATCAATTTATTCAGTGGAATCCTGCTGTTTGTATAGATGAGTCCAGTGGGCGGTCATGCTAGTGATTGACAGCTATCTTTGCCTGCATGGTCATACAGGGAACTGTCAATCACTTAGGACCGCCCACTGGACTAGTATACATACTGCAGGACTTTCTCTGCATAAAATGCAAGTCTTACTGACTCTCTTCCCACAGATATGTCTATCAGTCTGATCAACTTCTCTGCTCTACAACATCCCCCTACAGATCTTATACCATTTCAACATGACAGGTTCCTTTAATCACCTGCAGATGACATAAGTAGCCATGTTCTGTGTGGCTTACGGAGGGGCTTGATTGCTTGTCAGCTTCAAACAGGTTTCATTTCTTGTGATTCATTGGAGCCGAGGTCTAAACTGTATTAAGAAATTAATTTCTCTGTTTATTTCTATTAGATCTCGGCGAAGTTTGGAACAAATGTGGAAAGTGTTCTTCAAGAAGTTGTCAGGAGGCTTCCACTGTGAGTATGGACTAATGCGGCTCTATCCATCTTCTCTTTATTAAAGGGAACCTGTCACCTTGAAAAATGCTATGTACCTGCAGGTATAGGGTTAATCTGCAGATAAATATTGTTACAATGTTGCCCGGCCGCCTTATTGATAATGCAGGTACCGGGAGAAAATTAACTTCTTTCCTCCCTGCAGCCGCCGGCCTTCACTCATCGTTGTGCACGGAGCGGCTACAGTCTTGGATCACAGCACCGCTCACTATATCAGGGGCGACGGCTGTAAACCCGGCCCGGATTTTGATTGACAGCTTGCTCTGCACAGATGCGCTGCAGAACCACTTACAATCTGAGTGAAGGAGAGTAGTATGTTCACAGATAGAGAATATGGCTCATCCACGTGCGGATCTGCTCCACGTCCGATTACATATTTGTGGGAGAAACCCTAGTGGCAGCCTCATATTTCTGACATGGATCCTCTAGCACTATTTGTGAAACTGCGACTCCCAGCATAACTTGATGAGAGACCGTCAGCCTGCTGGGATCTCTAGTTTCACAAGCTGCGGACCTCCGCTCACTCCAGCACTGGTCGGCATTTTCAGCACGTGAACGTACGCCATGCTTTCCGGAGACACAAGGGTGTAGATCACTTTATCAAACCCTTGACTGTAAGTTTGCTGAACCCTAAGTGGATTCGATTGTTCCCACAGTTTCAGTTTTGGACCATTTAAGGGGAATTTACAGGGTTCTGGCCACTGACCAGGGGGATCAGTATCCCTGTATGTCTTTGTATATACTTGATAAAGACCTATAACAGGTCGAAACGTTATGTGATGGCAGAATAAACTTTGTCTTTTGGAATTCATCACCCCGGACTGAACGCGGTTTACTTACCTTTATACCCCTTAACAGGATGTCTTATTTTTGTGTTTTAGTCCCAAGATTGAAAAGGGCAGCCCTCTTAAAGCCCTGCTGTTTGACTCAACGTTTGATCACTACAGAGGCGTCGTAGCCAGCATCGCCCTGTGTGGAGGTGACGTGTGTAAAGGCAATAAATCGTGTCTGCCCACTCTGGCAAGTGCTATGAAGTCAATGAGGTTGGCATACTGACCCCAGAGGAAGTACCAGCTGAAAAACTAAGTTTTTTTTAATAATCTTATTAGCCTTTCCCTCTGTCTTCACCAATCAGCCCTCTGTATTGATGATCAGATCAAAGATCTAGACAGGGATTGTCTCACGCTGCATCTCCTTCCTGATTGTATCACTGAGAAGACAGAAGCTGCCCCATCCCATTCTCCAAGAAATGCAGAACCCAATGCATCTGCTGTCCGTGATCCGCTTATTGTCAGAGGACATCATTAGGGACTGCATTTTCTCATTGCTTAAGAAATTGTTGGGGGATCCTGCTAATTGCTGAATAATAAAACTGCAGCACCGCTCCATTTAAGGCAGTGTTTCCCAAACTCCAGTCCTCATGGCCCCTAACAGGTCAGGTTTTCAGGATTTCCTCAGTATTACACATGTGATGAAAGTATCATCAAGGAATCAGGAATTCTCTCACCTGTGCAATACTATAGAAATCCTGAAGACATGACCTGTGGGGGGCCGTGGGGACTGGAGTTTGGGAAACACTGATTTTAAAGGGACTGTCAGCACAGAATGACTGTTGAAACCAAGTACAAGCGCTCCATGGATCACGGCGTGGGCCAATCATTTATATACACCTTCCCACCTGCTTGTTTTACCTCTGTCTCCTTCCTTCTCTGGTTCTATGAAGCCAGAGCTGTCAATCAAAGAAGAGGAGGGTGTGGATAGAGGGAAAACAAGCAGGTGGGAAGGTGTATATAAATGATTGGCCCCGAAGCACCGAGAGTTGGGACTTAGTTTGAACAGTCATTCTGTGCTGACAGTCCCTTTAGGTGGACGAGATCCAGATGCAGCTCATTTCACCGCGTAAGGTTGTTTACCCACTATGCGCTCTCCACGGCATCTCCAGACTCTGTCTCGTCTGTCGCATGAGCTCAGTGTGAACCTGCTTTCATCTATGAAGAGCACAGGGCGCCAGTGGCGACTTTGCCAATCCTGGTGTTCTGTGGAAAATGCCAAGTGTCCTTCACGGTGTTGGGCTGTGAGCACCACCCCCATCTGTGGACGTCGGGCCCTCATACCACCCTCATGGAGTCTGTTTCAAACCGTTGGTGCAGACACATGCACATTTGTGGCCTGCTGGAGGTCATTTTGAAGGACTCTGGCAGTGCTCCTCCTGTTCCTCCTTGCACAAAGGCGGAGGTAGCGGTCCTGCTGCTGGGTTGTTGCCCTCCTACGGCCCCCTCCACGTCTCCTGGTGTACTGGCCTGTCTCCTGGCAGCGCCTCCAGGCTCTGGACACTACGCTGACAGATGCAGCAAACCTTCTTGCCACAGCTTGCATTGATGTGCCATGTTGGATGAGCTGCACTACCTGAGCAACTTCTGTGGGTTGTAGAGTCCGTCTCATGCTACCACGAGTGTGAAAGCACAACCAACATTCAAAAGTGACCAAAACATCAGCCAGAAAGCATTGGTACTGAGATGTGATCTGTGGTCCCCACCTGCAGAACCACTCCTTTATTGAGGGTGTCTTAATAATTGCCAATAATTTCCATCTATTGTGTATTCCATTTGCACAACAGCATGTGAAATTGATTGTCAATCAGTGTTGCTTCCTAAGTGGACAGTTTGATTTCACAGAAGTTTGATTTACTTGGAGTTATATTCAGTTGTTTAAGTGCTCCCTTTATTTTTTTGAGCAGTTTACTTTTTTCCCCACTGTATATAGAGAAGATGCACAGCCCAAAAAGGATGTTCTGTGTACCTATGTTCCCTGGAACTTGTAGGGTCTTATTTGTGGACCTAGGAAGGGAAAATATTAAAAAATCCCCAAATCACCTCCCAAACCAGTGCCCTCTTATACTCATTGTTGTGTATCCCGCCATTATTCTGACATCAACATCTGGCAGGGGTGTCATGTGAGCACTACTTCTTCTGGCTTAGATGAAATATGAATGCTGCAACCAATCAGAAGCTGCAACACTCATGCGTTGCCCCCACCGGTTGTTAACCTCATGTAACCAGTGGGGTATGCAGCGCTGGTCTGGAGATATCAATTTCTTTTAGTTTTCTCACCTCCCTTGGCCCATCAATAGTTGGTGTCTAGTAGTGGATAACCCAATTAAAGGGTTATTTCCCTCTCAGATATATCCATCAAATAAGCCATAAATGGCTAATAGATGTTGGCTCCACCTCTGTAGCCCCCCGCAGCTATCGAGATAAGGCTGTATCTCTAGTTAATATGAACATAGAAGTGGCTGTGCATGATAGGCTTTCTCCATTCACTTCTATGGAGGTTCAGAATAATACAAAGGGTTGTAGATGTGTTAATAAAGACTACAATGGAAGTCTACTAACAATACACGGGCACTGATTCCCTGTGGGCACCTGAGATCAGCCACTGAAGCTGTAGGGGGCAGTGTTAGCTTATATGTGCACATTTATATGGAGGGTGTTTGTACATATCCCTATGGACCTGTCCCACATCTATGGATTATTTTACATAAATGAACACTGTCCCATTGTGCAGCAAAGGTCTATACAATAAACTGTGTACACCGCTGTCTAATGAGGATAATAGAACTGTACTGGTTATTGTATCATTATGGGATCTAATTGATGGCTGTCGTAGCGCAGTGTTTTAATAATTAATTTACTACATCTTTTTACAGAAAACCACATTGGCAGCACGGCATATACAGTAAAATGTTACATGCATATCACATCAAGTGAAAAATCCCCATGGAAATGCCTCTACTAAAGCACGCTGCTATAAAAAACACTCTGTAAAGTAAGTCCACGCTGCAGCATGAATATAACGGGCCAACTAGAAAACAGGTTTGGCAAAAAAATGTATCCATCAGATAGATGTCAACTGTATACTTTTATAATATAGATCTGGACAGGGGTATATATAGCATAGACAGGATTGGGTTTATTAAGGATTGCATTCATACGACAACCCTACAAGGGAACCTGTCACGTGAAAGAAAGGCTATTAACCTGCAGATATGCAGTTAATCTGCAGGTTAATGGTCAAATGTATATAGAGGTCTCAAAAAGTCAGAAATCATAAAGGGATCTAATAATAAAATGTAACCTTTATTTATACAATGCTAAAAAGACATAAATATGATCTAGGACATAAACAAAAACTGCACCCAAAACGTGAAAATATATGAAAGAAAAATATTATTTTTAAAACCAATTCAAATTGCTGTATGTGAACCTCTCTGATGACCCTCAAATGCTCCCATGAAGGGAGGAAAAAAAGCCCCATGTTTAGGAAGTTGGTGAAATGACGTTGAAGGGAAAGGATCTAGGCAGAGGTCCTGGACCCATGGATGAATGGCCTATGGAGTTTGAAGATCGGTTGATCACTAGGCTGGATAAATATGCTACAGTTGTGGAATCTGTCGTCTGGATTTGATGAACTTTCTTAAGGACTGTTGCTACTGGATACCTGTGTCTCTATTGTTTTATCTTGTCGTCTGGAGGAGCGAGGAATGTGAATACAAACTATACTGGTTGGCGATACGAAATCTGTGAGCCAACCAAAAGTGGTGAAATAGTGAGTATCGCCTGGTACAAAGGCAGTTGAACTACCGCCCCAGGAAGGGTATCTTGTGCACTGGGGGCAATGTATTTTGGCCATTTACCTAGAGTTGTAGTAAAACCTTGGATGTAAGAGATAAACTATTGTTGCATCGTTAACTTGTCTAGGTGATTATTGCAACCCACAACCTCAGATCTTCACATACAGGATTAGAAAAACATTATTGTTTTCTTTCAAAAGCAATATCACATCTGTCCATAGATTGTGACTGGCACTGGACTTCAGCTCTACTGAAATAAATGGAGCTGAGCTGCAATACCACACTGAACCTGTAGACAGGTTGTGGTGCTGTTTTTAGACAAAAAAACACAAGTTTCTAATCATGGACAACACCTTTGAAGACTTAGGCTGCGTGCTCACCAGGGCTGTGGAGTCGGTAAGCCACAGTTGCGACTCCGACTCCTGGATTTTATCAGGTTCCGACTCCTACTCCGGCTCCGACTCCTTCATAAATGGCCAATTCGTAACAATAAATTTACTGTTGTAAAATATTAACATCGTGCTTATTCAGTTTCTCACCATCATATAAGTAATCAGACCACTTAGAGCAAAAACTATATTTATTAGAATACAATTAGAATATAGCAAATAACTTTTATAAACTTTTCTAAACTTTTGTAAGTAAATATGCAATAAACACTGTTATGCAGTTAATAAGAAGAAATCTATAAATTTGTCCTCAGAAAAAGTATTGCCTCTGTCAGATCCTCCTTCATGGATGCCCTCAAATCTGATCTAATTATTTTGAGAGCTGAGAACAACCTCTCTACACTAACTTGGGTTGGTTTCAAAGCAGTAACCACTCGGCAACATCTCTGACAATGTCAGGATACAGAGGAATCGCTTGTTTCACTGTTATTTTTGATGAACGGTCAAATTTCTCAATTTCTTTTAGTGCACATGAAAAATTCTGCTGAAATGTACTGGCTGTGTTCTTTGATGGGGATGACTCTTCTTCTATGCGGGAACGCTTTGCACGGTCCTTGTGATCCAAATATTTTTCGAAATTAAATTCTTCATCAGTTGATGATGAGGGTGAAGATGTGGCAGGACGACCAAGCTCTTCTTGTTCCTCCTGACTGTTCTGCAACCCTTTCATCCTTACTGCTATTTCAAACAGAGCTTCTTTTCCTTTAGTTAGCTGTTGATCATCTAGAAGAATCCGATGCATTGGGTCTACATAAACAGCTGCCAAAAGAATGGTATTTTGTAATAGTAGCTCCTCTCTCCTTTCATTGATGTAGCAATGCCACTTGCAATTAACCCTCCTCTTTGGGACAGGCGAAACATCAGGTTCTTCCACTCCTTTAAGAAAATACCTGGAGTTAAGTCCTCTGCTTGTCATTTTTTAATCACTGTAAATGGGTGCTCTAGCAATTTTTCCAGCTCAGTCACCTGATTCCACTGACTTTCATTTAGCGTCAGTTGAGGGTTAGCCATGTCTACAAGAAAGGTTTTCAGTTCAACCAAGCGCTGAATCATTAAGTAAGTACTGCCCCATCGTGTGGCTTGATCAATAATTGCCCCTTTTCCAGCACGTCTCTTCAAAATTGAGTCAACTTTAGGGGTTCTGGCAACAGTAGCCAATTTTCTCCCCTTGCCAATCAGTGCAGCAGCATGTCCTTCTTGCAGACTGTCTCTTATAGCCAGCTGTAGCGTATGCACAACACAGCGCATGTGATGAATGAAAGAACGGATTGTCACAGTTTCAACAAGATCATCTAAACTATCATGTTGCTGTTCATCTGAAGCAACTTCAGTTTGCTCCTCAGTTACAATACTGTGTTCCTCTATTTCAAACATTTCTGTGTCTGTGGACCCAGAATGTTCTTCTAGCTGCTGGTCACCATCATTACTCTCATTCATTAGCTTAATAGTACTTATCATATTTGAAGCATTGAACTTGCTCTTTTTTAAGTTCATAGTCTTGCAGAACCTTTTCCACCAAGACCTGGAGAAACTCACTGGTGTGATGCGCTTTGGTGTCTTTTACTGCCAATGTCTTGGTAACTATTTCATTTTTGTCACAAACAAATCGGACATTGATGGCAAAATAGTTCACTCTGTGACGTGTGCAGGCATCCATTTTAAGAAGCAGAAAGCGTCCCTTGAGAGTTTTTTTAAGTTCTTCCTTTTGTTTAAAAGCTTCTTCGATTACTAATTTTCTAATACTCTCTCTCTCCAGAGAAACACCAAGCTTGCGGGCCATTTCCCCATTCAGACACATAAAAGCTGGTCGTGAAAATAATGAAATAGGCACACTATCCTTTACAACTAGCTTTATGATCTGTTTTTTTAAATGTATCTACTGTCATTGTCACAGTAACTTTGTCACTGACAAAATATCTTGCAACTGATGGCTGCAAAGTTCTCTGCTCCTTTGTTTGGCTGGAAGAGCTGGGCACTGGTTCATTGGTTTGGATGCAGTCTTTCTCATCCACTGCTTTTAGTACTTCTGGATGAAAGCACTGTAAATGTCTCTTTAGATTAGAAGCTCTGGTAGGAGCATTTTTATCTTTGTCTGAATATGCACTGATCTTGGCTTCACAGCATTTGTTTTCGTCTGGATCATTTGTCATACACTGACAGACATAATGTTTTCTATCTTGAGTGATGGTGAAATGTTCAAATACAGCTGATTTAATGTGACGCTTCTTTGACATTCTCAGGTTTTTAATTCTGCGTTTCACAATCCAAATGACAATTGTTTTTCCTAAAAACAATTGTACAAAATTATTGCCAGGTCGTACAACTGATATAGTGGTCAGTAATACTGTTATTCCTCATGTACTCACAGTTAACTGATGCAAAGTTTGTTGAAAGGATTATACTTCTTACAGTCTTCCTCTTCTGAGTAGCAGCTGTGAGATGCTTGGAAGATGCACACCTAGTAAACATCTAGTCTAGAGGAGGAGCTTTACTACTAAGAATTTGCAACACATTTTCACTTTCAGTTTCATACATTGTAAGTAGGGGGGTTGGGGCAGCATGAGGTTAACCAAGTATAAGATTAGATAAGGGCAGTGGAGAACAGTGACACACAAAAAGTAAGAAATGTCTCTATCTCCAGCAGAACTGCTTATCACTGTTGTTCATAGTTTGATAGAACATATATATTTAAGTAACATTTATAAAATTCATATGAAAGTTCAATTATGAAATATTAATACATTTTTTTAAAGCTGGAGTCGGAGTCGGTACATTTCTACCGACTCCGACTCCAACCAAAACTAACTCTGACTCCACGACTCCGACTCCACAGCCCTGGATGTAACAGCAGAATAGTGAGTGCAGCTATGGAGGTAACTGGTAGATAGGACATGATGTAACAGCAGAATAGTGAGTGCAGCTCTGGAGGTGACTGGAGGATAAGACATGATGTAACAGCAGAATAGTGACTGCAGCTCTGGAGGCAACTGGAGGATAAGACACGATGTAACAACAGAATAGTGAGTGCATCTCTATAGGTGAATGGAGGATAAGACAGGATGTAACAGTAGATAAGACTGCAGCTCTGGAGGTGACTGGAGGATAAGACACGATGTAACAGCAGAAAAGGGAGTGCATTTGTGGAGGGAATGAAGGATAAGACAGGATGTAACAGTAGATAAGACTGCAGCTCTGGAGGTGACTGGAGGATAAGACACGATGTAACGGCAGAATAGTGAGTGCAGCTCTGGAGGTGACTGGAGGATAAGACATAATGTAACAGTAGAATAGTGATTGCAGCTCTGGAGGTGAACGGAGGATAACACATGATGTAACAGTGGAATAGTGACAGCAGCTCTGGAGGTAACTGGAGTATAAGACACGATGTAACAGCAGAATAATGATTGCAGCTCTGGAGGTGACAAGGGGAAAAGACACGATGTAACAGCAGAATAATGATTGCAGCTCTGGAGGTGACTGGAGGATAAGACCTGATGTAACAGCAGAATAGTGACAGCAGCTCTGGAGGTGACTGGAGGATAAGACATGATGTAACAGCAGAATAGTGAGTGCAGCTCTGGAAGTGAGTGGAGGATAAGACCTGATGTAACAGCAGAATAGTGAGTGCAGCTCTGGAGGTGGCTGGAGGATAAGACATGATGTAACAGCAGAATAGTGAGTGCAGCTCTGGAGGTGGCTGGAGGATAAGACATGATGTTACAGCAGAACAGTGACTGCAGCTCTGGAGTTGACTGGACGATAAGATACGATGTAACAGCAGAATAGTGACTGCAGCTCTGGAGGTGACTGGAGGATAAGACATGATGTAACAGCAGAATAGTGAGTGCAGCTCTGGAGGTGGCTGGAGGATAAGACATGATGTAACAGCAGAATAGTGAGTGCAGCTCTGGAGTTGACTGGACGATAAGATACGATGTAACAGCAGAATAGTGACTGCAGCTCTGGAGGTGACTGGAGGATAAGACCTGATGTAACAGTAGAATAGTGACTGCAGCTCTGGAGGTGACTGGAGGATAAGACACGATGTAACAGCAGAATAGAGAGTGCAGCTCTTGAGGTGATTGGAGGAATATAGATGATGTAACAGCAGAATAGTGACTGCAGCTCTGGAGGTGACAGGAAGATAAGACATGATGTAACAACAGAATGGTGAATTCAGCTCTGGAGGTAACTGGAGGATAATACACGATGTAACAGTAGAATAGTGACTGTAGCTCTAGAGGTGGCTGGAGGATAATAGATGATGTAACAGCAGAATAGTGAGTGCAGCTCTGGAGGTGACTGGAGGATAAGACATGATGTAACAGCAGAATAGTGACAGCAGCTCTGGAGGTAACTGGAGTATAAGACACGATGTAACAGTAGAATAGTGAGTGCAGCTCTGGAGGTGACTGGAGGATAAGACACAATGTAACAGCAGAAAAGTGAGTGCAGCTCTTGAGGTGACTGGAGGATAAGACATGAAGTAGCAGCATACTAGTGAGTGCAGCTCTGGAGGTGACTGGAGGACAAGACACGATGTAACAGCAGAATAGTGACTGCAGCTCTGGAGGTGACTGGAGGATAAGACACCATGTAACAGCAGAACAGTGATTGCATCTCTGGAGGTGAATGGAGGATAAGACATGATGTAACAACAGAATAGTGACAGCAGCTCTGGAGGTGACTGGAGGATAAGACATGATGTAACAGCATAATAGTGAGTGCAGCTCTGGAGGTGACTGGAGGACAAGACACGATGTAACAGGAGAATAGTGACTGCAGCTCATGAGGTGACTGGAGGATAACACACGATGTAACAACAGAATAGTGACTGCAGCTCTGGAGGTGACTGGAGGATAAGACCTGATGTAACATCAGAATAGTGACTGCAGCTCTGGAGGTGAGTGGAGGATAAGACATGATGTAACAGCAGAATAGTGAGTGCAGCTCTGGAGGTGGCTGGAGGATAAGACATGATTTAAAAGCAGAATAGTGAGTGCAGCTCTGGAGTTGACTGGAGGACAAGATACGATGTAACAGCAGAATAGTGAGTGCAGCTCTGGAGGTGACTGGAGGATAAGACATGATGTAACAGTGGAATAGTGACTGCAGCTCTGGAGGTGGCTGGAGGATAAGACACGATGTAACAGCAGAATAGTGACTGCAGCTCTGGAGGTGACTGGAGGATAAGACATGATGTAACAGCAGAATAGTGAGTGCAGCTCTGGAGGTGGCTGGAGGATAGGACATGATGTAACAGCAGAATAGTGACTGCAGCTCTGGAGATGAGTGGAGGATAAGATATGATGTAACAGCAGAATAGTGAGTGCAGCTCTGGAGGTGACAAGGGGATAAGACACGATGTAACAGCAGAATAGTGAGTGCAGCTCTGGAGGTGACTGGAGCATAAGACACGATGTAACAGCAGAATAGTCAGTGCAGCTCTGGAGGTGACTGGAGGATAAGACATGAAGTAGCAGCATAATAGTGAGTGCAGCTCTGGAGGTGACTGGAGGACAAGCCACGATGTAACAGCAGAATAGTGACTGCAGCTCTGGAAGTGACTGGAGGATAAGACACCATGTAACAGCAGAACAGTGATTGCATCTCTGGAGGTGAACGGAGGATAAGACCTGATGTAACAACAGAATAGTGACAGCAGCTCTGGAAGTGACTGGAAGTTAAGACCTGATGTAACATCAGAATAGTGACTGCAGCTCTGGAGGTGAGTGGAGGATAAGACCTGATGTAACAGCAGAATAGTGACTGCAGCTCTGGAGGTGACTGGAGGATAAGACACGATGTAACAGCAGAATAGTGACTGCAGCTCTGGAGGTGACTGGAGGATAAGACACGATGTAATGGCAGAATAGTGACTGCAGCTCTGGAGGAGACTGGAGGATAAGACATGATGTAACAGCAGAATAGTGAGTGCAGCTCTGGAGGTGGCTGGAGGATAAGACATGATTTAACAGCAAAATAGTGAGTGCAGCTCTGGAGTTGACTGGAGAATAAGATACGATGTAACAGCAGAATAGTGAGTGCAGCTCTGGAGGTGACTGGAGGATAAGACCTGATGTAACAGCAGAATAGTGACAGCAGCTCTGGAGGTGACTGGAGGATAAGACATGATGCAACAGCAGAATAGTGACTGCAGCTCTGGAGTTGAGTGGAGGATAAGACATGAAGTAACAGCATAATAGTGAGTGCAGCTCTGGAGGTGACTGGAGGATAAGACATGATGTAACAGCAGAATGGTGAATTCAGCTCTGGAGGTAACTGGAGGATAAGACACGATGTAACAGTAGAATAGTGAGTGCATCTCTGGAGGTGAATGGAGGATAAGACCTGATGTAACAGCAGAATAGTTACAGCAGCTCTGGAGGTGACTGGAGGATAAGACATGATGTAACAGCAGAATAGTGAGTGCAGCTCTGGAGGTGAGTGGAGGATAAGACCTGATATAACAGCAGAATAGTGACTGCAGCTCTGGAGGTGACTGGAGGATAAGACACGATGTAACGGCAGAATAGTGACTGCAGCTCTGGACATGACTGGAGGATAAGACATGATGTAACAGCAGAATAGTGAGTGCAGCTCTGGAGGTGACAGAAGGATAAGACATGAAATAACAGCAGAATAGTGAGTGCAGCTCTGGAGTTGACTGGACAATAAGATACGATGTAACAGCAGAATAGAGAGTGCAGCTCTTGAGGTGATTGGAGGAATAAAGATGATGTAACAGCAGAATAGTGACTGCAGCTCTGGAGGTGACTGGAGGATAAGACCTGATGTAACAGCAGAATAGTGACTGCAGCTCTGGAGGTGACAGGAAGATAAGACACGATGTAACAGCAGAATGGTGAATTCAGCTCTGGAGGACAATACACGATGTAACAGTAGAATAGTGACTGTAGCTCTGGAGGTGGCTGGAGGATAAGACATGATGTAACAGCAGAATAGTGAGTGCAGATCTGGAGGTGAGTGGAGGATAAGACACAATGCAACAGCAGAAAAGAGAGTGCAGCTCTTGAGATGACTGGAGGATAAGACATGAAGTAACAGCATAATAGTGAGTGCAGCTCTGGAGGTGACTGGAGGACAAGACACGATGTAACAGCAGAATAGTGACAGCAGCTCTGGAGGTAACTGGAGTATAAGACACGATGTAACAGCATAATAGTGAGTACAGCTCTGGAGGTGAATGGAGGATAAGAAACGATGTAACAACAGAATAGTGACAGCAGCTCTGGAGGTGACTGGCGGATAAGACATGATGTAACAGCAGAATGGTGAATTCAGCTCTGGAGGTAACTGGAGGATAAGACACGATTTAACAGTAGAATATTGAGTGCATCTCTGGAGGTGAATGGAGGATAAGACCTGATGTAGCAGCAGAATAGTGACTGCAGCTCTGGAGGTGACTGGAGTATAAGACATGATGTAGCAGCAGAATAGTGACTGGAGCTCTGGAGGAGACAGGAGGATAAGACATGATGTAACAGCAGAATAGTGACTGCAGCTCTGTAGGTGACTGGAGGACAAGACACGATGTAACAGCAGAATAGTGACTGCAGCTCTGGAGGTGACTGGAGGATAAGACAAGATGTAACAGCAGAATAGTGAGTGCATCTCTGGAGGTGAACGGAGGATAAGACCTGATGTAACAACAGAATAGTGACAGCAGCTCTGGAGGTGACTGGAGGATAAGACCTGATGTAACATCAGAATATTGACTACAGCTCTGGAGGTGGCTGGAGGATAAGACACGATGTAACAGCAGAATAGTGACTGCAGCTCTGGAGGTGACTGGAGGATAAGACACGATGTAACGGCAGAATAGTGACTGCAGCTCTGGAGGAGACTGGAGGATAAGACATGATGTAACAGCAGAATAGTGACTGCAGCTCTGAAAGTGGCTGGAGGATAAGACATGATTTAACAGCAGAATAGTGAGTGCAGCTCTGGAGTTGACTGGAGGATAAGATACGATGTAACAGCAGAATAGTGCGTGCAGCTCTGGAGGTGACTGGAGGATAAGACATGATGTAACAGTGGAATAGTGATTGCAGCTCTGGAGGTGACAGGAGGATAAGACACCATGTAACAGAGAATAGTGAGTGCATCTCTGGAGGTGAATGGAGGATAAGACCTGATGTAACAGCAGAATAGTGACAGCAGCTCTGGAGGTGACTGGAGGATAAGACATGATGTAACAGCAGAATAGTGACTGCAGCTCTGGAGGTGAGTGGAGGATAAGACCTGATGTGACAGCAGAATAGTGACTGCAGCTCTGGAGGTGGCTGGAGGATAAGACACCATGTAACAGCAGAATAGTGACTGCAGCTCTGGAGGTGACTGGAGGATAAGACACGATGTAATGGCAGAATAGCGACTGCAGCTCTGGAGGTGACTGGAGGATAAGACATGATGTAACAGCAGAATAGTGAGTGCAGCTCTGGAGGTGAGTGGAGGATAAGACCTGATGTAACAGCAGAA
The DNA here is from genome assembly GCF_046119375.1 of Phyllobates terribilis. Classification (NCBI taxonomy): domain Eukaryota; kingdom Metazoa; phylum Chordata; class Amphibia; order Anura; family Dendrobatidae; genus Phyllobates; species Phyllobates terribilis. The sequence goes on from NW_027362899.1 coordinate 4,554,714, forward strand.
TAGTGACTGCAGCTCTGGAGGTGGCTGGAGGATAAGACACTATGTAACAGCAGAATAGTGACTGCAGCTCTGGAGGTGGCTGGAGGATAAGACATGAAGTAACAGCATAATAGTGAGTGCAGCTCTGGAGGACAAGACACGATGTAACAGCAGAATAGTGACTGCAGCTCATGAGGTGACTGGAGGATAAGACATGATGTAACAGCAGAATAGTGACTGCAGCTCTGGAGGTGACTGGAAGATAAGACATGATTTAACAGCAGAATGGTGAATTCAGCTCTGGAGGTAACTGGAGGATAAGACCTGATGTAACAGCAGAATAGTGACAGCAGCTCTGGAGGTGAATGGAGGATAAGACATGATGTAACAGCAGAATAGTGAGTGCAGCTCTGGAGGTGAGTGGAGGATAAGACCTGATGTAACAGCAGAATAGTGACTGCAGCTCTGGAGGTGGCTGGAGGATAAGACACGATGTAACAGCAGAATAGTGACTGCAGCTCTGGAGGTGACTGGAGGATAAGACACGATGTAACGGCAGAATAGTGACTGCAGCTCTGGACAGGACTGGAGGATAAGACATGATGTAACAGCAGAATAGTGAGTGCAGCTCTGGAGGTGGCTGGAGGATAAGACATGATGTAACAGCAGAACAGTGACTGCAGCTCTGGAGGTGACTGAAGGATAAGACATGAAATAACAGCAGAATAGTGAGTGCAGCTCTGGAGTTGACTGGACAATAAGATATGATGTAACAGCAGAATGGTGAATTCAGCTCTGGCGGATAATACACGATGTAACAGTAGAATAGTGACTGTAGCTCTGGAGGTGGCTGGAGGATAATAGATGATGTAACAGCAGAATAGTGACTGCAGCTCTGGAGGTGACTGGAGGATAAGACATGATGTAACAGCAGAATAGTGAGTGCAGCTCTGGAGGTGACTGGAGGATAAGACATGATGTAACAGCAGAATAGTGACAACAGCTCTGGAGGTAACTGGAGTATAAGACACGATGTAACAGCAGAATAGTGAGTGCAGCTCTGGAGGTGACTGGAGGATAAGACACGATGTAACAGCAGAATAGTCAGTGCAGCTCTGGAGGTGACTGGAGGATAAGACATGAGGTAACAGCAGAATAGTGAGTGCAGCTCTGGAGGTGACTGGAGGATAAGACATGATGTAACAGCAGAATAGTGAGTGCAGTTCTTGAGGTGACTGGAGGATAAGACACAATGCAACAGCAGAATAGTCAGTGCAGCTCTGGAGGTGACTGGAGGATAAGACATGATGTAACAGCAGAATAGTGAGTGCAGCTCTTGAGGTGACTGGAGGATAAGACATGAAGTAACAGCATAATAGTGAGTGCAGCTCTGGAGGTGACTGGAGGACAAGACACGATGTAACAGCAGAATAGTGACTGCAGCTCTGTAGGTGACTGGAGGATAAGACACGATGTAACAGCAGAATAGTGATTGCAGCTCATGAGGTGACTGGAGGATAAGACATGATGTAACAGCAGAATAGTGACTGCAGCTCTTGAGGTGACTGGAGGATAAGACACGATGTAACAGCAGAATAATGATTGCAGCTCTGGAGGTGGCTGGAGGATAAGACACCATGTAACAGAGAATAGTGAGTGCATCTCTGGAGGTGAATGGAGGATAAGACCTGATGTAACAGCAGAATAGTGACTGCAGCTCTGGAGGTGAGTGGAGGATAAGACCTGATGTGACAGCAGAATAGTGACTGCAGCTCTGGAGGTGGCTGGAGGATAAGACACCATGTAACAGCAGAATAGTGACTGCAGCTCTGGAGGTGACTGAAGGATAGGACACGATGTAACAGCAGAATAGTGAGTGCAGCTCTGGAGGTGACTGGAGGATAAGACATGATGTAACAGCAGAATAGTGACTGCAGCTCTGGAGGTGACTGGAGGATAAGACATGTAGTAACAGCATAATAGTGAGTGCAGCTCTGGAGGTGACTGGAGGATAAGACACAATGCAACAGCAGAAAAGTGAGTGCAGCTCTTGAGGTGACTGGAGGATAAGACATGAAGTAACAGCATAATAGTGAGTGCAGCTCTGGAGGTGACTGGAGGACAAGACACGATGTAACAGCAGAATAGTGACTGCAGCTCTGGAGGTGACTGGAGGATAGGACACAATGTAACAGCAGAATAGTGACTGCAGCTCTGGAGATGAGTGAAGGATAAGACATGAAGTAACAGCATAATAGTGAGTGCAGCTCTGGAGGTGACTGGAGGACAAGACACGATGTAACAGCAGAATAGTGACTGCAGCTCATGAGGTGACTGGAGGATAAGACACGATGTAACAGCAGAATAATGATTGCAGCTCATGAGGTGACTGGAGGATAAGACACGATGTAACAGCAGAATAGTGACTGCAGCTCTGGAGGTGGCTGGAGGATAAGACACCATGTAACAGCAGAATAGTGACTGCAGCTCTGGAGGTGGCTGGAGGATAAGACATGAAGTAACAGCATAATAGTGAGTGCAGCTCTGGAGGACAAGACACGATGTAACAGCAGAATAGTGACTGCAGCTCATGAGGTGACTGGAGGATAAGACATGATGTAACAGCAGAATAGTGACTGCAGCTCTGGAGGTGACTGGAAGATAAGACATGATTTAACAGCAGAATGGTGAATTCAGCTCTGGAGGTAACTGGAGGATAAGACCTGATGTAACAGCAGAATAGTGACAGCAGCTCTGGAGGTGAATGGAGGATAAGACATGATGTAACAGCAGAATAGTGAGTGCAGCTCTGGAGGTGAGTGGAGGATAAGACCTGATGTAACAGCAGAATAGTGACTGCAGCTCTGGAGGTGGCTGGAGGATAAGACACGATGTAACAGCAGAATAGTGACTGCAGCTCTGGAGGTGACTGGAGGATAAGACACGATGTAACGGCAGAATAGTGACTGCAGCTCTGGACATGACTGGAGGATAAGACATGATGTAACAGCAGAATAGTGAGTGCAGCTCTGGAGGTGGCTGGAGGATAAGACATGATGTAACAGCAGAACAGTGACTGCAGCTCTGGAGGTGACTGAAGGATAAGACATGAAATAACAGCAGAATAGTGAGTGCAGCTCTGGAGTTGACTGGACAATAAGATATGATGTAACAGCAGAATGGTGAATTCAGCTCTGGCGGATAATACACGATGTAACAGTAGAATAGTGACTGTAGCTCTGGAGGTGGCTGGAGGATAATAGATGATGTAACAGCAGAATAGTGACTGCAGCTCTGGAGGTGACTGGAGGATAAGACATGATGTAACAGCAGAATAGTGAGTGCAGCTCTGGAGGTGACTGGAGGATAAGACATGATGTAACAGCAGAATAGTGACAACAGTTCTGGAGGTAACTGGAGTATAAGACACGATGTAACAGCAGAATAGTGAGTGCAGCTCTGGAGGTGACTGGAGGATAAGACATGAGGTAACAGCAGAATAGTGAGTGCAGCTCTGGAGGTGACTGGAGGATAAGACATGATGTAACAGCAGAATAGTGAGTGCAGTTCTTGAGGTGACTGGAGGATAAGACACAATGCAACAGCAGAATAGTCAGTGCAGCTCTGGAGGTGACTGGAGGATAAGACATGATGTAACAGCAGAATAGTGAGTGCAGCTCTTGAGGTGACTGGAGGATAAGACATGAAGTAACAGCATAATAGTGAGTGCAGCTCTGGAGGTGACTGGAGGACAAGACACGATGTAACAGCAGAATAGTGACTGCAGCTCTGTAGGTGACTGGAGGATAAGACACGATGTAACAGCAGAATAGTGATTGCAGCTCATGAGGTGACTGGAGGATAAGACCTGATGTAACAGCAGAATAGTGACTGCAGCTCTGGAGGTGAGTGGAGGATAAGACCTGATGTGACAGCAGAATAGTGACTGCAGCTCTGGAGGTGGCTGGAGGATAAGACACCATGTAACAGCAGAATAGTGACTGCAGCTCTGGAGGTGACTGAAGGATAGGACACGATGTAACAGCAGAATAGTGAGTGGAGCTCTGGAGGTGACTGGAGGATAAGACATGATGTAACAGCAGAATAGTGACTGCAGCTCTGGAGGTGACTGGAGGATAAGACATGTAGTAACAGCATAATAGTGAGTGCAGCTCTGGAGGTGACTGGAGGATAAGACACAATGCAACAGCAGAAAAGTGAGTGCAGCTCTTGAGATGAGTGAAGGATAAGACATGAAGTAACAGCATAATAGTGAGTGCAGCTCTGGAGGTGACTGGAGGACAAGACATGTAGTAACAGCAGAATAGTGACTGCAGCTCTGGAGGTGGCTGGAGGATAAGACACCATGTAACAGAGAATAGTGAGTGCATCTCTGGAGGTGAATGGAGGATAAGACCTGATGTGACAGCAGAATAGTGACTGCAGCTCTGGAGGTGGCTGGAGGATAAGACACCATGTAACAGCAGAATAGTGACAGCAGCTCTGGAGGTGAGTGGAGGATAAGACCTGATGTGACAGCAGAATAGTGACTGCAGCTCTGGAGGTGGCTGGAGGATAAGACACCATGTAACAGCAGAATAGTGACTGCAGCTCTGGAGGTCACTGGAGGATAAGACACGATGTAATGGCAGAATAGTGACTGCAGCTCTGGAGGTGACTGGAGGATAAGACATGATGTAATAGCAGAATAGTGAGTGCAGCTCTGGAGGTGGCTGGAGGATAAGACATGATGTAACAGCAGAATAGTCAGTGCAGCTCTGGAGGTGAGTGGAGGATAAGACACCATGTAACAGCAGAATAGTGACTGCAGCTCTGGAGGTGGCTGGAGGATAAGACATGATGTAACAGCAGAATAGTGACTGCAGCTCTGGAGGTGGCTGGAGGATAAGACACCATGTAACAGCAGAATAGTGACTGCAGCTCTGGAGGTGACTGAAGGATAGGACACGATGTAACAGCAGAATAGTGAGTGCAGCTCTGGAGGTGACTGGAGGATAAGACATGATGTAACAGCAGAATAGTGACTGCAGCTCTGGAGGTGACTGGAGGATAAGACACGATTTAACAGTAGAATATTGAGTGCATCTCTGGAGGTGAATGGAGGATAAGACCTGATGTAGCAGGAGAATAGTGACTGCAGCTCTGGAGGTGACTGGAGGATAAGACATGATGTAGCAGCAGAATAGTGACTGCAGCTCTGGAGGTGAGTGGAGGATAAGGCCTGATGTAACAGCAGAATAGTGACTGCAGCTCTGGAGGTGGGTGGAGGATAAGACACGATGTAACAGCAGAATAGTGACTGCAGCTCATGAGGTGACTGGAGGATAAGACATGATGTAACAGCAGAATAGTGACTGCAGCTCTGGAGGTGACTGGAGGATAAGACAAGATGTAACAGCAGAATAGTGAGTGCATCTCTGGAGGTGAACGGAGGATAAGACCTGATGTAACAACAGAATAGTGACAGCAGCTCTGGAGGTGACTGGAGGATAAGACCTGATGTAACATCAGAATAGTGACTGCAGCTCTGGAGGTGAGTGGAGGATAAGACCTGATGTAACAGCAGAATATTGACTGCAGCTCTGGAGGTGGCTGGAGGATAAGACACGATGTAACAGCAGAATAGTGACTGCAGCTCTGGAGGTGACTGGAGGATAAGACACGATGTAACGGCAGAATAGTGACTGCAGCTCTGGAGGAGACTGGAGGATAAGACATGATGTAACAGCAGAATAGTGACTGCAGCTCTGAAGGTGGCTGGAGGATAAGACATGATTTAACAGCAGAATAGTGAGTGCAGCTCTGGAGTTGACTGGAGGATAAGATACGATGTAACAGCAGAATAGTGAGTGCAGTTCTGGAGGTGACTGGAGGATAAGACATGATGTAACAGTGGAATAGTGATTGCAGCTCTGGAGGTGACAGGAGGATAAGACACGATGTAACAGCAGAATAATGATTGCAGCTCTGGAGGTGGCTGGAGGATAAGACACCATGTAACAGAGAATAGTGAGTGCATCTCTGGAGGTGAATGGAGGATAAGACCTGATGTAGCAGGAGAATAGTGACTGCAGCTCTGGAGGTGACTGGAGGATAAGACATGATGTAACAGCAGAATAGTGACTGCAGCTCTGGAGGTGAGTGGAGGATAAGACCTGATGTAACAGCAGAATAGTGACTGCAGCTCTGGAGGTGGCTGGAGGATAAGACATGAAATAACAGCAGAATAGTGAGTGCAGCTCTGGAGTTGACTGGACAATAAGATACGATGTAACAGCAGAATAGAGAGTGCAGCTTTTGAGGTGATTGGAGGCATATAGATGATGTAACAGCAGAATAGTGACTGCAGCTCTGGAGGTGACTGGAGGATAAGACAGGTGTAACAGTAGAATAGTGATTGCAGCTCTGGAGGTGACAGGAGGATAAGACACGATGTAACAGCAGAATAGTGACTGCAGCTCTGGAGGTGACAGGAAGATAAGACACAATGTAACAGCAGAATGGTGAATTCAGCTCTGGAGGATAATACACGATGTAACAGTAGAATAGTGACTGTAGCTCTGGAGGTGGCTGGAGGATAATAGATGATGTAACAGCAGAATAGTGAGTGCAGCTCTGGAGGTAACTGGAGGATAAGACATGATGTAACAGCAGAATAGTGAGTGCAGCTCTGGAGGTGACTGGAGGATAAGACATGATGTAACAGCAGAATAGTGACAGCAGCTCTGGAGGTAACTGGAGTATAAGACACAATGTAACAGCAGAATAGTGAGTGCAGCTCTGGAGGTGACTGGAGGATAAGACATGAGGTAACAGCAGAATAGTGAGTGCAGCTCTGGAGGTGACTGGAGGATAAGACATGATGTAACAGCAGAATAGTCAGTGCAGTTCTTGAGGTGACTGGAGGATAAGACACAATGCAACAGCAGAAAAGTGAGTGCAGCTCTTGAGGTGACTGGAGGATAAGACATGAAGTAACAGCATAATAGTGAGTGCAGCTCTGGAGGTGACTGGAGGATAAGACATGATGTAACAGCAGAATAGTCAGTGGAGCTCTTGAGGTGACTGGAGGATAAGACATGATGTAACAGCAGAATAGTGACTGCAGCTCTGGAGGTGACTGGAGGATAAGACATGAAGTAACAGCATAATAGTGAGTGCAGCTCTGGAGGTGACTGGAGGACAAGACACGATGTAACAGCAGAATAGTGACTACAGCTCTGCAGGTGACTGGAGGACAAGACACGATGTAACAGCAGAATAGTGACTGCAGCTCTGGAGGTGGCTGGAGGATAAGACATGATGTAACAGCAGAATAGTGACTGCAGCTCTGGAGGTGGCTGGAGGATAAGACACCATGTAACAGCAGAATAGTGACTGCAGCTCTGGAGGTGACTGAAGGATAGGACACGATGTAACAGCAGAATAGTGAGTGCAGCTCTGGAGGTGACTGGAGGATAAGACATGATGTAACAGCAGAATAGTGACTGCAGCTCTGGAGGTGACTGGAGGATAAGACACGATTTAACAGTAGAATATTGAGTGCATCTCTGGAGGTGAATGGAGGATAAGACCTGATGTAGCAGGAGAATAGTGACTGCAGCTCTGGAGGTGACTGGAGGATAAGACATGATGTAGCAGCAGAATAGTGACTGCAGCTCTGGAGGTGAGTGGAGGATAAGGCCTGATGTAACAGCAGAATAGTGACTGCAGCTCTGGAGGTGGGTGGAGGATAAGACACGATGTAACAGCAGAATAGTGACTGCAGCTCATGAGGTGACTGGAGGATAAGACATGATGTAACAGCAGAATAGTGACTGCAGCTCTGGAGGTGACTGGAGGATAAGACAAGATGTAACAGCAGAATAGTGAGTGCATCTCTGGAGGTGAACGGAGGATAAGACCTGATGTAACAACAGAATAGTGACTGCAGCTCTGGAGGTGAGTGGAGGATAAGACCTGATGTAACAGCAGAATATTGACTGCAGCTCTGGAGGTGGCTGGAGGATAAGACACGATGTAACAGCAGAATAGTGACTGCAGCTCTGGAGGTGACTGGAGGATAAGACACGATGTAACGGCAGAATAGTGACTGCAGCTCTGGAGGAGACTGGAGGATAAGACATGATGTAACAGCAGAATAGTGACTGCAGCTCTGAAGGTGGCTGGAGGATAAGACATGATTTAACAGCAGAATAGTGAGTGCAGCTCTGGAGTTGACTGGAGGATAAGATACGATGTAACAGCAGAATAGTGAGTGCAGTTCTGGAGGTGACTGGAGGATAAGACATGATGTAACAGTGGAATAGTGATTGCAGCTCTGGAGGTGACAGGAGGATAAGACACGATGTAACAGCAGAATAATGATTGCAGCTCTGGAGGTGGCTGGAGGATAAGACACCATGTAACAGAGAATAGTGAGTGCATCTCTGGAGGTGAATGGAGGATAAGACCTGATGTAGCAGGAGAATAGTGACTGCAGCTCTGGAGGTGACTGGAGGATAAGACATGATGTAACAGCAGAATATTGACTGCAGCTCTGGAGGTGAGTGGAGGATAAGACCTGATGTAACAGCAGAATAGTGACTGCAGCTCTGGAGGTGGCTGGAGGATAAGACATGAAATAACAGCAGAATAGTGAGTGCAGCTCTGGAGTTGACTGGACAATAAGATACGATGTAACAGCAGAATAGAGAGTGCAGCTTTTGAGGTGATTGGAGGCATATAGATGATGTAACAGCAGAATAGTGACTGCAGCTCTGGAGGTGACTGGAGGATAAGACAGGTGTAACAGTAGAATAGTGATTGCAGCTCTGGAGGTGACAGGAGGATAAGACACGATGTAACAGCAGAATAGTGACTGCAGCTCTGGAGGTGACAGGAAGATAAGACACAATGTAACAGCAGAATGGTGAATTCAGCTCTGGAGGATAATACACGATGTAACAGTAGAATAGTGACTGTAGCTCTGGAGGTGGCTGGAGGATAATAGATGATGTAACAGCAGAATAGTGAGTGCAGCTCTGGAGGTAACTGGAGGATAAGACATGATGTAACAGCAGAATAGTGAGTGCAGCTCTGGAGGTGACTGGAGGATAAGACATGATGTAACAGCAGAATAGTGACAGCAGCTCTGGAGGTAACTGGAGTATAAGACACAATGTAACAGCAGAATAGTGAGTGCAGCTCTGGAGGTGACTGGAGGATAAGACATGAGGTAACAGCAGAATAGTGAGTGCAGCTCTGGAGGTGACTGGAGGATAAGACATGATGTAACAGCAGAATAGTCAGTGCAGTTCTTGAGGTGACTGGAAGATAAGACACAATGCAACAGCAGAAAAGTGAGTGCAGCTCTTGAGGTGACTGGAGGATAAGACATGAAGTAACAGCATAATAGTGAGTGCAGCTCTGGAGGTGACTGGAGGACAAGACACGATGTAACAGCAGAATAGTGACTACAGCTCTGCAGGTGACTGGAGGACAAGACACGATGTAACAGCAGAATAGTGACTGCAGCTCTGGAAGTGACTGGAGGATAAGACACGATGTAATGGCAGAATAGTGACTGCAGCTCATGAGGTGACTGGAGGATAAGACAAGATGTAACAGCAGAATAGTGACTGCATCTCTGGAGGTGAACGGAGGATAAGACCTGATGTATCAACAGAATAGTGACAGCAGCTCTGGAGGTGACTGGAGGATAAGACCTGATGTAACATCAGAATAGTGACTGCAGCTCTGGAGGTGAGTGGAGGATAAGACCTGATGTAACAGCAGAATAGTGACTGCAGCTCTGGAGGTGGCTGGAGGATAAGACACGATGTAACAGCAGAATAGTGACTGCAGCTCTGGAGGTGACTGGAGGATAAGACACGATGTAACGGCAGAATAGTGACTGCAGCTCTGGAGGAGACTGGAGGATAAGACATGATGTAACAGCAGAATAGTGACTGCAGCTCTGGAGATGAGTGGAGGATAAGACATGAAGTAACAGCATAATAGTGAGTGCAGCTCTGGAGGTGACTGGAGGACAAGACACGATGTAACAGCAGAATAGTGACTGCAGCTCATGAGGTGACTGGAGGATAAGACACGATGTAACAGCAGAATAGTGACTGCAGCTCTGGAGGTGACAGGAAGATAAGACACAATGTAACAGCAGAATGGTGAACTCAGCTCTGGAAGATAATACACGATGTAACAGTAGAATAGTGACTGTAGCTCTGGAGGTGGCTGGAGGATAATAGATGATGTAACAGCAGAATAGTGACTGCAGCTCTGGAGGTGACTGGAGGATAAGACATGATGTAACAGCAGAATAGTGAGTGCAGCTCTGGAGGTGAATGGAGGATAAGAAACGATGTAACAACAGAATAGTGACAGCAGCTCTGGAGGTGACTGGAGGATAAGACATGATGTAACAGCAGAATAGTGACTGCAGCTCTGGAGGTGACTGGAGGATAGGACACGATGTAACAGCAGAATAGTGAGTGCAGCTCTGGAGGTGACTGGAGGATAAGACATGATGTAACAGCAGAATAGTGAGTGCAGTTCTTGAGGTGACTGGAGGATAAGACACAATGCAACAGCAGAAAAGTGAGTGCAGCTCTTGAGGTGACTGGAGGATAAGACACGATGTAACAGCAGAACAGTGACTGCAGCTCTGGAGGTGACTGAAGGATAAGACATGAAATAACAGCAGAATAGTGAGTGCAGCTCTGGAGTTGACTGGACAATAAGATACGATGTAACAGCAGAATAGAGAGTGCAGCTTTTGAGGTGATTGGAGGAATATAGATGATGTAACAGCAGAATAGTGACTGCAGCTCTGGAGGTGACTGGAGGATAAGACAGGATGGAACAGTAGAATAGTGATTGCAGCTCTGGAGGTGACTGGAGGATAGGACACGATGTAACAGCAGAATAGTGACTGCAGCTCTGGAGATGAGTGGAGGATAAGACATGAAGTAACAGCATAATAGTGAGTGCAGCTCTGGAGGTGACTGGAGGACAAGACACGATGTAACAGCAGAATAGTGACTGCAGCTCATGAGGTGACTGGAGGATAAGACATGATGTAACAGCAGAATAGTGACTGCAGCTCTTAAGGTGACTGGAGGATAAGACACGATGTAACAGCAGAATAGTGAGTGCATCTCTGGAGGTGAACGGAGGATAAGACCTGATGTAACAACAGAATAGTGACAGCAGCTCTGGAGGTGGCTGGAGGATAAGACACGATGTAACAGCAGAATAGTGACTGCAGCTCTGGAGGTGACTGGAGGATAAGACACGATGTAACGGCAGAATAGTGACTGCAGCTCTGGAGGATAAGACATGATGTAACAGCAGAATAGTGAGTGAAGCTCTGAAGGTGGCTGGAGGATAAGACATGATTTAACAGCAGAATAGTGAGTGCAGCTCTGGAGTTAACTGGAGGATAAGATACGATGTAACAGCAGAATAGTGAGTGTAGCTCTGGAGGTGACTGGAGGATAAGACATGATGTAACAGTGGAATAGTGATTGCAGCTCTGGAGGTGACAGGAGGATAAGACACGATGTAACAGCAGAATAATGATTGCAGCTCTGGAGGTGGCTGGAGGATAAGACACCATATAACAGAGAATTGTGAGTGCATCTCTGGAGGTGAATGGAGGATAAGACCTGATGTAACAGCAGAAGAGTGACAGCAGCTCTGGAGGTGGCTGGAGGATATGACACCATGTAACAGCAGAATAGTGACTGCAGCTCTGGAGGTGACTGGAGGATAAGACACGATGTAATGGCAGAATAGTGACTGCAGCTCTGGAGGTGACTGGAGGATAAGACATGATGTAATAGCAGAATAGTGAGTGCAGCTCTGGAGGTGGCTGGAGGATAAGACATGATGTAACAGCAGAATAGTGACTGCAGCTCTGGAGGTGAGTGGAGGATAAGACCTGATGTGACAGCAGAAGAGTGAGTGCAGCTCTGGAGGTGGCTGGAGGATAAGACACCATCTAACAGCAGAATAGTGACTGCAGCTCTGGAGGTGACTGGAGGATAAGACATGATGTAATAGCAGAATAGTGAGTGCAGCTCTGGAGGTGGCTGGAGGATAAGACATGATGTAACAGCAGAACAGTGACTGCAGCTCTGGAGGTGACTGAAGGATAAGACATGAAGTAACAGCAGAATAGAGAGTGCAGCTCTTGAGGTGACTGGAGGATAAGACAGGATGTAACAGTAGAATAGTGATTGCAGCTCTGGAGGTGACAGGAGGATAAGACACGATGTAACAGCAGAATAATGATTGCCGCTCTGGAGGTGACTAGAGGATAAAACCTGATGTAACAGCAGAATAGTGACTGCAGCTCTGGAGGTGACTGGAAGATAAGACATGATGTAACAGCAGAATGGTGAATTCAGCTCTGGAGGTAACTGGAGGATAATACACGATGTAACAGTAGAATAGTGACTGTAGTTCTGGAGGTGGCTGGATGATAATAGATGATGTAACAGCAGAATAGTGACTGCAGCTCTAGAGGTGACTGGAAGATAAGACATGATGTAACAGAAGAATAGTGAGTGCAGCTCTGGAGGTGACTGGAGGATAATACACTATGTAACAGCAGAACAGTTAGTGTAGCTCTGGAGGTGACTGGAGGATAAGACATGATTTAACAGCAGAATGGTGACTTCAGCTCTGGAGGTGACAGGAGGATAAGACACGATGAAACAGCAGAATAGTGACTACAGCTCTGGAGGTGTCTGGAGGATAAGACACGATGAAAGAGCAGAATAGTGACTGCAGCTCTGGCGGTGGCTGGAGGATAAGAAATTATGTAACAGCAGAAAAGAGACTACAGCTCTGGAGGTGGCTGGAGGATAAGACATGATGTAACAGCAGAATAGTGACTACAGCTCTGGAGGTGACTGGAGGATAAGACCTGATGTAACAGCAGAATAGTGAGTGCAGATCTGGAGGTGACTGGAGGATAAGACCTGATATAACAGCAGAATAGTGACGCAGCTCTGGAGGTGACTGGAGGATAAGACACGATGTAACAGCAGAATAGTGACTGCACTTCAGGAAGTGACTGGAGGATAAGACATGATGTAACAGCAGAATAGTGAGTGCAGCTCTGGAGGTGACTGGCGGATAAAACATGATGTAACAGCAGAATAGTGAGAGCAGCTCTGGAGGTGACTGGAGGATAAGACATGATGTAACAGCAGAATAGTGACTGCAGCTCTGGAGGTGAGTGGAGGATAAGACCTGATGTAACAGCAGAATAGTGACTGCAGCTCTGGAGGTGACTGGAGGATAAGACCTGATGTAACGGCAGAATAGTGAGTGCAGCTCTGGAGGTGGCTGGAGGATAAGACATGATTTAACAGCAGAATAGTGAGTGCAGCTCTGGAGTTGACTGGAGAATAGGACACGATGTAACAACAGAATAGTGACAGCAGCTCTGGAGGTGACTGGAAGATAAGACATGATTTAACAGCAGAATGGTGAGTGCAGCTCTGGAGATGAGTGGAGGATAAGACATGATGTAACAGCAGAATGGTGAATTCAGCTCTGGAGGATAAGACACGATGTAACAGTAGAATAGAGAGTGCAGCTCTTGAGGTGATTGGAGGAATATAGATGATGTAACAGCAGAATGGTGAATTCAGCTCTGGAGGATAATACACGATGTAACAGTAGAATAGTGACTGTAGCTCTGGAGGTGACTGGAGGATAAGACATGATGTAACAGCAGAATAGTGAGTGCAGCTCTGGAGGTGACTGGAGGATAAGACATGATGTAACAGCAGAATAGTGACAGGTGCTCTGGAGGTAACTGGAGTATAAGACACGATGTAACAGCAGAATAGTGAGTGCAGCTCTGGAGGTGACTGGAGGATAAGACACGATGTAACAGCAGAATAGTCAGTGCAGCTCTGGAGGTGACTGGTAGATAGGCCATGAGGTAACAGCAGAATAGTGAGTGCAGTTCTTGAGGTGACTGGAGGATAAGACACAATGTAACAGCAGAAAAGTGAGTGCAGCTCTTGAGGTGACTGGAGGATAAGACATGAAGTAACCGCATAATAGTGAGTGCAGCTCTGGAGGTGACTGGAGGATAAGACATGATGTAACAGCAGAATAGTGACTGCAGCTCTGGAGATGAGTGGAGGATAAGACATGAAGTAACAGCATAATAGTGAGTGCAGCTCTGGAGGTGACTGGAGGACAAGACACGATGTAACAGCAGAATAGTGACTGCAGCTCATGAGGTGACTGGAGGATAAGACATGATGTAACAGCAGAATAGTCAGTGCATCTCTTGAGGTGACTGGAGGATAAGACCTGATGTAACAACAGAATAGTGACAGCAGCTCTGGAGGTGACTGGAGGATAAGACCTGATGTAACATCAGAACAGTGACTGCAGCTCTGGAGGTGACTGGAGGATAAGACATGATGTAACAGCAGAATAGTGAGTGCAGCTCTGGAGGTGGCTGGAGGATAAGACATGATTTAACAGCAGAATAGTGAGTGCAGCTCTGGAGTTGACTGGAGGATAAGATACGATGTAACAGCAGAATAGTGAGTGCAGCTCTGGAGGTGACTGGAGGATAAGACATGATGTAACTGTGGAATAGTGATTGCAGCTCTGGAGGTGACAGGAGGATAAGACACGATGTAACAGCAGAATAATGATTGCAGCTCTGGAGGTGACTGGAGGATAAGATCTGATGTAACAACAGAATACTGACTGCAGCTCTGGAGGTAACTGGAAGATAAGACATGACTTAACAGCAGAATGGTGAGTGCAGCTCTGTAGGTGACTGGAGGATAAGACATAATGTAACAGCAGAATGGTGAATTCAGCTCTGGAGGTAACTGGAGGATAAGACACGATTTAACAGTAGAATAGTGAGTGCATCTCTGGAGGTGAATGGAGGATAAGACCTGATGTAACAGCAGAATAGTGACAGCAGCTCTGGAGGTGACTGGAGGATAAGACATGATGTAGCAGCAGAATAGTGACTGCAGCTCTGGAGGTGAGTGGAGGATAAGACCTGATGTAACAGCAGAATAGTGACTGCAGCTCTAGAGGTGGCTGGAGGATAAGACACCATGTAACAGCAGAATAGTGACTGCAGCTCTGGAGGTGACTGGAGGATAGGACACGATGTAACAGCAGAATAGTGAGTGCAGCTCTGGAGGTGACTGGAGGATAAGACATGATGTAACAGCAGAATAGTGAGTGCAGCTCTGAAGGTGGCTGGAGGATAAGACATGATTTAAAAGCAGAAGAGTGAGTGCAGCTCTGGAGTTGACTGGAGGATAGGATACGATGTAACAGAAGAATAGTGAGTGCAGCTCTGGAGGTGACTGGAGGATAAGACATGATGTAACAGTGGAATAGTGATTGCAGCTCTGGAGGTGACAGGAAGATAAGACACGATGTAACAGAATAGTGAGTGCATCTCTGGAGGTGAATGGAGGATAAGACCTGATGTAACAGCAGAATAGTGACAGCAGCTCTGGAGGTGACTGGAGGATAAGACATGATGTAACAGCAGAATAGTGACTGCAGCTCACGAGGTGAGTGGAGGATAAGACCTGATGTGACAGCAGAATAGTGACTGCAGCTCTGAAGGTGGCTGGAGGATAAGACACCATGTAACAGCAGAATAGTGACTGCAGCTCTGGAGGTGACTGGAGAATAAGACATGACGTAATAGCCGAATAGTGAGTGCAGCTCTGGAGGTGGCTGGAGGATAAGACATGAAGTAACAGCAGAATAGAGAGTGCAGCTCTTGAGGTGACTGGAGGAATATAGATGATGTAACAGCAGAATAGTGAGTGCAGCTCTGGAGGTGACTGGGGGATAAGACAGGATGTAACAGTAGAATAGTGATTGCAGCTCTGGAGGTGACAGGAGGATAAGACACGATGTAACAGCAGAATAATGATTGCCGCTCTGGAGGTGACTAGAGGATAAGACATGATGTAACAGCAGAATAGTGAGTGCAGCTCTGGAGGTGACTGGAGGATAAGACACGATGTAACAGCAGAATAGTGAGTGCAGCTCTGGAGGTGACTGGAGGAAAAAACATGATGTAACAGCAGAATAGTGATTGCAGCTCTGGAGATGACTGGAGGATAAGATACGATGTAACAGCAGAATAGTGAGTGCAGCTCTGGAGGTGACTGAAGGATAAGACACGATGTAACAGCAGAATAGTGACTGCAGCTCTGGAGGTGAGTGGAGGATAAGACCTAATGTAACAGCAGAATAGTGACTGCAGCTCTGGAGGTGGCTGGAGGATAAGACACGATGTAACAGCAGAATAGTGACTGCAGCTCTGGAGGTGACTGGAGGATAAGACACGATGTAACGGCAGAATAGTGACTGCAGCTCTGGAGGAGACTGGAGGATAAGACATGATTTAACAGCAGAATAGTGAGTGCAGCTCTGGAGGTGGCTGGAGGATAAGACATGATTTAACAGCAGAATAGTGAGTGCAGCTCTGGAGTTGACTGGAGGATAAGATACGATGTAACAGCAGAATAGTGAGTGCAGCTCTGGAGGTGACTGGAGGATAAGACATGATGTAACAGTGGAATAGTGATTGCAGCTCTGTAGGTGACTGGAGGATAAGACATGATGTAACAGCAGAATGATGAATTCAGCTCTGGAGGTAACTGGAGGATAAGACACGATGTAACAGTAGAATAGTGAGTCCATCTCTGGAGGTGAATGGAGGATAAGACCTGATGTAACAGCAGAATAGTGACTGCAGCTCTGGAGGTGAGTGGAGGATAAGACCTGATGTAACAGCAGAATAGTGACTGCAGCTCTGGAGGTGACTGGAGGATAAGACATGATGTAACAGCAGAATAGTGAGTGCAGCTCTGGAGGTGGCTGGAGGATAAGACATGATGTAACAGCAGAACAGTGACTGCAGCTCTGGAGGTGACTGAAGGATAAAACATGAAGTAACAGCAGAATAGTGAGTGCAGCTCTGGAGTTGACTGGACGATAAGATACGATGTAACAGCAGAATAGAGAGTGCAGCTTTTGAGGTGATTGGAGGAATATAGATGATGTAACAGCAGAATAGTGACTGCAGCTCTGGAGGTGACTGGAGGATAAGACAGGATGTAACAGTAGAATAGTGATTGCAGCTCTGGAGGTGACAGGAGGATAAGACACGATGTAACAGCAGAATAGTGACTGCAGCTCTGGAGGTAACTGGAGGATAATACACGATGTAACAGTAGAATAGTGACTGTAGCTCTGGAGGTGGCTGGAGGATAATAGATGATGTAACAGCAGAATAGTGACTGCAGCTCTGGAGGTGACAGGAGGATAAGACATGATGTAACAGCAGAATAGTGAGTGCAGCTCTGGAGGTGACTGGAGGATAATACACTATGTAACAGCAGAATAGTTAGTGTAGCTCTGGAGGTGACAGGAGGATAAGACACGATGAAACAGCAGAATAGTGACTACAGCTCAGGAGGTGACTGGAGGATAAGACACGATGAAACAGCAGATTAGTGACTGCAGCTCTGGAGGTGGCTGGAGGATAAGAAATGATGTAACAGCAGAAAAGAGACTACAGCTCTGGAGGTGGCTGGAGGATAAGACATGATGTAACAGCAGAATAGTGACTACAGCTCTGGAGGTGACTGGAGGATAAGACACAATGTAACAGCAGAATGATGAGTGCAGCTCTGGAGGTGACTGGAGGATAAGACACAATGTAACAGCAGAATAGTGAGTGCATATCTGGAGGTGACTGGAGGATAAGGCCTGATGTAACAGCAGAATAGTGAGTGCAGATCTGGAGGTGACTGGAGGATAAGACCTGATGTAACAGCAGAATAGTGACGCAGCTCTGGAGGTGACTGGAGGATAAGACACGATGTAACAGCAGAATAGTGAGAGCAGCTCTGGAGGTGACTGGAGGATAAGACGTGATGTAAAAGCAGAATAGTGAGTGCAGCTCTGGAGGTGACTGGAGGATAAAACATGATGTAACAGCAGAATAGAGAGTGCAGCTCTGAAGGTGACTGGAGGATATGACATGATGTAACAGCAGAATAGTGACTGCAGCTCTGGAGGTGACTGAAGGATAAGATACGATGTAACAGCAGAATAGTGAGTGCAGCTATGGAGGTGACTGGAGGATAAGATGTGATGTAACAGCAGAATATAGACTGCAGCTCTGGAGATGACTGGAGTATAAGACACGATGTAACAGCACAATATTGACTGCAGATCTGGAGGTGACTGGAGGATAAGATACGATGTAACAAAATAATAGTGAGTTCAGCTCTTGACGTGACTGAAGGATAAGACATGATGTAACAACAGAATAGTGTCTGCAGCTCTGGAGGTGTCTGGAGGATAAGACACGATGTAACAGCAGAATAGTGAGTGCAGCTCTGGAGGTGAACGGAGGATAAGACACGATGTAACAGCAGAATAGTGAGTGCAGCTATGGAGGTGACTGGAGGATAAGACGTGATGTAACAGTAGAATATAGACTGCAGCTCTGGAGATGACTGAAGTATAAGACACGATGTAACAGCACAATATTGACTGCAGATCTGGAGGTGACTGGAGGATAATATACGATGTAACAAAATAATAGTGAGTTCAGCTCTTGACGTGACTGAAGGATAAGACATGATGTAACAACAGAATAGTGTCTGCAGCTCTGGAGGTGTCTGGAGGATAAGACACGATGTAACAGCAGAATAGTGACTGCAGCTCTGGAGGTGAATGGAGGATAAGATACGATG
The DNA here is from genome assembly GCF_046119375.1 of Phyllobates terribilis. Taxonomy (NCBI): domain Eukaryota; kingdom Metazoa; phylum Chordata; class Amphibia; order Anura; family Dendrobatidae; genus Phyllobates; species Phyllobates terribilis. Next base: position 4,573,511 of record NW_027362899.1, read on the forward strand.
TAACAAAATAATATTGAGTGCAGCTCTGGAGGTGACTGGAGGATAAGACACGATGTAACAGCAGAATAGTGACTGCAGCTCTGGAGGTGACTGGAGGATAAGATACGATGTAACAGCAGAATAGAGACTGGAGCTCTGGAGATGACTGGAGTATACAACACGATGTAACAGCAGAATAGTGACTGCAGCTCTGGAGGTGAATGGAGGATAAGACATGAAGTAACAGTATAATAGTGAGTGCAGCTCTGGAGGTGACTGGAGGATAAGACACGATGTAACAGCAGAATAGTGACTGCAGCTCTGGAGGTGACTGGAGGATAAGACACGATGTAACAGCAGAATAGTGACTGCAGCTCTGGAGGTGACTGGAGAATAAGACAAGATGTAACAGCAGAATAGTGAGTGCAGATCTGGAGGTGTCTGGAGGATAAGACCTGATGTAACATCAGAATAGTGACTGCAGCTCTGGAGGTGAGTGGAGGATAAGACCTAATGTAACAGCAGAATAGTGACTGCAGCTCTGGAGGTGGCTGGAGGATAAGACACGATGTAACAGCAGACTAGTGACTGCAGCTCTGGAGGTGACTGGAGGATAAGACACGATGTAACGGCAGAATAGTGACTGCAGCTCTGGAGGAGACTGGAGGATAAGACATGATTTAACAGCAGAATAGTGAGTGGAGCTCTGGAGGTGGCTGGAGGATAAGACATGATTTAACAGCAAACCAGGCAATGTGAACTGAGGTCTAAGATGGTAGACATGCAAGAAATAGGAGCATGTTCACACTAGCAAAAAAGAAACAAAACCTACAAAAGACAAAAATATATCTCATACCCTACCATCATTATATATAAATGTAAAGCAAAGTTGCATAATAAATATAGGGTACTTAGTGAACTATTTTTGATCAAAAAAAGTATACAAGCCGTCCCACCAGCGGCAAGGTGACCCTAAATTGGGACGGTACCTATACTGCCTATATTAAAAACCTTACTGTATATCAAAGTTGAAGCAATGCATATAAAAGGGTAGACAAATAGGACCGGGTCCCAACTCCAGACCACCCAGGCCCGTGGTAAGCTACATATATACCAGTCAGCTCAACAAAGGGGATGCCACACCCTTAAATTGCACAGAATGCAAACAAGACAAAAAACCAGGCAATGTGAACTGAGGTCTAAGATGGTAGACATACAAGAAACAGAGGCATGTTCACACTAGCAAAAAAGAAGCAAAACCTACAAAAGACAAAAATATATCTCATACCCTACCATCATTATATATAAATGTAAAGCAAAGTTGCATAATAAATATAGGGTACTTAGTGAACTATTTTTGATCAAAAAAAGTATACAAGCCGTCCCACCAGCGGCAATTTAGGGTCACCTTGCCGCTGGTGGGACGGCTTGTATACTTTTTTTGATCAAAAATAGTTCACTAAGTACCCTATATTTATTATGCAACTTTGCTTTACATTTATATATAATGATGGTAGGGTATGAGATATATTTTTGTCTTTTGTCTTTTGTAGGTTTTGTTTCTTTTTTGCTAGTGTGAACATGCTCCTATTTCTTGCATGTCTACCATCTTAGACCTCAGTTCACATTGCCTGGTTTTTTGTCTTGTTTGCATTCTGTGCAATTTAAGGGTGTGGCATCCCCTTTGTTGAGCTGACTGGTATATATGTAGCTTACCACGGGCCTGGGTGGTCTGGAGTTGGGACCCGGTCCTATTTGTCTACCCTTTTATATGCATTGCTTCAACTTTGATATACAGTAAGGTTTTTAATATAGGCAGTATAGGTACCGTCCCAATTTAGGGTCACCTTGCCGCTGGTGGGACGGCTTGTATACTTTTTTTGATCAAAAATAGTTCACTAAGTACCCTATATTTATTATGCAACTTTGCTTTACATTTATATATAATGATGGTAGGGTATGAGATATATTTTTGTCTTTTGTAGGTTTTATGATTTAACAGCAGAATAGTGAGTGCAGCTCTGGAGTTGACTGGAGGATAAGATACGATGTAACAGCAGAATAGTGAGTGCAGCTCTGGAGGTGACTGGGGGATAAGACATGATGTAACAGTGGAATAGTAATTGCAGCTCTGGAGGTAACAGGAGGATAAGACACGATGTAACAGCAGAATAATGATTGCAGCTCTGGAGGTGACTGGAGGATAAGACCTGATGTAACAGTAGAATAGTGACTGCAGCTCTGGAGGTGAGTGGAAGATAAGACATGATTTAACAGCAGAATGGTGAGTGCAGCTCTGTAGGTGACTGGAGGATAAGACATGATGTAACAGCAGAATGATGAATTCAGCTCTGGAGGTAACTGGAGGATAAGACACGATGTAACAGTAGAATAGTGAGTCCATCTCTGGAGGTGGCTGGAGGATAAGACATGATGTAACAGCAGAATAGTGACTGCAGCTCTGGAGGTGAGTGGATGATAAGACCTGATGTAACAGCAGAATAGTGACTGCAGCTCTGGAGGTGACTGGAGGATAAGACATGATGTAACAGCAGAATAGTGAGTGCAGCTCTGGAGTTGACTGGACGATAAGATACGATGTAACAGCAGAATAGAGAGTGCAGCTCTTGAGGTGACTGGAGGAATATAGATGATGTAACAGCAGAATAGTGACTGCAGCTCTGGAGGTGACTGGAGGATAAGACCTGATGTAACAGCAGAATAGTGACTGCAGCTCTGGAGGTAACTGGAGGATAATACACGATGTAACAGTAGAATAGTGACTGTAGCTCTGGAGGTGGCTGGAGGATAATAGATGATGTAACAGCAGAATAGTGACTGCAGCTCTGGAGGTGACAGGAGGATAAGACATGATGTAACAGCAGAATAGTGAGTGCAGCTCTGGAGGTGACTGGAGGATAATACACTATGTAACAGCAGAATAGTTAGTGTAGCTCTGGAGGTGACTGGAGGATAAGACATGATGTAACAGCAGAATGGTGACTTCAGCTCTGGAGGTGACAGGAGGATAAGACACGATGAAACAGCAGAATAGTGACTACAGCTCAGGAGGTGACTGGAGGATAAGACACGATGAAACAGCAGATTAGTGACTGCAGCTCTGGAGGTGGCTGGAGGATAAGAAATGATGTAACAGCAGAAAAGAGACTACAGCTCTGGAGGTGGCTGGAGGATAAGACATGATGTAACAGCAGAATAGTGACTACAGCTCTGGAGGTGACTGGAGGATAAGGCCTGATGTAACAGCAGAATAGTGACGCAGCTCTGGAGGTGACTGGAGGATAAGACAAGATGTAACAGCAGAATAGTGAGAGCAGCTCTGGAGGTGACTGGAGGATAAGACGTGATGTAAAAGCAGAATAGTGAGTGCAGCTCTGGAGGTGACTGGAGGATAAAACATGATGTAACAGCAGAATAGAGAGTGCAGCTCTGGAGGTGACTGGAGGATATGACATGATGTAACAGCAGAATAGTGACTGTAGCTCTGGAGATGACTGGAGTATAAGACACGATGTAACAGCAGAATAGTGAGTGCAGCTCTGGAGGTGACTGGAGGATAAGACATGATGTAACAGTGGAATAGTAATTGCAGCTCTGGAGGTAACAGGAGGATAAGACACGATGTAACAGCAGAATAATGATTGCAGCTCTGGAGGTGACTGGAGGATAAGGCCTGATGTAACAGCATAATAGTGAGTGCAGATCTGGAGGTGACTGGAGGATAAGACCTGATGTAACAGCAGAATAGTGACGCAGCTCTGGAGGTGACTGGAGGATAAGACACGATGTAACAGCAGAATAGTGAGAGCAGCTCTGGAGGTGACTGGAGGATAAGACGTGATGTAAAAGCAGAATAGTGAGTGCAGCTCTGGAGGTGACTGGAGGATAAAACATGATGTAACAGCAGAATAGAGAGTGCAGCTCTGGAGGTGACTGGAGGATATGACATGATGTAACAGCAGAATAGTGACTGTGGCTCTGGAGATGACTGGAGTATAAGACACGATTTAACAGCAGAATAGTGAGTGCAGCTCTGGAGGTGTCTGGAGGATAAGACACGATGTAACAGCAGAATAGTGAGTGCAGATCTGGAGGTGACTGGAGGATAAGACACGATGTAACAGCAGAATAGTGTCTGCAGCTCTGGAGGTGTCTGGAGGATAAGACACGATGTAACAGCAGAATAGTGAGTGCAGTTCTGGAGGTGTCTGGAGGATAAGACACGATGTAACAGCAGAATAGTGAGTGCAGATCTGGAGGTGACTGGAGGATAAGACACGATGTAACAGCAGAATAGTGTCTGCAGCTCTGGAGGTGTCTGGAGGATAAGACACAATGTAACAGCAGAATAGTGAGTGCAGTTCTGGAGGTGTCTGGAGGATAAGACACGATGTAACAGCAGAACAGTGACTGCAGCTCTGGAGGTGACTGGAGGATAAGACCTGATGTAACAGCAGAATAGGGAGTGCAGATCTGGAGGTGACTGGAGGATAAGACCTGATGTAACAGCAGAATAGAGACGCAGCTCTGGAGGCGACTGGAGGATAAGACACGATGTAACAGCAGAATAGTGTCTGCAGCTCTGGAGGTGACTGGAGGATAAGACACGATGTAACAGCAGAATAGTGTCTGCAGCTCTGGAGGTGACTGGAGGATAAGACACGATGTAACAGCAGAATAGTGTCTGCAGCTCTGGAGGTGACTGGAGGATAAGACACGATGTAACAGCAGAATAGTGACTGCAGCTCTGGAGGTGAACGGAGGATAAGACACGATGTAACAGCAGAATAGTGACTGCAGCTCTGGAGGTGAATGGAGGATAAGATACGATGTAACAAAATAATAGTGAGTGCAGCTCTTGAGGTGACTGGAGGATAAGACACGATGTAACAGCAGAATAGTGACTGCAGCTCTGGAGGTGAATGGAGGATAAGATACGATGTAACAAAATAATAGTGAGTGCAGCTCTTGAGGTGACTGGAGGATAAGACACGATGTAACAGCAGAATAGTGAGTGCAGCTCTGGAGGTGTCTGGAGGATAAGACACGATGTAACAGCAGAATAGTGAGTGCAGCTCTGGAGGTGTCTGGAGGATAAGACACGATGTAACAGCAGAATAGTGAGTGCAGATCTGGAGGTGACTGGAGGATAAGACCTGATGTAACAGCAGTATAGAGACGCAGCTCTGGAGGTGACTGGAGGATAATACACGATGTAACAGCAGAATAGTGTCTGCAGCTCTGGAGGTGAACGGAGGATAAGACACGATGTAACAGCAGAATAATGACTGCAGCTCTAGAGGTGACTGGAGGATAAGACACGATGTAACAGCAGAATAGAGACTAGAGCTCTGGAGATGACTGGAGTATAAGACACGATGTAACAGCAGAATAGTGACTGCAGCTCTGGAGGTGAATGGAGGATAAGATACGATGTAACAAAATAATGGTGATTGCAGCTCTTGAGGTGACTGGAGGATAAGACACGATGTAACAGCAGAATAGTGAGTGCAGCTCTGCAGGTGTCTGGAGGATAAGACACGATGTAACAGCAGAATAGTGAGTGCAGCTCTGCAGGTGACTGGAGGATAAGACCTTATGAAACAGCAGAATAGAGACCACAGCTCTTGAGGTGACTGGAGGATAAGACACGATGTAACAGCAGAATAGTGAGTGCAGCTCTTGAGGTGACTGGAGGATAAGACACGATGTAACAGCAGAATAGTGTCTGCAGCTCTGGAGGTGTCGGGAGTATAAGACACGATGTAACAGCAGAATAGTGAGTGCAGCTCTGGAAGTGACAGGAGGATGAGACACGATGAAACAGCAGAATAGTGACTACAGCTCAGGAGGTGACTGGAGGATAAGACACGATGAAACAGCAGAATAGTGACTGCAGCTCTGGAGGTGGCTGGAGGATAAGAAATGATGTAACAGCAGAAAAGAGACTACAGCTCTGGAGGTGGCTGGAGGATAAGACATGATGTAACAGCAGAATAGTGACTACAGCTCTGGAGGTGACTGGAGGATAAGACAAAATGTAACAGCAGAATGATGAGTGCAGCTCTGGAGGTGACTGGAGGATAAGAGGCGATGTAACAGCAGAATAGTGAGTGCAGATCTGGAGGTGACTGGGGGATAAGACCTGATGTAACAGCAGAATAGTGACGCAGCTCTGGAGGTGACTGGAGGATAAGACACGATGTAACAGCAGAATAGTGAGAGCAGCTCTGGAGGTGACTGGAGGATAAGACGTGATGTAACAGCAGAATAGTGGGTGCAGCTCTGGAGGTGACTGGAGGATAAAACATGATGTAACAGCAGAATAGAGAGTGCAGCTCTGGAGGTGACTGGAGGATATGACATGATGTAACAGCAGAATAGTGACTGCAGCTCTGGAGGTGACTGGAGGATAAGATACGATGTAACAGCAGAATAGTGAGTGCAGCTATGGAGGTGACTGGAGGATAAGACACTATGAAACAACAGAATAGTGTCTGCAGCTCTGGAGGTGTCTGGAGGATAAGACACGATGTAACAGCAGAATAGTGAGTGCAGCTCTGGAGGTGAACGGAGGATAAGATACGATGTAACAGCAGAATAGTGACTGCAGCTCTGCAGGTGACTGGAGGATAAGACACGATGTAACAGCAGAATAGAGACAGGAGCTCTGGAGATCACTGGAGTATAAGACACGATGTAACAGCAGAATAGTGACTGCAGCTCTGGAGGTGAATGGAGGATAAGATACGATGTAACAAAATAATATTGAGTGCAGCTCTTGAGGTGAGTGGAGGATAAGACACGATGTAACAGTAGAATAGTGAGTGCAGCTCTGGAGGTGAACGGAGGATAAGACACGATGTAACAGCAGAATAGAGACTGGAGCTCTGGAGGTGAATGGAGGATAAGATACGATGTAACAAAATAATATTGAGTGCAGCTCTTGAGGTGACTGGAGGATAAGACACGATGTAACAGCAGAATAGTGAGTGCAGATCTGGAGGTGACTGGAGGATAAGACACGATGTAACAGCAGAATAGTGAGTGCAGCTCTGGAGGTGGCTGGAGGATAAGACACGATGTAACAGCAGAATAGTGTCTGCAGCTCTGGAGGTGTCTGGAGGATAAGACACGATGTAACAGCAGAATAGTGACTGCAGCTGTGGAGGTGACTGGAGGATAAGACACGATGTAACAGCAGAATAGTGAGTGCAGATCTGGAGGTGACTGGAGGATAAGACCTGATGTAACAGCAGAATAGAGACGCAGGTCTGGAGGTGACTGGAGGATAAGACACGATGTAACAGCAGAATAGTGTCTGCAGCTCTGGAGGTGTCTGGAGAATAAGACACGATGTAACAGCAGAATAGTGAGTGCAGCTCTGGAGGTGGCTGGAGGATAAGACACGATGTAACAGCAGAATAGTCACTGCAGCTCTGGAGGTGACTGGAGGATAAGACACGATGTAACAGCAGAATAGTGTCTGCAGCTCTGGAGGTGTCTGGAGGATAAGACACGATGTAACAGCAGAATAGTGACTGCAGCTCTGGAGGTGAACGGAGGATAAGACACGATGTAACAGCAGAATAGTGACTGCAGCTCTGGAGGTGAATGGAGGATAAGATACGATGTAACAAAATAATAGTGAGCGCAGCTCTTGAGGTGACTGGAGGATAAGACACGATGTAACAGCAGAATAGTGAGTGCAGCTCTGGAGGTGTCTGGAGGATAAGACACGATGTAACAGCAGAATAGTGAGTGCAGATCTGGAGGTGACTGGAGGATAAGAACTGATGTAACAGCAGAATAGAGACGCAGCTCTGGAGGTGACTGGAGGATAATACACGATGTAACAGCAGAATAGTGTCTGCAGCTCTGGAGGTGTCTAGAGGATAAGACACGATGTAACAGCAGAATAGTGAGTGCAGCTCTGGAGGTGGCTGGAGGATAAGACACGATGTAACAGCAGAATAGTGACTGCAGCTCTGGAGGTGACTGGAGGATAAGACACGATGTAACAGCAGAATAGTGAGTGCAGCTCTGGAGATGACTGGAGGATAAGACCTTATGAAACAGCAGAATAGAGACCACAGCTCTTGAGGTGACTGGAGGATAAGACACGATGTAACAGCAGAATAGTGAGTGCAGCTCTTGAGGTGACTGGAGGATAAGACACGATGTAACAGCAGAATAGCGTCTGCAGCTCTGGAGGTGTCTGGAGTATAAGACACGATGTAACAGCAGAATAGTGAGTGCAGCTCTGGAGGTGGCTAGAGGATAAGACACGATGTAACAGCAGAATAGTGACTGCAGCTCTGGAGGTGTCTGGAGAATAAGACACGATGTAACATCAGAATAGTGAGTGCAGATCTGGAGGTGACTGGAGGATAAGACCTGATGTAACAGCAGAATAGTGACGCAGCTCTGGAGGTGACTGGAGGATAAGACATGATGTAACAGCAAAATTGAGATTACAGCTCGGGAGGTGACTGGAGGATAAGACACGATGTAACAGCAGAATAGTGACTGCAGCTCTGGAGGTGAATGGAGGATAAGATACGATGTAACAAAATAATAGTGAGTGCAGCTCTTGAGGTGACTGGAGGATAAGACACGATGTAACAGCAGAATAGTGAGTGCAGCTCTGGAGGTGTCTGGAGGATAAGACACGATGTAACAGCAGAATAGTGAGTGCAGATCTGGAGGTGACTGGAGGATAAGACCTGATGTAACAGCAGTATAGAGACGCAGCTCTGGAGGTGACTGGAGGATAATACACGATGTAACAGCAGAATAGTGTCTGCAGCTCTGGAGGTGAACGGAGGATAAGACACGATGTAACAGCAGAATAATGACTGCAGCTCTAGAGGTGACTGGAGGATAAGACACGATGTAACAGCAGAATAGTGACTGCAGCTCTGGAGGTGAATGGAGGATAAGATACGATGTAACAAAATAATAGTGATTGCAGCTCTTGAGGTGACTGGAGGATAAGACACGATGTAACAGCAGAATAGTGAGTGCAGCTCTGGAGGTGTCTGGAGGATAAGACACGATGTAACAGCAGAATAGTGAGTGCAGCTCTGGAGGTGACTGGAGGATAAGACCTTATGAAACAGCAGAATAGAGACCACAGCTCTTGAGGTGACTGGAGGATAAGACACGATGTAACAGCAGAATAGTGAGTGCAGCTCTTGAGGTGACTGGAGGATACGACACGATGTAACAGCAGAATAGTGTCTGCAGCTCTGGAGGTGTCGGGAGTATAAGACACGATGTAACAGCAGAATAGTGAGTGCAGCTCTGGAAGTGACAGGAGGATGAGACACGATGAAACAGCAGAATAGTGACTACAGCTCAGGAGGTGACTGGAGGATAAGACACGATGAAACAGCAGAATAGTGACTGCAGCTCTGGAGGTGGCTGGAGGATAAGAAATGATGTAACAGCAGAAAAGAGACTACAGCTCTGGAGGTGGCTGGAGGATAAGACATGATGTAACAGCAGAATAGTGACTACAGCTCTGGAGGTGACTGGAGGATAAGACAAAATGTAACAGCAGAATGATGAGTGCAGCTCTGGAGGTGACTGGAGGATAAGAGGCGATGTAACAGCAGAATAGTGAGTGCAGATCTGGAGGTGAACGGAGGATAAGATACGATGTAACAGCAGAATAGTGACTGCAGCTCTGCAGGTGACTGGAGGATAAGACACGATGTAACAGCAGAATAGAGACAGGAGCTCTGGAGATCACTGGAGTATAAGACACGATGTAACAGCAGAATAGTGACTGCAGCTCTGGAGGTGAATGGAGGATAAGATACGATGTAACAAAATAATATTGAGTGCAGCTCTTGAGGTGAGTGGAGGATAAGACACGATGTAACAGCAGAATAGTGAGTGCAGCTCTGGAGGTGAACGGAGGATAAGACACGATGTAACAGCAGAATAGAGACTGGAGCTCTGGAGGTGAATGGAGGATAAGATACGATGTAACAAAATAATATTGAGTGCAGCTCTTGAGGTGACTGGAGGATAAGACACGATGTAACAGCAGAATAGTGAGTGCAGCTCTGGAGGTGGCTGGAGGATAAGACACGATGTAACAGCAGAATAGTGTCTGCAGCTCTGGAGGTGTCTGGAGGATAAGACACGATGTAACAGCAGAATAGTGACTGTAGCTGTGGAGGTGTCTGGAGGATAAGACCTGATGTAACAGTAGAATAGTGAGTGCAGCTCTGGAGGTGACTGGAGGATAAGACCTGATGTAACAGCAGAATAGTGACTGCAGCTCTGGAGGTGACTGGAGGATAAGACACGATGTAACAGCAGAATAGTGAGTGCAGATCTGGAGGTGACTGGAGGATAAGACCTGATGTAACAGCAGAATAGAGACGCAGGTCTGGAGGTGACTGGAGGATAAGACACGATGTAACAGCAGAATAGTGTCTGCAGCTCTGGAGGTGTCTGGAGGATAAGACACGATGTAACAGCAGAATAGTGAGTGCAGCTCTGGAGGTGGCTGGAGGATAAGACACGATGTAACAGCAGAATAGTCACAGCAGCTCTGGAGGTGACTGGAGGATAAGACACGATGTAACAGCAGAATAGTGATTGCAGCTCTGGAGGTGACTGGAGGATAAGACACGATGTAACAGCAGAATAGTGTCTGCAGCTCTGGAGGTGTCTGGAGGATAAGACACGATGTAACAGCAGAATAGTGACTGCAGCTCTGGAGGTGAACGGAGGATAAGACACGATGTAACAGCAGAATAGTGACTGCAGCTCTGGAGGTGAATGGAGGATAAGATACGATGTAACAAAATAATAGTGAGTGCAGCTCTTGAGGTGACTGGAGGATAAGACACGATGTAACAGCAGAATAGTGAGTGCAGCTCTGGAGGTGTCTGGAGGATAAGACACGATGTAACAGCAGAATAGTGAGTGCAGATCTGGAGGATAAGAACTGATGTAACAGCAGAATAGAGACGCAGCTCTGGAGGTGACTGGAGGATAATACACGATGTAACAGCAGAATAGTGTCTGCAGCTCTGGAGGTGTCTGGAGGATAAGACACGATGTAACAGCAGAATAGTGAGTGCAGCTCTGGAGGTGGCTGGAGGATAAGACACGATGTAACAGCAGAATAGTGACTGCAGCTCTGGAGGTGACTGGAGGATAAGACACGATGTAACAGCAGAATAGTGAGTGCAGCTCTGGAGATGACTGGAGGATAAGACCTTATGAAACAGCAGAATAGAGACCACAGCTCTTGAGGTGACTGGAGGATAAGACACGATGTAACAGCAGAATAGTGAGTGCAGCTCTTGAGGTGACTGGAGGATAAGACACGATGTAACAGCAGAATAGCGTCTGCAGCTCTGGAGGTGTCTGGAGTATAAGACACGATGTAACAGCAGAATAGTGAGTGCAGCTCTGGAGGTGGCTAGAGGATAAGACACGATGTAACATCAGAATAGTGAGTGCAGATCTGGAGGTGACTGGAGGATAAGACCTGATGTAACAGCAGAATAGTGACGCAGCTCTGGAGGTGACTGGAGGATAAGACATGATGTAACAGCAAAATTGAGATTACAGCTCGGGAGGTGACTGGAGGATAAGACACGATGTAACAGCAGAATAATGACTGCAGCTGTGGAGGTCACTGGAAGATAGGACATGATGTAAGAGTAGAATAGTGACTTCAGCTCTGGAGGTGACTGGAGGATAAGACATGATGTAACAGCAGAATAGTGACTGCAGCTCGGGAGGTGGCTGGAGGATAAGACATGATGTAACAGCAGAATAGTGACTACAGCTCTGGAGGATAAGACACAGTGTAACAGCAGAATGGTGAGTGCAGCTTTGGAGGTGACTGGAGGATAGGACACGATGTAACAGCAGAATAGTGAGTGTAGCTCTGGAGGTGATTGGAGGATAAGACCTGATGTAACAGCAGAATAGTGACTGCAGCTCTGGAGGTGACTGTAGGATAAGACACGATGTAACAGCAGAATAGTGACTGCAGCTCTGGAGTTTACTGGAGGATAAGACACGATGTAACAGCAGAATAGTGAGTGCAGCTCTGAAGGTGGCTGGAGGATAAGACACGATGTAACAGCAGAATAGTGACTGCAGCTCTGGAGGTGACTGGAGGATAAGACATGAAGCAATAGCATAATAGTGAGTGCAGCTCTGGAGGTGACTGGAGGACAAGACACGATGTAACAGCAGAATAGTGACTGCAGCTCTTGAGGTGACTGGAGGATAAGACACGATGTAATAGCAGAATAGTGATTGCAGCTCTGGAGGAGACTGGAGGATAAGACACGATGTAACAGCAGAAGAGTGAGTGCAGCTCTGGAGGTGACAGGAGGATAAGACACGATGTAACGGCAGAATAGGGACTACAGCTTGGGAGGTGACTGGAGGATAAGACACGATGTAACAGCAGAATAGTGATTGCAGCTCTGGAGGAGACTGGAGGATAAGACATGATGTAACAGCAGAATAGTGAGTGCAGCTCTTGAGGATAAGACACGATATTACAGCAGAATAGTGACTGCAGCTCTGGAAATGAATGGAGGATAAGACTTGATGTAACACCAGAATAGTGACTGCAGCTCTGGAGGTGACTGGAAGATAGGACATGATTTAACAGCAGAAGAGTGACTGCAGCTCTGGAGGTGACTGGAGGATAAGACATGATGTAACAGCAGAATAGTGACTGCAGCTCTGGAGGTGGCTGGAGTGTAAGACATGATGTAACAGCAAAATAGTGACTACAGCTCTGGAGGTGACTGGAGGATAAGACCTGATGTAACAGCAGAATGGTGAGTGCAGCTCAGGAGGTGACTGGAGGATAAGACACGATGTAACAGCAGAATAGTGAGTGCAGCTCTGGAGGTGACTGGAGGATAAGACCTGATTTAACAGCAGAATAGTGACTGCAGCTCTGGAGGTGACTGGAGGATAAGACACGATGTAACAGCAGAATAGTGAGTGCAGCTCTGGAGGTGAATGGAGGATAAGACACGATGTAACAGCAGAATAGTGATACAGCCCCATCCTGCAGTATATCCCACCTCTCACCTATATACAGCCCCATCCTGTAGTATATCCCACCTCTCACCTATATACAGCCCCATCCTGCAGTATATCCCACCTCTCACCTATATACAGCCCCATCCTGTAGTATATCCCACCTCTCACCTATATACAACCCCATCCTGCAGTATATCCCACCTCTCACCTATATACAGCCCCATCCTGTAGTATATCCCACCTCTCACCTATATACAGCCCCATCCTGCAGTATATCCCACCTCTCACCTATATACCGTCCCATCCTGCAGTATATCCCACCTCTCACCTATATACCGTCCCATCCTGCAGTATATCCCCCCTCTAATCTATATACAGCCCCAGCCTGTAGTATATCCCACCTCTCATCTATATACCATCCCATCCTGCAGTATATCCCACCTCTCATCTATATACCGTCCCATCCTGCAGTATATCCCACCTCTCATCTATATACCGTCCCATCCTGCAGTATATCCCACCTCTCATCTATATACCGTCCCATCCTGCAGTATATCCCACCTCTCACCTATATACCGTCCCATCCTGCAGTATATCCCACCTCTCACCTATATACCGTCCCATCCTGCAGTATATCCCACCTCTCACCTATATACCGTCCCATCCTGCAGTATATCTCACCTCTCATCTATATACCGTCCCATCCTGCAGTATATCCCACCTCTCATCTATATACCGTCCCATCCTGCAGTATATCCCACCTCTCATCTAGATACCGTCCCATCCTGCAGTATATCCCACCTCTCACCTATATACAGCCCCATCCTGCAGTATATCCCACCTCTCACCCATATACCATCCCATCCTGCAGTATATCTCACCTCTCATCTATATACCGTCCCATCCTGCAGTATATCCCACCTCTCATCTAGATACCGTCCCATCCTGCAGTATATCCCACCTCTCACCTATATACAGCCCCATCCTGTAGTATATCCCACCTCTCACCTATATACAGCCCCATCCTGCAGTATATCCCACCTCTCACCTATATACAGCCCCATCCTGTAGTATATCCCACCTCTCACCTATATACAACCCCATCCTGCAGTATATCCCACCTCTCACCTATATACAGCCCCATCCTGCAGTATATCCCACCTCTCACCTATATACAGCCCCATCCTGCAGTATATCCCACCTCTCACCTATATACCGTCCCATCCTGCAGTATATCTCACCTCTCATCTATATACCGTCCCATCCTGCAGTATATCCCACCTCTCACCTATATACAGCCCCATCCTGCAGTATATCCCCCCTCTCATCTATATACCGTCCCATCCTGCAGTATATCCCACCTCTCAGACCCTCTATATAGCTCTGTATAAAGCACTCCCATATAGTATAATGCACCCCTATTGCCCATTCAGTATAAAGCACTCCCATATAGTATAATGCAGCCCCATAGTCTTAAATGTAATTTAATGGCCACAACAATGTCCTAAAAAAAAAAATACAATACTCACCTCTCCTCCGCGGTCGCCGCAGCTTGTGTTCTATGCGTCGCACCTCCCAGCGTAGAGGACGCTACGTAGTGACGTCATCGTGCTGAGACGTTAGACGCTGAGATAGAACGATGGGGGAGGGAGCGTCAGCTGTGACGTTTCGTCCTCCATCGCTTTCAAGTGTATCTGCAGATGTCGCCTATACAGTGACCCTGCGGAGGGGCCCCCAGCTCAAAGGGCCCAATAGAGGCAAAGCCGCACAGTTTAACCTTTTCAGCTCCGGGTGGCCCCTCAGAGCGCGGGGCCCGGGGCGGTCACAGTCTTTGCCCCCGGTAGCTGCGCTACTACATCACTTCAGCCTGCAGGACCGGGCTCCTCGTAGTGACCTGCGGACTGTGCTGCGGCCTCCGTGTATGAGCTCCGCACTGTGGGAAGCTCTGCCGCCTGGTGACGTTATCCCTCAGAAGAGCTGCTCCATTATACAGGTCTGTGAGGAGCAGGAGAGGATTGTCAGCTGCGGCCGGACACAGAGCAGCTACAGCACAGGGACAGGTGTGATGGGTGAGCTGCTGGGGAAGGTGATGGCAGGTGACTGGTGCCACAACACTGACCACACAGTGACAGCTCTCCCGGCTAACAGTGCTCAAGGCACAAGCTTCACCCCCGGTCGATGCCCCCCCTCTGCCCCACCCCCGGTCCATGCCCCCCCTCTGCCCCACCCCCGGTCCATGCCCCCCTCTGCCCCACCCCCGGTCCATGCCCCCACCCCCAGTCCATGCCCCACCCCTGGTCCATGCCCCACCTCTCCCCCACCCCCGGTCCATGCCTCACCCCCGGTCCATGCCCCCACCTCTGCCCCACCCCCTGTCCATGCTCCACCCCCAGTCCATGCCCCACCTCTGCCCCACCCTCGGTCCATGCCCCACCCCCGGTCCATGCCCCACCCCTGGTCCATGCCCACCTCTCCCCCACCCCCGGTCCATGCCCCCACCTCTGCCCCACCCCCTGTCCATGCTCCACCCCCAGTCCATGCCCCACCTCTGCCCCACCCTCGGTCCATGCCCCACCCCTGGTCCATGCCCCACCCCCGGTCCATGCCCCTCCTATGCCCCACCTCTGCCCCACTCCCAGTCCATGCCCCACCCCCGGTCCATGCCCCACCTATACCCCACCCCCCCCAGTCCATGCCCCACCTCTACCCCACCCCCGGTCCATGCCCCACCCCAGGTCCATGCCCCCACCTCTACCCCACTCCCGGTCCATGCCCCACCCCCCGGTCCATGCCCCCACCCCCGGTCCATGCCCCCACCTCCACCCCGCACCCCGGTCCATGCCCCCACCTCCACCCCACTACCGGTCCATGCCCCCACCCCGCACCCCGGCCATGCCCCCACCTCCACCCCACTACCGGTCCATGCCCCCACCTCTACCCCACTCTCGGTCTATGCCCCCACCTCTGCCCCACCCCCGGTCCATGCCCCCACCTCTACCCCATCCTCGGTCTATGCCCCCACCTCTGCCCCACCCCCGGTCCATGCCCCACCTCACCCTACCCCCGGTCCATACTCCACCTCTCCCCACCCCCGGTCCATGCCCCCACCTTAGAATAGATATCTCAATGTGATTTTTTTCAGTGTCATTTTGATGTTAAAGCCTAGAAAAAAAAACAGATTAATCCTGGAAAGAGCATTGCCCCCTGTCATTCTAACTTCCCAGCTGTGCGATAAAAGGTGGAGATGAATGGAGAGCACAGATCAATATTGTGCGATGTGTCCAAGCATCATTAAACTCATCTAAATGCCATCTATTTCCTTAAAGGGAAACGTCCTAGCTGCTATGTAAACTGCCCCTATAGCGTTGGTAGTGATGCAATGTACATCACTAACATACTTTTTTCATTATAATTGGTGCAACTATAATGAGTGTATAGCACTTTACATACTTACTAGCTATTGAACCCGTTCTACGTCCAGGTGGCGAGCATTTTTATTGGTATATGGTCTCCCATGCTGGTATGTGCTGCCCCCCTCCTTGTATTTGTGCTGCCCCCATCCTGTCCCCACCATCCAATCCTGGTATGCGTGGCCCCCCTCACCCCCAATCCTGGTATGCGTGGCCCCCCTCACCCCCAATCCTGGTATGCGTGGGCCCCCCTCACCCCCAATCCTGGTATGCGTGGGCCCCCCTCACCCCCAATCCTGGTATGCATGGCACCCCTCACCCCCAATCCTGGTATGCGTGGCACCCCTCACCCCTATCCTGGTGTGTATGGTATCCCTCATCCTGGTATGCATGGCAACCTATCCCTCACTCCCAATCCTGGTATGCGTGGCACCCCTCACCCCCAATCCCGGTGTGCGTGTCACCCCTTATCCCGGTATGTGTGGCTCCCCTCATCCCCAATCCCGGTATGCGTGGCACCCCCAATCCCGGTATGCATGGCACCCCTCATCCTTATCCTGGTGTGTATGGTATCCCTCATCCTGGTATGCATGGTACCCCATCCCTATCCTGGTGTGTATGGTGTCCCTCATCCTTGTATGCATGGCACCCCATCCCTCATTCCCAATCCCGGTATGCGTGGCACCCCTCATCCCCAATCCCGGTATGCATGGCACCCCTCATCCCCAGTCCCAGTATGCCTGGCACCCCTAATCCCCCCAATCCCAGTATGCGTGGCACCCCTCATCCCTATCCTGGTGTGTATGGTATCCCTCATCCTAGTATGCGTGGCACCCTATCCCTCACTCCCAATCCCGGTATGCGTGGCACCCCTCACCCCCAATCCCGGTGTGCGTGTCACCCCTCATCCCGGTATGTGTAGCTCCCCTCACCCCCAATCCCGGTATGCGTGGCACCCCTCACCCCCAATCCCGGTATGCGTGGCACCCCTCATCCTTATCCTGGTGTGCATGGTACCCCATCCCTATCCTGGTGTGTATGGTATCCCTCATCCTGGTATGCATGGCACCCCATCCCTCATCCCCAATCCCGGTATGCGTGGCACCCCTCATCCCCAATCCCGGTATGCGTGGCACCCCTCATCCCCAATCCCGGTATGCGTGGCACCCCTCATCCCCAATCCTAGTATGCCTGGCACCCCTCATCCCCCCAATCCCGGTATGCGTGGCACCCCTCATCCCTATCCTGGTGTGTATGGTATCCCTCATCCTGGTATGCATGGCACCCTATCCCTCACTCCCAATCCGGTATGCGTGGCACCCCTCACCCCCATTCCCATTATGCGTGGCACCCCTCATCCCGGTATGCGTGGCTCCCCTCACCCCCAATCCCGGTATGCGTGGAACCCCTCACCCCCAATCCCGGTATTCATGGCACCCCTCATCCTTATCCTGGTGTGTATGGTATCCCTCATCCTGGTATGCATGGCACCCCATCCCTCATTCCCAATCCCGGTATGCGTGGCACCCCTCATCCCCAATCTCGGTATGCATGGCACCCCTCATCCCCAATCCCAGTATGCCTGGCACCCCTCACCCCCAATCCCGGTATGCGTGGCACCCCTCACCCCCCAATCCTGGTATGCGTGGTACCCCTCAATCATGGTATGCGTGGTATCCCTCACCCCCATTCCTGGTATGCGTGGTACCCCTCACCCCCAATCGTCACAGCGCATGCGCGGCTCCCAGCGCTACAAGCTTTGCTGTCAGCTGTGTCATACTGCACAAGCGTCCCATAACTTCAGCGCTCACCGGGAGCAAAATTCAAACACCTGGGCGGTGCCACCCATGACTGAATGTGAGGATCACACCCCTATGACTGAACGAGCAGGTAGGGTATAAGTATATAAAGTGCTATACACTCATTATAGTTGCACCAATTATAATGAAAAAAGTGTTAGTGATGTACATTGCATCACTATCAACGCTATGAGGGCAGTTTACATAGTAACTAGGATGTGACAGCTTCCCTTTAACATGACAACATGTCAGTTCTGAGTCTTCATAAATGCCTGCTCCAGGAATCTTTTTTTTCCAGCCCCCATCTGGGCTCATCATCTATAATGTTGATAATTTACCTTTATCATAAAATCTTTTCCCGCAGCTTGGAATCTCACTATTTCCCGATGCATTGGCTCTTTGCTTCTCATTGTCTCCTGTGTTGCAGTTTATTTCTTCTACTGAATTCTGAGTTTGGAGCAGATGGAATAAAATATATATTCAGGTTCCCCAAGGGGGTGGGCTGCAAGTAATAGATAACTTCAGAGCAGACACGAAATAAAAGCACAGTGAGCCGTACTTCAAGTTCTTGACAATTTCTGCTCATCAGTCTGACTGATGAGAATGGAGGAGTAGGAGTTATCTGAATGTATAATCCTTTTTACTTAGAGACTTGTGTTTTTGAAATTTCTCGATAGGCTGGAAACTGAGCGTTATTAGATTTTCTCTCAGTGAATTAATGGCTGGAATAATGTTATTACCTTACAAAAAGGAGTAGTATTGAAGTTCTTTCTGCTTGCATTCATCATGGTTGTATATTACTGCGGTATTTTATTGCTATTTTTAGTTGAGTTATATTAATCACACTAAAATTTATTAAAGAGAATCTGTAACCACCTGCATGATGTAGAGGCAGAGACCATGATTACAGCGATGTATCACTTACTTTACTGGGTGCTGCAGTATTGATTAAAAACAGTTTTATCTGCCACAGATCTAAGAGATCTCTGAATTCTGAGATCTAGATAGCTCCGCCCTCACACCACTGAGCTGCCAATCAGTGATGGAGGCGGGGTTGGACTACCTAGCATCAGGCCAAGTAGTCCTGATAATCTGCTGCTAATAAAACAGTATTTTTTTCAAAACTACATTAACCCCTTAAGGACGGAGACAATTATGTCCTTAATGATCAGGCCAATTTTTACAATTCTGTCCACTGTCACTTTATGAGGTAATAACTCTGGAACGCTTCAACAGATCCCGCTGATTCTGAGACTGTCCTTTCGTGACATATTGCACTCCATGTTAGTGATAAAATTTCTTCGATATCACTTGCATTTATTTGTGAAAAAAATCAGAAATTTGATGAAAATTTTGAAAATTTCACAATTTTCAAAATTTTAATTTCCATGCCCTTAAATCAGATATACAGTACAGACCAAAAGTTTGGACACACCTTCTCATTTAAAGATTTTTCTGTATTTTCATGACTATGAAAATTGTACATTCACACTGAAGGCATCAAAACTGTGAATTAACACATGTGGAATTATATACTTAACAAAAAAGCTCAAGAGAATGCCAAGAGTGTGCAAAGCAGTCATCAAAGCCAAAGGTGGCTACTTTGAAGAACCTAGAATATAAGACATATTTTCAGTTGTTTCACACTTTTTTGTTAAGTATATAATTCCACATGTGTTAATTCATAGTTTTGATGTCTTCAGTGTGAATGTACAATTTTCGTAGTCATGAAAATGCAGAAAAATCTTTAAATGAGAAGGTGTGTCCAAACTTTTGGTCTGCACTGTATATATGCAGTATGTATCTAACACATATATTTAAATGCAACCAAGGGAACACATAAAAGTGTGGTATAGAAGTAACGGAGTATAAGGTATTTGTATAGCCTAGAGTAAAAATGTCACACTGTAATCTGTGTAATTTATGTGGGATGATGATGATGGCAGCCTAGACAGTCTGAGAAGTTCAGAAAAAAGGGGAGAAAGAAAACCGACCAAAAAAGTCTAGATACAAAGTACAAATATAGTGTAAAGTTTATTGTAAAATCAGGGAGGTAACATTCGCATAACAAGGAAGGGGTGCACGCGCAAAGTACAGGATGGGCCATTTATATGGAAACACCTATATAAAATGGGAATGCTTGGTGATGTCAACTTCCTGTTTTTGGCACATTAGTATATGGGAGGGGGAAAACTTTTCCAGATGGGTGGTGACCATGGCGGCCATTTTGAAGTCGGCCATTTTGGATCCAACTTTATTTTTTTCAATGGGAATAGGGTCATGTAACACATCAAACTTATTCAGAATTTCATAAGAAAAACAATGGTGTATTTGTTTTTAACGTAACTTTATTCTTTCATGAGCTTTTTACAAGTTTATGACCACTGATAAAATGTGTTCAAAGTGCTGCCCATTGTGTTGGATTGTCAATGCAACCCTCTTCTCCCACTCTTGACACACTGACAGCAACACCGCAGAAGAAATGCCAGCACAGGCTTCCAGTATCCGTTGTTTCAGATGCTGCACATCTCGTATCCTCACAGCATAGACAATTGGCTTCAGATGACCCCAAAGATAAAAGTCTAAGGGGGTCAGATTGGGAGACCTTGGTGGCCATTCAACTGGCCCACGCCGACCAATCCACTTTCCAGGAAACTGTTCATGTAGGAATGCTCGCACCTGACACCCATAATGTGGTGGTGACCATCTTGTTAGAAAAACTCAGAGAACGTGCCATCTCCAGTGCATAAAGAGGGCAACATGTCATCATGTAGCAAGTTCAGATATCCAGTGACACAAGTTTTCTTGTGTTTGCAATGCGTTACATATGTATGTATGTGTGTGTGTACATATATGCATGTGTGTGTATATATACTGTGTATATATATATATATATATATATATATATACCAAAAACTCCAAAAATTGAGACAGGGCATATGTTGTCATACGTGCAATGCATAGATGTGCAGTGACACTGTGGCCATTTGACAAGCAGAACGTGAGATAAAAACAAAATGAGCAAATATCCTGTAGTAAGTAAGTAAATAAGAATAGTACATGTAAATAACATAGGGCATAGGGTGCTTAGCTGCCACTGGCTAAATAAAAAACGTAAAAGCCATCCCATCACGACACGTCACATACTTATATAATATATATATATATATATATATATATATATATATATATAGGTACCCCAAAAAATGAGAATTATTTATTTTTTATTTAACATAACATCTTGAAAACATTAGTCCTCTTCAAAAATCCTGTCCTTTAGATGATTTTCACTTGTTCCAACGGGTTTTCCAGAGTTCGAAACATTTTTTATCTTCTTCTGAACTAATGCTGTTAAATGCCTCCAGCTATTTTCTGTTAACCTCTTTTTTGTCCTGAAAACGCTTCCCTTTTAGTTTTTCTTCATCTTTGGGAATAAGAAGAAGTCGCAGGGGGGTATGTCGGGTGAGAAGTCATTGTCATGCCGTTTTTGCTAAATCCTGGTTGATTTTCTGCGCTGTGTGGGAAGGGGCGTTATCATGATGATGCCAGTCCCCCGATCGCCACAGTTCAGGTAGTTTTTTCTCACTGCCTCTCTCAATGTGGGCGTGTATGTATCCGCCCTCGGGATACAACTCATGCGATACACACGTTCCTCTCCTCCTCTCCCCGTGTATGGGTATAACACACTGATACATCACTTACATCGTCATTTCTGGTCTCATGACTTCCGGTCCGGACTGGCTGTGGAACACTGATCATCACCGGCAACCGTTTACCTCTAATTATGGTTATGATAAAATACATTGAACATTCATGGAGAAGCATATTCCCCACGAAGTCTTGTGGGTCACGGCAATACGCGTAGGGTTCTCCCTGCATCCCCTCTGACACCACAACCCCTCTTTGCACATACTGACAGCAATGGGTAATATTCTACCACCTCATTGCATGCACCTTTTCATGCAGTCTCTGGCGTGAGATGGCTCTATGCTTGGATTTTACCGTTCTTTTTTTATTATGACCCACTAGAACAGCTACATTCAACCGTGTAAAGTGTTTGACATGATAGGCATTTCTATATACCTCTCCCAGAGCAACCCATTTTTGCATGTTCATGTATGCTATTGCCTCCTGCCTTTGGTTATCTGCTAGGAATATATTTAGGACGTCTTTTTGTTATATTTGTATGTACTGACTTTATTCTACATACAATAGATATTTGTACGTATTGGGAACTGTATATGATGACACTACCTTGTGTAGTATCTTCCCACTTTTATGATGGCCTTCTTTCCCTTGTTCATTAACTGTCTGGGTTTCTGTATTGTATTTGGGATTTACCATTGCTAGTGTGGATTTGGCTATAGATTGTGCATCTTGGGGTCTGTATGCTTATTATTTACTATTATTGATGACTACTGTCATGTGGGAAACAGTTGTATACCATGTCTATGGTTTTTAAATGCTTTTAATAGTGTGCTTATGTTCAATAAACTTTTTGCGATTTTTCTATTGGAGGTGTGCATGTACTTATGTAGTGCCTTTTGTAATGCCTTCAAATCCTCCAGATGATCCCATTCCAACACCGCCCGGACTTTTGCTGGATCCATGCGAAAACCGGTGGAGGACAACACATATCCTAGGAAAGGCATCTCCTCAACTGAGAACTTACACTTCTCAGGCTTAATATATAATTTTTTGTCTCGAAGAATATGTAAAACCTGCCTGACGTGAACCTGGTGCGACTCAAGGTCAGGAGAATAAATTAGTATGTCATCCAGATAGGCAGATTTGTGGTTATCTATCAGATGACTAAAAATGTAGTTTATGAAGTTTTGAAAGACAGCTTGTGCCTTTGTCAACCCAAAGGGCATCACCAGATTCTCATAGTGTCCCTCAGGCGTGTTAAACACTTTTTTCCACTCATCCCCCTCTTTAATTCGGACAAGATTATACGCCCCCCTAAGGCCCATCTTAGAGAACCATTTTGCCCCTTCAATTTGATTGAAGAGGTCAGGAATGAGAGGAAGCGGATAAGGATCACTGACAAGTTCAAGGAAATCCAGGTAAGGGCGTAACCCCCCCATCTTTTTTCTTTACAAAAAAGAAACCAGCGCAATGGGGAAGAGGATGGTCTGATATGACCTTTAGTCAGGCTTTCCGTGATTTAGTTTTTCATGGCCTGCCTCTCCGAACCAGATATGTTATAGAGTCTGCTCTTTGGCAGCTTGGCCCCCGGAATGAGATTTATAGTGCTATCATAAGGACGATGGGGAGGGAGTTTTTGGCACCCCTGCTCCGAGAACTCTTCCCCAAAATCTGACAGGTAATTAGGCACAGACCGGGTATCCACCCTTGCCAACCGGGTACCCAAGCAGTGCTCTTGACAATACCCACTCCATTTAACAATCTCCTGAGTCTGCCAATCAACAACAGGTTTGTGCACGGTGAGCCAAGGGAGTCCCAGTACTACAAGTGAGGGCAGACCCTCTAGCACATAGCAGTCTAACACGTCAGTGTGCATAGCCCCCACCTGAAGCCACACGTCACAGATGACTTGAGTAAAGTGCCCTTGTCTCAAGGGGGTGGAGTCGATGGCGACAGTGTGAATGGGTCTGGACAGTGGATGTGGGACGGGGACTTGGACCTGGACGAACCTAGAGTCGATCAAATTTAACACGGCCCCACTGTCCAGAAAGGCCCACACCTCCGCCTTAACTCCACCCACATGAACCACGGCTGGTAGAAAAAATTGTGTCTTACCCATGGAGGTGATGAATACACCCAGGTTGCTAACCTCCCAGCAACCTGGGCTATCAGGCTTCTCCGGTGGTTGCTTACACTGGGAAGGACACATGCCTACGAAATGTCCCCTTTTCCCACAAAAGGAACACACTCCCCCTTACGACGGACTACAGTCAATTTGCCAGCGGAGGATGCCGCTCCCACCTGCATGAGATTCACAGTTGGCTCAACGCTGACTTCCCGTGACCCCGGATCCCCCACACACGGACTCCCTATGTCTCTGGCGAAGACGGCAGTCAACCCGGATCGCCAGAGACATGGCTGTCTCAAGGAAGTCTGGAGTCTCATACAGGGCCAAGGCATCCTTCACACTTACTGAAAGCCCCTCACAAAAGAGACTACCAAGTGGGGGTCGTTCCACATGGTATCCGTGGCCCACTTCCGAAACTTGGAGCAATATTCCTCCGCCGGCCGATCTCCTTGCTGAAGTTGGTGCAGTGTGGACTCCGCTAAGGAGACACGATCGGGGTCATAATATATATGGCCTAGAGTCCGCAAAAACCCCTCCACCGTCTGGAGCGACGGTGAATCAGGAGCGAGATTATTATGCCCACATGTTGCTCCTCTGAATCTGAGGAAACGGAATGTAGCCTGAAGTACAGTTCACAGGCCTCTCTAAAGACCACAAAGTTGTCCCGCCCCCCAGAGAACCTGTCCGGCAATGCAACCTTGGGCTCCACTATGGTTTGTCTGAGAGACGAGACACCCACACCCGATGTATTAAGGGACCGCAAAACCACTGTGCTTAAATCCGCCACCTCCAGACTGAGCTGCTGCAATTGCCCCGTCAGAGCAGTAAAAGGATCCATAATGGAGCAGAAAAACGGTTATGGTCAGAGATAATGTCACAACACAGCTGTCGGGTGACTAGAGATCAGGGGCTCCTACCCTGAACCTAACACTACAGGGTGCTCTAGCTCACCCTATTCCCCGGGATACCTCTGAAGGTGAGGATGCCAGGGCCTCCACCAGGGGCGGACTGGCCCACCGGAGGATCGGGAAAACCCCCGGTGGGCCCCGAGTCCCGATGGCCACGCCCCCAAGCTCCACCCCCTATCCTTCATGGGCCCTGAACAGAGGGCCCCCCGGTTCGCTAATCATATCGGTAGCACTGCCGATATGATTAGTGATGGGCTCTCTACAGCGGCAAAGCAGGGAGAGCGATCTCCCTGCTCTGCCTGCTGCCGCAGTGCCCCTCTGCCTCGTCTGCGCAGCGCGACACTGCCAGCGCGTGCACAGGAGGTCAGTCTCAGGGCGATGACGTCATCGCCCTGGGACTGCTTCCTGTGCGATGATGTCATCGCCCTGGGACTGCTTCCTGTGGAGGACGGACCCGGCGTCGCCCCTGGCAACTCGGCACGCGAGTATGAAACGCGCGGGGAGGGAGAACCCCTGGCCGAGGACCCCTGGCCGAGGCTGGCAGTAAATACTACTGGGCAATGGGCATGATTATCATCATGCCCATTGCCCAGCATGTCCTGCTGCCAGCCTCTGGTTACTGGTACTATGCCCAGCAGCATGTACTACCACCAGTGGCTGGCAGAACATGCTGGGTGGGCATGATAGTACCACGGAGGCTGACAGGACATACTAGGCATGAATCATGCCTAGTATGTCCTGTCAGCCTCTGTGGTACTGTCATGCCCAGCATGTCCTGCCAGCCACTGGTGGTACCATCATGCATGCCCATTGCCCATTTTGTTTTTTATTAAAGATGGAGTCCCTACATGTGTTTTATTTTTATTAAAACATTTTTTTCTCTGTGTTGTGTTTTTTTTCTGTTTACTAGAAATTCATTGTGGCCATGTCTAATTTGGCTTGACGCCATGAATTTCAGGCTGTTGGAAGAGCTGGATAAAGTGCCTGGAAATGGCGCTACGATGAATGCGCCAATTCCAGGGGTGGCTGCGGGCTGCCGTTTTCAGCATGGGGGCCCAGAATGCTTGGGCCTTACTATGTTGAGAATCCCAGCCCCCAGCTGCCTGGTTTTACCTGGCTGGCGATCAAAATATGGTGGGCGCCCACGCATTTTTTTTATTGTTATTTTTTTAAATAATTAAAAAAAAAAACATTGGCCTTTCCAGACTTTTGATCAGCAGCCACGGTAAAGCCAGGCAGTCAGAGGTGGCAGCCCTTAGCTGTCTGCTTTATCTGCGCTGAGAATCAAAAATTCTGCGGAACGCTATGTCATTTTTGTTTTATTATTTATTTATTTTCACACTTCTATATGTGTGACAGTCCCAACAGCCAATCACAGACGTTGACACAGAGAATGGGCATCGTGATTGGCTGCTTGAGTAACCTGAAAGCAGCCCATACATAGTACCATACTAGAATATATGGGCTAATTGTACATTAGTCGAACAGTCAATCACAGAGGCCCATCCTCTTTGACAGCATCTGCGATTGGCTGTTGGGTCTGTCACATATAGAAGTGTGAAAAGAAATTTTTAAAAACGATGTAGCGCTCCGCAGAATTTTTGATTCTCACCGCAGATAAAGCAGACAACTACGGCCTGCCACCCCCAGCTGCCTGGCTTTACCTTGGCTGGCGATCAAAAGACAGAGAAGCCGAATATTTGTTTTAAACGTATTTAACATTTAAAAAAAAAAAAAATGCGTGGGCTCCCGCCATATGTTGATCGCCAGCCAGATAAAACAAGGCAGCTGGGGGCTGGGATTCGCAGCATGGCATGGTAAGGCCCAAGCGTTCTTGGCCCCCCACGCTGAAAATCGCAGCCCGCAGCCACCCCTGAAAATGGCGCATTCATCCTAGCACCATTTCCACATGCTTTACCTGGCTATTCCAGCGGCCCTGGTGGGAGTGGCACCCTGGGTAATAATAGGGTTAGTACCAGGCCAGCTTTGTATTATCAGCTGGTACTAAGCCCAAAATTCATGGTGTCACGCCAAATTAGACATAGCCACCATGAATTTCTAGTAAACAGAAAAATAAAAAAGACAGAATTTTTTTTTTTATTAAAAATAAAACACATTTAGGGACTCCATCTTTAATAAAGAAAAATCCTCACTCCAACGTAATCCATAGGTCTTCTGTCTTCAGCTCTGCTACATCTTTGCCATCAGACAAATATGTCTGCTGACAGAGATGAGCAGGCAAAGAATGACACTGGAGCTCTGTTACTGTGTAGTGCGGCACTAGGTTGCTTTTTTTGTCATTTCATGCAGTGTAGAAATCTTGGGAAAAGTGTGGATTGTGCTCTGGAAGTGATCAGTTATAGCTATAGTTATTTTCTGCAGAGATAAGTCCTGCATAGAAGATGTGATATATTGGTCTGCGGCAGATAAAGAACTTGTGAGTATGTGTATTACCTATACACGCACACTGACACTATATACAGAGCTCCTGTGTGTAATGTCACTGGTGATCACTGTATTACCTGTACACTGACACTATATACAGAGCTCCTGTGTGTAATGTCACTGGTGATCACTGTATTACCTATACACACACACTGACACTATATACAGAGCTCCTGTGTATAATGTCACTGGTGATCACTGTATTACCTATACACACACACTGACACTATATACAAAGCTCCTGTGTATAATGTCACTGGTGATCACTGTATTACCTATACACACACACACACTGACACTATATACAGAGCTCCTGTGTGTAATGTCACTGGTGATGACTGTATAACCTGTACACTATATACAGAGCTCCTGTGTATAATGTCACTGGTGATCACTGTATAACCTGTACACTGACCCAATATACAGAGCTTTTTTACATTTTTATTATTTTAGCATTATTTGTCACTATGTGGTGGCATTATGTGCTTTGGTCATGGTGTGGCGGTATTTGTGCCTTGTATGTGGCATTATTTGGGCACTATGTGGTGGTAATATGTGATCTGGTCACGGTGTGGTAGTATTTCTGCCTTCTATCTGGTAATATTGGTCTTGGTAGAGTGGATTGTGGTTGGTCATTTGTTTTATCTGATATCAATTAGGGGAAACCTCTTTATTTCCAACAGATATTAAATACTTGGATGTTTAACCCCTCCCTGTCCTGTAACTATTACACAGCAGCAGAGATGCAGTTACAGAGGTTCATCAGAGAAAGCAAGTTGGCATTTGGTGAGATTTTGACCTCTGTATTTATAAGAAAAAAACAGAAGTGGGTGAGAAATGCATAAAACATTACCTCGGATTGCTCCACTCCTGGTTTTGTCTTATAAATACTGAGGTAAAAATCTCACCAAATACTCAAAGTGCCACAATCTTCTGACAGTGCGGATTCCACCAATAAATAAGTGATCACCTTCCCAACCTGTTCATCGCTGATAACTTGTTTTCACCAATAAAAACCCTTTAATGCAAACTACAGTAATTGAACATCACAGTTCTGGTGAGGGCACAGTGATGGGCAGGAGCCGCCAATATAATGGGTATAACGGCTAACCGGTATTTGCAAATAGCTGAAGGGTGGGTTGGCCTGGGTGGGTTGGCCTGGGTGGGTGGGCCCCTGGAGTCAATTTCCCTGGTGGGCCCCAGACACTCCAGTCCGGCGCTGGCCTCCGCCTTCGCCCTAACTCCTGCCTTAGCCCTCCTTCTGTTCTCCGCCACCTGGGGAAGAGTGGCGCTACTGTGCACTGTACTACACCAACCCGACAAACAGGGCTACAAAGACAGGGGTTAATAGAAAACTCCAGGCATACGAAATATTCACTCACATATTACAGAGGGAAACACCAGGGTGTGAAGGTAGGGGGAATAAACCAAAATGGAGAAGGATAAGGAATTACACGCATACAAACCAGACACCAGTCACAAGTAATTCCTCCAACACTCCTTCTCATAAGAAACTCCTCTCCCTCCTCTGACATAGATTAGTATCAGAGCCCAGATTATAAAGGGAAAAGGAGTGGCTAACCGAGCTCAGCTGTGAGCACAGGGAAATCCAACATGGCCGCTTAACCCCTGTTCAGCCAGAATAAATACACACAATTAAAATGACAGAGAAGTGCTTTGTCTCAGAGCCGGAGTAGGAGCAATATGACGCTTAGGTCTCCTGGCTCCAAACTGTCGTGGTAACCATGTGACAAAATCATTTTTCGCATGATTTTTAACTGCTTTGTTTGTTTCTTCCTGACCATCCCCCAATGCTGCGCAGAGATTTGTGGAAGAAGTATCATAGAACCTGCAATTATCAGGTGACAAAACCTTTCCCAGTCCAGCACAGAAGGTGGGTGTGCGTGCATTTGCCAGTGTATGCATGTGCCTCTGTCTGAAAAAAATAAATTTTGCGCATGATTATTAACTCCATTATTTTTTACTTCCTGACCCTCCCCCTGCATGGAGATTTTATCATAGGACCTGCAATTATCAAGTGAGAAAATATTTGAAGGTCCAGCACAGAAGGTGGGTGTGCGTACATGTGCCTGTGTCTGCAAAATATTATTTTCACAGATAATTATTAACTGTATTATTTCTTTCTTCCTGACCCTCTCCTATTGCTGCACTGAGATTTGTGGAGTAAGTATCATAGGACCTGCAATTATCAAGTGAGAAAACCTTTCAAGGTCCAGCACAGGAGGTGGGTGTGCATGCATTTGCCTGTCTATACATGTGCCTGTGTCTTCAAAAAATAATTTTTGCTGATGACTATTAACTGCATTGTTTCTTTCTTCCTGGCCATCCCCCAATGCTGCACTGAGATTTGTGGAGTAAGTATCATAGGACCTGCAATTATCAAGTGAGAAAACCTTTCAAGGTCCAGCATAGTAGGTGGGTGTGCATGCGTGTGCCTGTGTCTGCATAAAATGATTTTTGCTGATGATTATTAACTGCATTGTTTCTTTCTTCCTGACCCTCCCCCAATCCTGCACTCAGATTTGTGGAGTAAGTATCATAGGACCTGCAATAATCAAGTAAGAAAACATTAAATTCTAGCACAAAAGGTGGGTGTGCGTACATGTGCCTGTGTCTGCAAAATATTATTTTCACAGATAATTATTACCTGCATTATTTCTTTCTTCCTGACCCTCTCCTATTGCTGCACTGAGATTTGTGGAGTAAGTATCATAGGACCCGCAATTATCAAGTGAAAAAAATTTCAAGGTCCAGCAGAGAAGGTGGGTGTGTATGCATGTGTTTGCAAGAAATCATTTTTGCGGATGATTATTAGCTGCATTTTTTTTTCTTCCTGACCATCCCCGAATGCTGCACTGATATTTGTGGAGTAAGTATCATAGGACATGCAATTATCAAATTAGAAAACTTTTCAGGGTCCAGCACAGAAGGTTTGTGTGCGTGCGTGCATTTGCCTGTGTATGCATGTGCCTGTGTCTGCAAAAAATCAGCTTTTCAATTGATTATTAACTGCATTGTTTCTTTCTTCTTATCCCTCCCCCAATGCTGCACTGAGATTTGTGGAGTAAGTATCATAGGACCCGCAATCATCAAGTGAAAAACCCTTTCAAGGACTAGCACAGAAGGTGGGTGTGCATGCGTGCATTTGCCTATGTATGCATGTGCCTGTGTCTGCAAAAAATCAGTTTTGTTGATGAATATTAACTGCATTGTTTCTTTCTTCCTGACCATCTCCCAATGCTGCACTGAGATTTGTCGCATAAGCATCATAGGACCTGCAATTATCAAGTGAGAAGCCATTTCAAGGTTCAGCACAGAAGGTGGGTGTGCATGCATTTGCCTGTGTCTGTGTGTGCCTGTGTCTGCAATAAATAATTTTTGCTGATGATTATTAACTGCATTGTTTCTTTCATCCTGGCCATCCCCCAATGCTGCACTGTGATTTGTGGCGTAAATTTCATGGGACCTGCAATCATCAAGTGAGAAAACCTTTTAAGATCCATCACAGAAGGTGGGTGTACATCATTTTGCCTTTGTATACGTGTGCCTGTGTCTGCAAAAATCATTTTTGCGGATGATTATTAGCTGCATTTTTTCTTTCTTCCTGATCCTGCCTCAATGCTGTACTGAAAGTTGTGAAGTATCATAGGAACTGCAATTATCAAGTGAGAAAACATTTGAAGGTCCAGCACAGCAGGTGGGTGTGCATGCATTTGCCTGTGCATGCATGTACCTGTGTCTGCAAAAAATCATCTTTGCGCATCATTATTAACTGCATTGTTTCTTTCTTCCTTACCCTCCCCCCAATGATGAACGGAGATTTGTGGACTAAGTATCATAGGACCTGCAATAATCAAGTAAGAAAACTTTTCAAATTCCAGCTCAGAAGGAGGGTGTGTGTAAAGGTGCCTGTGTCTGCAAAAAATCAGTTTTGCAGAAGATTATTAACTGCATTGTTTCTTTCTTCCTGACCCTCCCCCAAGACTGCACTGAGATTTGTGGACTAAGTATCATAGGAACTGCAATTATCAAGTGGGAAAACATTTCAAGGTCCAGCGCAGAAGGTGGGTGTGCATGCATTTGCCTGTGTATGCATGTGCCTGTGTGTGCAAAAATAATTTTTGCTGATGATTATTTACTGCATTGTTTCTTTCTTCCTGGTCATCCCCCAATGCTGCACTGAGATTTGTGGCGTAAATTTCATGGGACCTGCAATCATCAAGTGAGAAAACTTTTCAAATTCCAGCACAGAAGGTGGGTGTGCATGCGTGCATGCATGCATGCATTTGTCTATGTATGCATGTGCCTGTGTCTGCAAAAAATCAGTTTTGCTGATGATTATTAACTGCATTGTTTCTTTCTTCCTGGCCATCCCCCAATGCTGCACTGAGATTTGTGTAGTAAGTATCATTGGACCTGCAATTATCAAATGAGAAAACATTTGAAGGTCCTGCACAGAAGGTGGGTGTGCATGCATTTGCTTGTGCATGCATGTACCTGTGTCTGCAAAAAATCATCTTTGCACATGATTATTAACTGCATTGTTTCTTTCTTTCATACACTCCCCCAATGATGGACTAAGTACCATAGGACCTGCAATAATCAAGTGAGAAAACATTTCAAGGTCCAGCACAGAAGGTGGGTGTGCATGCATTTGCCTGTGTATGCATGTGCCTGTGTCTGCAATAAATAATTTTTGCTGATGATTGTTAACTGCATTTTTTCTTTCTTCTTGATCCTGCCTCAATGCTGTACTGAAACTTGTGAAGTATCGTAGTACCTGCAGTTATCAAGTTAGAAAACATTTCAAGGTCCAGCTCAGAAGGTGGGTGTGCATGCATGTGCCTGTGTCTGCAAAAAATCATCTTTGCACATGATTATTAACTGCATTGTTTCTTTCTTCCTTACCCTCCCCCAATGATGCACAGAGATTTGTGTAGTGAGTATCATAGGACCTGCAATTATCAAGTGAGAAAACATTTCAAGGTCCAGCTCAGAAGGTGGGTGTGCAGGCATTTGCCTGTGCATGCATGTGCCTGTGTCTGCAAAAAATCATCTTTGCACATGATTATTAACTGCATTGTTTCTTTCTTCCTTACCCTCCCCCAATGATGCACAGAGATTTGTGTAGTGAGTATCATAGGACCTGCAATTATCAAGTGAGAAAACCTTTCAAGGTCTAGCACAGACGGTGAGTGTGCGTGCATTTGCCTATGTATGCATGTGACTGTGTGTGCAATAAATAATTTTTGCTGATGATTATTAACTGCATTGTTTCTTTCTTCCTGGTCATTCCCCAATGCTGCACTGAGATTTGTCGTGTAAATATCATGGGACCTGCAATCATCAAGTGAGAAAACTTTTCAAATTTCAGCACAGAAGGTGGGTGTGCATGCGTGAATTTACACATTCTGTGCTTGACCTTAAAAGGTTTTCTCACTTGATAATTGCAAGTCCTACGATATTTATTTCACAAATCTCAGGGCAACATTTCAGGAGGGCCAGGAAGAAAGAAATAATGCAGTTAATAATCATCAACAAAAATTATATTTTGCAGACACAGGGACATGAATACTCAGGCAAATGCATGCACACCCACCTTCTGTGCTGGACCTTGTAAGGTTTTCTCACTTGATAATTGCAGATCCTATTATACTTACTTCACAAATCTCAGTGCAGCATTGGGAGAGGGTCAGGAAGAAAGAAACAATGTAGTTAGTAATCTTCTGCAAAACTGATTTTTTGTAGACACAGGTGTTAAGATGAATAAATTAAGTTGTTTATGAAATTAATTATTGCCTTTATATGAGTCAGTAGAGATGCTAGAAAGTGCTGTGAGACAAGATGGCGCCTGCACTCAGGACCAAGCCCTGGAAAGCAAGATATCTCGTGCTGGAAGTCTACGCAATGCAAAGACCATATATGGACTATCCAATGGAAAAGGACATGACAATCAGCTAGCTACGCCTTAGTATGCGATGATATAAAATGCCCCTTGCTTGTGTCGCAATAAAGATTTGACGCACCTACTCTGTCAAGAGAGGAGCTGCACCTGACTGTGTCTGGTTTTATTTCTTCTGCGCATGCACTTGATTTAAACCATTAGGTCAGGAGCAGGCAATCGAGCGTCCTGATATAGGACCACCCTAACATTCTTGGCGCCCAACGTGGGGCCACCAGCAGGAGGCGCCCCAACTCCAGCAACCGAAGGAGATGCCGCGGGACACATCGGCGAGGCTTGATACGGAGACTGATCACCTCCAAAGGAACACATTTTTTGGATATTCTATCTCTCAATGTTAAAATTACCCTACCCTTAAAATTATAGACTGTTCATGTCTTTGTAAGTGGGCAAACTTACAAAAACAGCAAGGTATCAAATACTTATTTCCCCCACTGTGTATGTATATACACTGCTCAAAAAAATAAAGGGAACACTTAAGCAACAGAATATAACTCCAAGTAAATCAAACTTCTGTGAAATCAAACTGTCCACTTAGGAAGCAACACTGATTGACAATCAATTTCACATGCTGTTGTGCAAATGGAATAGACAATAGATGGAAATTATTGGCAATTATCAAGACACACTCAATAAAGGAGTGGTTCTGCAGGTGGGGACCACAGACCACATCTCAGTACCAATGCTTTCTGGCTGATGTTTTGGTCACTTTTGAATGTTGGTTGTACTTTCACACTCATGGTAGCATGAGACGGACTCTACAACCCACAGAAGTTGCTCAGATAGTGCTGCTCATCGAGGATGGCACATCAATGCGAGATGTGGCAAGAAGGTTTGCTGTGTCTGTCAGCGTAGTGTCCAGAGGCTGGAGGCGCTATCAGGAGACAGGCCAGTACACCAGGAGACGTGGAGGGGGCCGTAGGAGGGCAACAAACCAGCAGCAGGATCGCTACCTCCACCTTTGTGCAAGGAGGAACAGGAGGAGCACTGCAAGAGCCCTGCAAAATGACCTCCAGCAGGCCACAAATGTGCATGTGTCTGCACAAGCTGTTAAAAACCGACTCTATGAGGGTGGTATGGGGGCCCAACGTCCACGGATGGGGGTTGTGCTCACAGCCCAACACCGTGCAGGACGCTTGGCATTTGCCACAGAACAACAGGATTGGCAAAGTCGCCACTAGTGCCATGTGCTCTTCACAGATGAAAGCAGGTTCACACTGAGCACATGTGACAGACGTGACAGAGTCTGGAGACGCCGTGGAGAGCGATCTGCTGCCTGCAACATCCTTCAGCATGACCGGTTTGGCAGTGGGTTAGTAATGGTGTGGGGTGGCATTTCTTTGGAGGGCCGCAGAGCCCTCCATGTTCTCGCCAGAGGTAGCCTGACTGCCATTAGGTACCGAGATGAGATCCTTAGACCCCTTGTGAGACCATATGCTGGTGTGGTTGGCCCTGGGTTCCTCCTAATGCAGGACAATACCAGACCTCATGTGGCTGGAGTGTGTCAGCAGTTCCTGCAAGATGAAGGCATTGAAGCTATGGACTGGCCCGCCCGTTCCCCAGACCTGAATCCGATTGAGCACATCTGGGACATCATGTCTCGCTCCATCCACCAACGTCACATTGCTAGTGTTGAGCGAGCACTAAAATGCTCGGGTGCTTGAAGCTCGGGCCGAGCTCGCCGTGATACTCGGGTGCTCGACCCGAGCAACTAGCCCAATGTTAGTCTATGGGAGACCCGAGCATTTTTGCGGCGGCTCCCCCGGCAGTCTTTTAAAAGCCTAACAAGTGCCCAAAACGATAGTGACAGTGCTGAAATGACATGGGGACAGCATGGGGATCGCCTCAGGAAGCATTTCTGACCCCCAGGTCACTGCTGTCAGCAACGTGGTCAGAGATATTAAGCCACTGTTAAGGGCTCACAATAAAATGTTCAAAAACGAAACTGAAGTGCTTTCCTGTGAAATATGTTAAGGAAGTTCCTTTCCAGGGTAAAGACTTGTGTATAAGGTAAAATAAATAACCCAAAAAAAATACTCCTCCACACCTTGGGCTGTGTTCACAAGTAGCATTTTTTATGCGTTTTTACACTTTTGTATTGCCTTCAACCGTGACAAATGCATTCACCGGGAAATGTCATTTTAACATTTTACAACCTTATCTGGCCATGTGCTGTGTGACACATGCATACAGTGCTGAAAAGACATGGGAACAGCATGGGGAAGACCCCTGAAAGCATCTCTGACACCCAGGTCACTGCCTAAATGTGTGCCCATCAGAAGTCATCCTTGCCGCATCAGAAGATACAGACTTGCAGCTATCCCCGTGCAAGTTCTTGTCCCAGGGCAGTGCTCAATTGTACCTCCCCCATTCCTTGCGATGCAAGCACAAATATGCAGCCAACTACCCACCCACCCCCAGGCTGCAATACCATACTGCTTGCTTGCACTTGAAATTGGGCCTTTTAGGCATGTGGAGGCGGAATCTGGCCACCACGTCATGGCTGCGTTGGCGGCCTGGTATCCATACTCAGTCCCCAGCCGCCCGGCGGCCGGGTGTCCACACTCGGTCCCCAGCCGTAAGGGGGCGGCCGGGTGTCCATGCTCGGTCCCCAGCCGCCCCGCGGCCAGGTGTCCACACACGGTCCCCAGCCGCCTGGGGGCAGCCGGGTGTCCATAAACAGTCCCCAGCCGCTCCTATTTCTCCTTGGAACATCCCCCACACACTTTTCTCCGGTGGGCCCTGGCTCTTCCATCAGGGGAGTTGAGAGTGCCAAGGTGAGGAGCATGATGATGATGATAGAAGTTAGCATCTGCTTTGTTTTCTTGGAATGCAAGCGTAAGTGTGCAGCCTGCCACCCACCCACCCCCAGGCTGCAATACCATACTGCTTGCTTGCACTTGAAATTGGGCCTTTTAGGCATGTGGAGGCGGAATCTGGCCACCACGTCATGGCTGCGTTGGCTGCCTGGTATCCATACTCAGTCCCCAGCCGCCCGGCGGCCGGGTGTCCACACTCGGTCCCCAGCCGCAAGGGGGTGGCCGGGTGTCCACACACGGTCCCCAGCCGCCTGGGGGCAGCCGGGTGTCCATAAATGGTCCCCAGCCGCCCCTATTTCTCCTTGGAA
Source organism: Phyllobates terribilis (assembly GCF_046119375.1). Classification (NCBI taxonomy): domain Eukaryota; kingdom Metazoa; phylum Chordata; class Amphibia; order Anura; family Dendrobatidae; genus Phyllobates; species Phyllobates terribilis. Next base: position 4,610,006 of record NW_027362899.1, read on the forward strand.
CATCCCCACACACACTTTTCTTAGCCCGGCCTGCTTTAGGGCAGCATTGGACAAGCCCACCAGAGAACCAGACTCCTCCGGTGGGCCCTGGCTTCTCCATCAGGGGAGTTGAGAGTGCCAAGGTGAGGACCATGATGATGATGATAGAAGTCAGCATCTGCTTTGTTTTCTTGGAATGCAAGCGCATGTATGTAGTAGCGGCTAGGCCTGAGGTGGTCAGCATTTTGGTGCATATCCTACCTCCTCCGTGGATTGCTGGATGTTTTCCTGCTACTATTCCAGTTCTATGACTCCCGTTAAAGCAAAGCTTCAGGTGATAAATAATGGATGAGGTAGTGGCAAAGGAGAAAGAGCAGGAGGAACAGGGACCATTCACATCAATATCAGGCCAGTCAACCACATATGTCTTGTAGGATATGTTTCTGTAACAAAAGGAGCGGTTCGGCTACACAGTTATATGGCATACAGTGAGTGCAATGCCTACCAAAAATTTTGAGGCACTCCAATGCCCCTTGGAAATGACATGGAGGTCAGAGGGCCTTAACTAAACCTTTTTTTCCATTTATAGCAACTGGGTCTCCTGTACACTGTTGGCCTAAGCAGTGAATGGAAGGCTTTCCAAAAATTATGAGGAACTGCAATGCCCCTTGAAACAGACGTGGATTACAGCGTACTAAAAACTTTCTACCCATTATTGGGGAGTGGGTCTCCCTTAGTTTTCGCCTTTGCATTGAAAAGCAAAAGCTGACTAAAATTAGGAGGAAATGCAATGCCCGTTGGAAGAGTGGTGGAGGTTAGAGGTAATTAAAAACAACATTTCAATGCCCCTTGGAAGAGCTGTGGAGTTCAGAGTGGCTTAAGAAGACGCTTTTAATGCCCCTTTGAAGAGACGTGGAGGTCACAGTAGCTTAACAAGATGGTTTTAATGCCCCTCGGAAAAGATGTGGAGGTCCCAGTAGCTTAACAAGACGGTTTGAATGCCCCTTGGAAGAGACATGGAGGTCACAGTAGCTTAACAAGACGGTTTTAATGCCCCTCGGAAAAGTGGTGGAGGTCGCAGTAGCTTAACAAGACTGTTTTAATGCCCCTTACAAGAGCCATACAGTACAGCATCTTAAAAACATTATTCCCATGATTGGGGAGTGTGTCTCCCATAGTATTTGCTTATGCCTTCCAAGCAAAAGCTGCCAAAAATTAGGATGGAGGAACAAGCAATGCCCCTTACAAGAGCCATGCAGTACAGCATATTACAAACATTATTCCCTCCTCCTCCTCCCCTCTGTTCTCAGGCCACCCACGCTGACTCGACGGTATGACAGTTGTACAGGTACTACCGTCTACAGCGCATGATACAAGCTCCTGTTCTTCCTCCTCCTCCTCCTCTCCCTCATTGTCCCCCAATGCACGTTGGGATGAGATGAGGCTGGGCTGTGTGTAATCGACCACTACGGCTTCTTGATCCATCTCATCATACTCTGGCTGCAATGCCTCCTCTTTAATTCTCTGCAGAGAGCGTTGCAAAAGACAGACAAGTGGAATGCTGACACTAATGATGGCGTCATCGCCACTCACCATCTGGGTGGACTCCTCAAAGTTTGTCAAGATGGTACAGATGTCAGACATCTAGGTCCACTCCTGAGGTCTTATGTGTGGAGTCTGACCTGAATATCGACTGCCTTGTTGCAGCTGGTACTCCACAACTGCTCTCTTCTGCTCACAAATCCTTTGCAACATGTGGAGGGTAGAGTTCCAACGTGTGGGGACATCACACACCATCGGTGTGAGGGAAGCTGCAATCGCTGCTGCAACACAGCAAGGGCGGCGGAAGCTGTAGCCGACTTGAGAAAATGAGCTGACAGGCGGCGTACTTTGATGAGCAGATCTGGCAACTCGGTGTACGATTTAAGAAACTGCTGAACCACGAGGTTAAGCACATGAGCCAGGCATGGTACGTGTGTGATCTCGCCTCAGAGCCGCCACCAGGTTACGGCCATTGTCACACCCAACCATGCCTGGATGTAGGTTCAGCAGTCTCAGCCACAGATCTGCCTGCTCTTTCACAGCTGTCCACAACTCACAAGCAGTGTGAGGTTTCTCACCTAAGCTTATGAGTTTCAGCACAGCCTGTTGCCGCTTGGGGGAGGCAGTACTGCAGTGCTTCCAGCTTGTAACTGATGTGGAGATATCTGAGATGGAGGCTGAACATGAGGAGGAGGAAGATGATGCGCAGGAGCTGTACACTGTGGGGGCAACTCTGACTGACATAGGGCCCGCAATCCTCGGTGTGGGGAGGATGTGTTCCGTCCCAAGGTCCGACTGGGTCCCGGCTTCCACTATGTTTACCCAGTGTGCCGTCAGGGAGATGTACCGTCCCTGGCCACAAGCACTTGTCCACGTGTCCGTTGTCAGGTGGACTCTCCCAGTAACTGCTTTGTTGAGGACACGGCAGTTGTTTTGGGACACGTGCTTGTGTAGTCCGGGGATGGCACACCGGGCAAAATAGTGTCGGCTGGGGACCGAGTACCGAGGGACGGCCACCGCCATAAGGTTGCGGAAGGATTCCGTCTCCACCAGCCTAAAAGGCAGCATTTCCAATGCAAGCAGTCGTGAAATGTGCGAATTTAGGACTGTGGCCTGTGGGGCGTTAGCTGCGAATTTCCGCTTTCATTCAAAGGTCTGGGATATGGACAATTGAACGCTGCGGTGGGACGTGGACGTTGATGCTGTTTCTTGAGAAACTGCCATAACAAGTGAAGACTGAGAGGAGGGGGCATCTTTACATGCAGTATGGACAGGGGATTGCCTTGCACACACAACAGGGGGTTCTATTGGATGCACAACAGCGGAAGAAGCAGTGGTGACACCCGCTGACACTGGTCGTGGACCCTGGGGTTCGCCCCACAAAGTCGGGTGCTTTGCTGCCATGTGCCTGATCATGCTGGTGGTGGTCAGGCTGGTAGTTTTGTCACCCCTGCTGATGCTGGCATGGCAGGTGGCACAAATGGCCCTTTTGGGGTTATCAGCAGAGTCTTTAAAAAAATTCCAGACTCTGGAAGACCTACCGCTTGTACTGCCAACGTCCCTCGTGTTGGTGTTACGAGGAACTGTTGCCCGCCTTCAGTCTGCGGCCACCACATTGCTTCTTCCTGTCTGTTGGGGTACTCTGCCTCCTTCCCCCTTAGTGCTGCTGGCGTCACTCTGCATGTCCTCCTGCCACGTTGGGTCAGTTACTAGATCATCCACCACCTCCTCCTCTTCCACTTGCGCACCACGATCCTCCTCCTCACTTCCTGGCAATTGTGTCTCATCATCGTCCACCTCTTGTGACAAATTGCCAGCGTCGACTTCCTGTGGCCGTGGCTGTTCAAATATTTGGGCATCGCTACATGGGATCTCCTCTTCCACCACTTCAAGCGGAGCAGGCGAGGGGCACAAATCTGGAAATGACCAGTGAACAGCTCTTCAGAGTGTCCAAGTGTGGGATCAGTTACTGTCTGACGACACTCGGCATGGTGGGGGGAAGGAGCATCAGCGTGAGGAGGAGTATGCGGTCGAGACTCACGGCTACTAAGAGTCGACCGTGTGGAAGACAGGCCGGAGGTGGTGGTGCCCAGGTAACTGGAAGTATTATCTGTTATCCAATTAATAACCTGTTCACACTGATCAGTTCGCAATACTGGTGTTGTTCTGTGCTTCCCTAGTAATTCGGTCAAGAAGTGGGAGCAAGAAGATGTGGCTGTTGGTTGTGGCACATTTTCACCTTGGCCACGGCCCCGTCCTCTGCACGCACCATCACCAGAACGTCCACTTCCACGTCCCTTGCCACGTGCCTTGCCCATTGTAAAGGAAGCAAAATAGCTTACACTCGCACTATCAATGGAACAAGGGTAATAAAAAGTAGATTAGAACCGGGGAAGTGGAAAACCACAGTTCTTTCTCTGGCCTACACCCGACTCTTTTAAACAATCTGAACAATCAGGGAGAAACTATTACTGTTTTTCTTTACGGAAAAAATACCAAAAGCTGAATAATAGAGATTTCTTACCGTGGAACAGCAAAACCACAGTTATAATTTACTGGTGTATACCAGACTTTTTTAAATACATATATTTGCGGCTGAACAGTGAGCGATACACTCAAACTGTTTTTTTTAGATACAAATGGCCCAAAAGTGGATAATACAGAGATTTGAACCGTGGAACTGCAAAACCACACTTGTATTTCTCGGGCCTACACCAAACTATTTTCAACAGATATATTTGTGTCTGAACAATCAGGAGACACTATTATTTATTTTTTCCGGCAAAAATTGCGAAAAGCAGGATAATACAGAGATTTGACCTGTGGAACTGCAAAACCACACTTGTATTTCTCGGGCCTACACCAGACTATTTTCAACAGATATATTTGTGTCTGAACAATCAGGAGACACTATTATTTATTTTTTACGGCAAAAAATGCCAAAAGCAGGATAATAGAGATTTTTTACCGTGGAACAGCAAAACCACACTTCTGTCTCTCTGGCCTACACCAGAATATTTTCAACAGATATATTTGTGTCTGAAAAATCAGGGAGACACTATTATTTTTTTTTTTACGGCAAAAAATGCCAAAAGCAGGATAATAGAGATTTTTTACCGTGGAACAGCAAAACCACACTTCTGTCTCTCTGGCCTACACCAGACTATTTTCAACAGATATATTTGTGTCTGAAAAATCAGGGACAAAGAGAATGACGGCACTTCCACTACAAAAACTAGGTGTGAACAGGTGCTTACTAAGAGCAGCTACCTCCATATATAATGAACAAATAAAGTAGCACACTGTAACACTGAGTATATAGATGTGAAATATGAAATATGAATAGCATAACTGCTATGAAAAATAGAAATAAATGAAAAATTTTTTGAAAATTTTTTTTATAGCGCATGAAATATGAAGTATGGAAAATGAATAGCATTACTGCTGTAAATAAATGAGAAATCTTAGCGCATAAATTGGCCAATTCATGTGTACCTGACAGCCGCGGTAAGGCGTTTCTCGATGTCAGGACCTACCAATGTGAATACCTCTCTAAGAGACCTCCGTCTGCTTATGTGTGGGAAAGACAGATCCTGATGCATTTAAAACCACCTGCGGCATGGGGGTGGGGGTGGAGTGCTCAGTCAACGCTAAATCTAGTAACAAAGAGAATGACGGCACTTCCACTACAAAAACTAGGTGTGAACAGGTGCTTACTAAGAGCAGCTACCTCCATATATAATGAACAAATAAAGTAGCACACTGTAACACTGAGTATATAGATGTGAAATATGAAATATGAATAGCATAACTGCTATGAAAAATAGAAATAAATGAAAAATTTTTTGAAAATTTTTTTTATAGCGCATGAAATATGAAGTATGGAAAATGAATAGCATTACTGCTGTAAATAAATGAGAAATCTTAGCGCATAAATTGGCCAATTCATGTGTACCTGACAGCCGCGGTAAGGCGTTTCTCGATGTCAGGACCTACCAATGTGAATACCTCTCTAAGAGACCTCCGTCTGCTTATGTGTGGGAAAGACAGATCCTGATGCATTTAAAACCACCTGCGGCATGGGGGTGGGGGTGGAGTGCTCAGTCAACGCTAAATCTAGTAACAAAGAATGACGGCACTTCCACTACAAAAACTAGGTGTGAACAGGTGCTTACTAAGAGCAGCTACCTCCATATATAATGAACAAATAAAGTAGCACACTGTAACACTGAGTATATAGATGTGAAATATGAAATATGAATAGCATAACTGCTATGAAAAATAGAAATAAATGAAAAAATTTTTGAAAATTTTTTTTATAGCGCATGAAATATGAAGTATGGAAAATGAATAGCATTACTGCTGTAAATAAATGAGAAATCTTAGCGCATAAATTGGCCAATTCATGTGTATCTGACAGCCGCGGTAAGGCGTTTCTCGATGTCAGGACCTACCAGGATCTGTCTTTCCCACACATAAGCAGACGGAGGTGTCTTAGAGAGGTATTCACATTGGTAGGTCCTGACATCGAGAAACGCCTTACCGCGGCTGTCAGGTACACATGAATTGGCCAATTTATGCGCTAAGATTTCTCATTTATTTACAGCAGTAATGCTATTCATTTTCCATACTTCATATTTCATGCGCTATAAAAAAAATTTTCAAAAAATTTTTCATTTATTTCTATTTTTCATAGCAGTTATGCTATTCATATTTCATATTTCACATCTATATACTCAGTGTTACAGTGTGCTACTTTATTTGTTCATGAAAAATCAGGGAGACACTATTATTTTTTTTTTTACGGCAAAAAATGCCAAAAGCAGGATAATAGAGATTTTTTACCGTGGAACAGCAAAACCACACTGCTGTCTCTCTGGCCTACACCAGACTATTTTCAACAGATATATTTGTGTCTGAAAAATCAGGGAGACACTATTATTTTTTTTTTTTACGGCAAAAAATGCCAAAAGCAGGATAATAGAGATTTTTTACCGTGGAACAGCAAAACCACACTTCTGTCTCTCTGGCCTACACCAGACTATTTTCAACAGATATATTTGTGTCTGAAAAATCAGGGAGACACTATTATTTTTTTTTTACGGCAAAAAATGCCAAAAGCATTTAGATGAAAAAAAGGGACTTTTCCTGGCCCCCGAGACCTGGAGCTAAGTCCAGCAATTTCAGCAACAGGAGCACACAGGACTGTAATGCAGCGTTTGCTGGTATAACCACTGCGTCTCCTATACAGCCTGCCTGCCTGATATCTGGGATGGATATTAGTCCTTAGAAGGACTGTTTGTTTGATCTGGCAGCCTTTACAGACCCTACACTAACTATTTCGCAGTTTATATCTCTCCCTAAATCAACAGCGCTGTCCCTACACTGTCTGTTCTGGAGCGACTGTGTCCAAGATGGCGGCGCCCCGTTTTAAATACTCGAGGTGACGCTGTGCGGCCAGCCAATCACTGTAATGCCCACAAACAACATGGCTGCGGCATTAAAGTGACTGGCTGGCAATCCCTGCATGTTCATTGGCTCTGTAAAGAGCGCCAAACATGCAGGGCGGAGACCCGAGCTCCCGCCCGAGTAACCCGGAAATGCTCGGTGCTCGCCGAACATCTCGAGTAGCGTGATGCTCGGGCGAGTACCGAGCAGTGTCGAGCATGCTCGCTCAATACTACACATTGCACCACAAACTGTCCAGGAGTTGGCGGATGCTTTAGTCCAGGTCTGGGAGGAGATCCCACAGGAGACCATCCACAACCTCATCAGTAGCATGCCCAGGCGTTGTAGGGAGGTCATACAGGCACGTGGAGGCCACACACAATACTGAGCCTCATTTTGACTTGTTTTAAGGACATTACATAAAAGTACGATCAGCCTGTTGTGTGTTTTTCCACTTTAATTTTGGGGGTGACTCCAAATCCAGGCCTCCATTGGTTAATAAATTTGATTTCCATTGATGATTTTTGTGTGATTTTGTTGTCAGCACATTCAACTTTGTACAGAACAAAGTATTCAATGAGAATATTTCATTCATTCAGATCTAGGATGTGTTATTTGAGTGTTCCCTTTATTTTTTTGAGCAGTGTATATACACAGTGTGTCTATCTGTGTCTGTGTGTGACAGCTGAGTGTGTGTACACTTTATGGAACATAATACTATGTTGTGATTGGGGTCTGTGGGGCATCATACAGTGTGTGGGCATTGTTAGGGCTGTATACTATGTGTGAGAGGCTGTTGGGTATCATGCAGTGTTGTGGGCACTATTGGGGCCATATACTATGTGTGGAGGGCTGAGGGGGCATCATAAAGTGTTGTGGGCAAAGTTGGAGCTGTATACTATATGTGGGGGGTTTCAGGGGCATCGTACAGAGTTGTTTGCACTGTTGGGGCTGTGGCGCCCCTGAGGGTTCGGTCGCCACAGAGGTATTGCATCTCATCCAGATGTGTGGTACTTCACTCTCAGGTAAGGAAGGAGTATGGCTCAGGATCCTAACACCAGCATTCGCTACACCACATTTCCGGGGGACAAGGCAAGATTGCTCCTACGGGAGAGCACAGTCCCTGATCCCTGGCTGGAGTGGGGGGAACCACCTAGAGAGGGGGAACCATGTAGTGGATGGGGTGAAGGACGCAGATCCTGGGAACACTTGAGTGGGAGCAGTATAAAATAGGGACACCATCTTAGAGAGTTCAGTCAGAGGAGGAGAAGTGAAGGAGCAGAGGCTCTGTATGAGCTCTGCTCCAGAGGTGGGCCTAGCCTGTGAGGCCCAGGACTGAAGGAGAGAAGAGAGGAGTGGGAGCAGGAAGGCTCCAGGAACTGAAGGGACCCTAGGGGTACGGGCCATGCAGAAGGCCACCCGTACGCCCGCTGCTACCAGGAGGTAGAGGGGTCAGGCCAGATAAGGGGAACCGGTCCCTCAACTAGCAGAGAAACAGCAAGGCTCAACTAGAAACCGGAAGCTGCAGCACTTTATGTACCGTAAGCCAAAAGTCCACACCAGTCTCACTAAGAAGGTAGCCACATAGGACCCAGGGGACGGAACACACGTCGCCCGCCAAGGCCCGAGGGTACCGGATAGAAGTGTCACTGAGTGTGAGGTGCAGGGAGAAGGCCAGAGAAAAGACACACAGAGGAGGATCCTGCTAAATACTCCGGAGTTACCTGGGGGTCGGTTGAACCCCTCACTGAGTGAGCACAGAACGACGAGGGCCGTTACATGGGTCCCTGTAACCAGAACTGCAATAACTGTGAGTAAAGACCTTGGGACTGCATCACACGGACTCTGTTTTCATTACTGACTCCTTGCCCTACAATCACCATCATCCACTCACACTGCCCTGAAGCTACACTCTTCCTGTGGGGAGTTATACCACATGTGCTGCCAAACCATCAGCTTCAGAGGACTGTTCCGCAGCGGCGGCCTCATTGCCCGCACTCCACAGGTGGCGTAGTCGGACATTATAAAACCCCTACACACAAATACTACCCTTAGATTGACCGCCCTGGGTCACGGACCGGGTCACCGCCACAGTGACTACAACCCCCAGCGTCTACCGGCCCGGCTCCGGGTACCCCACGGCCCAGGGGGCACGTCAACTTTGGCGTAGTCGGCAGGATATGAGCCCACCCGTTATCACTGGGTATCGCGCGCCTAAAGACTGTTTTCTACTAAATGTGGCGCCCGCCCCAGAAGAATGGGCGCCATTATGTGCGTGCTAAAAGACGACAAGAAACCACCTCCCATCGTGGGCCAGGTCCCAGAATGGTGCCAGAAGCGGAGCCCGCCCCAAACAGCAGTGGTCATGTATGCAAGTGTGTCCATCAAGTTGGGGGGGCTGACCCTGAAAGTAACCGACAGCAGATTGCCATGGGACCACAACAAACTGCCCTGGGACCGCCCCCAAAAGGGGAGAGGAGAGAAGAAAACTGGGAGACAGGGCGTGGTCTGGATCAGTCTAGACAGACCGCACCCTGTAGGGAAGATGGAGGACGGCAGCACAAGAGCCCCAGTCAGCGGCCTGCTGCAGGCCGCAGCACCCTACACCTTGGAGGAGCTAGTGGCTAAGCTGCCCCAGGAGGACTCGGAGTTCCTCCGCTCTGGGATGGAAGACCAGGGCCGGAGGATGGAGAGGGCCTAGCGAGACGCCATCACCGGGTGGAGACGGGAGATGGAACAGCGGATGGCGAACCGGCAGCCGACGACGCTACCAAGCACCGGCGGTGCCCCAGCCTTAGCGGAGCCCGACCAGCGCCAGGAGGCGACACGTGACGCAGGAGCGGCCGCGGGAGCAGGTAGGAGGAGTTTCCCTGTCCCGGGCGCTGCCAGCGTCGACCTGCTCCTGGGCCCCCTGGTGGAGCCGCTGACCCCGGGCGCTACCAACACCAGCCCGCTCCTGACCCCGCAGCAAGGCTCCCAGCCAAGCCCTCCAGCCCTGGGCGCCACCAGCGGCGGCCCGCTCCTAGGCCCCCAGCCAAGCCCTCCAGCCCCGGGCGCCGCCAGCGTCGACCTGCTCCTGGGCCCGCTGGTGGAGCTGCTGACCCCAGGCGCCACCAGCAGCGGCCCGCACCTGACCCCGCCGCAAGGTCCACAAGTCCCGGGCGCGCCTGCCCTGCACGCCCCGCAAGCCCAGACACCGCCACCTCCGGGCACCGGCACAGCCAGCCAGCTTCTGGGTCCCCTGCAGGAACCAACTCCCCCACCAGCCAAGTGGGTATACAGACGTCGCCGGTGGGACTGGTCCACGGAGGTGGAGGACCAGCGGCCCTCGCTCCTACCCGCTCCGCAGCCTGCCGCCATCTCCCGGTTGCCGGAAGACGAGGCCCAGTTTGAGTGGGATCACTCTGGGGAGGACCTGATGGGGTTGTCCCAGGAGACCAGGGCAGCCGCAGCCCGTCGCAAAGAGTTCTGCCACCAGCAGCTGGTCCAATTTCAAAAAGGAAAAAGAGCGCAGCTCACGGCGCGTGCGGTGGGAGAAATTAGAGGCCCAGAATATGCAGGAAAAGACCCGGGCCTGCCAGGCCAACAAAGCCACCCACGGTCCCAAGGAAGAAGGGACCGTAGTTAAATTCAATTTGGATGCCGGGTGGGGATTCATCCGGGACCCATACACAGACATTGATCTGTTCGTCAACAGGAGGGACGTGGAGTCCCACCTAATAGCAGGTCACCCTGATAGGGACCTCTACCCCGGAGACATCGTGACCTATACCCATCACAAAGGAGTCAGAGGCTGGTATGCCTTAAATGTCCACAAGGTGGTAGAAGAGCACGGCTTCTACCAGTATGAAGCTGAAGACCCGGCTGGGTCAGCTTGTGATGAACTAGAGCCTCCCTGGAGGGAGCAATACTACTAAGGACTGCCAGTAGTAATCAGTACCCGTACAGCAGCATAGACGCTGCAGGTTCACCGTTTGTGTTTTTACTAGGTTGTTTAGTTACCCGTAAAGGGTCCAGAGACTAACTGGCTGAGGACTGGGAGCAGCCGCTTCTTGTAAATAGTTGCACCTCTTGAGGTGCCCCTTATTGGTTTTATAAGAACTACAACGAGTGACCTCAGAACAAAAACCCGTTGTAGGTGACCGAAGACGAGGTCCAGCATCTGGATCGTCTAAGCCCTGCAGCCACCCCAGGGCCTCCGTTGAGGGTTTGGAACGGGTCCGTCATATTCATGTTTGCAAGTTTGTACTTTATCGAAAAATGGACACCTGGTTGCAGTCATTACTGTGACCGGTTGACCAAAAGTTTTACTTGAAAATGTGTTGATATGAAGAATGTTTATATTAAAAATGTCTTATATGTGTGAAGAAATATTTTATAAGTGTGAAGAGAAATGTCCTTTAAAAAGTATCCATAATGTTATATAATGTGATGCATCCAAAAATTTGCATGTCCTAATTTACCCTGTCTTTTGCTCTGTTCCAGCCCGTGGATGTGCTGTGTTTTACCAGGGGGGTGTGTGGCGCCCCTGAGGGTTCGGTCGCCACAGAGGTATTGCATCTCACCCAGAGGTGTGGTATCTCACTCCCATGTAAGGAAAGAGTACAGCTCAGGACCCTAACACCAGCATTCACTACACCACATTTCCGGGGGACAGGGCGAGATTGCTCCTACAGGAGAGCACAGTCCCTGGTCCCTGGCTGGAGTGGGGGGAACCACCTAGAGAGGGGGAACTATGTAGTGGATGGGGTGGAGGACATAGATACTGGGAGCACATGTGTAGGAGGTATAAAAGTAAGGAACCATCTTGGTTCAGACAGAAGAGCAGGTGGAGTTCCAGTCAGACAGACTGAGGAGAAGTCAGGGAGCAGAGGCTCTGTATGAGCTCTGCTCCAAAGGCGGGCCAAGTCAGGAGGCCTGAGCCTGAGAGAGAGGAGAGGGAGCAGGACGGCTCCAGGAATGAGGAGTGAAGGGACCCTAGGGGTACGGGCCGTGCAGCAAGCCACCCGTACCAGGAGGTAGAGGGGTCAGGCTAGAACAGGGAACCGGGTCCTTCAACTAGTAGAGAAACAGCAAATGCTTAACTAGGAACCGGAGGCTGCAGCATTTCAAGTACTGCAGACCACAAGTCCACACCAGTACACTAAGAAGATATCAGCACAGGACCCAGGGGACAGAACACACGTCGCCCGCCAAGGCCCGAGGGTACCGGATAGAAGTGGCGCTGGGTGTGAGGTGCAGGAAGAGGCCAGAGGAAGGTACACAGAACGGGGTCCTGATAAGTGCTCTGGAAATACCTGAGGGTGGACTGAACCCCTCACTGAGTACGCACAGCACGACGGGGGAAGATTGCTTGGTACCTGTAATCTGAACTACAACAACAGTGAGTAAAGACCCTGGGACTGCACTATCCTGTCTCTGTGTTCCTTGCGGCGCCAGCACTCATAGCACTAGAACGCCCTGCACAATCACCACCATCATCCAAGCACGCTGCCCTGAAGCTACACTCCTCCTGTGGGGAGTCACATCACCTTGCTGCACATACCACCAGCTTCAGCGGACTGCTCCGCAGTGGCGGTTACCAATGACCGCAATCCACAGGTGGCTTAGTCGGACATTAACATTTGTACATATAGACTACCCCTTTGGTTTGACCGCCCTGGGTCACCACCACGGTGACTACAACCCCCAGCATCTACAAGGCCCGGCTCCGGGTATCCCCATGGCTCAGGGGGCGCGTCATCATGGCCAGGTATTTTTGACAAGGAAGGAAAAGTTTTCAAAGATGGTCAAGCAATACCTGGCCGACCAAACCAGCTTATTTGTTAATTCCTCTGCGACCTTCAGCTATTGGGTCTCAAAGCTGGACACCTGGCATGAGCTGTCCCTCTATGCCTTGGAGGTGTTGTGCTGCACTGCCGCTAGGGTCTTGTCTCAGCAGATTTTTAGTGCCAAAGGGGGGTCATAACGGACAGGCGCTTTCTCCTGCAACAGAAAGGCTGACTGATAACAATGAACAAAGCATGGATTATACCAGGCTTTTACACACCACCTGATGACAGCAGCATATAAAGTGTTTTTAATGTTCTATATTTGAATGAGGCCTGCCAGTTGTTGCCTTCTAGGGTCTATGGATGACCTTACTTATAATTTGTTCCTGCCTTTGTACTTGTGCAAAGCCTTTATGAATGTAGGAGTACCACAACTACACTTTGTTCACAATATTTGAATGAGGCACTACAGTTGGTGCCTTCAAGAGAGTATGGATAACCCTGCTTGTAATTTTTGGCAGGATTTGCACTTAGTGCATAGCCTTTATGAGTCTAGGAGTACCACTACATGACAATTTGAACAGAATGTGTATGAGACCCTCCTTTATGTCTAATACAGGGTGTATCCGAGTCGATAATTTTTGGCAGTTCGTGCTTCCTTCATAAATTACACTGAAGTTTACTATTTTTTCATAAAAAAAACAATTTTGGTTTACTTAAATTATAATTTTTTTAAAATGCTTTTTAAATTTTGCCTTATATACAAGTTATTATACAGGAAACATATTTCTTAACATTTTTTTTCATCTAAAATGCAATTTATCGTTGATTTGGAATGTTTTATTGTCAGTCCTTAAAGTGGAGTAAAAGTGTGAAACCATTGTTCTCAGCTGTGATCTGGGAGTCGGAGATGCTTCCAGGGGTCTTCCCCATGCTGTTCTCCTTCCATTCAGCACCTTTCTCATCCATTTGCACATTTTCTCTGCCCCCCAGACCTCCTTGTAGGGTCTGCCGGAAAAATGCTCAGATTTCTCATTGACTCCCATTATACTCGTTACTCGAAACGAGCACCCGAGCATTAGGAATTGTTTGGTCCGAGTAAGGAGCATTTTAGTTACTCGTGCATGCGTCCTGCAGTCACCGAGCACTGATCAGTGACACAAATCACTAATCGTCACTCGTGCTCGCTGTTTTCCAGTAATTTTTTTTCCTCTAATCCCCAACCTCCACCCTTCCTTTACACCACTTCCGTGCATGCGTCCTGCAGCCGCCGAGCCGCTGATCAGACGCGCATCACTAATTGGAACCAATGCTCACATTTGGCTAGGACTTTTTTCTTTCCTTTCTATTTTTTTTATCCTCTTTTTTCACCAGATCTGTGTATGCGTCCTACAGCCATTGAGCGCTGATCGGCATCCGATTATTTATTTTTTGTGTGTGTGATAAAACAATTAAAAAAAATGAGAGTAATTAATAGGACTAGAATAGGGACAGCAAAAATATACATGGTGTGGTAGCCTTTTTATACATGGTGTGGTAGGTCGACTTGCTCGGCCGCTTCCGGAAGTAGACTCAGGAACCAGGTTTTCTCTGCAGGCTTTATTATATGGCATAATGCTGTCACATCAGGTATTAGTGCAATACAGAGGGAAAAGGGAAAGGGAGCCCAGACACTAGGGAAAGGGGGAAGTGGAGACCTCCTAGTCTAGTCTAGCATCACTGTTTCTCAACTACCGCCCCTATATTGACTCTTCAGCAATCGCTGCACGCGTGCCTCGCCCTACTTTCCCTCATGTATGGCTACGGCTAGGGATGGAAAGAGATGAGCACTAGTCAACCGCCACTAAACACTATAGACAACAAGGGAAGACAAAACGGGGAAATTGCTTAGCTTTAGATCAGTTCAAATATACACACGGCCTCAAGCTCCAGAAAGGACTAAGTGCTGCTCCTGATAAGCCTCACAAGTGGAAATGAATATAGCCGGCGACTCCCTCTCAGACACACCAGGTATATATATGACATGCCCCCTGGGCCGCGCGCGTGTGGGGAAACCCGGAACCGGACTCATTGCGGATGCTGGGGGTTGTAGTCTTCGTGCGGCGGGGACCCGGTCCCGTGGCTCAGGGTGGTCAACTCAAATGGCAGTCTATTTGTGTGGTTTTTATGATATTAAACGTCCGACTACGCCACCCGTGGATTGCGGTCAGGATGAACCGCCGCTGCAGGGCAGACCGCTGAGGCTGGTGTTGTAAGTGCAGCAGAGTGTAGTACAACTCCCCATGGGAGGAGTGTAGTCTCAGGGCAGTGTATGCGGAGGATGGGAGTGATGGTGCAGGAGTAGCAGTGACGACACAGAGTCAGTGATGCAGTCCAGGGTCTTTACTCACAGTTCTTATTATCCAGACCACTTCTGCAGGTAACGGCTGCCTACGTCGTACTGTGCTCACCAGCCTCTGCTCCCACCTCCTGCTCCCTCTTCTTCTCTCACTGAACTGTCTTCTCTTTTAGTGCTTGCTTGGCCTCACAGGCTAGGCCCGCCTCCGGAGCAGAGCTCCACAGAGGCCCTGCTCTGTCACTTCCTCTCTCAGACTGAACACTGATCTAAGATGGTGCCCACCTTTTATACCTCCCTCTAGGTGCACCCAGGAACTACCTCCTCCCTGCTCCTGCACTACAGGGTTCCCACTTCCTCGGTGTTCCCTCCCCCCACTCCAGCCAGGGACAGGGACTGTCGTGCTCTACTTGGAGCATATCGGTCGCCCTGCCCCCTGGAAATCTGGTGTAAAGCATGCAGGTGTCAGGGTCCTGATCCACACTGCATCCATACCTGAGAGTGAGATATCGCACATCTGGCTGAGATGCAATACCTCTGTAGCAACCGAGCCCTCGGGGTGCTACATATACACCCAGGCCAGAGAGCTAATTAGCAAGAGAGAGGTAGCCACTTGGTCCTAAAGACAGCTTCTTATCTACAATCTTATCTTATCTGTAATGCCAAACGTAGAGATCTCCTGCAACCCACTGCAGGGCGACTGTTTGTCACCTTTGACACACTTGCGATAGTAGCCCCCCCTCTACGAGTGGCCTCAGGACCGGGTTTCTCAGGAAAAGAGGTGTGGAATGAGCTAACCAATCTGGGAACGTTCACCTCTGACGCTGAAACTCACATCCTCTCCTCTGGACTATGGCCTTTTCAGTGCACCAAGTATTGTAAAGAACAACATTTGAGATGAGAATCTACAATCCTCAAAATCTGGAACTCCAGATTACCATCAACCAGTACTGGGGGCGGTGGTAGACTTGAGGGTTCAAGAGGTTCCACATACCTTTTGAGTAAGGATATGTGGAACACATTGTGGACCTTTAAGGGCCTGAGGAAGTTCAAGATGAAACGCTGCTGAGTTAATGACGGTGGTTATTTTATAGGGCTTATTAGCCTAGGTCCCAGCTTCCAAGAAGGAACTTTTAATCTTATATTCGTGGTAGACAACCACACAAAATCATTCACATTCAGGTCCAGACCTGGCAAGCTTTTTCTGTCGGCCATACGTTTATACCTGTTTCACATGGTCTTTAAGTTTCAAAGAACACCCTGCCATATGGAGGAGAGCAATGATGTAAACCGTTCCTCCTCAGAAACTCATGAAGCTCTTCCCCCACTGAAGGTACCAAACTGTGGATGATAACCATATGTACCGAAGAACGGTGACCTGCCAGTGGATTCTTGACGATGATTATTGATGGCAAATTCTGCTGGCGGTAAGTAGGATGTCCAATCCTCCTGATTTTCGGAAACGAAACACCTGAGGTATGTCTCCAAGTTCTGATTGACACGCTCGGTCTGACCATTCGACTGAGGGTAGAAGGCAGATGAAAAGGACTGCTGCACCCCCGGTCGAGAACAGAATGCCTTCCAGAACTTGGAAACAAACTGGGTCCCCTGATCAGACACCACATCAGAGAGAACCCCGTGAAGCTTCACAATATAATTTATGAACACCTGAGCAAGTGTCTTGGCATTGGGAAGTGCAGGTAATGCGACAAAGTGAACCATTTTACTGAACCTATCTACTACCACCAAAACCACTGTTTCACCTGCAGAAACCGGTAGGTCAGTAATAAAATGCATGGACAAGTGTGTCCATGACCTACTAGGGATAAGTAGCGGAAGAAGAGTACCAGACGGAGGGGTATACGAAACCTTAGAACGCGCGCAAATACTACAAGCAGCTAAGTGTTCAATTGGATCCCGATGCAACCCCAGCCACCAAAAACGATGAGAGAGGAGGTCCGCAGTTGCCTTACCACCTGGATGCTCAGCAAGCACAGAGTTATGATGTTCCTTGATTACTTTGCGGCGCAGGTCAGATGGTACAAATAACTTTCCTGAAGGGCAGAAGGCAGGGGCGTCCCCCTGAGCCTCCAACACCTCACCGTCCAGTTCAGGATAAAGAGCGAAAATGACTACCCCTTTCTGTAATATCAGGGCAGGGTTCTCATGGTCACCACCACCAGGGAAGCTCCGGGACAAAGCATCAGCCTTGACATTTTTGACCCCTGGACGAAGAGTGACAACAAAATTGAACCCAGGGTTGAGACATTTAGCTGACTGGAGATATGACGGGTTCTTATGGTCAGTAATAACAGTAATAGGATGGACAGCCTCCTCCAACTAATGTCGACATTACTTGAACGCCAATTTGATCGCCAAAAGTTCCCTATTACCCATGTCCTAATTTCTCTCTGCTGAAGACAATTTTTTAGAAAAGAAGGCGCATGGATGCCATTTACCAGGGGATGAACCCTGAGACAACACAGCCCCAACCCCAACATCAGAAGCATCAACCTCCACATTAAAGGGTTGAGAAACATCGGGTTGACTGAGTATACATGCAGTGGCAAAATGGTTCTTTAAGGAAGAAAAAGCCTGGAGGGAAGAATCAGGAAGAGGGTTTGGATCATGGATGGTAATTTGATGTAATTCCCGGAAATCTAAACAGGGATGTAGACCGCCATCTTTTTTCTTCACAAAGAAGAACCCTGCCGCCACTAGCGAAGATGAGGGTCTGATATATCCCTTCTCCAGACAAAGGAAAAAAAATTACAGCTTTTTTTTTTTTCTTTTCAAAACGTGCTCGGCCGGCTATAATGTCACGCCAGGAGTTAGTGCAACACAAAGGGAAAAGGGAAAGGAGGAAGTAGAGACCTCCTAGTATGGTCTAACGTCACCCTGTCTTAACTACCGTACCTATATTGCCTCTTCAGCAATCACCGTATGCGTGCCTCGCCCTACTTTCCCTGGCGTACGGCTACGGCTAGGGATGGAAGGAGATGAGAACTAGTCAACCTCCACTAAACACTATAGACAACAAGAGAAGACAAAACAGGGGAAAATTGCTTAGCTTTAGATGATTTCAAATATACACATGGCCTCAAGCTCCAGAAAGGATGAAGTGCTGCTCCTGATAAGCCTCACAAGTAGAAATGAATATAGCCGGCGACTCCCTCTCAGACACACCAGGTATATATACACCCAGGCCAGAGAGCTAATTAGCAAGAGAGAGGTAGCTACTTGGTCCTAAAGACAGCCTCTTATCTAAGAAGCTGTCTGCAATGCCAAACGTAGATGTCTCCTGCAACCCACTGTAGGGCGACTGTCTGTCACCTCTGACACACCCGTGACAAAAGCTCTGCAACTCCAGCAAAGATAAACACAGCCTTACTAGCAAAACAACATAACAAAAGATAAACAATAGCACAGTCCATATGTGTATGTGCCATTCACCCACACAGGTTATGTCCACCCTTCAGCTCTGTCCTGAGCTATGGCTGTCCAGCCTGGAGACCTTGCCTCTCCAAACACAACACAAAGAAAAAAAAACAGGACTGAACATTTAAAGCTTGCTCAGCCACACCCTGAGGAGGAGATATGGGGAATGACTTCCCTCCCATCTCTACATCATTCCCATAAAACCACACCCTTTAAAAGAGGTAACCCACAGCATATAACATGCTGGCAGAGATTCAGTAGGTCTCAGTTCACACAGGAGAGAATCCTGAGTGACGCATACCTCCCCTCGCATATAATACCAGTGACTCTGTCACATATTCCCCCCCTCTGCCAAAAGCTGGGGGGCACCTTCAGTCACCCAGCAGGGAATTCTGGAGAGGGCAGTAGCATTAGCGTGTAACTTCCCAGGTCTATGCTCCATGTGAAAATTAAAGTCTTTGAGACCTAAGAACCACCTAGTTGCTCAGGCATTCTTACCCTTCTTTTCCCTCAACCATCTCAAAGGGGCATAGTCTGACACCAATTTAAACTTTTGGCCAAGTAGGTAATATCTTAGCGTGTGTATGGCTGATTTTATGGCTAAGCATTCTTTCTTCACAATGGCATAATTTTTCTCACAGGATGAGAGCTTCCGGCTCATATACAGGATGGGATGCTCTTCCCCATTTATCTCCTGTGACGGCACGGCTCCTAGGCCAACTTCTGAGTCATCTGTCTGGAGCACAAACTCTTTAGTAAAGTCTGGTGCAACCAGGACCGGCTGCTTACAGAGTGCCAGCTTCAGCTGTTGGAACGTCATCTCGGTTTCAACCGTCCATTTCGCCCTCGTTGATTTTGTGCCTTTCAGAAGGTCCGTCAGTGGTGCGGCAATCATAGAAAAATTTGGGATAAACCGCCGGTAATATCCCACGATTCCAAGAAACGCTCTCACCTGCTTCTTGGAGAGCGGTTGCAGCCAGTTCTGAATTGCCTCGTTCTTATTGACCTGTGGCTTAATTTCGCCTCTCCCAACTACGAAGCTTAAGTACTTGGCCTCCTTTTTTTGTTATTTTCTGTAAAGTAGTTAAAAATTATATACATTTCTCTTCATGTTTTGAATTAGAAAACAGTGTGTAATGTTCCCAATGCTGGAAATAAAAACTAGTAGAAAGATTTTGTGCTTAACTCATGTTTTTGGACACACTGCTATTGTTTTGAACACTACTGTATTAAAACGAAATCTGTGTTCTAAAAGCCAAGTAGCTTCCTATCCAACCCCTGCTGTGTGCTCAAACATTAGTGTACAACCACATATGGGGTATCACTGTGATCGGTAAAAATTGCATAACAGATTATGGGGTCCATTTTCTCCTATTACCACTTGTGTAAATTATAAATTTGGTGCTAAAACAGTATTTTAGTATAAAAAAATAATTTTTTGTTCTCACGTCTGGAAGTTATAAAGTTTTGTGAATCACCTGTAAGTTAAAAATACTCAATACATCCCTAGATAAATTCCTTGAGGGGACTAGTTTCCAAAATTGGGTCCCTTGTGGTGGCTTCTGCTGTTTTCGCATGTCAGGGGCTTTCCAAATGCGACATGGCCTTCACAATATATTCCAGACCAATAGCTCTCTTTCCTTTCCTAGTCCTGCCATGTGCCCAAATAGAAGTTTTTGATCATCGCGTTATTTTTTAACCTATTGTCCATTGTGAAAATAATCAATTTGGGGCTAAAACGTCATTTTTGTGAAATAAATGACAATTTTCAATATGACGACCTAATGTTAACAAATTATGTGTAGTACCTGTGGTTTACAAATGCTCACTATACATAACCCTGGATAAAATCCTTGAGGGGGGTAGTTTTCAAAATGGGGTAACTTGAGGGGGGATTTCCACTGCTTAGGCACATCAGGGGCTCTCCAAACGCGACATGACACCCGCAGACCATTCCATCAAAGTCTGCTTTCCAAAACGTCACTCCTTCCTTTCCGAACCCTGCCATGTGCCCAAACAATAGTTTTCCCCTACATATGGGATATCGGCGTACTCAGGAGCAATTGCACAACAAATTTTTGGGTCCATTTTCTCCCATTACCCTTGTGGGAAAAAAATTTGGGGCTAAAAGTATATTTTTGTGGTAAAAAATAGATTTTTTTTTATTTTCACGGCTCTGCGTTATAAACTTTTGTGAAGCACCTGGGCGTTCAAGGTGCTCACCAGGCATCTACATGCATTCCTTGAGAGGTCTAGTTTCCAAAATCGTGTCACTTGTAGGGGTTTTCACTGTTTAGGCACATATGGGGCTCTCCAAACGACATGGCGTCTGCTCTCGATTCCAGCTATTTTTGCATTCAAAAAGACATTATGCTCCTTCCCTTCCGAACCCTGCCGTGCGCCCAATCAGTAGTTTTATCCCACATATAGGGTATTGGCATACTCAGGACCAATTACACAACAATTTTTGGTGTCCATTTCTCCTGTTACCCTTGTGAAAATAAAAAAAATGGGGCTAAAGTAAAATTTTTGTGGAAAAAATGTTTATTTTTTCCTTGCCATTGCTTTAGTTCCTGTGAAGCACCTGAAAGGTTAATAAACTTCTTGAATGTGGTTTTGAGGAATTAAGGGGTGCAATTTTTAGAATAGTATCCCTTTTGGATATTTTGTGTCATATATGCCCCCCAAAGTCAATTCAAATGTGATGTGGTCCCTAAAAAAAATATTTAGTAAATTTTGTTGTAAAAATGAGAAATCACTGGTCAAATCTTGACCCTTATAACTTCCTAACAGAAAAAACGATGTTTCAAAGAGGACGCAGATGTATAGTAAGCATGTGGGAAATGTTATTTATTAACTATTTTGTGCGACATGACACTCTGATTTAAGGGCGTAAGAACTAAAAGGTTGAAAATTGTGAAATTTTAAAAATTTTCGCCAAATTTCCGATATTTTCACAAATAAATGAAAGTCATATTGAAAAAATGTTACCACTATTATGAAGTACAATATGTCATGAAAAAAACAGTCTCAAAATCAGTGGGATCCGTTGAAGCGTTAAAGAGTTATTACCACATAAATTGACATTGGTCAAACTTCAAAAATTTGGGCAGGTCATTAAGGTCAAAATTGGCTTGGTCACTAAGGAGTTAAGGAAGATTTGGCGGTATGAAACATGTTGTTGTTTTGCTTTAATAATAATAATAATCTTTATTCATATAGCGCCAACATATTCCTCAGCGCTTTACAATTCAGGTTCATATACAACAGTCATAAGTAACATAGCTAAAGATAATACAATAATTACAGCAAAACTAATGAGGACCCTGCTGGTAAGAGCTTACAATCTATAATGAGGTGGGGGGACACAAAGTGCAGGGGCTTATTTACAATGATGGTCCGCCATCTTGAGGGGATGAGGGAGAGATAAAGGCTGCAGGAGCTGTCACCAGCCAGGATTTGTAGGGGTTTTGGGTGCGGTGGAGTGACTTATGTTTGGAGAAATAATGAATGGGCTATAAATATATAAAAGGACTTTGATTAAGGAGCGTGATAGGCCGCCCTAAACGGATGTGGTTTTAGGGAGCACCTATCTTCGAGGAGTTAAGACTAAATCAGGGCCGGCGTCAGCACCCGGCGCACCCGGGCAAATGCCGGGGCCCTGAGCAGGCAGAGGGGCCCACTGGCGGTCACGCACCCCGCTGGGCTATGGGCGGAGGAGAGCGGTGTCAGCGCCCGCCCTTCTCCGCCGCTTGCTCAGGGCCCCGGCAGCTGGATACTTACCTCTCCCCGTGCCTCCGCAGATCCGCTGTCTTCCTGCTCTGCGCTCCCTGTGACGTCTCAGGTCAGAGGGCGCAGTGACACCTTTACACCGCGCCCTCCCCTGAGCCGTCACAGGGAGCGCTGAGCGGGAAGACGCCGACAACGCTGGAGTCCGGACCCGAGCAGCGGCAGCAGGTGAGAAGGGAGGTGAGTATTTGATTTTTTTTTTTTATGTATGGAGGCATGGGGCATTATAAAGAGGGGGGGGGGATTCCTGCATGGGGCATTATAAAGAGGAGGGGTGACAGCCTGCATGGGGCATTATAAAGAGGGGGGGGATTCCTGCAGGGGGCATTATAAAGAGGAGTGGTGACAGCCTGCATGGGGCATTATAAGGTGGGGAACAGCCTGCATGGGGCATTATAAAGAGGGGGGGGACATCCTGCATGGGGCATTATAAAGAGGAGGGGTGACAGCCTGCATGGGGCATTATAAGGTGGGGAACACCCTGCATGGGGCATTATAAAGGGGGGGGCAGCCTGTATGGGGCATTATGTGGGGGGGTAACAGCCTGCATGGAGCATTAAAAGGGGGGGGGCTGTATGGGGCATTATGTGGGGGGGAACAGCCTGCATGGAGCATTATAAGGGGGGGCAACCTGTATGGGGCATTATGTGGGGGGTAACAGCCTGCATGCAGCATTATATGGGGGCCAGTATCCTGTATGGAGCGTTATAAGGGGACCGGTATCCTGTATGGAGCGTTATATGGGGGCCAGTATCCTGTATGGAGTTTTATAAGGGGACCAGTATCCTGTATGGAGCGTTATATGGGGGCCAGTATTCTGTATGGAGCCTTATATGGGGGCCAGTATTCCGTATGGAGCCTTATATGGAAGCCAGTATTCCGCATGGAGCCTTATATGGGGGCCAGTATTCCGCATGGAGCCTTATATGGGGGTCAGTATTCCGCATGGAGCCTTATATGGGGGCCAGTATTCCGCATGGAGCCTTATATGGGGGTCAGTATTCCGCATGGAGCCTTATATGGGGGTCAGTATTCCGCATGGAGCCTTATATGGGGGCCAGTATTCCGCATGGAGCCTTATATGGGGGTCAGTATTCCGCATGGAGCCTTATATGGGGGTCAGTATTCCGCATGGAGCCTTATATGGGGGCCAGTATTCCGTATGGGGCCTTATATGGGGGTCAGTATTCCGCATGGAGCCTTATATGGGGGTCAGTATTCCGCATGGAGCCTTATATGGGGGCCAGTATTCCGCCTGGAGCCTTATATGGGGGTCAGTATTCCGCATGGAGCCTTATATGGGGGTCAGTATTCCGCATGGAGCCTTATATGGGGGTCAGTATTCCGTATGGGGCCTTATATGGGGGCCAGTATTCTGTATGGGGCCTTATATGGGGGCCAGTATTCCGTATGGAGCCTTATATGGGGGCCACTATTCTGTGTGGAGCGATTCACCGGTTTCTGAGCTATTGTGGAATTTATAATAGATATCACTCATGTAATGTAAGAAGTGAAATCTTTGCATTGTACTAATATATATATATATATATTTCTCCGCCATGTCTCTGCATCATGAATCGTGGTATGTGTTAAAGGGGCCCACTGAGACTCTTTCGCCCGGGGCCCAGAAAAACCTGGAGCCGGCCCTGGACTAAATGAACAGGTCACCAGCCAATATCTGTACATATGTACAGATATTAAGTGCTGGGGGCAAAACTTAGATTAGTGACATGACTTGATAGTCTTGCTAAAAATTATCTGTTTTTAGTGAACACTTAAATCCATAGACAGTAGGAATGAACCTGATGCACTCCTGAGAACTGGTGCAGCACAGAAAAAGTCATGGACGTGAGAGTGGGAGGTCCTGATTATGGAGGATATTAGTCTTTGCTCATTGGAGTGGAGATATGGTAGTAGACTGACATATGGGAGGAGTTGTAGAACAGTGCAGCACTGTGGAGAGCTTTGTGGGAGAGTGCAATGACTGGTACTGTGGAGGCGCCGGTGTAACTGCTGGACAGAAATATGAGCCTGGCTGCTGCATTCAGAATAATGACAAATGCAGTTAGTGTTAAGAAGCACAATTAGTGAGTTACAATTAGTTGTGAACTCAAGATGAAAAAAAATCAGAGCAACAGTAACAGCTTTTATTTTAATTTTTTTATTATTAATAATAGGATAGAAGGTTAAGACATGAACAAAACCATGAATATTATTAATAGATGAAATCATAGTCATGAACACAGCTGGGGTCAGATACCAGGTGATCAGTAAAAGCCAAGTCAGGCGAGTAGTATGAATACCGCGGAGCCTGATGATAGAGGCAAAACATATCCGGGTAAAGATGTTCCAGTGAGAAGGCCACAGGAAGCTGGTGAAGGTCCTTCTATACAGGTTCAGCAGTGATGGTGGATCTGCTGCATTTCTGGGCGCTAGATGCGGAGGTTTTCAGTCTTTTAGATGATGCTGGGGGAACAGTGACAACATGCACATATCCGAGCAGCCCTGGACAATCCACGCCGGCAGGATGATAAGATCCGGCGGAGGAGGGAACCTATGAGAAGAGAAATAAATATAATGTAAGTAATGGGACTCCGTATTACATGATACCACTGCGTGGACACTGCGGCCAAACGGCAGAGGAATCTTATCATACAGAGGTCAGGGATCATTGTCAGCCATCATACATGTGACAATCCCATCACTGACAGATGACATCTGCTCCACATGAATTATTCTCACTGACATCACACAACATAGAGCTGATTCTCACACTTACCTCGTCTCCTTCCTCTCTTTTCTTCATTTTCTGAGTTTTGTTCCTGTGTACTCAGATTTTTTTCAGATTTCCTTTCTTTCTGAGCTGGAAATTCTGATCAGAAAGTAAAAAAAACCCTCAGTAACAATATATTCTTATAGGATCTGCTTTGTATTTATAATGTAAGTAAAGGAGCTGATTCTCACACTTACCTCGTCTCTTTTGCCTCTTTTCTTTATTTTCTGAGTTTTGTTGCTCTCTAAGCAAATACAGCGAAGATTTTCTTTTCTCGAGAGCTGGAATTTCTGATCAGAAAGTAGAAAAAAAAAACAGTAACAATATATTCTTATAAGATCTGCTTTGTGTCTATAATGTAAGTAAAGGGACGACTTATTACTTGATACTACTGTGCGGTCACTGTGGCTGAACGACAGAGGAATCTTATTCATAAAGAGGTCAGGGATCATTGTTAGCCATCATATATGTGATGGTCCGTACTGGACATCTAGTGTCTCCCGGAAGTCTGTGTTACTGTTTTGGTTCAGCAGTCCGAACAAAGCTTGTTGAAAGGATGCAGCACAGCCAATCAACAAACTTTTCTGGTGTGGGCACTTCAGGCCCCATCACAGCCATGCCAAGTATTGGTATGCCTGTGATTGGCCGGCGCAGTATAAAGGGGACCCCATGTCATTTTTGGGGGTGCACCTCCCTTTAATAATCAGTGAAGGCTATGCAGACAGCCGTGAGCTGATATTAATAGCCTGGGAAGCTTCATGGACATTGGCCTCTTCCCAGAATAATAACACCAGACCCGAGCTGTCTGCTTTCCCTCATCTGGGCATTTTTTTATTTTATTTTTTTAATTATTATCTAAATACATGTACAGTAAGCTACACACACATACTGCACTAAATTATATATCTCACTGACAAATTTCTAACTATGCACAGGCACCGGCTGGTGAATACCGTATTTTTCGGACTATAAGACGCACCTAGGTTTTAGAAGAGTAAAATAGAAAAAAAATGTAAGCAAAAAATGTTGTCATGATGCCCTGTTAAGGGGGAGGGGGTCTGCTTCTGACAATGTGTAATGTACCCTACTTCCGTTAATATCCCCCATCCTGGTATATATGGCCCCCTCCTTCCTGTTATATGTGGCCCTCATCCCCATCCTGATATGCAATGGCACCCCAATCCACCATCCTGGTATGCATGGCTCCCCAATCCCCCATCCTGGTATGCATGGCCCCCTTATCCCTCTTCCTGGTATGTATGGCACCCTTCATCCTGTTATGTATGGCTCCCCCGCACACCCATCCAGGTATGTATGGCACCTTCATCCCTCTTCCTGGTATGTATGGTACCTTCATTCCTCTTGCATCCCTGTATGTATGGTCCCCCTCATCCTTCATCCCTGTATGTATGGACCCCCTCATCCCAGTATATATGGCCCCTTTCATCCCTGTATGTATGGCCCCCCTCATGCCACATCCCTGTATGTATGGCCCCCCTCATGCCTCATCCCTGTATGTATAGCCCCCCTCATCCTTGTATGCATTGCCTCCTCATCACTTATATGCATGGCCCCCTCATCCTTGTATGCATCGCCCCCCCTCATCCTTATATGCATGGCCCCCTTCATCCCTGTATGTATGGCCCCCTCATCCTGGTATGCTTGGCACCCCCTGTTCCCTGTCACGCTGCTCATAAAAAAAATAAACAATCATACTCACCTCCTCTCTCCTCCAGCGCTGTGTTCCCCGAACATCCACGGGTCTGCACATCCCTAATAACAACTGCTCCACATGAATTATTCTCACTGAATGACATCACACAACATGGAGCTGACTCTCACGCTTACCTCGTCTCTTTTCCCTCTTTTCTTCATTTTCTGAGATTTCTTGCTCTATACTCAGATATATTGAAGATTTTCTTTCCACGTCAGCTGGAATTTCTAATCAGAAAGTAAAAAAAAGCCCTCATTAACAATATATTCTTATAGGATCTGCTTTGTGTCCATAATGTAAGTAAAGGGACGACTTATTACTTGATACCACTGTGCGGTCACTGTGGCTGAACGGCAGAGGAATCTTATTCATAAAGAGGTCAGGGATCATTGTTAGCCATCATATATGTGACGGTCTGTACTGGACATCTAGTGTCTCCCGGAGGTCTGTGTTACTGTTCGGGTTCAACAGTCCGAACAAAGCTTGTTGAAAGGATGCAGCACAGCCAATCAACAAACTTTTCTGGTGTGGGCACTTCAGGCCCCATCACAGCCATGCCAAGTATTGGTATGCCTGTGATTGGCCGGCGCAGTATAAAGGGGACCCCACGTCATTTTTGGGGGTGCCCCCCCTTTTAATAATCAGTGAAGGCTATGCAGACAGCCGTGAGCTGATATTAATAGCCTGGGAAGCTTCATGGACATTGGCCTCTTCCCAGAATAATAACACCAGTCCCGAGCTGTCTGCTTTCCCTCATGTGGGCATTTTTTTATTTTATTTTTTAAATTATTATCTAAATACATGTACAGTAAGCTACACACACACACTGCACTAAATTATATATCTCACTGACAAATTTCTAACTATGCATAGGCACCGGCTGGTGAATACCGTATTTTTCGGACTATAAGACGCACCTAAGTTTTAGAGGAGCAAAATAGAAAAAAAATGTAAGCAAAAAATGTTGTCATGATGCCCTGTTAAGCTGGAGGGGGTCTGCTGCTGACACTGTTATAGGGGTAATGTACCCCACTTCTGTTAATATCCCCCATCCTGGTATATATGGCCCCCTCCTTCCTGTTATATGTGGCCCTCATCCCCATCCTGATATGCAATGGCACCCTAATCCACCATTCTGGTATGCATGGCACCCCAATCCCCCATCCTGGTATGCATGGCCCCCTCATCCCTCTTCCTGGTATGTATGGCACCCTTCATCCTGTTATGTATGGCGCCCCCGCACACCAATCCTGGTATGTATGGCACCTTCAACCCTCTTCCTGGTATGTATGGTACCTTCATTCCTCTTCCTGGTATGTATGGCACTCTTCAGCCCTGTATGTATGGCCCCCCTCATACTTCATCCCTGTATGTATGGACCCCCTCATCCCGGTATGTATGGCCCCCCTTCATCCCTGTATGTATGGCCCCCCCTCATGCCTCATCCCTGTATGTATAGTCCCTCTCATCCTTGTATGCATTGCCCCCCTCATCACTTATATGCATGGCCCCCTCATCCTTGTATGCATCGCCCCCCTCATCCTTATATGCATGGCCCCCTTCATCCCTGTATGTATGGCCCCCTCATCCTGGTATGCTTGGCACCCCCTGATCCCTATCACGCTGCTCATAAAAAAATAAACAATCATACTCACCTCCTCTCTCCTCCAGCGCTGTGTTCCCCTCTGTGCCGGAATATTCACTGCGTGCGTGGGGAGCAGTGACCACTCATTTTCCCTAATAGTTTGCACGTGGTAGCCGCAGCGCGGCTCCTGCTGCGCTCAGCTGTCTGTGTGCCCGCTATTAAAGTCCCATGAATATTCACCACATCCCGTTCGGGTTCGGGATCACGTTAGGGTAACATTCTTGAGCCTGATGGACCCGAACATCCACGGGTCTGCCCATCCCTAATAACAACTGCTCCACATGAATTATTCTCACTGAATGACATCACACAACATGGAGCTGACTCTCACACTTACCTCCTCTCTTTTCCCCCTTTTCTTCATTTTCTGAGATTTCTTGCTCTATACTCAGATATATTGAAGATTTTCTTTCGACGTCAGCTGGAGTTTCTAATCAGAAAGTAAAAAAAAGCCCTCATTAACAATATATTCTTACAGGATCTGCTTTGTATCTTTCCTGTATATAGTAGAATTGTTCTACTCCTGTCCCCTATACATCTGGTAATCTGGAAAAACTTTACAAAATTAGGCAAATAGAGATACAGTATGGGCCTATGGGCAACATAATTGGGATCCATGAAACATGTATAACATAGAAGACCACTAACAAAAATACCATATGAAAGTATTTGAGCCTTGACATCAACATTCTCATTTTTTGTGCTGTAGACATGTACATACCTGACAATGGGGACGAGGGTGGCAAGCTGGTAATAGCATCATCTCTAATAGACACAGGAAAAGATTCTTTCTGCCTGTTTGGAAGAAAATAAACGTGTAAATTACAAGTAAATTCGGTATAGAAGGGGTTGTCTCACTAGATTAACATCAACAATAAGGCCTATTAGGATATATAAGAGTTATGGTAGGGAAGGTTTCCTACTCAAAACTACCTTCTATAAAGCAGAGCGAAAAACCACTACCAAGAATGGCTGGCATGTAGTACTACATCTCTCCTACAGTGTGGACATCACTAAAAGTGCATGACTGGCTGCAATTATGGGCTGTCACCACCAGAGGTTTCTGAAGCTAAAAGCACAATGACTGCTAATCACGGGTGATGCATGCTGTATTTGTTGTTATGGTATTTATGTCCTATATTTGGGTTTGTGCATATATATTAGTATGAAGCTCCCAGTAATGACCTTAGAATCTACTCACATTTCTGAGATGCTTGTGCTGGATGCCGGGGTACACTCTGGAGGGGACTTGGGATCCTCATTGTTCATCCTCCTAGTAGCGGTGGTACAGAGCTAAATGTGGACAACAAGAAGATATTAAATACTTTTTTTTTACTTTTACAGGTCTTTTTTTACATATTTTAGATTAATTGTTCTCATACTTACTTTAGAAAGCTTTTCAGAAGAAGATGTAAAATTCTGGAAGTTAAAGCTCTCATTGTCCTCCTCATCCTCTGAGACGAGATGTTTGTTTATATCAGAGTGATCTACCAGAGATAAGTAAAGAAGTATTATTAGAGATTGTTAGTTTAGCACAGTCACCATTTATCCGTAATATTAATGGGAGCCAATTGTCTCAAATTATGGTAGACGAGACAAATAGCTGCTTTGTCTAGATGACGTCTCCTTCTACTTACTGATAGGGGAGCTTATGTCTACGTCTGACAAAAGCTGAGGAACGTACTCAGGCTTCTGACTTAAAAGGTTGTCAAAGTCTACATCACTCAGGAATGGATGACCTTTGATCTCAAATGCTCCTGCTGTAGAAGACAAAACAAAAGTATTGCGGATATTGTCAGAGACTGCTCCATATCTGAACTGTTTAACTTAATCTGAACTAATGACATAACTGAGCAAACATGAAGGAAATATACTGAAAGTCATATTATGGCGAACTAAAAATGGATGAGCTGATAGAGAAGTGCTGAGTCTCATGGACTTGAGCGATATGTCCTTGGTGTAATAATTATCTGTTACCTGTCCCAAGTCTTTGTGCAGGAATTTTTCTGAGCAGTTTAGTGATGAGGTTCTGAGCAACAAAGGGAGGAACGGGATTACAATCCCAAATTACGCCTCCTGTTATATAGAAAAAGACAGAAAATGAAACCTCTTTATTGGACTGTACGACAAAGCAAAGGAAATAAGTAAACAAATGTAACCAATCAAAGCTATAATCGGATTATTCTACTTACCTGTGACAACATTTTCATAAATCTCAGTTGGGGAATTTCCATAAAATGGAACCAATCCCACAAGAAATTGATGTAGTATGATCCCCATTGACCACCAATCAACAGGTCTCCCATAGCCTTTTTTCAGGATGACCTCTGGGGCTACATAATATGGGGTGCCACAGACCTGGAAACCAATAGAAGAAAGAGATGAGATTGATGATGCCATTAATATGACAAGTTCTCACCATAAAAACACAATGACAGAAGATAAAATATCAGTGGAAAAGTTCTCTAGGAATGAAGAACGTAGAGAAGAAGCAATAGTGTGATGAGATTTGTAAAGAACAAGCTGGGTTTCTGTAAGTGATGCTGACCTCATGGTCCCGGAACTCTCTGGTGATGTCCTCTGTTAATTGCTTGTAGATGTTGGTTTTTGGTATCATGACACCAACTTTTGAAAGCCCAAAATCGGTAACTTTAATGTGTCCAGCAGATGTTATCAGGAGGCTGCGAAAAAAAAGATGATTTTAGCCTTACAGACTATATGATAATAAATAATAACTTTCCCTCCTTATTATACTACAGGGGCACTTACTTCTCCGGTTTCAGGTCTCTGTGCACCACACCACAGCTGTGCAAGTATTCCACAGCTACAACCACTTCTGCAAAGTACAAGCGGGTCAAGGGGACAGATAAATGACCCCTGGTGTTTAGAAGGGTCTGACAGTTTCCACCTATAGAAAAAAAGGAAATATGACAGGTGAGGGGTTTATAAATCAGATCCCTGTGACGAATAATGAGAAGTCAGCAGATATATTTGGCAGGAGAGAATATATACAGATGTAAAGGATAGTGCACATAATATTAGACAAAAGTAGTGGTAAAATGTGGTCCTTAACTAATTACATAAATACATGTCCCACTCAATATGAGTGGCCCCTCACACATAATTTGGACAACACAGAATGAGGATCCCCACACAGAATAAGGACTCCCACAGCACACCACTCAGTATGAGGACCCCACTCAGTTTAGGGGCATTCACAGTCAGCAACTCAATATAGGAGAATTCACAGTCTCCCATAGCCTCTCGCACAGTATTATGTCTCCCACAGCCCCCAATTCAGTATTATGGCCCTCACCAGTCCCCCACTCAGTATTATGCCCCCCACCAGCCCCATCACTCAGTATTATGGCACCTACCAGCCTCACTATTTCATATTATGGCCCTCACCAGCCATCTAATCAGTATCATGGCCCCCACCAGCCCCACCAATCAGTATTATGGGCCTCACCCGCCCTCCATTCAGTATCATGGCCGCCTCCAGCCCCACCACTTATACAAATCAGTATAGTTGTTCCCACGAGCCGCTTAACTCAATATTATGACTCCCAGCAGCCCCACCACTCAGTATTATGGCTGACACAAGCCTCACTACTCAGTATTATGGCCCTCCATCAGCCCCATCACTCATTATTATGGACCTCACCAGCCCCACCACTCAGTATTATGGCCCTCACCAGCCATCTAATCAGTATCATGGCCCCCACCAGCCCCACCAATCAGTATTATGGGCCTCACCAGCCCTCCAATCAGTATCATGGCCTCCACGAGCCCCACCACTTAGTATTATGGCCCTAACCATCCATCCAATCAGTATAATGGCCCCACCACTCAGTATTATGGCCCCCTCCAGCCCCATTACTCAGTTTTATGGCACCCACCAACTCTCAGTATTATGGCCCTCACC
The DNA here is from genome assembly GCF_046119375.1 of Phyllobates terribilis. Taxonomy (NCBI): domain Eukaryota; kingdom Metazoa; phylum Chordata; class Amphibia; order Anura; family Dendrobatidae; genus Phyllobates; species Phyllobates terribilis. The sequence goes on from NW_027362899.1 coordinate 4,642,365, forward strand.
AAGCCTCCAATCAGTATCATGCCCCCCCCCCCCCATCTTCCAAATCAGTATGATGGCCCCCATCAATGCTCCAATTAGTATGATTGGCTACCTTCAGCCCCCTATTCAGTATTATGGTCGCCACCACTCAGTATAATTGTCCCCACTAGCCCCCCAACTCATTATTATGGCTCCCTCCAGCCCCACCACTCAGTATTATGCCCCCCTGAAATCAGCATGATGACCCCCACCAGTGCCCCAAACAGTATGATTGGCTACTGCCAGACACCCATTTAGTATTATGGCCCCTACAAATACTAACATAAAAAGCACTACTCATCTCACCCCATTCCCCAGGCATTCTGGTCAGTGCAGTGTGAGTACTGAGTCGCCACACTACAGGCGTGATGCTATTGCGACTTTTCACCTTCAGTGCACAGAGTCTCAGACTCACCACAGGCTGATGGTGGATCAGGGAGCTTTTGGCTTCTTGATCCACCATTCTGTTCAGCCATATTCGCATTCTGAGGATGTGGCTATGCTGAAATTTTGATGATAGGAACAGGGATGGGAAACAAAGCAAAGTGGCGCGGGACCCGTCCGACTCATGGGCACCATAGCACCCGTGCACACAGATCAATGAATTTCCAGGTATCTTGGTAATATATAACCTATAGTAAATTCTCTGAGGGGATGTAGCCAACCACTTGGACAAATCCTAATTATATGAGCGGTGATAAGATGTAAGCAGACATGGATTGAATATAATATAATGTACATGTCCTACCTTCTACATACTCCATAACCATACACAGGTGAGATTTAGTTGGAAAGGAGCAGAGCATGGAGACCACAAAGGGACAATCAGCGAATGTTAAGATGTCCCTCTCCAGAAAGGCCAATTCCACTTTTCTTGGAGTATCCAGGTTCTGCTTGGCCATTTTCTTCATTGCAAAGATCTGGTGTGAGTCTTTATGCTGCACTAAGTATACGGCCCTGGAGAAAAGGAGAATCTATGGGTTATAATGAATCCTTATTAATAGTCCATCTATAGAAGTCATTACATGATCTTCTGTACCAATTCTTGAAATCTGGCCGTCACTGGATATTCATTTCAAGAAATTAATAAAATAGCACTTAGATCAACTATGGGCGATCTGCACAATGCCATGTCTGTCTGAGGCCTCACCCATGTCGCATTAGAGACATGGGAGAGAATCTACCCAAATTCTTCTTGGCCAGATTCTCTATATTTGGTCAATAGATACGATTCTGTCCAAGTGACATTTAGTGCAAATTGAAATTCCTCCAATTGCTGTAAGAAGAAATTTGTTATGCTCCTCCCATACCCTATGGCATAATAAAAGGAGGGGATGGAAGTAGTTAAAAAATAATAAAACATGTTATACCCACCTATCCTTGGCTCTCACCTGTCCATCACTGCAGTCCTGCGTCCTCTGTGCCAGTCTTTGGATGTTCTGGCGCCCCCTTCTGGTGCTGAGGCCAGTGATTGGACTCACATTGTCATGGTGGAGGATGTGGGTGCAGATGTCATTGACGTCAGTATCGTGTCAATCCTCACGTGACCGTGTGCAGCCAATCTCTCTTATCAGCTCCATAATGGAGCCGCCCCGAAAAAAAACAAAGTCCGCTGAGGAGGAGAAGGAAGCCCTGGTGGAGGTGCAGCATAAGAACAGGTGAGGGGCTAGGACAGGGGAATGGAATCTATTATTTTAATCTCTTTCCTTAAGGGTATGTGTCCATATGAAGTATTTGGAGCAGAAAGTTTTCCACCAAATCTGCATCCCTAGGCAGGAAAAACTATGCAAAAAAGAGGTGCGTTTTGTCCTGTTTTTACCTGCGTTTTTGTTGCAGATTTTTCCCCACTTATTATTATGTGTGAAATCTGCAGAAAAAATACTGAAAGAAATGACATGATGCAGATGTGCTGCAAATCTGCAAGGAAAAATAAGCATCGTGTGCATAAGATTTCAGGAATCTCCATCACTTTGCTGGCAACATGAAATTCCTCAGGTTTTGTGACAATTCTGAGCAGAAAAAACACAGCAAAAATGCAAAAAATTTGCAATGTGTGCACAGGCCCTTACAGTCTGATTTGTTATAGATCAGTTTGCTCAGCTGTATATAAATGACCTGAATAGTGAGAATTAGAACAGTGATGTGGACTCCGATCATTTCCCTATGATAACACTGAATGGCAGAGCACAGAGGCAGAAGCATTGTCATAGGGAACCTGAGAAATATGGATTATACCAGCAGAAATCTCACCCAAAAGCTCCGCTGCCGATCAGTCTGGATGTTTGGAAGTCGCTCATATGCGGCTTTCTCGCCGGGATCAATGATTCGATCACACTCTATAAAAAAATAAGAAATGATTTTCAGATAAAAAAGCTGCAAGAAAAAAGCTCCGGATACAAAACCATCTTCCACCTCTGTTATGTCCCAGCTGATTTACACTGATTGTATGTAGGGGGCGATACAAGCAGGACGCCCCGCAGACATGGGGGTAATTTAAGGGGGATACTCCATACACCGGAATCATTGTACCAAGCAATGTGAACTGAGGTCTAAGATGGTAGACATGCAAGAAATAGGAGCATGTTCACACTAGCAAAAAGAAGCAAAACCTACAAAAGACAAAAATATATCTCATACCCTACCATCATTATATATAAATGTAAAGCAAAGTTGCATAATAAATATAGGGTACTTAGTGAACTATTTTTGATCAAAAAAAGTATACAAGCCGTCCCACCAGCGGCAAGGTGACCCTAAATTGGGACGGTACCTATACTGTCTATATTAAAAAGCTTACTGTATATCAAAGTTGAAGTAATGCATATAAAAGGGTAGACAAATAGGACCGGGTCCCAACTCTTTTTTTGATCAAAAATAGTTCACTAAGTACCCTATATTTATTATGCAACTTTGCTTTACATTTATATATAATGATGGTAGGGTATGAGATATATTTTTGTCTTTTGTAGGTTTTGCTTCATTGTACAGTGCAGAATAATATGGGAGATCACAGAAGAGAACTGAAAAGGAATCTGTCAGCAAGTTGTTTTTTATATGTAATCTAAGAACTGCATGAAGTAAGGGCCGAAATCCTGATTCCGGCTATGTGTCACTTACTAGGGTCTGTGTCGTTGTTTTATTAAAATCAGTGTTTAATCAGCAAGAGATTATCACTACAGGACTAGTTGTCTTGTGCCATGTAGTCCTATTGCTCTGTGTAACCCTGCCCCCACCACTGATTAGCGGATTTCTGCATATTCACAGCGTACTGTACAAGAAAGCTGCCAATCAGTGCTGTGGGCAGTTATACATAGCCCAGCATGCAGAGAAAGAGAGATTTTATCACAACTGCTGCACCCAGTAAGTGACATTGCTGGAATCAGGGTCCCTGCCCCTACATCATGCTGCTCTCAGATGAGTAGCAAAATCTGGTGACAGATTCCCTTTAGTATAAGTGCTATTATCTAACACAATAGTGTCATCTACATTTAGAATAGAGATGTCCCATGGTTATATGGGGATAATACAGGACGTGTCATTCACACCCCATGATCTGGTGATATACAGACATCTCCCTCTATGATACTTACAGCGGCAGGTTCTTGGATCTCTGGGATCTCACAGATTACACTGTCAGCATCCGCCAGCACAGATGTATCTAAAATAGTGATAAAACGATGAAGAAATAAAATGTATTAGATGATATCAATCCTATATACACAATACAGCAATATAATGGAGAAATGGCAGGACGTCTGTAAATGGGGCTATTACTAATTATATGGGGATTCTAAATATGAGAACGTACAGCACATCCATAGACAGATACATGTAATATAAATGATGGAGGAATCCCCAATCATCACATGAATGAGGAACTCATCACCCTCACTGTACATGTGAGTGATGGGAAGAGACAGTTCAAGCAGAGCAGCCATATGCATGTTAGCCTGGAAGTGCACTGGGGGCATGTTACTGCACTCTGACTCCCCCCCCCCCCCAGTGAACTTCCATCCAGATTTATATTAGATTTTTCCTGACTAAGACATTGGATCCTGATCCCCCATCCTGGTATATGCTTCCCCATCCTGGTATATGCTCCCCCATCTTGGGCCCCCATTCTAGTATGTGCTCCCTTATCCTGGAATATGCTCCCCTATCCCGGTATATGCTCCCCAGTCCTGGTATATTGTCCCCCATTCTGGTATATTGTTCCTCATCTTGGTATATGGTCCCCCATCCTGGTATATGCTCCCCTACATCCTGGTCCCCTATACTGGTATATGCTCCCCCATCCTAATCCCCTATCCTGGTATATGCTCCCCTATCCTCGTCCCCCATCCTGGTATATGCTCCCCCCATCCTGGTATACGCTCCCTCATACTGGTCCCCTATCCTGGTATATGCTCCCCCATCCTGGTCCCCCATCCTGGTATATGCTCTCTCATCATGGTCCTCTATACTGGTATATGCTCCCCCATCCTGGTCCATGCTCCCTCATCCTGGTATATGCTTTCCCTCATCCTGGTATATGCTCCACAATTCTGGTCCCCTATAGTGGTATACGCTCCCCAATACTGTTCCTCTATCCTGATATATGCTCCCCAATCCTGGTCCCCTATCCTGGTCCATGCTCCCCCATCCTGGTTCCCTATCCTGGTATATGCTCCACCATCCTGGTCCTCTATCCTGGTATATGCTCCCCCATTCTGCTCCATGCTCCCCCATCCTGGTATATGCTCCCCCATCCTGGTCCTTGTTCCCCCATCCCAGTCCCCCATCCTGGAATATGCTCCCCCGTCCTGGTCCATGCTCCCCCATCCTGGTATACGCTCCCCAATCCTGGTCCCCCATCCTGATCCCCCATCCTGGTATATGCTCCCCCATCATGGTATATGCTACCCCCCATCCTGGTATATGCTCCCAAATCGTAGTCCCCTATTCTGGTATATGCTCCCCAATCCTGGTCCCCCATCCTGGGATATGCTCCCTCATCCTGATCCCCCATCCTGGTATATGCTCCTCCATCATGTTATATGTTCCTCCATCATGTTTTATGTTCCCCCCCAGCCGGGTATATGCTCCCCCATCCTGGTCCCCCATCCTGGTATATGCTTCCCCATCATGGTATATGCTCCCCCCAATCCTCTGGCACCAGTCTCCTCCTCCACCGGCCTTTCTGAAGATCAGGGTATGTCCCCACTGGAGATCGCAATACACGGTAAGCGCCTACGCATACCGCTTTATCAGTCACCACACTCCTCCTCCATCCTCATCCTCCTCCCTCCCTGTCTGGGATGTGTCTTTCTGTCTCTGTCACATCCCTGATTATATTATAGGTAGAAGGTCGGATGATCGGCTTACCTGTAATCAGATCACTGGTCAGTTCCGGCTGACTCGTATTAGGGTCAGGGATTATTTCCGGGTGTAGATTTTGCCCATCTTTGGTGTTGCCTTTTGCTGTTTCCTAATAATTATAATATATATATTTAATATGTGGAAGATTTCACCAAATCACGAAACACATAAATCAGGAAGCACTAAACCCACATTTACAGATGCAGCAATTGTAACTATACAAATAATGCGCCATCTTGATAATATTTCTCAGAAAGTTCTCTCATTTAGGTGGATTAAGATAAATTTAGATTGAAAAATCAAACGTTCAGTGTAAACTTCGACTTTTCTGCACTGGGATACCCCAGAGCTGTGTTACCTGCATTCTTTATATCATGGGTACATCTTGTACTCCATTCCCTACAGTATTGGGTGGAATTGCTTTACACTGCAGTTCCTCTCCACAAGTCCATGTTAATATAGTGTAGAAGAGACTTGTGTGCACTATTATCGCCTATTATCTCAGCTTCAGCATTTACAAGCAGGAAGACTCTGATAATAGTGATAGACAGAAGCGGTAATACAGACTTCCCACCACTGAGCTGTGACTACATCAGCAGAATACAGACTGTGCTCACAGGCGAGGGAGCAGCACAGACTGGCGGCCATACATATGCTGAGCCTGCCAGGAGCTGACAGGAGGCCTGTAACATCTACCACCAGATCTGATATCTGACTGCTGATCTGGAGAAGATCAGAGAACAAGGACGTGTGATAGGGAAGATGAAGGCTCCTTACCAGGCGTTCCGATGAGCGGGCCCGACGTTCCAGTACAGACAGGACTTTTTCGGCGAGTTCTTTAATAAAAGCCAAATCGCCGTTTTGAAATCTTTTTTCAGCCTATAAAAAAGAAAAGAAATAAAAATGAAAATCCTGAGTGAGAAAGGGCACAATGGAGGCGGCCATTGTATGTGACATCTGCTCCTCTAAAGAAGTTTCTGTCCCGCTATTATTATCTATGATTATGGAGAAGATTTGTGCGGAGCGTCCGCCACTTACCTGCTGTAGTAAAGTCCTGATGTTCTGAGGTAAATCCGTCAGATAGTCTGACGTTAGATGACCTTGGTAGTGTTTGGTCAGGCAGTCATTTACTAGCTTTATCACCATCCGGTGAGTGAAGCTGAGGACGCCATCAGGTGGTAGAAGCGCAGTGTCTGGGTTATTATTGATAATAATCTCCCATAGTGCGTCTACCTGAAGATTATCCAAAAGTAATTCAGCCATAGCGAAAAACTGCAAATGCTATCAGTCACTATGAAGCCAAGAAAGGCACCCGTGACCCTGTGTACATTCTATAAGTAATGGCTGTGAGCTGTGATGTCATAATGGCCGACCATCACCAGTGATGTCATCATGGAATCTTGTCACAGAATGTTAAACTGGCGGCTCTGCACAAAAAGATGCCACCTAGCAATACTGAAAGTGCAACCACCATAGAATGAATTACATCTCCATGTTATTATGGACGTTTTATTTTATTTCCAATTACAGCACAACCAGGATAAGGGGATGTTCACACGTTACATTTTCACAGCATTTTTTTCTACCCCGAAAACCTGAGTGGTAGGAGGAACAACGCTGCATACAATACTCGCGTTTTTGCAGCTCTTTTAATGTTTTTTTTTTATTTTAATGGGTGAAAAGCGCTGCAAAACTGAAAGAATTGACAAGCTGCAGATTTAAAAGAACAGGAAAAAAAATGCAGCGTGTGATTGAGAGTTTAGAAATCTCATCTCTAAGCCGGCTCTGTAAAATGCAGCGTTTTATTTCCTCAGAAGAAAAAAAAAGGCTGAAAAAAAACTGCCAACTGTGAACATACCTTAAAAATATACTCCGCTATGTTACTGGAAACATTGTGTAGATTTATTTCTCATGTGTCTTTTTTTACCATAGAACATTTAACTCATTGGCTGCACATGACTATTAACAACTGTGACAACTATTGAGCAATTAAAGATAAGCGACTGAAGTTACAAATCATTTAGATCAGGGGTTGGCAATTCATTTTCCTGAGGGGCCACATAAGAAATTGTGACTGTTGTGGCTGAACTAATAGGCTGAGAATTAATTCTACTATGCTCACGCGCCATGCTCAAGTCCCCGGCCCGCATATTGTGCGGCTGTGACAGCTGACAAACATGCAGGAAATGTTTTCCATACACATGGCCTTAGCCATGTTGGTTATTGGCATTCCTGTGATTGGCCGGCTGCATTGCGTCATCGGGTTTATAGAAGACCCTGTGAGGCGAAGCTTACCACACTGTCCTCTGGAAACAGTTCAGAGAGAGTTGACCTAAAAATGGAGAGCTTATATTATTCTACGTCCCACCCTAAATATTATAAAATTGTACCCTTTACTACCTTTCATGGTGTTTTTAATATTTTCTGACCTATTTAATAAGTAATGAATTTAAAAAAATGACGTGGCGTCCCCCCTATTTTTGATAACCAGCCAAGGTAAAGCAGACATCTACAGGCTGATATTACTGATATTATCAGGCTGGGAAGGTCTATGGATATGACGCGCCCCCTGGGCCGTGGGGTACCCGGTGCCGGGCTGGTAGATGCTGGGGGTTGTAGTCACAGTGGCGGTGACCCGGTCCGTGACCCAGGGCGGTCAATCCAAGGGAAATTATATGTATAGGTTTTATTAAAGAGTCCGACTACGCCACCTGTGGAATGCAGCTAAAGGGGCCGCCGCTGCGGAGCAGTCCTCTTAAGCTGGTGGTATTGCAGCAAGGATGTTATGACTCCCCACAGGAAGAGTTAGCTTCAGGGCAGGGTGTAAATGTTGGTGGTTGTGCAGGGTGTCGTAGTGCAGTAATAACCACAGAGTCAGTATAGTGCAGTCCCAGGGTCTTTACTGATGACAATTAGGCAAGACTGGATTGGGGTACTGGCTAGAGGTAAGAGTCCGGTCAGCCTGGAAGCAAGCATAGAGTCCTCCTTGCCAGGTGAGGTTGTAGGCCTCCCCTTCTCACTATACTCTTTGGCTTTGCTGCTTGTAGCTGTGCTATAGCCCATGTCCCTGAGTATAATGTTCTGTGCTCACCCGTATGGCTTGCAGCTCGGGCCTTACTCATGCATTGATCCCACGTAGCGGTGCTGGTCCCTCTGTGCTGCTGAGCCTCCGGGCGTCTGATGGGGCCAGGAGACCTTCAATCTCCTGCCCTACGGTATCTGCTGCTGGGCCTTCAGTGCCCCACAGCCTCAGACTCCGGTGTCCGGTCCTCTGTGTTTTTTCTAGCTAGGACGAGCTACCTCAGCTCCAATCCCTAGCTCCTCTCTCTTCGACGTCCTAAACTCAACTCCCAATACTAAGACTAACTAACCCCGCCCCCAGATCCCAGTTACCAAGGGGAGGAGCTCCCCTTGCTGGTCTGGAGCCAGGAAAATGTTGCATGCTTAGTATCCCTGACTAGGGGATCCCTGCTTGCTTCCAGGCATGGCATTACCTCTTTTGAGGAAGGCAAAGCCACTGTGGCAACCGTACCACTAGGGTGCCACATTCCCTCCTTGTTAATTTCAGTACTCCCGGACTGAGAATATTTTTCAAAAGTAACAAATAACAACAACAAGGCACATAGAAAATTATTAACATTACAGTCTTTAACAGGTTACAGTATAATCTGCAACCAGGTGTCCATTTTCCTTATTAAGGTGCAAACTTGAACATGAGGGACCCGTCCGCAAACCCTCAATGTAGGCCCTGGGCGTGGCTGCAGGGCATGGATGATCCAGGTGTTGGACCACGTCTTCGGCCACGCCAAACGGTTTTTTGTTCTAAGGTCATTTGTTATAATCATAAAACCAATAAGGGGGGCACTCTAATAAGTGCAACTATTTACAATGGAAAGTTCTTTGGTTATTCACTGTCCATAACCTACAAGTCTTTGTACCCCTTTCAGGTAACTGGATAAACACATATAAAACTTATCAAACTGGCAATGTCTCTGGCATACCCTTACGGGTAACTATATACAGCATACATTTTAATACTTTTATACTTTAAACTTTACATTTTAGTTTCTCCAACGGGCAGGGAGCTGACCTTTTGTACTTCTAGTCGATCTACGTAGTACATCGGTAGTTACTGCTCTACCCTGGTCCCTTGTGTCTACCCCTGGTGTGGTGGGTTCAGTGTGAACTACACTACAGGTATTCTGAGGTAACACTGGTAGGATGGGTAATTTCCTATGAATTCTTTGGCTCACCATGGGTACGACAGGTTCACTGCTAGCAGAGGGTTGATTCTCCTGGTTTGCTGATGATGAAACTTCCGTCTCTGGGGCCAACTGGTCTTCCAGCTGTTCTGGGAGTTCTGCAGTTTCCGGTGAGGCTGCTTGGAGAAAGTTAATGACCGGTACTACAATTGCATTGTTTACCTGTGTCCACGACCGGGGAAATTCTCCGAGTACTGTTTGGACCACTTCCTCCAATTCTTCTGTGGGCTGAGGGTTGTCTTGATTTTGTTTAGTGTGTTTTAACTGCTCAGGACATATCTTCAAGTGGTCTCTTGAGACTGCCGCTGAAATTTCTCCTCCATCTTTGCAGATGAGGCACACTTAGGTGTTATCGTAACTCGAGGGTAGGATGGTGTACGGCTCTACCTCCCACTGATCATCTAGTTTGTGGAGTCGTCTCTTTCTCTTAAGGACTTGTTCTCCAGGTAGCAAGGGGACAGCAGGTGCATGTTGATTTTAAGTTTTCTCTTGCTTCTGTCTTGCCTGGGACAAACTTCTTTCAACACACTCTTGCACTTTGTAGCATTGTTGCTGCCGCTCGGTATCCCAATCCGCATCTGGTGAGGTTATATCTGGTGTTAGGACTCCCATGTCCAAGTCAACAGGCAGCTTACCAGGTCTTGCTCTCATCAGGTAAGCGGGTGTACAATTGGTTCACCGGGATGTGATTATATAGATCCACCAGATCTGGCAACTTCTTTGGCCACAGGCTACGTTCTTCAAGGCGCAACGTCTTCAACAGGTCTATCACCACCTGGTTCATCTTTTCACACAACCCGTTGGTTTGGGAGTGATACGGCATTGTCCTGATTTTCTTGCAGCCGTACAGGTTGCAGAATTCCTGGAACACTTCCGCTTCAAAGGCTGGACCTTGATCAGTAAGCACACGGTCAGGGTAACCGTGCAGGCGACAGAAGTGCTTTTGAAATGCCTTGGCTGCCGTCTGAGCCGTCTGGTCTTTCACTGGCACTACTACCAGAAACCGGGAGTAGTGGTCTACGATGGTGAGAGCGTAGACATAGCCTGACCTGCTTGGGGCTAGCTTCACGTGGTCCAAGGCTACCAGTTCGAGTGGCTGTTTGGTGATGATGGGCTGCAGGGGAGCCCTCTGGCTGTCACGGTCTTTTCGTCTCAGGTTGCATGGTCCGCATTCTCGACACCATCTCTCGATTGCTTTTCTCATGCCAGCCCAGTAAAATCGCTCACGTAGCAGGACTTCCAACTTCTTCCACCCGAAGTGTCCTGCTGCATCGTGGTACGCTTCTAAGACCATCGACGCATCCCGCCTCGGGACTACCACCTGCCAGACAAGTTCATGCGTCTGGGAGTTGATGCTTCTTCGACACAGCTTTTCTTCGTAAATGAACAGTTTGCCCTTCTCCTTCCACAGCTGTTGGGTCTCCTGTGGAGTATCTGGGTCAGGGCGCGAGTCAGCTTGCGTCAGCAACTCCTTGACTAGGCGGACAGCCGGGTCGCTATCCTGCGTTTCTGCGCATCCATGGTGGGGCAATGAGTTGAACGTGACCTCTCTATTGGCGTAGCACCTGTTCTTCACACAATGGGAGCACTGGGTTACCCCATGACGATGGAAAGCCGGTATCTCTATCTCTTCCAGGTCTACCCCCCATCTGGAAAGTTGGACATCCTGGACAGTGCGTCAGCATTTGCATTTTTGTGCCCAGCCCGATACTTGATGGTGAACTTGTAGTTAAAGTCGGGCCATCCATCGTTGTTCCAGGGCACCAAGCTTCGCAGTTTCCAGGTGCATCAGCGGGTTATTGTCCGTGAAGACTGTAACTTTGGAGGAGGAGAGATAGTGCTTGAAGTGCTCTGTCACAGCCCAGACTACGGCGAGGAACTCCAACTTGAAGGAACTGTAGTTATCGGGGTTCCTTCCCGTGGGCCGGAGCTTCCTGCTGGCATAGGGAATTACTCCCTCTCTGCCCTGCTGTATCTGGGACAGCACCGCTCCTAACCCCACGTTGCTCGTGTCCGTATGGAGTATGAAGGGTTGGCCATAGTCGGGGTAGGCCAGGACTTCGTCTCCCGTGAGGGCCATCTTCAGTCGGGTGAAGGATTCGTCTTCTGGCTTATCCCATTTGAACGGAGGCTTCGGGGTTTTGGCCTTTCTGGACTGGCCTACTAGGAGGTCCTGCATAGGTGCCACTATCTTGGTGAAGCCTTTGAAAAACCTTCGGTAGTAGCCTACCACCCCGAAGAACTGCCGCACTTCCTTAATAGTGGAGGGTCTTGGCCAGTCCTTGATTACGGTGACCTTTTCAGGGTCTGGTGCTACACCTTCGGCGCTTACCACATGACATAGGTACTGTACCTTGGGCTTCAACAGGTGGCATTTGGACGGCTTCACCTTCAGGCCAAACCCAGTTAGGGCTTCAAACACCTCTGCCAGGTGCTTCACATGGTCTTCATAGGACTTGGAGTAGACAATGACATCATCCAGGTACAGCCGGACAGTCTCGAAGTTCCCAGACAGCACTCCATCAACCGCTGGAAGGTTCCTGGGGCGTTGCAGAGCCCGAATGGCATGCAGTTGAACTCGCTGAGGCCCATCGGCATTGTAAATGCGGTCTTTTATTTATCCGCCTCTGCTACAGGAGCCTGCCAATACCCACTGGTGAGATCCAAAGTAGAGAAATAATTAGCAGATTTTAATGCAGCTAGGGACTCTTCAATTCTGGGCAACGGGTAGGCATCCTTATGTGTAATGCAGTTAATTTGTCTGTAGTCAACACACATTCTCATTGTACCATCCTTTTTCCTGACGAGAACTAATGGAGAAGCCCAGGGGCTACAACTATCTCTTATCACCCCAGCCTCCTTCATCTCCCGTAACATCCCTTTGGCACATTGATAGTGAGCTGGGGGCACAGGCCAGTACCGCTCTTTAATAGTTGGATGATCTCCCGTGGAGATATGGTGTTGTACCCCTTTTACCTGCCCATAATCTAGTGGGTATTTGCTGAAGATCCGCTCATACTCCTGGACCACCCGGTATACTCCATGTTTTTGGTGCTGAGGGGTGGAGTCAGTGCCCACGTGTAGCTTCTGACACCAATCCTCCATCTGTCCCTTAGAGCCATTATCCTCCGCCGGTTTGGATAGAGGCAGGGGCTCTACTGCTTTTGTAGAGTTGTTACTAACTATGAATAATTTAGCAAGGGTAGCATAGCGGGGTAAATGGACCTCCTCCTCCCCACAATTCAGGATGCGGACTGGCACTCTGCGGACATCAACCACCCCCCTGGCTGTCAAAATGGTGGGCCTACTATTAGAGTAGACAATAATTTCTGAAAGACAATTTTCTATAACATTAGTGCCTAAGGTTATCATGGGATGACTTTCTCGGCGATCAATATCAACAATTATCATTCCTTGTGATAGCAATTCTACTTTGCCAACTTTTATGGTCACCTCTTTATACCCCACATGAGGCAAGGGCTGACCATTGCTGTCATAGATGTTAAGATATTCATCTGGACGGCGAGTAATGTCTAAATCAGCCCAGTATTGTTTATAAAGGACATATGACATCGTGGTCACCGGGGACCCAGTGTCCAGCAATGCGTTCATTGGGATGCTGTCAAGTACGACAGGTAGGACCGGCCGTGATCCCACGTACTTGTCTCGCCAACTTTGTGGGCCTGGTCGCCTTACTCCTTGGGGTTGGCCCTCTGCCCCAGGTGTTGCTCATTTAAATTACAGTACCTTGCGTAGTGTCCTGCCTTTTGACAGCAGCGACAGATGGGTTGTCCGTCCTGGTCGTAGCGATCGCTGTTCCTCCCTCTGATCGGTGGGATTCTTTTCTGTCGTCGCCACGGGACGTCATCTGGACTGGAAGCCAGCTTGATCTTTTCCTCTGGAGACACTTGCATGGCCTGCACTGTTTTGGTTAACGCGGCCACGCTTTTGGTCAACTCTTGGACTTGAAGGCGCAGGTCTGCAGACGGGTCATTGTCCAGCGTCTGCGCGTCAGCCTCCACAGGTGTTGGGGGAAAGGATGCCACCTCCTGGTGGTAGGTGATAGCTGGGCGCCGGTGGGATGTGGTGCCTCGTGGTGTTGATTCCCGCAGCACCCTGATGGCTCTGTCTTTAAATTGTGCAAAGTCCAGATCAGGGTTTTGCAGAGCCATAATGCACAGCTGCGTCCTGTGAGCGCTGGACAGGAGTCCCTCAATAAATTGTTCAGTTAGCAATCTGTTCTCATCATGCACACTGTCAGGGTCTACCTGTTTGATGGCCCGCAGCACCTCCTGCAGGTTTAGAGCATAGTCCCGTACACTGTCCTGTACTCTTTGTTTGCATCCGTAAAACTTCATTTTAATTTCCGCTGCGGTGCGGGTGTCAAAGGTATCCTTTAATCGGGCCAGTATTTCTTTTACAGTGCCTTTGTCTCTGCCTGGCCAGGACTTCACCTCTCTCTGGGCTGCACCGATTAGCTGGCCTATGAGGATGCTGACTTTATGCTCCTCAGACAGGGGGTATACTTTAAACAAACTGTGCAGTCTTTCCTCAAAATCATTCAGGGTGTGCGACTCCCCTGAGTACTGGGGCAACCATGCCGCCCCCGGTATGTATGGCATTGATAACGGCATTACAGTGGCAGCGGCCGCGCCAGCAGGTTGAACCCTTTTCCACGTTGGGCATCTTCCTCCCCCCTAGTGAACCGCGTCCTACCTTCCTGCTTGTTGAGCCGGCTGCGGTCCCTCGGACGGGAAGAGGAGAACTGCTCGACTAGCAGTTCCCGCTGCAGGACCAGGCGTCCCTTGCATCTGACGTCAGGGCATTTGCTTACTGTCACGGCGACTTCCTTCCAGGACCTGACGCTGCGTCAGTGCGTGAGGCAGGGCTTGGGCTTCGCGAGCTTCCAGCGGTTACGCCCCTCTTCTTCCCACACGGCAATTCGGAAATGGCGGACAATGGCGGGAAACAGCGGTAATTGGCGCAAAACTTCACCACGGTATGCGACACAGTTCGTTAAAGTGCACAGTACCCGGTGGCAACAGGCACGAGATCCTGCCGACTACGCCAAAGTTGACGCGCCCCCTGGGCCAATGGGTACCCGGTGCCGGGCCAGTCCTCTTAAGCTGGTGGTATTGCAGCAAGGATGTTATGACTCCCCACAGGAAGAGTTAGCTTCAGGGCAGGGTGTAAATGTTGGTGGTTGTGCAGGGTGTCGTAGTGCAGTAATAACCACAGAGTCAGTATAGTGCAGTCCCAGGGTCTTTACTGATGACAATTAGGCAAGCCTGGATTGGGGTACTGGCTAGAGGTAAGAGTCCGGTCAGCCTGGAAGCAAGCATAGAGTCCTCCTTGCCAGGTGAGGTTGTAGGCCTCCCCTTCTCACTATACTCTTTGGCTTTGCAGCTTGTAGCTGTGCTATAGCCCACATCCCTGAGTGTAACGTTCTTTGCTCACCCGTATGGCTTGCAGCTCGGGCCTTACTCATGCATTGATCCCACGTAGGGGTGCTTGTCCTTCTGTGCTGCTGAGCCTCTGGGCATCTGATGGGGCTAGGAGACCTTCAGTCTCCTGCCCTACGGTATCTGCTGCTGGGCCTTCAGTGCTCCACAGCCTCGGACTTCAGTGTCCGGTCCTCTGTGTTTTTTCTAGCTAGGACGAGCTACCTCAGCTCCAGTCCCTAGCTCCTCTCTCTTCGACGTCCTAAATTCAACTCCCAACACCAAGACTAACTAACCCCGCCCCCAAATCCCAGTTGCCAAGGGGAGGAGCTCCCCTTGCTGGTCTGGAGCCAGGAAAATGTTGCATGCTTAGTATCCCTGACTAGGGGATCCCTGCTTGCTTCTAGGCATGGCATTACCTCTTTTGAGGGAGGCAAAGCCACTGTGGCAACCGGACCACTGGAGTGCCACAGATATTGGCCTCTTCCCTGCCAAACAATACCAGCCCGCAGCCGCCCATGTAATCCATGGCGATCCCACGACATCTACCGATTCTGTAGTACAGCCGTTGGAGTCTCGTTCTGAGAACAAAGCCTCTTAGGTCACTCCCGGTCAAGCTGTGCTCTGCGAGACCCGGCGAGATCAGTGATGACATCAGTAATGTTACTAAATATATATCTAAAATATTTACAGCGTCTATCTATCCATCTATATACAATATCACCTATGGTGTATGTACATTCATGGCCGAAAGTGTTGGCACCCTTGAAATTGTTCCAGATAATGAAGTACCTTATTTTTCGATTTATAAGACGCACTTTTTCCCCCCATATTAGGGGGGAAAATAGGGGTGCGTCTTAGAAAGCGAAATCACCTTACCGGCTGCGGTCGAGCGGGTCCCGGAGATGCTGCGGGGTGCCAGAGATGCGGACGTGGTGCCGGAGATGCTGCGGGGTCAGGATGGGGTGTTCTGAGGCGGCCCACATGTTGTCTGCCAAGTTCTACGCTGTAGATGTCCGGTGGTGAGGGGGATCCGCTGACATCTTGTGGCAGCCGGAGCCCCGCACCTTCCATGCTGTCCTATGCGATGGGCTCTGGGAAAAAGGCCGCCGGATTGAGATTTCGTCTCCTGAGATCTTGGTGCCGAGATCTCAATCTGAGCATGCGCCGCCTCTGGCGACCATTTTCCCGGAGTTCATTGCATAGAACAGCATGGAAGGTGCGGGGGCTCCGCCAACATCCGGCTGCCACAAGATGTCGGCGGATCCCCCGCACCACCGGACACCTCCAGCGCAGAACTTGGCAGACAGCATGGGGCCTGCAGCTACTTCTGAACACCCCGTCCTGACCCTGCAGCATCTGCGGCCTCAGCCAGCGGCAACCCTGGGACCCCGCTCTACCAACGCCACCGCCCCCCAGGCAAGCTGATTATAATACGCACCGGTTTATAAAAAAAAAAATTCATATTTTCCTGCCCAAAATTATAAACTGGTGCGTATTATAATCCGCAAAATACGGTATTTCTTCCAGAAAATTAATGCAATTACACATCTTTTGTTGTACACATGTTTATTTCCTTTGTGTACTGGAACAACACACAAAAAACAGAGATAGAAAGACAAATTGGACATAATTTCACAAAAAAAAACTAAAATGGGCAGGACAAAATTGCTGACAACTTTCCAAAATTGTGTGGGCAATATGAAAATCACACCTGAAACAAGATAAAAATGGTAGAAGTTGACTCAATCTTTGCATTGTGTGTCGAACTGTCTGGGGACTTGAGAACTCAAATTGTTGAAAAATATCAACACTCTCAAGGTTACAAGTCCATCTCCAGAGATCTTGATGTTCCGTTTTCCATGGTGTGCAACATAATCAAGAAGTTTATAACCCATGGCACTGTAGCTAATCTCTGTCGACATGAACGGCAGAGAAAAATTAATGAAAGGTTGCAACGCAGGATAGTCCGGATGGTGGATAAGCAGCCCCAATCAAGTTCTAAAGAAACTTTAGCTGTCCTGCAAGCTCAGGGTGCATCAGTGTCAGCGTGAACTATCCGTCGACATTTGAATGAAATTAAATGCTATGGCAGGTGATCCAGGTGGAACCCACTGCTAACACAGAGACATAAAAAAGCTAGACTGCAGTTTGCCAAAATGTGTGTGAGTAAGCCAAAATTTCTCTGGGAAAACGTCTTGTGGACAGATGAGATCAAGATAGAGACGTTTGGTAAAGCACATCATTCTACTGTTTGGAAGGCCTACAAAGAAAAGAACACAGTACCCACAGTCAAATATGGTGGAGGTTCAAAGATGTTTCGGGGTTGTTTTGCTGCCTCTGGCACTGGGTGCCCTGACTGTGTGCAAGGCATCATGAAATGTGAAGATACCAAAGGATGCAATGTAATACTGTAGTGCTAAGATGTTAATGGTCATCAGGAATTCATATTGGTATCCTGTCTTTAAAGAACCCTTTAAGATATTTTACAGTAACAGTTCAACTTGATAGCCTTGTACTTTCTGTAATTTTCTCAAACACCTGGACTGCATAGCTCCATTATCATTGTTTAGTTTATAGTATCACCCAGTACCATATAGCTCCATTATCAATGTTTAGTGAGAACGATGCATGTTTATATTCGTTGGCAATATTTGGTGAGAATATGCTGTGTTTATAGAATGGTAAGACATCTGGTACCAGGAGCATTTGGCATATTTCATCTCCGGTGATATATTTGATATATTTGTTCGGTGTTAATTGACATCTGAACAGCTGGCCACTCAGAAGAAAGATACTATATTGAACAAATAGAACCTGTCAGAATTTGTGTAACATTTGGTTGCGCAAGCATTTGTTTTTGAACAAGATATAAGCTAGTGAAGTTTTCAGCTAAGACAGAAGCCTGTTGACCTGTGGACTAAAAGGGGACGCCCTGACGTCGCAGTGTGGATTCATCCCAGGACTTTTCTCTGTCTTCGCTGTTTTGCTTCTCACAGCTGATATTTTTCTGGACAGATGATGTATGTTGCTCCTGGTGAAGTTTTTCCTGTATAGTGTGCGCTGTAACTACGTTACCTTTGTGATTTATACTATGCAAAAGTGTACGCAATATCACACCATTTCCTATTTTCTGTAATGATTTAATTATAATAAAAATTAATTGCCTTCTTTAAAGCTGTATCCGAGCCCTTTAAATACTTGGCAAAACATTTTGGTGTCAGAAGTGGGATACACAGAAGGCTTAAAATATAAATTTTAGCTAAATTCCGATAATCCGGAATTTTGAGATCAAATTCCAATAGTCCGGAAAAGTGTGCTACTACTCTGCTGAACCAACTCCCAGATCCAGAAAAACAGCCGATGCCTTTCTATAGAAGCATGCTTCAAATCCAAAGGAATTACTCCGCCACATGGCAAGATCTCATTTCCCTGGCAAATCTTAAAGCAGGTGATGCATATTGGCCTGTTATGGACACTGCATTTAATGATGCCTCACTTGTCAGTGACACCACATGGGACTCTGATTTTCAGTTCTGCCAAAAACTTAAGCTCCGAGCTGTTAACGTGGCAACCGTACTAGAAAGTCCCATTGTGCCCAATCCACATACATTGTCAGAAATGCCATCAGATGCAAAACGTGTCATCGATTCGGTCAATGCTTTCTTCAGTGTACCACTGCATCCAGAAGATTGGTATCTGTTTGCCTTCACTTACAGAGGTTCACAATACACCTGGACAGTCTTACCACAAGGAGCACAGAACTCACCAAGTCATTTCTCTCAGGCTCTTGCCTTTTGTTTACGGCCATGGAAAGAGACTAACCATCAAGTTGTCCTTCTTCAGTAAGTGGATGATCTCCTACTATGTTGGCCGGATCAGGTGACAGCTGAAGAGTCGAGTCTCAGTCTTCTCTTTCATCTTGCACAACAAAACTGTAAGGTGTCCCTCAACAAAATCCAGTGGTGTCAGCCCAAAGTTGTGTTTTTAGGCCACTGTCTCTCTCCAAACCTGAAACACCTAACGGGTGAAAGGAAACTTGCTTTTGAGACCGTTCCTCTACCAAAAGGACCTAAGCAATTACAAGCTTTCTTAGGAATTAACACATATTGTCGCCAAGGGATTCCAGATGCCTCAAAGCTGATGCAACCATTGTACTATTGTAGCAAAGGCGAGAGAGCTTGTAAGGGAATTCCTACATGATATTTCAAAGATAGAGAGAGGCTGCCATCTGCTGGCCAGACACAGTCAAGCGGAACCAAGATATGCAAGGGAAGTTGAAGGGAGAGCAGATTTAGATGCTGGGCCCAATCAGGTAACTTTCAGGAAGGAGTTCCGGGAGATAAGAGGCCAGCGCGCCAAACCTGAGGGGTCTTTGGCACCAAGCAGCAGAAAGGAGCAGACGTGTTCCCTGCGTGCTGAGAAGCCCTGCGTGACAGGCCTAAGCCAGAGGCCTGTGAGGTGCCACAGCCGGGCACCAGTAGAAGAGCTCCGGATCCCTCACAGATGTGACCCGAGTGCTGTGCCTGCTGAGGAGACTCGGAACCTGCTTGTGGTGCTGAGTGAGTTCGCGGAACCCGACGCCGCCCGCTGACAGACGAGGACTGGACCCCCCTACCCAAGGCTTGAGAGACTGCCTTCAACGGTCAAGCAGAGAGGACTTGAGAGACGGCTGCCCCAGGAAAGTTACGCTAGCGAAAGCAGAGGAGCTGCATACGTGAACAGGGCCGTCACTTCTACTGTTCACTCATGGTACCGGGGACAATTGGGTTTAGGTACTCAGGTGGGGAGGGGAACAGTTGGGGCTAAAGAAGCTCAACGTGACCTAATTGAATTTTTCCGGAAAAAGACTCACGGCCTAGCGGGAATAACCGGTGACCCCCGCTAGAGCCATATGCACAGTTAAGGAACTCATGTGGTGTCTCCCATGATCTAGGGCACCACATTACCTTGAGAGACTTTGCATTTTGCTAATACTTCAAATTACTGTTTATTACCCTTGTTGCAATCCCTTATTCAGCGTACCTGTTAAATATATATATAAACTGTTTATATTCAACTCTTACTGTTCTCGCCTTGTGTCTCTGTGCGTTGCATTCCGGCACCTGCATTACATTTAGCGTAGTCGGCAGGATGCAACATTCAGACGCAGAGATGGCGGAGCAGCCTGTGACTGGGTCCGGCCGGAGCCATATACCTTTGGGGGCTATGCTCAGCCACCTACCCAAGTTTACGGGGGATGGCATGTCACTGTGGGACTGGATGGAAAGACTGAGAAGTATACTACGTATGTATCCCCTCGATCCTCTAGCCCAGGCGGAGCTGGCCCTCCTAACCCTTGATGGAGAGGCCCGGCAGACTGTGATATACCGCCCACCTGGGGACCGTGACACCGTGGACAAAGTGATAAAAATTATAGAGGACATGCACGGTGACACCACAGATCTGGGACACTTGCGCTTACGGTTGTTTCAGCGGGTCCAAGGGGAAAATGAGACAGTAAATCAGTATGTTAATGCATTGCAGGAAGTGACGGCCCATATCACCAAGAAAGCTCGAGATGGGAACCGAGGACTGGGACCATTGGATGAGGTGTTGCGTGACCAACTGATTGCTGGCTTGAAAGACCCTTCCCTGAGGCAGATCCTGAAGGAGCGGCTGCGATTGAGCCCTGATCTGGGCTTCCCGGAGGTAGAGGCTGAAGCTAGAGTCCTGGAGAGAGAAGTTCCTGTTCTCAAAGCCACAGTTAGAAGTCATGAGGAAATTGCCCCTGAATTCACCAACAAAGAGCCTGATTGGGTACGGGAAATACGTCAGGAAATTTGAGACATTCGGGGTGAGTTGAATGCTATTAGAAAGACCCCTACTGCCCCCTTACCTACGGACCGTACTGCCCAACGCAGACGGAGACCAGAGCGAGAAAGACGTTCCTACCCGGCCCCAGCACGGCATGTACCTGACCTATCGGTAGAACGAGGACCAGAGTGCTGGACCTGCGGAGGTAGGGGGCATATGTCCAAAGACTGTCCCAACCGAGAAAGGAGGAGGAGGGGACAGCCGTTAAACTAAAATGCCCCACGGTTGTGGAGCATACCGTGGGGTCTCGAGCTTCAGAGAGTGGAAGAGGGAGCTCTAAAGACATTGTCTCCGAGAGGCCCATTATCTGGGCTGAATTCAATGGGCAGCGGATCCGCTGTTTAATGGACACTGGGTCTCAAGTGACCACTATGCCTGAGACGTATTTCCAAAGTCACTTTCCTGAAGTCCCTCGTTCCTGCCGGGAACCCACTGTCAAACTGGTGGTGGCTAATCAACTACTTATCCCAGTAGCGGGAGTAGTATGGATGTCCGTTCGGGCATGTGGAAAGGACCTCGGTCGGAAAGGGATCGTACTGACCACAGGGCCCGGAGGCGATGGGCCCATTGTAACCCTGGGCATGAATGTGCTGAAAGAGGTCGGACAATTCCTGGCTGAGGGCTGTAACAAAAACAACTGGACCCGTGCTACTCGAGATCCAGCTAACAAGAGAGTATTCCAGCATCTCGTGCGGGTCAGTCAGATTCAAAAATTGCCCGCTACCTCTCAGTACCTTGGTAAGGTATCGATACCACCCGAAGCCACAATGACACTGCCAGTGGGACAGACTGTACTCACTCTACCGGTGCTGGCACATGTGTCCTTAGAGGGCGTGGACATTCAAATTGAACCAATGGAGGGAGAGGAAGCACCCTCTGGACTCCTGGTTGCTCGGACCCTGGCCACCGTGCGGCACGGTCGAGTACCCGTGCGTTGCATCAATTTAAGTGGCACAAGTTTACAGTTGGTGCCCTGATAAGAGGTGGTACGAGTGTGTATAATGCCAGAAGCCCTTACTAGAGCTGACGCTATAGGGCTGGCACCTGTAGAAGGAAAGCCATGGACCCTGGAGGTGTCCCTCAATAGCCAGGAGAATGGAAGAGAACCGTTGGCTGGCGCCACTTCTTGGAGGAAATGGAGGCTAATCTGACTGAGTTTTCTGCTGGACAAGTAAGGCAGATCGAACAACTTCTACAGCGATATCAGGGAGTGTTTGCACAGCATGAAGATGATTTCGGGTGCACTCGGGACATTCAGCACGAAATACCCACCGGAAATACTGCTCCCATCAGAAAGAGATATTGGCAGATCCCACCTCAAATGTACCAGGAGGTGAAAGAGCTGTTGGCCCACATTTTGCGGAACGGTGTGATCCGTGAAAGTCAGAGTCCTTGGGCGGCTCCGATCGTGCTGGTCCTGAAGAAGGATGGTACCCTGAGATTCTGCGTAGACTATCGAAAGCTGAATGCCTGTACAGTACGGGACTCCTATCCACTCTCCTGAATTGAAGAGTCTCTATCTGCACTAGGGAGCGCCAAGTTGTTCTCTTCCCTCGACCTGGCCAGTGGCTATTGGCAGGTCCCAGTAGCTGAGAAGGATCGTCCGAAGACAGCTTTTGTTCTTCCTATGGGCCTGTTTGAGTTCAATTGGATGCCGTTCGGGCTAAAAAATGCGCCGGGAACCTTCCAAAGACTGATGGAGAGATGCTTGGGGGACCTCAACTTTGAAGCCACTTTAATATATCTGGACGATATAATTATCTATTCCGGTACGTTTGAGGTTCATCTCCGCCGATTGGAACAAGTGTTAGAACGGCTTCAAAGGCATGGCCTGAAAATTAAGCCTCGTAAGCGTCGTCTCTTCAAACGAGAAATTGAATATCTGGGGCACACTGTGTCCAGTGCAGGAGTGCACCCCACTGCGGAGAAAGTAGCTGCCGTGCAGAAGTGGCCCACACCCGCCAATCTAAGGGAACTGAGGGCGTTCCTGGGGCTTGCTGGATACTACCGCAGATTCATTAAAGACTTCGCAAAGATTGCGATCCCGCTCAATGAATTGCTGAGAGGAACGGCTGGGGGAGCCAAGCGGCAGCTAACGGACAGATAACATCCCTTTGGCCCACATGGAGAGCGCCAAACTGGGCGCGTTAGAACAGCGGTGGGTCGCAAGGATGTCCAAATACCAATATAAAATCGCCTATCGGTCCAAGGCCCTGAACACTCATGCAGATGCCCTGTCCCGGGTCACTCAGGCGGGGCCGAAGAGGGACAGAGATGAGGAGCTCGAAGGCAACGAGATCCCGGATTTCAGCCAGTTCGCCGCTGCTTTGGTCGACGCCCAGGAGACCAGAGAGGAGCCGAGGCCCACTCAAATTCTGGGCCCTTTGTAAAATAGTTAATTATGGATATTCATTTTTCTTAAATCTGAGTTCTATGCATCAGCCATCGTGTCTAGTTGACATGAGCTATTTGTGTGTGTATTTTTAGTTCACTACCATATGTAGAACAGGTGTGCCATACGACTGGCTATAAAAGCCCATGGTACAGAAAGGGGGGGTTCTCTTGCTCTTCCCACCCTACAAGACACAGAAGAAGGATCTTCATGCTGAGAAGCAGCTGACATGTAGGCCTGGACACGTGTTGGACAAAGACATGATTTACCAGCCAGAATCCAAGGAAAGATGGGCACTCATGATTGAATCTCTTTGTAACTACTTCATCGATTTTATATTCTGTTTCAATTATTTTTTAATGGACAATTCAAGAATAAATAGATACATTTTTTTATAAGAAAATCTTGAAATTGATACTTTGCGAAGTCCTCAGAAGAGAAAAATAATACAGAAAGAAGTATTATTTAACAATGGTGAGCCAGCCAGTCCTGATTTAAGTGAGTAAGTGAATTTCTTCCCTGAACAAAGGGGGGAGTCCTGACGAGTTGAGCAGCTGTTGTTCACGTGTCAGTAAATTCACTAATTTGTCACGAGAAGCAGAAAGGACCTACAGACTGAGGACTAACAGGAAGCAAAGGTACTAACAAGGAACAGAATCAGACAGGAAAAGAATCAGACAAACTGAAGACAGGACGTGCTGATAAAGAGAAGCTAAGGAATCTTAAGGTAAGCAAAATATGGATATAATTTCTTCTTTTGCTAAACAAAGTAATATTAATTTCAAAGTTAATGTAGGAAATGACTTAGACGTTTTGTGGCTCAGTTTATACAAAGAATGTGAATTGCAGAATTTACAGTTAACTTCTAAATTGGTAAATAGAGAGAAACACAAATTGCAGAATATTCTACATCTTGTACAGGTATTTCATAATTTTGTACTTGAGAGGTCTAAGCAGGACAATAGTGTAGAAGAAGTGTCAGATGGTGACAATGATTCTGACTGTAATGTGGAAAATGAACAAGATTTGAGACACGTGTATATAACTGAAGGTGACCTTGGGTCTGACCAAGAGACGGACATACAGAAACCTGACATGGGAGGAGACATGACTGACATACGAGAAACTCACATATTAGGTGATGTGGGAGAAGACGTGAGTGACGTAGGAGGAACGGACGTACAAGAGCCACTAAAAATATCAGAGAATTCAGGAATTACCCAGGCTCAACTACAAATTAAAATGAGGAAAAATTTGCTGAAATTATACAAAATCATGCCAAAATATGATGTCAAAATCCATGCCTGTAGAAATTCAGAGACATTTGAGAGCTTTTCTGATAAGTTTGATTTATCCAATGAGGAGAGGAATCAATTATTTAAAATATGGATTCCTGTGACATTGTCCAGATGTTACTCTCCTAATGGATGGGAAAATGATTCGGACAGGTTAAAATATTTGATTTATTGTGTCACAATGGATTTTCCCAACATAGAAGATCTGCAGAAACTAAGAATTGGTAGGAAGGAATGTACATATACATTCATGTCCATATTTGAACGGTTGTACAAAGCTCTCATCAAAAATGGAAAAGTACAACAAATGATAACAACTTTTGTACAAAAATTCAAATTCCTAAATCCAGTGTCTCAAGTTATGGCATCACAAAAAATTCATTATTTGAATGTGCTCAGTTGCTGGATTTTGTTAGAAAACATGAGAATCGTGAAAAGAAAATAAATCAAGTTAAATTTATAAAACCAGAAAAGGTAAAATCTTACCAAAAGCCAATATCAAACTCTCCTAGACTGAGTCATCCCCATAGTGAACTCTATCAAATACGCAGAAGATTTCATATATGTTATAAGGTCCATCTCTTCACAGAAAGAGTTAAAAATTCAAAGCTATGACTTTTCCCTGGAAAGGAAAATGGCTGAAACTGATGGACAGAGTCAGGTGAGACGACCAGCTGAGAGTGACATCAAGGAATGTGGACAGAAGGACAGACAGTTCTCTGAGGTTTTGAAGGATAGAAAAATGTCTTTCCTAAATAGGGCGTTTATGGAGATATTTGAGAGAGACAGAAGATTTGGTTTAGGGAGTGGCTAAGAAAAAACTGTAATTGTAATGTTGTATCAAAATGTAATACAATGTATCATTATTAATTTATAATCTTATACAGTAAAATTGTAGTTACATGGTTTCTAATAGTTCATATATATATATATATATATATATATATATATATATATATATACACTTGTCTAAGTAGAGATTGTGTATAATTGTATATATATATATTTATAGCAATAATTAAAGAAATTATTAATTAGTAAATTAGAATTTCACATATAAATTAAAATAGCAATATTTTGAATTACATTAGAACCAACTAATATATGTATAAGATATTTAAATAATTCTGTTTCTGTATGAATTTGATATTTCATTTTATTTTCTTATATTTCCTTAGAGTTTTCATTCCAAAGCAGGATTTGATCAAACAACTCTAAAATGGATTTATTTCTTTATTCACACAGGAAGTTGAAAATTGCATGATTCATGTGTATAACATTTTAAAATAATAACAATATAACTAGTTGAATTATTTTGTGTTGCTAATATTTTCTGTGCATGAAGTGTTCGTGCTAATTAAAGTAGCTTTACAGCATGACGTGTGACAGCTGCAGCCTTTGAACTTTGAGCTAATAAGTATAGATCCCATTCATTCTATTTCCAGCTGATGTAACTTAAAACCTGGCAGCCAGTGAAAAAAGAATCTAAGTCAAGTCAAGAGTTTTTTTCAAGTGTCTGAAATTTCAGTGACTTACTCTCATATTATATAATATTTACTTGGGGAATATTCAAAGAAATATTAAGATATTAAATTTAATTGATAAATTGGGATACAACAATTTTGGGTTAAATATATATATATATAAAATTTCATATGTGGAATGTTTGAGTTGAACAGATCTGTGAATGTCAGAGTGAAAATGACAGGGGATGAATGTGAGCAGCTGCTAAGTTATTGAATGTGAGGCCTCATGTGTACGAGAAAAAAAAATGTTTCTTTATGTGAAGGTACAAAAAAATATATTTAATTCTAAGAAAATTATAATACATAATTAGGTATTATCTACATATATATATATATATATTTCTATATTTCTTTAATAATTATTATTTCTTGATTTAACTAATAGTGGATAAGGGAAACCACACATCAAAATGGTTTACAAAGTAAATTTACATTTAGAATAATTTTTCCACATGATAATATCCTTGAATAACTATGATATTATTATTTTTTTAATGGTTACCTAAATAGGTACACACCTCTCTTTAGACAAATCTATGCTACTCATCGATATGAAATTTATGCAAAGTATTTATAGAAGAATAATTATTTTTTGATTTGGTTCTGATATATACATACATTTTATAAAATAATATTTTTTGATATTAAGGGGGAAAAATGTGTTTTTGATCCTGATTACATAATCACTTTTGATCAATACTTATTTTTCACACATTTTAATAAAGGTAAAATATTAATAAGGTACTATGGTATAATTAAGAAGGGTATTACATGCAAAGTTGCATAATTTAATATTTTTTGGTGATACAAGTTTATGACAAATATGAAATCATCCAAATAATGGAGATATAAATGTATTTTTTTATGAAGAATGATTGTTCTGCATTTGTCATTAAAATTTAAAGGCCTTATTTTTGTTTTTATTCTTATTTTTACTCTTAATTTTATTTTTCATTTTTAAAATTTTATTCTTACTTATTTTCTTATTTTTCCATTTTTCATTTTTAATTCTCAATTTTTGATTTTATTTCGGTTCAATATCTCAATTGAGAAAACACATTAATATTTAATAAAGTAATGTCTAGTACAAAGAATATTGCTTCATTAAATATAATGATATAAATTAATAGAAGGAAAAATGTTTACATTTTCTGAGTAAACACAACAATTCATTCATTCATTCATATATTTATTCATTTTAGTTCAGGAGTATACATTCTTTGGTATTATTAGTTTAATAAAGATATAAACACTTGTTTCAAAACACACTGACACCTATGGGTTGGAAAAGGTAATTACACCTATGACATAAAAATATTTTATCACATGAAGAACTTGATTAATAATGAATCATTATCTATTATTGTTTATTATTCCAAACATAATTTATTTAATGTTTTGATAATAATTAGATGGATATTATTGATTGCTATGGTACGCTGTGATATTATAGGTTAGAAAAAATTGCCAGATTTGGTATCAGATTAGGGAATGAAGACTTCAATCAAGACATCACAATTATGAATTTTATCTTAATAAAGACTTTTAATTTTTATAAATGAAAGAGACTCAAAAGTTACAAGAAGAAGCAACCGATATCCGGAAGTCTCAGAAGGTAACAGGTGTGAATGCTGAGTGATAATAGACTGTGTCCATTACATACAATACAATTCACACCACTGATCACCAGGACGGCAGAGGACGATGATCCTATATGTACTGTGTTGTGTTCAAGTTTCATCACGTTCCGTGGTTTCTTATCACCTGCAACGCTTCAATGAAAGCTGGTGAACAGGTAATACCTGGCATATGTGTCCTGTACATAAAGGACTGAGTACTGGTTATGGTGCTATATAAAGCAGGGAAGTGTCTAGTTAACCCTTGCGTTACTGACCAAAGACGTCACATCTGTTCCAAAAGTGACATGAGACCAGTGTGGACGACACGGAAGATTCCAGAACTATCCAACGTAAGTCCAGGTGACATCGCACAGATATTAAAGCTACATTTCATCCATGTACTTTGTTTTCTTATCAATTGACACACATGATCTTTCTAATAAAGAGTACAGTTTATGGACTGCACAATGATGAATACAATTATGGACTGTACAATATCTACACGCTATAATTTATTTCAAAGGAGTTTTCATCTAAAGACTGTGTTATAAAAGAACCAAGAAGAAGACGAGACGACGACCCGATGACATCAGACGATGACGATTGAACCCGCGATTGCTTCAATTTAGATATAGGGAAGTATAATTATACATATTAAATGAATATTAGTCACGGCTTACCATAACATGAATTCACATCATTATATAACAATAATCAGATATTGATATTATTATTATTATTATTATGGAAATTTAATGATATTGCCAAGGAAGAAGGAAAGAAAAAATGATTGATGAATGTATCTTCTTTTGAGGATTTTCAGTTAAAGTTCTTATATCCTCAAAAAAAAAGGGGGGAATGTTAAATAGTTAATTATGGGTAATCATTTTTCTTAAATCTGAGTTCTATGCATCAGCCATCGTGTCTAGTTGACATGCGCTATTTGTGTGTGTATTTTTAGTTCACTACCATATGTAGAACAGGTGTGCCATACGACTGGCTATACAAGCCCATGGTACAGAAAGGGGGGGCTCTCTTGTTCTTCCCACCCCACAAGACACAGAAGAAGGTTCATGCTGAGAAGCAGCTGACATGTAGGCCTGGACACGTGCTGGACAAAGACGTGATTTACCAGCCAGGATCCAAGGAAAGATGGGTGAATCTCAACAATTAAGCTAATTATGGACAAATGGACAATTACTTTATAACTAATTATTGTATGTACCTGCTGCAATCTGATTCTTTTTAATGGACAATCCAAGAATAAATAGATACATTTTTTATAAGAATATTGTGATATTGATACTTTGAGAAGTCCTCAGTAGAAAAAATAATGCAGAAAGAAGTATTGTTTAACAGCAGGATCCCTTCTGCGCAGTTAGAAAGCGGGTGGCATTACCAGACAGGCTTTGGGTGCAGGTGGAGGACCGAGAGGAGGCAGAAACAGTGGAGGAACTTCTAGATAAAGAGGATTGATGCACAACTAGTGGGGACAGCAAGACTTGGACAGCAGCCCCTTGTCCTGCTGTCACCATAGTTACCCAGTGCCCAGTCAGCGACATGTAACGCCCCTGTCCATGCCTACTCGTCCAAGTGTCTGTGGTGAAATGCACCCTGTCACACACAGAGTTTCTCAAAGAAGCGGTGATGTTGTGTGCGACAAGCTGGTGGAGCGCAGGCACACCTTTCTTTGAGAAGTAGTGCCGACTGGGCATCTGGTACTGGGGCACTGCGACGGACATAAGGTCTCGAAAATCCTCTGTGTCCACCAGGCGGAAAGGCAGCATTTCTGTAGCCAACAGCTTGCAGATGGTGAAATTCAACCTCTTAGCTTTGTCATGACTAGGAGGAAATGGTCTTTTACTTGTCCACATTTGAGGGACCGAGGGCTGGCTCTTGTGCTTAGACGGGGTTGAGTAGGGTGTCCCCGGCAAACTGACTGTCTGTGAGGAAGATGCAGGCGGAAAAGTTAGGTTGCCTTGATCCAAAGGTGGTGCTCTCGATGTCGGAGAGTGCTCAACATCAGCTGGTGTTTCCACTTCCAAATGAAATGATGACCTGCCAATCACACTGGCTGTTGCGGGTAAAGAGGTGGCAGGTCTGCGTCCAAAAACATGTGTGACTGCTGTCCCCCCAGTCACAGAGGATGAAGAGGCCACGGATGCACAAGATGGGGCAGACAGTGGTTGGCCAGGCCCACTAGGCCGCATTGTAGCACAGTGAGCTTCCCACTGCAACTTATTCTTCATATCCATGTGACGGTTCATGCATGAAGTACTCAAACTATGGATTTTTTGGCCTCTACTTAGCTTTTGGTGACAAATATTACAGATAACACGAGTTGGGTCATCCTTATCGATCTGAAAAAAAGCCCAGGCTATGCAAAGCTTAGAGCCCATGCGACCTGAAGAGCCAGCACGACTTGTGGTCAGAGGCAGAGTTGTGGTGGAGGATGCAGTTGTTGACGTGCTTCCAGTACTCCGTCTCTGTCCAGGAAGGCGCAACCTAACTTCGTCGTCAATAGCATCCTCCTCCACCTCCTCTGCTGACCTCATCGACTGGCTGACTGTGGGTTGACAGTAAGTGGGATCTCCAACCTCGTCATAATCACCCTGTGTGTTCTCACACCCGGCGTCCTCAGACCCAACCTCTTCCTGCCCTGACCGAAAAATCAAGTTGTCGCTCCAATCAGGTATTTGAGTCTCATCATCATCTTCATCATTGTCTCCACCATCAAGAGTTACAGTTTGGGAACGAGGGTCTACATTATGCTCAGAACCTTCTTCATCTGGTCCTGGATCCAACTCATAAAGATTCTGGGCATCAGTGCAGATCATTTCCTCGTCTGGATTAACAGAAGCTCTGGAGCAGACCTCCATTTCCCAGGCTATAGTATGAGTAAACAGCTCTGCAGACTCAACCATCTGTGTTACCCCATACTCAGATGGGCAGCTGGAGACTTGGGAGCTGTGAGGAAGCAAGTGCGATTGGGGTGACACTTCTGAGGACTGGAGTATTTGTGATGTTGAAGTTGAGGAGAGCCCACTTGAAGGAGCACTTGATATCCGTTGAAGCACCTGCTGTTTTTGTGCCTCATCTGGAATTTGTAGCGATGGACGTGTCCGTAAGAAAGGGATCGTATCACATTGTCCACGAAAAGAAGTAGACATCTTAGTTTGGCTGGAAGATGGTCTTTCTTCTGCACATGTTTTATCACATGAAGAACTTGATTAATAATGAATCATTATCTATTATTGTTTATTATTCCAAACATAATTTATTTAATGTTTTGATAATAATTAGATGGATATTATTGATTGCTATGGTACGCTGTGATATTATAGGTTAGAAAAAATTGCCAGATTTGGTATCAGATTAGGGAATGAAGACTTCAATCAAGACATCACAATTATGAATTTTATCTTAATAAACACTTTTAATTTTTATAAATGAAAGAGACTCAAAAGTTACAAGAAGAAGCAACCGATATCCGGAAGTCTCAGAAGGTAACAGGTGTGAATGCTGAGTGTTATAATAGACTGTGTCCATTACATACAATACAATTCACACCACTGATCACCAGGACGGCAGAGGACGATGATCCTATATGTACTGTGTTGTGTTCAAGTTTCATCACGTTCCGTGGTTTCTTATCACCTGCAACGCTTCAATGAAAGCTGGTGAACAGGTAATACCTGGCATATGTGTCCTGTACATAAAGGACTGAGTACTGGTTATGGTGCTATATAAAGCAGGGAAGTGTCTAGTTAACCCTTGCGTTACTGACCAAAGACGTCACATCTGTTCCAAAAGTGACATGAGACCAGTGCGGACGACACGGAAGATTCCAGAACTATCCAACGTAAGTCCAGGTGACATCGCACAGATATTAAAGCTACATTTCATCCATGGACTTTGTTTTCTTATCAATTGACACACATGATCTTTCTAATAAAGAGTACAGTTTATGGACTGCACAATGATGAATACAATTATGGACTGTACAATATCTACACGCTATAATTTATTTCAAAGGAGTTTTCATCTAAAGACTGTGTTATAAAAGAACCAAGAAGAAGACGAGACGACCCGATGACATCAGACGATGACGATTGAACCCGCGATTGCTTCAATTTAGATATAGGGAAGTATAATTATACATATTAAATGAATATTAGTCACGGCTTACCATAACATGAATTCACATCATTATATAACAATAATCAGATATTGATATTATTATTATTATTATTATGGAAATTTAATGATATTGCCAAGGAAGAAGGAAAGAAAAAATGATTGATGAATGTATCTTCTTTTGAGGATTTTCAGTTAAAGTTCTTATATCCTCAAAAAAAAAGGGGGGAATGTTAAATAGTTAATTATGGGTAATCATTTTTCTTAAATCTGAGTTCTATGCATCAGCCATCGTGTCTAGTTGACATGCGCTATTTGTGTGTGTATTTTTAGTTCACTACCATATGTAGAACAGGTGTGCCATACGACTGGCTATACAAGCCCATGGTACAGAAAGGGGGGGCTCTCTTGTTCTTCCCACCCCACAAGACACAGAAGAAGGTTCATGCTGAGAAGCAGCTGACATGTAGGCCTGGACACGTGCTGGACAAAGACGTGATTTACCAGCCAGGATCCAAGGAAAGATGGGTGAATCTCAACAATTAAGCTAATTATGGACAAATGGACAATTACTTTATAACTAATTATTGTATGTACCTGCTGCAATCTGATTCTTTTTAATGGACAATCCAAGAATAAATAGATACATTTTTTATAAGAATATTGTGATATTGATACTTTGAGAAGTCCTCAGTAGAAAAAATAATACAGAAAGAAGTATTGTTTAACAGCAGGATCCCTTCTGCGCAGTTAGAAAGCGGGTGGCATTACCAGACAGGCTTTGGGTGCAGGTGGAGGACCGAGAGGAGGCAGAAACAGTGGAGGAACTTCTAGATAAAGAGGATTGATGCACAACTAGTGGGGACAGCAAGACTTGGACAGCAGCCACTTGTCCTGCTGTCACCATAGTTACCCAGTGCCCAGTCAGCGACATGTAACGCCCCTGTCCATGCCTACTCGTCCAAGTGTCTGTGGTGAAATGCACCCTGTCACACACAGAGTTTCTCAAAGAAGCGGTGATGTTGTGTGCGACAAGCTGGTGGAGCGCAGGCATACCTTTCTTTGAGAAGTAGTGCCAACTGGGCATCTGGTACTGGGGCACTGCGACGGACATAAGGTCTCGAAAATCCTCTGTGTCCACCAGGCGGAAAGGCAGCATTTCTGTAGCCAACAGCTTGCAGATGGTGAAATTCAACCTCTTAGCTTTGTCATGGCTAGGAGGAAATGGTCTTTTACTTGTCCACATTTGAGGGACCGAGGGCTGGCTCTTGTGCTTAGACGGGGTTGAGTAGGGTGTCCCCGGCAAACTGACTGTCTGTGAGGAAGATGCAGGCGGAAAAGTTAGGTTGCCTTGATCCAAAGGTGGTGCTCTCGATGTCGGAGAGTGCTCAACATCAGCTGGTGTTTCCACTTCCAAATGAAATGATGACCTGCCAATCACACTGGCTGTTGCGGGTAAAGAGGTGGCAGGTCTGCGTCCAAAAACATGTGTGACTGCTGTCCCCCCAGTCACAGAGGATGAAGAGGCCACGGATGCACAAGATGGGGCAGACAGTGGTTGGCCAGGCCCACTAGGCTGCATTGTAGCACAGTGAGCTTCCCACTGCAACTTATTCTTCATATCCATGTGACGGTTCATGCATGAAGTACTCAAACTATGGATTTTTTGGCCTCTACTTAGCTTTTGGTGACAAATATTACAGATAACACGAGTTGGGTCATCCTTATCGATCTGAAAAAAAGCCCAGGCTATGCAAGGCTTAGAGCCCATGCGACCTGAAGAGCCAGCACGACTTGTGGTCAGAGGCAGAGTTGTGGTGGAGGATGCAGTTGTTGACGTGCTTCCAGTACTCCGTCTCTGTCCAGGAAGGCGCAACCTAACTTCGTCGTCAATAGCATCCTCCTCCACCTCCTCTGCTGACCTCATCGACTGGCTGACTGTGGGTTGACAGTAAGTGGGATCTCCAACCTCGTCATAATCATCCTGTGTGTTCTCACACCCGTCGTCCTCAGACCCAACCTCTTCCTGCCCTGACCGAAAAATCAAGTTGTCGCTCCAATCAGGTATTTGAGTCTCATCATCGTCTTCATCATTGTCTCCACCATCAAGAGTTACAGTTTGGGAACGAGGGTCTACATTATGCTCAGAACCTTCTTCATCTGGTCCTGGATCCAACTCATAAAGATTCTGGGCATCAGTGCAGATCATTTCCTCGTCTGGATTAACAGAAGCTCTGGAGCAGACCTCCATTTCCCAGGCTATAGTATGAGTAAACAGCTCTGCAGACTCAACCATCTGTGTTACCCCATACTCAGACCGGCAGCTGGAGACTTGGGAGCTGTGAGGAAGCAAGTGTGATTGGGGTGACACCTCTGAGGACTGGAGTATTTGTGATGTTGAAGTTGAGGAGAGCCCACTTGAAGGAGCACTTGATATCCGTTGAAGCACCTGCTGTTTTTGTGCCTCATCTGGAATTTGTAGCGATGGACGTATCCGTAAGAAAGGGATCGTATCACATTGTCCACGAAAAGAAGTAGACATCTTAGTTTGGCTGGAAGATGGTCTTTCTTCTGCACATGTTACTCCCCCCCCCCCCCACCGCGGGGGGGCTCGACCCACCAGCGGACAGGCACCAGTATTGGGAGAGGGGGGCTGGCCGTCAGGGTCCACCGCGGCTCTGGCACAAACCCGGCGACACGGAGGTCGCACGGGCAGGAACGGACTGGCCGTGTCGGCTTCGCACTCCAGCGTAGACCCTCTGCCCGCTCGCACCCGTAACCTCAAA
Source organism: Phyllobates terribilis (assembly GCF_046119375.1). NCBI lineage: Eukaryota > Metazoa > Chordata > Amphibia > Anura > Dendrobatidae > Phyllobates > Phyllobates terribilis. The sequence continues at coordinate 4,677,055 of NW_027362899.1, forward strand.
GGGATGCGCAAGCGGCTTTTCTTCCCAGGGCTGTTCCCCGCCCAGCAGGAACGTGGGGGAGCTCAGGTCGGCCTTCCACTGTACTCCTTTACCTCCCTCGCTCTCTTTCCTTCTTCCGTTCTCCATCTAACCCCTCGGCTCTGTGGTGTCCGCTCTCCCTCCAGCTCTCTCCTTCTCACAGGCGGACTACCGCGTGTATTCTCACTGTGGCGAATCTTTTGGGCCCAGGCATAAGAAGTTGTCGAGGTAATGGATAATATGTGCCCCCTTAGAAACGTCCATTACAACCCATTCGAGGAAGCAACTAAACGCCTCAAATAGTGAGCAGGATCTGGACCACCCCATGGGCAAAACAACGATCTATATAGTATGCTCCTTCCCAGAAGCAGCCCAATAGGTGGACACTATTCGGAGGCACAGGTAGTAAGTAACCAGAACGCCGCATCAATGTCTGTTTTGGCCATTAGGGTGACCCTTCCCAACTTCTTGATCCAAATGATTGCCTTGTCATAGGATGTACAGTATATACTACTGTACTTGGTTCCGCGTCGATGTTGTCGTTTACTGACCTGCCCCTTGGATATGACAAATGGTGGATTAGTCCGAATGTATTGGGTTCCGTTTTTGGCACAACTCACAATGAGGATACCACTACGTCTTGTAAGGAAAGTGTTCTGAATGGAACAGCCATTCTACCTAAAGATATTTATTTTTTTAATTTTCTTGTCACGACGTCTGGGTGTTGGTAGGCTGATTTTAGATTTTTACTCCAGCCTTTCTTGATTTTAGAAGGGCATGACATGCCGATATCTATGTCTCCCCCTCCTTTTACTCCTCCACCTCTTTCCTTTTCGCATGACTATATGTACTTGTCACTTTTCCATGTGTTAGTTGTGTCTTCTGAGCAGTTTGTCAGCTTTTGGACACCTTTGAAGGTGTTTTGTAAGTGTTTCTATGTGTTTTTGTTTGCCTGCCATTGGTTTTAACGGTGTTCGACGGTGTTCGACGAACAGTTCGACGAACAGTTCGGCAAACATATGGGTGTTTGACGAACCGAACCGCACCCGAACACTACGGGGGTGGCTCAACTCTACTCTTCACTGGTCTAAGTGCCAGCACATCTCACAACTCCGAACTAACTCAGCTCCAGGCTCCACCTTCCCTATATATATGTCCCTAACGGGCTCCCTCTGCTGGTGTGAGGTGGAAGGGTGGAGGTCTATGAATGTAGTGAGGGTCTCTTATAGAGAAGTCCATCCATGCACCATACTGGGTTCTGTGGCACCTAGGCGTAGCAGGGCGCCACATAAGGGCTGTAGTCAGGACCTGGTAGGAGCCCCTACATTCTGCTGCCTCCAATAATATATACCCGAAAGGAGCCCATACATTCTGCTGCCTCCAATAATATATACCTGACAGGGGCCCATACATTCTGCTGCCTCCAATAATATATACCCGACAGGAGCCTATACATTCTGCTGCCTCCAATAATATATACCCGACAGGAGCCCATACATTCTGCTGCCTCCAATAATATATACCCGAAAGGAGCCCATACATTCTGCTGCCTTCAATAATATATACCCGACAGGAGACCATATATTCTGCTGCCTCCAATAATATATACCCGACAGGAGCCCATACATTCTGCTGCCTCCAATAATATATACCTGACAGGAGCCCATACATTCTGCTGTCTCCAATAATATACACCCGACAGGAGCCCATACATTCTGCTGCCTCCAATAATATATACCCCACAGGAGCTCATACATTCTACTGCCTCCAATAATATATACCCGGCAGGAGCTCATACATTCTGCTGCCTCTAATAATATACACCCGACAGGAGCCCATACATTCTGCTGCCTCCAATAATGTATACCCGACAGGAGCCCATACATTCTGCTGCCTCCAATAATATATACCCGACAGGAGCTCATACATTCTGCTGCCTCTAATAATATACACCCGACAGGAGCCCATACATTCTGCTGCCTCCAATAATATATACCTGACAGGAGCCCATACATTCTGCTGCCTCCAATAATATAAACCTGACAGGAGCCCATACTTTCTGCTGCCTCCAATAATATAAACCTGACAGGAGCCCATACATTCTGCTGCCTCCAATAATATATACCTGACAGGAGCCCATACTTTCTGCTGCCTCCAATAATATAAACCTGACAGGAGCCCATACTTTCTGCTGCCTCCAATAATATATACCCAACAGGAGCCCATACATTCTGCTGCCTCCAATAATATATACCCGACAGGAGCCCATACATTCTGCTGCCTCCAATAATATATACCCGACAGGAGCCCATAGATTCTGCTGCCTCCAATAATATATACCCGACAGGAGCCCATACATTCTGCTGCCTCCAATAATATATACCTGACAGGAGCCCATACATTCTGCTGCCTCCAATAATATAAACCTGACAGGACCCCATACATTCTGCTGCCTCCAATAATATATACCTGACAGGAGCCCATACATTCTCCTGCCTCCAATAATATAAACCTGACAGGACCCCATAGATTCTGCTATCTTCCAGACTGTATGGGCTCCTTCCAGGTCCTGACTACAGCCCATACATTCTAGCTGGCTCACTAGTAAAGATGCTAGAATGCATGGGCTCCTCCCGGGTCCTGCTGTCAGGACCTGGAAGGAGCCAATACATTTTAGTTTCCACCCGAAAATGATGATGTGTGCACACACCCTTAGGGTGACTCGTCACACCCAGTGCCATGGAAAAGTGGAGCAGTTGCCCAATCAGATTCCATAGGTCATAGCAGACAAGAGAGTGAGTTGCACATGTGCGACCATCTCTCCTCTGATAGTGGTGCGAGGCAATGCCCCATTACTGTCACACAAACACAAACAAAAGGTATATGGCTCAATGTGCCTGACAGAAGCTGCTTTGGAGGTGGTAGTGGTCCCCTTATCATTTGGGCTCCTGTGTAGCTGCACAGGTTGCACCAATCATTTGTCCGTCGCTGGTCCTATATATATACTGCAGATTAGCATCTCGCTTCAGGTGACGGTCAGAAGTTTAGCTCAATGGGTGGCAAAATATTGCCCTGTGAGATGCCCGCCTAAAAATTCTGCCTTAGAATGGGACCGAGTGTGTGAAGCGGGATCAGGAGCTGTGCCTGGTTCACACACAGTAAACGCTGACTGTCACACTGCTGGCATCTGTCTCAAACAGCAATTGCCGGAGCTAAGCCTCAAATGCAGCTGTTAACCATTTAGATTCTGCTGTCAATTTCTGACATCGGCATTTAAATGGAGCAGTTCCTGCTAAGGCGATTGTGGGGTACCGATAAGCTGCCGGAGGCCAAGGGAAGGCCTGATCCACTGCCATTTAGGCTTTCCAGTCACATTAAGAGGTGGGAAAAAATATGTTATTCACCCTTCTCGATTTATTGCAGTCCGTGGACATCGGACTGCACTCGGATGTCTACCGAGTGAGGTAAGATGTTTTCCACGGACCCATAGACTTGCATTGCCAATTTTGATCCAACACTCGGATGAAAATATGACATGTCACCAATTTTTTATTTTTTTTTCCCCTCGGATGACTAGGTCAAGTGCACAGCCCCATATAATAACATGGATACGAGGGCTATCCGTGAAAACCAAGGATAACACTCGTCCGATATAATAGGTTGTATGCTTGAACCCTTGCTCTGATTCATTCTCAGCTGGACTACCGCAACTCTACTAAATATTCTCTCTCTTACTAAACTCTTCTCTCCAATCCATCCTAAATGCGTCAGCGGGGCTCATATTTCTGTCCAGCTGTTACACCGATGCTTCTACCCTATTCCAGTCATTGCACTGGTTGCATCTGCTAAAGAGTACAATATAAACTTATCAATATCACCCACAACACTCTCCACAGTTCTGTACCACCCTGCATCTCCTCCCTCACCTCTATCTACCACCCTATCTCCGTTTTCTGTTCTGCTAATGACTGTACCCTGACATTCTCTATAATCCAAACCTCCCACTCAAAAACTTCTCTCATGCTACTCCAGTTCTCTGAAATGCATTACCCCAAACAATCTGGTTAATTCCCAGTATCTACAGTTTTAAGTGTGCTCCAAAACCACATTTCTTTAGACTAGCCTATCACAGTACCTCACTAATCTAATCATTGCCCGTTCTCTCTTCTTAAATTCTTAGAATCTTGTACCTTCTGTCATCTATTCTCAACAATCCGTGCACTCAGTAGCACTTTGTATCTGTCCTTATACAGGTACTGGCTGATGACTGGTTCATGAAGCGTTATGTGAATACCCCTATTTATTACAATGACGACTGGACTATACAATACAAGCCCCTTTTGCTCATCCCGCTATTTTCTAATAGATTGTAAGCTCTTGCGAGCAGGGCCCTCACTCCTTTTAGTTTTTGTTGAATTATGTGTTACAATGTAATGTCTGATATTGTTTTTACAAGTATTGTAAATTGCTGCGGAATATGTTGGCGCTATAAAATAATTATTATTTGCACTCATGTATATTTAGAATATGGAAATTATTTTTTATATTCTAGAGTACTGATATAGCAGCCGCCATATGCTGTGCTATGTTAATAGTGGAGCGCACCACATCACTGTGCGCTAGTAGTGGACTACAGCTGTCTTATTAGTGGCTGCTACATCTGGATTTAGAATATTATAAGCGTTAATTAATAATAGAGAGAAAAAAATGTCTCTGGAGCTCTACACCACGGGCGGACCCTGGGAACCTGTTGTAAAAATGTGAATGCTATTCCTGGGAGTACAGCAGTGTTTCTTTACACCTGAATATCTGACAAAAGAGAGAAGTACTGCATAAGGCTAAGTGCCCACGATGCAGAAATGCTGCATCTCCCTGGCAGGAAGAACGCATGCGGATTTTACATGCGTTTTTCTTGCCAGGTAGAAGCGTTTGTCAAGCGTTTTTGCATGCATTTCTGCATGCGGGTTATCAAGCGCTTTTCCAAGCGATTTTAGCATTGCTTATAAAAGTGCTTGACAATTTGGTCACACTATATAAATCCATGCAACCGGCATGGATTTATATAGTGTGACCAAGTTAATAGTTAAAAAAAAAGAATAACAATGGTAAAAAATAAAAAAAACATTATACTCACCTTCTGATGACCCCCGGTCATTTCTCCGCTGCGTCCGGTCTCTTGTGCGGCTCGCGGTGGTGTGAAAGGACCTTTCATGATGTCATTTAGTCATGTGACAGGTCACGCGACGTTCTATGGTACCCGAGTCCCCTCTTCTCCAGACCCGGGTACCATCCGCACATTGAATCGCTTAATATCCGCATGTGCACATGTAGTCATGCGGATATTAAGCGATTCAATGCAAGTCAATGGCGGCAATTACGCTGCGTGTCCGCAAAATTAATGGACATGCTGCGTATTTTTCAGCAATGATAATCCGCAGCGGAAATTTCCGCAGCATGTGCACAGCACATGCGGATTATCATTGGGGACCATGCGGCACGTATTACCAAGCGTTTTTTAAGCGTTTTCGCTGCGGAAATTCGGCGGCAAAAACACTTGAAAAACGCATAGTGAGCACGCAGCCTAACTCTTCAAAGGTGTTGTCCATGATTAAAAACTTGTGTTTTTTTGTCTAAAAACAGCACCACAACCTGTCTACAGGTTCAGTGTGGTATTGCAGCTCAGCTCCATTTATTTCAGTAGAGCTGAAGTCCAATGCCAGTCACAATCTATGGACAGATGTGATATTGCTTTTGAAAGAAAACAATAATGTTTTTCTAATCCTGTATGTGAAGATCTGAGGTTGTGGGTTGCAATAATCACCTAGACAAGTTAACGATGCAACAATAGTTTATCTCTTACATCCAAGGTTTTACTACAACTCTAGGTAAATGGACAAAATACATTGCCCCCAGTGCACAAGATACCCTTCCTGGGGCGGTAGTTCAACTGCCTTTGTACCAGGCAATACTCACTGTTTCCCAACTTTTGGTTGGCTCACAGATTTCGTATCGCCAACCAGTATAGTTTGTATTCCCATTCCTCGCTCCTCCAGACGACAAGAAAAAACAATAGAGACACAGGTATCCAGTAGCAACAGTCCTTAAGAAAGTTCATCAAATCCAGATGACAGATTCCACAACTGTAGCACATTTATCCAGCCCAGTGATCAACCGATCTTCAAACTCCATAGGCCATTCATCCATGGGTCCAGGACCTCAGCCTAGATCCTTTCCCTTCAACGTCATTTCACCAACTTCCTAAACATGGGGCTTTTTTTCCTCCCTTCATGGGAGCATTTGAGGGTCATCAGAGAGGTTCACATACAGCTATTTGAATTGGTTTTAAAAATAATATTTTTCTTTCATATATTTTCACGTTTTGGGTGCAGTTTTTGTTTATGTCCTAGATCATATTTATGTCTTTTTAGCATTGTATAAATAAAGGTTACATTTTATTATTAGATCCCTTTATGATTTCTGACTTTTTGAGACCTCTATATACATTTGACCATTAACCTGCAGATTAACTGCATATCTGCAGGTTAATAGCCTTTCTTTCACGTGACTGGTTCCCTTGTAGGGTTGTCGTATGAATGCAATCCTTAATAAACCCAATCCTGACTATGCTATATATACCCCTGTCCAGATCTATATTATAAAAGTATACAGTTGACATCTATCTGATGGATACATTTTTTTGCCAAACCTGTTTTCTAGTTCGCCCGTTATATTCATGCTGCAGCGTGGACTTACTTTACAGAGTGTTTTTTATAGCAGCGTGCTTTAGTAGAGGCATTTCCATGGGGATTTTTCACTTGATGTGATATGCATGTAACATTTTACTGTATATGCCGTGCTGCCAATGTGGTTTTCTGTAAAAAGATGTAGTAAATTAATTATTAAAACACTGCGCTACGACAGCCATCAATTAGATCCCATAATGATACAATAACCAGTACAGTTCTATTATCCTCATTAGACAGCGGTGTACACAGTTTATTGTATAGACCTTTGCTGCACAATGGGACAGTGTTCATTTATGTAAAATAATCCATAGATGTGGGACAGGTCCATAGGGATATGTACAAACACCCTCCATATAAATGTGCACATATAAGCTAACACTGCCCCCTACAGCTTCAGTGGCTGATCTCAGGTGCCCACAGGGAATCAGTGCCCATGTATTGTTAGTAGACTTCCATTGTAGTCTTTATTAACACATCTACAACCCTTTGTATTATTCTGAACCTCCATAGAAGTGAATGGAGAAAGCCTATCATGCACAGCCACTTCTATGTTCATATTAACTAGAGATACAGCCTTATCTCGATAGCTGCGGGGGGCTACTGAGGTGGAGCCAACATCTATTAGCCATTTATGGCTTCTTCGGTGGATATATCTGAGAGGGAAATAACCCTTTAATTGGGTTATCCACTACTAGACACCAACTATTGATGGGCCAAGGGAGGTGAGAAAACTAAAAGAAATTGATATCTCCAGACCAGCGCTGCATACCCCACTGGTTACATGAGGTCAACAACCGGTGGGGGCAATGCATGAGTGTTGCAGCTTCTGATTGGTTGCAGCATTCATATTTCATCTAAGCCAGAAGAAGTAGTGCTCACATGACCCCCCTGCCAGATGTTGATGTCAGAATAATGGCGGGATACACAGCAATGAGTATAAGAGGGCACTGGTTTGGGAGGTGATTTGGGGATTTTTTAATATTTTCCCCTTCCTAGGTCCACAAATAAGACCCTACAAGTTCCAGGGAACATAGGTACACAGAACACCCTTTTTGGGCTGTGCATCTTCTCTATATACAGTGGGGAAAAAAGTAAACTGCTCAAAAAAATAAAGGGAGCACTTAAACAACTGAATATAACTCCAAGTAAATCAAACTTCTGTGAAATCATACTGTCCACTTAGGAAGCAACACTGACTGACAATCAATTTCACATGCTGTTGTGCAAATGGAATACACAATAGATGGAAATTATTGGCAATTATCAAGACACCCTCAATAAAGGAGTGGTTCTGCAGGTGGGGACCACAGATCACATCTCAGTACCAATGCTTTCTGGCTGATGTTTTGGTCACTTTTGAATGTTGGTTGTGCTTTCACACTCGTGGTAGCATGAGACGGACTCTACAACCCACAGAAGTTGCTCAGGTAGTGCAACTCATCCAACATGGCACATCAATGCAAGCTGTGGCAAGAAGGTTTGCTGCATCTGTCAGCGTAGTGTCCAGAGGCTGGAGGCGCTGCCAGGAGACAGGCCAGTACACCAGGAGACGTGGAGGGGGCCGTAGGAGGGCAACAACCCAGCAGCAGGACCGCTACCTCCGCCATTGTGCAAGGAGGAACAGGAGGAGCACTGCCAGAGCCCTTCAAAATGACCTCCAGCAGGCCACAAATGTGCATGTGTCTGCACAAACGGTTTGAAACAGACTCCATGAGGGTGGTATGAGGGCCCGACGTCCATAGATGGGGGTTGTGCTCACAGCCCAACACTGTGCAGGACACTTGGCATTTTCCACAGAACACCAGGATTGGCAAAGTCGCCACTGGCGCCCTGTGCTCTTCATAGATGAAAGCAGGTTCAGACTGAGCTCGTGCGACAGACGAGACAGAGTCTGGAGATGCCGTGGAGAGCGCATAGTGGGCAAACAACCTTACGCGGTGAAATGAGCTGCATCTGGATCTCGTCCACCTAAAGGGACTGTCAGCACAGAATGACTGTTCAAACTAAGTCCCAACTCTCGGTGCTTCGGGGCCAATCATTTATATACACCTTCCCACCTGCTTGTTTTCCCTCTATCCACACCCTCCTCTTCTTTGATTGACAGCTCTGGCTTCATAGAACCAGAGAAGGAAGGAGACAGAAGTAAAACAAGCAGGTTGGAAGGTGTATATAAATGATTGGCCCACGCCGTGATCCATGGAGCGCTTGTACTTGGTTTCAACAGCCATTCTGTGCTGACAGTCCCTTTAAAATCAGTGTTTCCCAAACTCCAGTCCCCACGGCCCCCCACAGGTCATGTCTTCAGGATTTCTATAGTATTGCACAGGTGAGAGAATTCCTGATTCCTTGATGATGCTTTCATCACATGTGTAATACTGAGGAAATCCTGAAAACATGACCTGTTGGGGGGAAAACCTGACCTGTTGGCGGCCATGAGGACTGGAGTTTGGGAAACACTGCCTTAAATGGAGCGGTGCTGCAGTTTTATTATTCAGCGATTAGCAGGATCCCCCAACAATTTCTTAAGCAATGAGAAAATGCAGTCCTTAATGATGACAATAAGCGGATCACGGACAGCAGATGCATTGGGTTCTGCATTTCTTGGAGAATGGGATGGGGCAGCTTCTGTCTTCTCAGTGATACAATCAGGAAGGAGATGCAGCGTGAGACAATCCCTGTCTAGATCTTTGATCTGATCATCAATACAGAGGGCTGATTGGTGAAGACAGAGGGAAAGGCTAATAACATTATTAAAAAAAACTTAGTTTTTCAGCTGGTACTTCCTCTGGGGACAGTATGCCAACCTCATTGACTTCATAGCACTTGCCAGAGTGGGCAGACACGATTTATTGCCTTTATACACGTCACCTCCACACAGGGCGATGCTGGCTACCACGCCTCTGTAGTGATCAAACGTTGAGTCAAACAGCAGGGCTTTAAGAGGGCTGCCCTTTTCAATCTTGGGACTAAAACACAAAAATAAGACATCCTGTTAAGGGTTATAAAGGTAAGTAAACCGCGTTCAGTCCGGGGTGATGAATTCCAAAAGACAAAGTTTATTCTGCCATCACATAACGTTTCGACCTGTGATAGGTCTTTATCAAGTATATACAAAGACATACAGGGATACTGATCCCCCTGGTCAGTGGCCAGAACCCTGTAAATTCCCCTTAAATGGTCCAAAACTGAAACTGTGGGAACAATCGAATCCACTTAGGGTTCAGCAAACTTACAGTCAAGGGTTTGATAAAGTTATCTACACCCTTGTGTCTCCGGAAAGCATGGCGTACGTTCATGTGCTGAAAATGCCGACCAGTGCTGGAGTGAGCGGAGGTCCGCAGCTTGTGACAATCCTGCTGTAGTGAAACTACAGATCCCAGCAGGCTGACGGTCTCTCATCAAGTTATGCTGGGAGCCGCAGTTTCACAAATAGTGCTAGAGGATCCATGTCAGAAATATGAGGCTGCCACTAGGGTTTCTCCCACAAATATGTAATCGGACGTGGAGCAGATCCGCACGTGGATGAGCCATATTCTCTATCTGTGAACATACTACTCTCCTTCACTCAGATTGTAAGTGGTTCTGCAGCGCATCTGTGCAGAGCAAGCTGTCAATCAAAATCCGGGCCAGGTTTACAGCCGTCACCTCCGATATAGTGAGCGGTGCTGTGATCCAAGACTGTAGCCGCTCCGTGCACAACGATGAGTGAAGGCCGGCAGCTGCAGGGAGGAAAGAAGTTAATTTTCTCCCGGTACCTGCATTATCAATAAGGCGGCCGGGCAACATTGTAACAATATTTATCTGCAGATTAACCCTATACCTGCAGGTACATAGCATTTTTCAAGGTTCCCTTTAATAAAGAGAAGATGGATAGAGCCGCATTAGTCCATACTCACGGTGGAAGCCTCCTGACAACTTCTTGAAGAATACTTTCCACATTTGTTCCAAGCTTCGCCGAGATCTAATAGAAATAAACAGAGAAATTAATTTCTTAATACAGTTTAGACCTCGGCTCCAATGAATCACAAGAAATGAAACCTGTTTGAAGCTGACAAGCAATCAAGCCCCTCCGTAAGCCACACAGAACATGGCTACTTATGTCATCTGCAGGTGATTAAAGGAACCTGTCATGTTGAAATGGTATAAGATCTGTAGGGGGATGTTGTAGAGCAGAGAAGTTGATCAGACTGATAGACATATCTGTGGGAAGAGAGTCAGTAAGACTTGCATTTTATGCAGAGAAAGTCCTGCAGTATTTATACTAGTCCAGTGGGCGGTCCTAAGTGATTGACAGTTCCCTGTATGACCATGCAGGCAAAGATAGCTGTCAATCACCAGCATGACCACCCACTGGACTCATCTATACAAACAGCAGGATTCCACTGAATAAATTGATACAGGAAAAATATCTATCTTTGTACTGTGTTAGCCAGTAGATAGAAGAGTATTTAGATTTGAGAGTCCTTAGTGGTTGATACCTTTTAATGGCTAACGGAAAAGATGGTAACAAATTGAAGCTTTCCAGACTACTCAGGTCTCAGGTCTGCCTGATGAAGAGGCCTGAGCAGTTTGGAAAGCTTGCAATTTGTTACCATCTTTTCAGTTAGCCATTAAAGGTATCAACCACTGAGGACTCTCAAATCTAATGAATGAATTACAATTTATACTGAATCTTCTCCCACAAACCTATATATCGTTCTGCTCAGTTTCTCATGGATAAAACCTGTAAGTCTGAATGGGGCTGTAATGTTATTACAATCATGTAAACGCAGATCACAAAATCTTTCAGATGATCTTTTATTTTTAACACTCAAAACCCCTATGGATATTTATGTTTACTAAAGGATTCCTTACCCATTCTTCTGACAGCTCTTCTTTAGGTATGGACACATACCGGCATCCGGCATAAAGACATCTGGAGACTTTTCCTTTTTCTGTGATATTGGATAATCTTGTTCATTTCTAACGCTTTAAATCTTTCAAATTCTTTCCGAAAAATGTATCATAAAGGGACTTCCTCAGGTCAGTTTTGCTTGTGGTTGTGTTACCATTATTTGTGCCAAATGTATCAAAGAGTTGCACGATGTTTGATAAATGTTTATGTAGCACTTCCATCTTTATTTATTTATTTTACTCACTTACATAGCACCATCCTATTCCGCAGCGCTTTACAGACATTATCATCGCTGTCCCCATTGGGGCTCACAATCTACATCCCCTATCAGTATGTCTTTGGAGTGTGGGAGGAAACCAGAGAACCTGGAGGAAACCCATGCAAACACGGGGAGAACATACAAACTTCTTGCAGATGTCGTCCTTGGTGGGATTTGAACCCAGGATCCCAGTGCTGCAAAGCAACAATGCTAACCACTGAGCCACCGTGTATCTTTATCCACTGAGCCACCGTGTATCTTTATCCACTGAGCCACCGTGTATCTTTATCCACTGAGCCACCGTGTATCTTTATCCACTGAGCCACCGTGTATCTTTATCCACTGAGCCACCGTGTATATTTATCCACTTTTAACGTCAACAGTCATTCTTAGACCTGTGTAGCTTACCAAGCCAAGTTTCTAAAAGTTGCAAGAGTGCTGTAAAATAGGAAGCTGCACATTTTTGCGCAAAAATGATGCGTTACAAAATAGTTTAGTGTTTTTTTAACGCCAAAAATTGTTAAAAATTCCTCGCTACATTGCCCCTTTTCCAGCCAAATTTTGTAGAAAAAAAAATAAAAGACAAGGTACAGACAGCGAAGTTAAATTTGCCTACAGGAATGATTTTGATCTGGAGCGCATTGTACCCGGATACAGTCACTAGCGGGAATGTCAACCATCTTCTCAATTTGTTTCTCCACCCTCTCCGGATCTGCATTCTTCAAGTCTATCTAAGGCTATGTGCCCACGTTGCAGAAATGAAGCAGAAAATTTCTGCTTCATTTCTGCAAGTCCTCTCCCGGAAAAACGCATGCGGAATTCCGCACGCGTTTATCGCGCGTTTTTCGTGCGTTTATCTCGCGTTTTCCACATGCGGAATTGCCTTGCGTTTTTAATGCATTGCACAAGGCAATTCCGCTTGCGGAAACGCAAAATTAATTGACATGCTGCGGATTTTTGAACGCAGCATAAAAACTGCGGAAAAATCCGCAGCATGTGCATAGAACTTGCGGAATCCCCTTGGGGACCATGGGGTGCGGATTACCATGCAGTTTACAAGCGTTTCCGCTGCGGAAATTCCGCATCAAAAACGCTTGTAATCCGCAACGTGGGCACGCAGCCTAAAAGCAAAAGTATAAATACTAATTATTTATCAAAGCTGGACAAAATCTAGAAACCATATAATAAAACTGGCATAAAATATATTGCTGAACAAGAGTTTAGGGAGAGATGTACAACTGGCACTGGCCTTTGAAAGGGATTGTGTAATTGCACAAAACTAGCAAAAATGTAAAGTGCCTGTAAAACAAGGAACGTGCAATTTACCTCTTAGTAAAAATCCTATTCTTTCTCAAGAACGGGAGGAATTTTAATTTCATGATTTTTTTTAATCAAATAATTTTTATTGAAAAACTCCAAATACAAATTTTCCATCTTTCAAATAACATACATAACATAGTAATTCCGTAATTCCATAGTATAAAACATGAACAAAGTATCTGAACTTCAATTCCCTAACCCACCCTAAACCCAAATCCCAACACTCCAGAGAGAACCATTTTAGAGCAGTTCTAGAATAACGGACTACAGCATTCGTAGAAGGGGAAGAAGATAAAAAAGTGACTAACAAAGGGATAGCAGCGTTTTAATTTTATCATTTACTGCTTGATGCCTGAGCCGGGAAGTGCACGCTTGAAAACTGTTGCAGGCTGCTGTAATCACAGGACACAAGCAAACAGCATGGCATTTCCTATCAGCAGGGAGGAAGTAAAGGGAACAGTAATGAAAGTCTCCTCCTACTCCGCTCCATAATGAAATGAACAGTGTGCATCCTACAAATGCGATGCATACAGCAAACAATTCATTTTCCATACACAGGTTGTGAGTTGACCACTGGATATACACATGTGTATAACTAATTACCAGAACTGGAAATCGAAAAAAAAGACGAGCAAGTTTGGGGTGAATCCTGCCTTCATTACTGCACAGCCGCTCATAGAGGGATCGGTACTAGGAACAGCAGGAGTGCCGGCGATGTTCACAGATTTACCTGCTGCGGGACTGAAGGAGTCTGATAGTGTTCGGCTCTAAGCTTTTTACCTTGTTTACGACAGGAATAATTGAAAGCTGTGCTTCAAAGGCGAGGAAGAAGTTGGTCACTGTCTGCGCTTGAATACCTTAAGAGGGGAAAAAAATATATATACATATATACAAATACTGAAACATCTAAATGCATTAGAACATCAAACCTGGTGAAGCGGTAAATGACTTGTCCTCCAGGGATACAGGCTACTGTCATTCAGTAATTATTTAATAGGAATTTTACATTTTATGTGATCACCACGCTAGAATGTAAATGATGAAAACACAACACAACTCCTCACCATATGAAGATATTTTGTGTTTTATAGAACAGCATTTCTGTGGAATAACACGACTGATTTACTGTGTATGCACCATAGCCTTCATTTGATGTCACTTACTGTCACCTGTCACCTTGCCCCAACTCTGCAATCCCCAATATCAGTCCATGACCTCAATGGGGTCACTATAAAATTCTAAAGAGGACTGGTCATGTCTCTATTAGAAAATAGACAAACTTAGGATAGAAACAATATGAGCATATACCCTGCTATAAGTAAGTAAAAAGCAATAGTGAATATATATAATATAGGGTACTTAGTAAACATGGTTTTTGATTTAAAAAAAGCCATCCCACCCGCACCAAGGTGTACCCAGTCAGTTATGTGAAATATATAATAAAATACACTTTAGTACAATATTAGTGTTTTGTCCCTTTAAATCTGCTGCTACTTCTGTCACCATGGTAACTGCATTCATACTCAGCCAATAGGATTGCTCGGTTTGAATTTGGAAAAAAAAAAAAAAGTCCTATATCGTCAGTTTGTTCCTTCTCATCTGAGTGTGAAGACAGACACCTGCGATCAGCGAGAGATTATAGGTATAAGACGTGATATAATATAACGGACGGAGCCACATCCCATCACACGCACTCAGCGACCACAACTGACAGGAATCAGCACATTTACCAGACAATAAGTTATTATTCCCCAACACATGATACGCTGAGACACCAGTGGGGGGCGCCGCACTCGTTACATCTCCCATCTGGATGGATCCAGCGACGAGATCCTGATATTTCCCCCCAGCTCTGCTCCTCCATAGGGAATGGCCCAGATGCACGCAGAACGGACCGAAGTGTAATACTGCTAGAACTCTGCATGATATCACATCCTCCATATATACCACATAATAAAGGGGTGCTCCCACTGGGACAGGTCATCACCTATCCAGAGATCAGTGATAACTTGTTCCAACTAGACATCCCCTTTAATAGAAGAGATCACATCTCTAACAGTCAATACGCTATTCATTCCCAATCTTCCCTGGCCCCAGTAATGCCCCTGAGTATATCGCCAATATGAGCCAATCATCAAACCCTCTGCTGACTGTTCCCGATGTTTTATAGAGTTTGGAGACGTTGCTACAAGAGAAGATATCAGCGGACACCATGGGGGTGGAGTATTCTGCCAGCGATGGAGCAGGTAGTATCCACCAGTCTGTGATATCTGACCTTCCTCCATATTCTGCTCTTACATGCGTTTCTTCAGCTTTACCCCTTCCCGACATAACCAATTTATGTTTTTTTTCTGTTTTTTCCTCCGCTTTTTCCAAGGGCTATAACTTTTTGATATCTGTCCACATAGTGTGAGGTCTTGTTATTTTGTAGGATGAGCTGTCCTTATAAATGACACCATTCATTTACCACATAGTACTAGAAAACGGGAAAAACATTCCAAGTGTAGTAAAAGTGCGAAAAAAAAAGCCTGACATTGTTTTTTCTGGGAACGGTTTTAACGGCGTACATTGTGTGGTAAAAATGACCTGGTAATAGGATCCTACTCCTCAGTGTGATTACAGCAAGACCAAACTTCTCCAATAGTTTTGGCAAAAGAAAAAAACTTTTTTTTGATGCTGTCACCATTTTTTCTGAGACCCGTAACATTTTCAGTTTTCGGGTTGATGGAGCTGAGTGGGGGCTTATTTTTTGAAGGGCAAGAGGACTTTATTGATAACATTTTGGGACACATATGTCATGGTCATCGCTTCTTACAGGATTTTCTGCAGTATTGAGGCGAACGAAAAAATGCAATTTTGTCTTTTTGAATTTTTTTCTGTGTTCACTGATCGTTTTTTTTTTTTATATTTTGATAGATTGTATTTCTCTGAAAGAGACCAAACCACAAAATGTGTATATTTTTATTATCTTTATTTTTAGTGGGAGGTGAGTTGAACGTGTGGGGTTTTAATAAATATATATATACTTTTTTTCACTGTATTTGTATACATCATCTGATTGCTTGTGCTATATACAGCGATACCACAGTAATGCTCCATATAGCAAAACCACGGTCTTCTTTACAGCACAAATGAAGCTTTATGATGACAGGCACGGAGGCTTCAGCAGACCCCCAGATGTCATAGCAGTCCATCGGCGCCCTATGATCGCGTCACAGGAGCGCCGGTGGGCGTATGGAACGACGCGTCCCAATGCTGGCGCGCTGTTAATGCTGCTGTTAGAGATTGACAGCAGCACTGAACAGGTTAACAGTGGTGGGCAGATCTTCGCTCCACTCGCAGCTGTTAGAGGCAGGTCCTGGTTGTTTGTCACAGCCATTATCTGCCATGTACGGGGTGAGCTGACCCTGCTCCATACACCCGCTACTGACTTATAGCATACATGTACGGCAGATGTTGGTAAGGAGTTAAAGCGGTTGTCCAGCTTTGGGGCCATTTTTTTTACTTTAATGCAAGTATTTGGGGCTAAAATCGATTTCTGTAATTGAGTTTCATTAAAAATGTTGCCTTCTGTAGCATCTGTGCTGCACTGTCTATTGCTGGCTGCAAAATTAGCTAACTGAGAATCTATCAGTGAGCTCCTTAGTCTTAAGGGAGAGTTTGTAGATCTTTCATCTGTTTTTTTTCCTGAGTGCCTATTAGCTGATCTATGCCCAAAGAAAACACAAAACTTGAATGTGCAGGGAAACAATAAGTCTGTAATAGCCGGTGAAAAACACTTAATGAAACCTAAATGTAAAAAATTACTTTTAGTAGTAAATACATGACATGAGAAAATATACACTGCTCAAAAAAATAAAGGGAACACTTAAACAACAGAATATAACTCCAAGTAAATCAAACTTCTGTGAAATCAAACTGTCCACTTAGGAAGCAACACTGATTGACAATCAATGTCACATGCTGTTGTGCAAATGGAATAGACAATAGATGGAAATTATTGCCAATTATCAAGACACACTCAATAAAGGAGTGGTTATGCAGGTGGAGACCACAGACCACATCTCAGTACCAATGCTTTCTGGCTGATGTTTTGGTCACTTTTGAATGTTGGTTGTGCTTTCACACTCATGGTAGCATGAGACGGACTCTACAACCCACAGAAGTTGCTCAGGTAGTGCAGCTCATCCAGGATGGCACATCAATGAGAGCTGTGGCAAGAAGGTTTGCTGCGTCTGTCAGCGTAGTTTCCAGAGGCTGGAGGCGCTACCAGTAGACATGCCAGTACACCAGAAGACGTGGAGGGAGCCATAGGAGGGCAACAACCCAGCAGCAGGACCCCTACCTCTGCCTTTGTGCAAGGAGGAACAGGAGGAGCACTTCCATAGCCATGCAAAATGACCTCCAGCAGGGCACAAATGTGCATGTGTCTGCATAAACGGTTAGAAACCGACTCCATGAGAGTGGGATGAGGGCCAGACGTCCACAGATGGGCCAGACCTCATGTGGCTGTAGTGTGTCAGCAGTTCCTGCAAGATGAAGGCATTGAAGCTATGGACTGGCCCGCCCGTTCCCCAGACCTGAATCCCATTGAGCACATCTGGGACATCATGCCTCACTCCATCCACCAACGTCACGTTGCACCACAGACTGTCCAGGAGTTGGTGGATGCTTTAGTCCAGGTCTGGGAGGAGATCCCACAGGAGAACTTCCGCAACCTCATCAGGAGCATGTCCAGGCATTGTAGGGAGGTTATACAGGCACGTGGAGGCCACACACAATACTGAGCCTCATTTTGACTTGTTTTAAGGACATTACATCAAAGTTGGATCAGCCTGTAGTGTGTTTTTCTACTTTAATTTTGGGGGTGACTCCGAATCCAGGCCTCCATTGGTTAATAAATTTGATTTCCATTGATGATTTTTGTGTGATTTTGTTGTCAACACATTCAACTTTGTACAGAACAAAGTATTCAATGAGAATATTTCATTCATTCAGATCTAGGATGTGTTATTTGAGTGTTCCCTTTATTTTTTTGAGCAGTGTGTATATATAATATAAACAATTACTGCAGCTTTAATGCTATTTATTACGTCTCAGGAGGAGGACGGAAGAGGAAGAGGACGGAAGAGGCGGAGGACGGAAGAGACGGAGGATGGAAGAGGCGGAGGATGGAAGAGGAGGAGGACAGAAGAGGAGGAGGATGGAAAAGGAGGAGGACGGAAGAGGAGGAGGATGGAAGAGAAGGAGGACGGAAGAGGCGGAGGACGGAAGAGGCGGAGGATGGAAGAGGCGGAGGACAGAAGAGGCGGAGGACGGAAGAGGCGGAGGATGGAAGAGAAGGAGGACGGAAGAGGAGGAGGATGGAAGATGAGGAGGACGTAAGAGGAGGAGGATGTAAGAGGAAGAGGACGGAAGAGAAGGTGGACGGAAGAGGCGGAGGACAGAAAAGGCGGAGGACGGAAGAGGCAGAGGACAGAAGAGGCGGAGGACGGAAGAGGCGGAGGACAGAAGAGGAGGAGGACGGAAGAGAAGGAGAATGTAAGAGGAGGAGGACGGAAGAGGAGGAGGACGGAAGAGGAGGAGGACGGAAGAGGAAGAGGACGGAAGAGGAGGAGGACGGAAGTGGAGGAGGATGGAAGAGGAGGAGGACAGAATAGGAGGAGGAGGACAGAACTGCACCTTAAGATCCCTTGGGGGAAAGAGATGGTAGTAATATAGTGGTAGTATATCCATATTAGTGTAATATGAATAATAATACTAGTGATAATAGTAAGAAAGTAATAAAATAACAGTAGTAATAGTAGTAGGTAGAATAGCAGTGTGATCCAGGGTCCTAGGACTGATCGCCTTTTCTCGGGGTCAAGAAGGAATTTTTCCCCTGTGACACAAATTGGCTGAAGGTGTCCTGGGGTTTTTGCCTTCTTCTGAATCAGCACTGTAGGTATAGGGCAATATTAGTAGTGATAGGAAAGAAGAATAATACTGTAATAAGATAGCACAATGTAATAATAACCATATCAAATAGATTTATAAAAACAAATTAAAATAACTCCAGTAGTACAATAATTAGTGTAATATTATATAACTTGTAATAACATTATTAGGTTTGATCCAGGGTCCTCGGACTGATCGCCTTTTCCCGGGGTCAAGAAGGAATTTTTCCCCTGTGACACAAATTGGCTGAAGGTGTCCTGGGGTTTTAGCCTTCTTCTGGATCAACACTGCAGGTATAGGGCAGTATTAGTAGTGAAAGGAAAGAAGAATAATACTGTAATAAGATAGCACAATGTAATAATAACCATATCAAATAGATTTATAAAAACAAATTAAAATAACTCCAGTAGTACAATAATTAGTGTAATATTATATAACTTGTAATAACATTATTAGGTTTGATCCAGGGTCCTAGGACTGATCGCCTTTTCCCGGGATCAAGAAGGAATTTTTCCCCTGTGACACAAATTGGCTGAAGGTGTCCTGGGGTTTTTGCCTTCTTCTGGATCAACAGCTTTAGGCATGGGGATTTTAGTAATACCATTATTAGAATCAGAAGAATAATAAGAAAAAATTAGAATTACATTTTTTTTAATTCGTTTTATAACAGTTACAATTAATTGCATTAATGCAATAATAATAAATAGTAAAAATGGTGGTAATAATAATAATACAAAAAACTAGTCCCAGTTAGTAAGTTAGTGTAATGTTAGTGTAGGGACCCATCTGAAGAGGTCGCCTTGACGTTGGCAGATGGGCTCGCACAATTTGCTCAAAATGTGCGCTAAGAACCTCATATTTCTATGTACAGGAGATCTAGCAGTAATACCATTCAGGAGATAGATATCTGTGTACACGCATTTTGTTATATATTTTTGTGCAGCACACAGGGCAGGTATACAGGTACAGGGCGAGAGTGTTACAGTGATATTATAACTCGGCCTTAAGGATAAAATGCTGATAACTACAGATCCTGGAAACACATCCGAAACTAGACCTTGTAAGTAACTGGTTCCCAGCTAGTGGTAAATATGTACAGGGCAGTCCGGTACCAAGACCTGCTCTATAGGACACATTATCATCAGGCAGGTCCTTACAAGATCTGCGGCAGAAGTGTGGCTGTATAACACAGTCCTGCTTCTGCCTCAGCTGCCCACAGTGGAGCCAACCTTGATCCTGGCAGCTTAATCCATTGTATGACACAGTAGGGGGCTTCCACAGCATTTAGGCACTTTAGACAGGAGAGGGAGGCATGATCATGGTGCCAATGAGTTTCTATGGCAGCTGAGATCTAACAATGGACCCCTTGACGGCCATCTTACTGCTCCTATTAGACCCCGGCTGAGGAAAGGTCTATGAGGACACCGGTCAGACTTATGTCGCCTGCTCTGCACATATTAGAAATACCTAGGGCTGATTAGTTTGCCATTTGTAAATCTGATCCAGCAGCGCTGGGCTACCACTGACGTGATCAGGGCTATTGAGCTCCTAGATTGGGCAGAGGAGCTCAGTATTCAGCAGGAGCTGGCCGAGGAGAGCAGAGCAACTTGCATGGGGCTGCTGCTCAAGAAGCAACTCACAAGGTGGAGATTTACCCGGAGACGCTGTGCTCGGGCTGTGATCTGCTGTGCAGGCTGCATAGTAGATGCCTCCAAGGACCCGAACTTCACCCCTAACAGGCACAGCAGAGCTCGGACGGCTGCAAGTGAACGGAGAGCGGCTGATTAGTAACTGCTGCGTCTCCTGCAGCTCAGATAAGAGCCGCACAGAGCGGGGGTTCAGTAATGATGAATATGGGAAGTGTCCGCCCCTCACATGCCCTATATGCGACCTCCAGAGGTAAAGTCTCCTGCGTAACCAGCGCCTCCTCCCACCTTCTCTGCTAGCATGCTCCATTACTTAAAGGGGATGTCTGAAGAAAACAAGTTATCACTTATCCACAGGCTCGGTGATCACTTACTGATCGTGGGGTCTGACCGCTGCGAGCCATCGTCTGATCGGGAAGGAGTGGAAAGTCAGGGATCAACTGCAGCTCCATTCATTCTCTATGGGGCTCCGGAAAAGCCGAGCTCAGCGCTTGAATGCCACATAGGGAATGAATGGAGCGGCTCCTGGAGTAATAACATGTCCTCCTCTCCTCAGCTTTCTGTCTGTGTAAGTGGCTCAGCCCTTGTCTCCCCTTCTGCTCCGGCTTCTGTGCTGGTCCTTGTGAGGAAGAGGAAAGCCTCTGCCCTTCTGCTCCGGCTTCTGTGCTGGTCCCTGTGAGGAAGAGGAAACCCTCTGCCCTTCTGCTCTCAGTCCTCTGCGACTTTTCACAATCGCTCAGTGCACCCATTATATGTAATAAGGATCATTCTTCATCCCTTGTCCAGCTTTCATCCCCCCCAGTCTGACCAGCGGACAAGATAATAAACATGTGAGTGGAAGGTTCACAATTATTAGATGTGTTGTGAAAAGTCTCCACAGCATTATCCGGAGAAAACTGCAGGGTGACCGCTTGTGAAACCAGCACAAAATCCAGCGGACAGCGCTTCCCTGCCCCCCGCCGGTCTCTGTATCCTGGCATTCAGCTATTCCATTTGGTGCTTATTCTGGAAGGAAAACAAAAATGTGATGTTCGTACACAGACGCCAGAAGACGCAGCTTTTCATCATCCATGTTGGGCTGTTGTATGACGTGTGGATTACTCTGCTTGCTGGATTCTTGCATTACCACAAACACTGCCTTTATTTTGTGATTTCTGTGCCGCTTCCCACTTCTATTGGCACTGTGATATAGCAGCACATGAGGGCTGCCACAATCATGTGTCAATAGGTTATTGCTGGAGGCTGTGATATAGAGACCATCCTGGACCAGGGAGGAGTTGGTACAGAAGCACCTAGAGAGGGGGGTACAGGGGCTTCATTTCAATTTTAAACTTAGCTGGATTGTGTTTAACTACAAGAATGGAAAGTAAAATAATAAAATCTTAATTTTTTTTTTCTATTTGGCAAAATCGTCCATCAGAGGTTTGGCCACTACCGAAAAGTTTTTGATGAACTTACAGTAGTAGCTGGCGAAACCCAAAAAACTTTGTAACGCCTTTAAGTCTTGAATATAATACCAATCCAGTACCGTCCGGACTTTGGCCAGATCCATGCAAAAATGGTGAATGATAAGAACTAACCCTGAATGGAGAACATACATTTCTCTGGTTTGACAAATAATTTATTATCTTTGAGTATCTGTAAGACCTGCCTGACATGTACCTGATGTGACTGGAGGTAAATAAATTAATATGTCATCAAGATTGGTTTGTTGTGATCTACCTGCCAGATGACTAAAAATGTCACTAACAGTGTTGAAAGAAAGCGGGAGCATTAGTCAACCCAAATGCCATCACAAGCTTTTCATAGTGCCCCTCAGGAGTATTGAAGGCCATCTTCCACTCATCTCCTCAATGTGAATGAGATTATAAGCCCCCCTGAGGTCTAGTTTAATCAAATCGTAGGAGCCAAATTTTTTTCTAAAGAGGTCGGGGATGAGAGGGAGAGGATATGCATCCCAGACCGTGATCCGATTAAACTCGCGAAAATCAAGGCGGGGGCGCAACCCCCAGTCTTTTTTTTTGACAAATAAAAACCCCACTGCAACGGGAGATGAAGAACGTCTTTTATGGCCCAATAGTAGACTTTCAGTGATCTAGTTTTTCATGGCCTGCCTCTCTGAACCAGAGATATTATATAACCTGCTTTTTTGGCAGCTTGGCCCCAGGAATAATATTAACGACGCAATCGTAAGGATGATGGGGAGGAATCTCTTGACACCCCTGTTCAGAAAACACATTCCTGAAATCAGATCCACCATGGCTATCCGAGTGACCAAGCAGTGTTCTTGGCAATACTCGCTCCATTTTACCACCTCCCGAGTCTGCCAGTCTATGGCTAAGTGCCTGACTCGCCCCGCAGGGCCGTGGGGCACACTGCAGCCTGGCCTTATGGCGGCTTTTGGGGAATATCACGGTGGCTGGCCCGGGGCGGTCAGTGCAAAAGGTATTATTTATAGGGGATTATTTATAGGGGATTTGTCGTGACGCCACCTGTGGTGTCTGGTGAGGATTAGTTTTGAGCCACCCCCGTAGTGTTCGAGTTCGGTTCGTCGAACAACCGTGTGTTCGCCGAACTGTTCGTCGAACTGTTCGTCGAACACCATCGAACACCGTTAAAACCAATGGCAGGCAAACAAAAACACATAGAAGCACATAGAAAACACCTTCAAAGGTGTCCAAAAGCTGACAAACTGCTCAGAAGACATAACTAACACATGGAAAAGTGACAAGTACATATAGTCATGCGAAAAGAAAAGAGGTGGAGGAGTAAAAGGAGGGGGAGACACAGATATAGGCATGTCATGCCCTTCTAAAATCCAAAAAGTGAGAAGCCGACACGGCCAGTCCGTTCCTGCCCGTGCCACCTCCGTGTCGCCAGGTTTGTGCCAGAGCCGCGGTGGACCCTGACGGCCAGCCCCCCTCTCCCAATACTGGTGCCTGTCCGCTGGTGGGTCGAGCGAGCCCCCCTGTGGTGGAGGCAGCTCTAAGCTTTTTAATTTAAATTGTCTCTCTAATTTGAATGAGTACACTTTAAATCCTTTTACAAGGATCTATTGGAGGGCAAGTCTCATGCCAGCAGCCGCGTAATTCCAGCTCCAGTAGCGTCCACTAAAGCTGCTGCAGTTAAAAAGCTTTTATAAGGATCGAGCTCGGCTGTCCACCGCAAGGCATCCTACCGCCAGTCCCAGCCCCTATGCCTTGGGGTGCCTCCTGATGCTCTTCACTGAGTATCCCGTGATCCCGAAGCATTTCCTTTGAAAAAATTAAGTGTCCAAACTACAGGTGGTGTAGCTTGCTTAACAGCCGGGATAATCCGCTGACTAGCAGACACTGCTACTAGGCACAAAGTATTTCCTGGGCTAGATGCAGTTAAAAATTTGTAATTAGATACTCTCGTTGGATGCTGAGAAAGCATTCCATAGAGTCTCCTGGCACACAATATATTATTCTCTTAAAAAGCTTGGGGTAGGGGTCTAGGGGACCCTTTTATAGCCAAAATCACGGCCCTGTATCGCAATACGTCACCTAGACTGAAGATAAATGGAACTGTAGCACCCTGAGGGCTCGGTTGCTGCAGAGGTATTCCACCTCACCCAGAGGTGTGATATCTCACTCTCAGGTAAGGATGGAGTGTGGATCAGGACCCGACACCTGCATGCATTACACCACATTGCCGTGGGGCAGGGCGACCAATATGCCCCTGAGATGGGCACGACAGTCCCTGTCCCTGGCTGGAGTGGGGGGAGGGAACACTGAGGAAGGGGAACCCTGTAGTGCAGGAGCAGGGAGGAAGCAGTTCCTGGGTGCATTGAGAAGGGAGTATAAAAGGTGGGCACCATCTTAGTTCAGTGCAGAGAAGTCTGAGCAGAAGTGACAGGGAGCAGGGGCTCTGCATGAGTTCTGCTCCGGAGGCGGGCCTAGTAACAGAGGCCCAGGCCTGGAAGAGGGAGAAGGAAGGAAGAGGAGCAGAGAAGGCTCCAGGAACGAGGAATGAAGGGATCCCAGGGGTGGGGACGGGCGAGTCGCCACCGCACGCCCTAATCCACCTGCGTGGAGGGGTCAGGCCAAAGGGGGAGACCGGTCCCCGAAACTAGTGGAGGCGGGAAACGACCCTCAGCTAGAAACCGGAGGCTGTGACATTTTATGTGGCGCAGCCCCTCGCTACACCCGCTAGGAAGGCACCACATAGGGTCAGGGAAACTGGCGCCAAGTTTACCAAGAGGAGGCCCGAGGCAGCAGGACAGAAGGGTTGGTAAGAAAGGCCAGACAAAGGACACACAAAGGGGGTCCTGTGAAGCGCTCCAAAGTTATCTGGGAGTTGTCTGAGCCCCTCACCTGGTGAGCACAGTACGACGTGGGCAGCCGTTACCTGCAGAAGTGGTCTGGATAATAAGAACTGTGAGTAAAGGCCCTGGACTGCATCACTGACTCCGTGTCGTTACTGATGCTGCCCTGCACCATCATCCCCATTCTCCGCATACACTGCCCTGAGGCTATACTCCTCCCGTGGGGAGTTATACTACGCTCTGCTGCACCCACAACACCAGCCTCAGCGGTCTGCCCTGCAGCGGCGGTTCACTCTGACCGCAATCCACGGGTGGCGTAGTCGGACATTTAAACATCAAAACCACATAAATAGTTCCGCCACTGGTTTGACCGCCCTGAGCCACGGAACCGGGTCGCCGCCACGGAGACTACAACCACCAGCATCCACCAAAAAGGGTCCGGCTCCAGGTGTCCCAAGGCCCAGGGGGCGCGTCAGAACATTTTCATCACCTTTCATAATCACCAATGGGACAAGGCAGGGATGTCCTCTGTCCCCTCTCTTATACATCCTAGTGACGGAGCACCTGCTCTCATCAATTCGCCATAACCCCAATATTAGGTGGATTGAGGTGGGAGGCACCGAGTACAAGAGCTCTCTATTTGCTGATGATGTCCTAGTATATATCACTCAATCACATATATCCATCCCTGCTGTTATGGCTGAAATAGATCACTTTGTTACATGGTCAAATTTTAAAATCAATGCAGCGAAGTCTGAGGCCCTCGATGTCTCCCTCCCCAAATCCATACAGGATTCCATCCAGTCCAACTTTCCCTTTGCCTGCCCCTCACAGGGTATCAAATACTTAGGAATTCCTATTCATAGAGACCTCTCCCATCTATGTTATCTTAATTTTGGGCCCTTTATTGAACGACTCCATACAGACCACGGTTGGCAAGTTAGAACTGTAAGATTCACTACGTGAACCACTGGTGTTTTGTGGAAAAGCACATGTACACTGTGTTCCAAATTATTATGCAAAAAGTGTGTAGGAGTGATAAGGGAATAATTTGTTTGTTTGTCAGTTAAACTCAATGATGGTGATGTGTGTCAGGGCTCTTTATATCACTGTAAGCAATTGCAGACACCTGTGCTAATTAGTTTGGCAGGTGTGTCCAATGAAAGGCAAGACTACTTAAGAAGGCTGTCTCACATTATTAAGCAGCCTACATTTTCTGCCAAAATGGGAAAGAAAAAGGATGTGTCGGCTGCTGAGAAGCAACAAATTGTGGAGTGTTTAGGTCAAGACATGACTACAATCAACATTGTGCGATGATCAGGATGAAGTGTCTTGGCAATCAAGAAGTATGTAGCTGATTCACAGTACACACGTGTGCGTGCTGATAAGGGCAAATTGAGGACTCTTTCCTACAGGCAATTACGTCAGGTTAAAAGAGCAGCGGCAAAAAAGCCTTGTCATAGCAGCAGACAAGTTTTTGAAGCTGCTGGTGCCTCCAACGTTCCCCGAACAACAAGATGCAGGGTCCTTCAGAGGTTTGTAGCTGTGCGTACGCCATCCTGTCGACCTCCTCTATCCACTTCACACAAGCAGAAACGGCTCCAGTGGGCCAAACATTACATGAAGACTGATTTCAAAACTGTTTTGTTGACGGATGAGTGCCGTGCAACGCTCGATGGTCCAGATGGATGGAGTGGAGGATGGCTGGTTGATGGACACCCCACGCAAACACGGCTACAGCGCCAACAAGGAGGAGGTGGAGTAATGTTTTGGGCTGGAATCATGGGGAGAGAGATTGTCGGCCCCTTTAGGATCCCTGAAGGGGTAAAGATGAACTCCATAATGTATGTGGAGTTTCTCAAACAGCACTTCCTGCCATGGTTCAAGAAGAAGAACCGTGTATTCCACAGCAAGATCATTTTTATGCATGATAATGCACCGTCTCATGCTGCACATAACACATCTGCATCTCTGGCTGATATGGGCATAAAAGGGGACAAACTTATGGTGTGACCCCCATGCTCCCCTGACCTCTTCCCCATTCAGAACCTCTGGAGCATCATCAAAAGGAGTGTCTATGATGGCGGGAGGCAGTTCACATCTAAGCAACAGCTCTGGGAGGGTATTCTGTCCTCATGCAAAACAATTGAAGCAGAAACCATCCAAAACCTGACAAATTCAATGGACGAGAGAGTTCAGAAGCTCCTTTCGAACAAGGGGTCCTATGTGCAAATGTAGCATCACCTAGAATAACGTTTTGAGTTGAAAACTGTTTGATTTCAGTTTCTAATAACCTGCTAATGCTTATAATTTCAAAAATGACCATTTTTTTGGTCTTTATTAAAATGAAAAGGTTGATCGAAGAGTGTCAGGGATCTAAGAGTGTGGCAACCCAGTAGTCAGGATTACGTCGAATTCTGACAATCTGAGGGTCATGTTGCAGGTAGTGCAGCAAGAAGGCACTTATGTGTCTTGCGCATCTCGGAGCCCCAAAATTATTTTCCGGGCTAGATGCAGCTAAAAATTATTATTAATTTTAAATCTGGTGGAGCTTAGTATAGATGGCCTAATAGAATCAGTACTGCACACTGCTACAAAGCCCAAATTATTTTCCAGCCAAGATACAGATAAACATGATTAGTAATTTTTAGTGTTGAGCGAACATGCTCGACACTGCTCGGTACTTGCCCGAGCATCACGCTACTCGGGATGTTCGGCGAGCACCGAGCATTTCCGGGTTACTCGGGCGGGAGCTCGGGTCTCCGCCCTGCATGTTTGGCGCTCTTTACAGAGCCAATGAACATGCAGGGATTGCCAGCCAGTCACTGTAATGCTGCAGCCATGTTGGTTGTGGGCATTACAGTGATTGGCTGGCCGCACAGCGTCACCTCGAGTATTTAAAACGGGGCGCCACTATCTTGGACACAGTCGCTCCGGATTAGACAGTGTAGGGACAGCGCTGCTGATTTAGGGAGAGATATAAACTGCGAAATAGTTAGTGTAGGGTCCGTAAAGGCTGCCAGAACAAACAAACAGTCCTTTTCAGGACTAATATCCATCCCAGATACCAGGCAGGCAGGCTGTATAGGAGACACAGTGGTTATACCAGCAAACGCTGCATTACAGTCCTGTGTGCTCCTGTTGCTTAAATTGCTGGATTTAGCACCAGGTGTCGGGGGCCAGGAAAAATCCTTTTTTTTCATCTAAATCCTCCTTTTTTTTTCCTCCTTCACACTGTACAAATACTATTATTAACCTTTTGGTGTCCCCCCCCCCCCCAAAAAAAAAGCGTGTCTCTGATTTTTCAGACACAAATACAGTTATATGAAAAAGTTTGGGCACCCCTATTAATCTTAAGCTTATTGTTTTATAAAAATTGGTGTTTTTGCAACAGCTATTTCAGTTTGATATATGTAATAACTGTTGGACACAGTAATGTTTCTGCCTTGAAATGAGGTTTATTGTACTAACAGAAAATGTGCAATCTGCATTCAAACAAAATTTGACAGGTGCATAAGTATGGGCACTCTTATCATTTTCTTGTTTTAAATACTCCTACCTACTTTTTACTGACTTACTAAAGCACTTTTTTTGGTTTTGTAACCTCATTGAGCTTTGAACTTCATAGCCAGGTGTATGCAATCATGAGAAAAGCTACTTAAAGAGGCCACTTGCAAGTTGTTCTCCTGTTTGAATCTCCTCTGAAGAGTGGCATCATGGGCTCCTCAAAACAACTGTCAAATGATCTGAAAACAAAGATTATTCAACATAGTTGTTCAGGGGAAGGATACAAAAAGCTGTCTCAGAGATTTAACCTGTCAGTTTCCACTGTGAGGAACATAGTAAGGAAATGGAAGAACACAGGGACAGTTCTTGTTAAGGCCAGAAGTGGCAGGCCAAGAAAAACATCAGAAAGGCAGAGAAGAAGAATGGTGAGATCAGTCAAGGACAATCCTCAGACCACCTCCAGAGAGCTGCAGCATCAACTTGCTGCAGATGGTGTCACTGTGCATCGGTCAACTATGCAACGCACTTTGCACAAGGAGAAGCTGTATGGGAGAGTGATGCGAAAGAAGCCGTTTCTGCAAGCACGCCACAAACAGAGTCGGCTGAGTTATGCAAAAGCACATTTGGAGAAGCCAATTTCTTTTTGGAAGAAGGTCCTGTGGACTGATGAAACCAAGATTGAGTTGTTTGGTCATACAAAAAGGCGTTATGCATGGCAGCAAAAAAACACAGCATTCCAAGAAAAACACTTGCTACCCACAGTAAAATTTGGTGGAGGCTCCATCATGCTTTGGGGCTGTGTGGCCAATGCCGGCACCGGGAATCTTGTTAAAGTTGAGGGACACATGGATTCCACTCAGTATCAGCAGATTCTTGACAATAATGTTCAAGAATCAGTGATAAAGTTGAAGTTGCGCAGGAGATGGATCTTTCAGCAAGACAATGATCCAAAACTCCGCTCCAAATCGACTCATGCATTCATGCAGAGGAACAATTACAATGTTCTGGAATGGCCATCCCAGTCCCCAGACCTGAATATCATTGAACATCTGTGGGATCATTTGAAGAGGGCTGTCCATGCTCGGCGACCATCAAACTTAACTGAGCTGGAATTGTTTTGTAAAGTGGAATGGTCAAAAATACCTTCATCCAGGATCCAGGAACTCATTAAAAGCTACAGGAAGCGACTAGAGGCTGTTATTTTTTCAAAAGGAGGATCTACTAAATATTAATGTCACTTTTCTGGTGAGGTGCCCATACTTATGCACCTGTCAAATTTTGTTTGAATGCAGATTGCACATTTTCTGTTAGTACAATAAACCTAATTTCAAGGCAGAAACATTACTGTGTCCAACAGTTATTACATATATCAAACTGAAATAGCTGTTGCAAAAACACCAATTTTTATAAAACATTAAGCTTAAGATTAATAGGGGTGCCCAAACTTTTTCATATAACTGTATAACTGTTGAAAATAGTCTGGTGTAGGCTAGAGAAACAGAAGTGTGGTTCTGCACTTCCACGGTTCAAACCTCTGTATTATCCATTTTGGGCCATTTGTATCTAAAAAAAAACAGTTTGAGTGTGTCGCTCACTGTTCAGCCGCAAATATCTCTATTTAAAACAGTGTGGTATACCCCAGTAAACAATAACTGTGGTTTTGCCATCCCACGGTAAAAAATCTCTATTATTCAGCTTTTGGTAGTTTTTTCCGTAAAGAAAAACAGTAGTGTCTCCTGACTGTTGTGACACAAAAATATATCGGTTGAAAATAGTCTTGTGTAGGCCCGACATCCCAGTGTGGTTTCGCAGTTCCACGGGTCAAATCGCTGTACTATCCAGTTTTGGGCCTTTGGTATCTAAAAAAAAAGCAGTTTGAGTGTGTCGCTCACTGTTCAGCCGCAAATATCTCTATTTAAAAAAGTGTGGTATACCTCAGTAAACAATAACTGTGGTTTTGCCATCCCACGGTAAAAAATCTCTATTATTCAGCTTTTGGTAGTTTTTTCCATAAAGAAAAACAGTAGTGTCTCCTGACTGTTGTGACACAAAAATATATCTGTTGAAAACAGTCTTGTGTAGGCCCGACATCCCAGTGTGGTTTCGCAGTTCCACGGGTCAAATCGCTGTACTATCCAGTTTTGGACCTTTGGTATCTAAAAAAAAGCAGTTTGAGTGTGTCGCTCACTGTTCAGCCGCAAATATCTCTATTTAAAAAAGTGTGGTATACCCCAGTAAACAATAACTGTGGTTTTGCCATCCCACGGTAAAAAATCTCTATTATTCAGGTTTTGGTAGTTTTTTCCGTAAAGAAAAACAGTAGTGTCTCCTGACTGTTGTGACACAAAAATATATCTGTTGAAAATAGTCTTGTGTAGGCCCGACATCCCAGTGTGGTTTCGCAGTTCCACGGGTCAAATCGCTGTACTATCCAGTTTTGGGCCTTTGGTATCTAAAAAAAAAGCAGTTTGAGTGTGTCGCTCACTGTTCAGCCGCAAATATCTCTATTTAAAAAAGTGTGGTATACCCCAGTAAACAATAACTGTGGTTTTCCTCTTCCACGGTTCTAATCTACTCTATATTACCCTTTTTCCATTGATAGTGCAAGTGTAAGCTATTTTACTTCATTTACAATGGGCAAGGCGCGTGGCAAGGGACGTGGAAGTGGACATTATGGTGATGGTTCGTGCAGAGGACGGGGCCGTGGCCAAGGTGAAAATGTGCCACAACCAACAGCCACATCTTCTCGCTCCCACTTCTTGACCGAATTACTAGGGAAGCACAGAACAATACCAGTATTGAGAAGTGTGAACAGGTTATTAATTGGATAGCAGATAATACTTCCAGTTACCTGGGCACCACCACCTCCGGTCTGTCTTCCACACGGTCAACTCTTAGTAGCCATGAGTCTCGACCGCATACTCCTCCTCACCGTGATGCTCCTTCCTCCCACCATGCCGAGTGTCGTCAGACAGCAAGTGATCCCACACTTGGACACTCTGAAGAGCTGTTCACTGGTCCATTTCCATATTTGGGCCCCTCGCCTGATACGCTTGAAGTGGTGGAAGAGGAGATCCCATGTTGCGATGCCCAAATATTTGAACAGCCACGGCCACAGGAAGTCGACGTTGGCAATCTGTCACAAGAGGTGGACGATGATGAGACACAATTGCCAGGAAGTGAGGAGGAGGATCGTGGTGCGCAAGTGGAAGAGGAGGAGGTGGTGGATGATCTAGTAACTGACCCAACGTGGAAGGAGGACATGCAGAGTGAGGCCAGCAGCACACAGGGGGAGGGAGGCAGAGTACCCCAACAGGCAGGAAGAAGCAGTGTGGTGGCCGCTGACAGAAGGCAGGCAACCGTTCCCCGTAACACCAACACGAGGGACATTGCCAGTACAAGCGGTAAGTCTTCCAGAGTCTGGAATTTTTTTAAAGACTCTGCTGATAACCCCAAAAAGGCCATATGTTCCACCTGCCATGCCAGCATCAGCAGGGGTGACAAAACTACCAGCCTGACCACCACCAGCATGATCAGGCACATGGCAGCAAAGCACCCGACTTTGTGTGGCGAAACCCAGGGTCCACGACCAGTGTCAGCGGGTGTCACAACTGCTTCTTCCACTGTTGTGCGTGCAATAGAACCCCCTGTTGTGTGTGCAAGGCAATCCCCTGTCCATACTGCATGTAAAGATGCCCCCTCCTCTCAGTCTTCACTTGTTATGGCAGTTTCTCAAGAAACAGCATCAACGTCCACGTCCACGTCCCACCGCAGCGTTCAATTGTCCATATGCCAGACCTTTGAACGAAAGCGGAAATTCGCAGCTAACGCCCCACAGGCCACAGTCCTAAATTCGCACATTTCACGACTGCTTGCATTGGAAATGCTGCCTTTTAGGCTGGTGGAGACGGAATCCTTCCGCAATCTTATGGCGGTGGCCGTCCCTCGGTACTCGGTCCCCAGCCGACACTATTTTGCCCGGTGTGCCATCCCCGCACTACACAAGCACGTGTCCCAAAGCATCTGCCGTGCCCTCAACAACGCAGTTACTGGGAGAGTCCACCTGACAACGGACACGTGGACAAGTGCTTGTGGCCAGGGACGGTACATCTCTCTGACGGCACACTGGGTAAACATAGTGGAAGCCGGGACCCAGTCGGACCTTGGGACGGAACACATCCTCCCCACACCGAGGATTGCGGGCCCTATGTCAGTCAGAGTTGCCCCCACAGTGTACAGCTCCTGCGCATCCTCCTCCTCCTCCTCATGTTCAGCCTCCATCTCAGATATCACCACATCAGTTACAAGCTGGGAGCATTGCAGTACTGCCTCCGCCAAGCGGCAACAGGCTGTGCTGAAACTCATAAGCTTAGGTGATAAACCTCACACTGCTTGTGAGTTGTGGACAGCTGTGAAAGAGCAGGCAGATCTGTGGCTGAGACCGCTGAACCTACATCCCGGCATGGTCGCGTGTGACAATGGCCGTAACCTGGTGGCGGCTCTGAGGCGAGGTGAGATCACACACGTACCATGCGTGGCTCATGTGCTTAACCTCGTGGTTCAGCGGTTTCTTAAATCGTAGCCTGAGTTGCCAGATCTGCTCGTGAAAGTACGCCGCCTGTCAGCTCATTTTCGCAAGTCGGCTACAGCTTCCGCCGCCCTTGCTGTGTTGCAGCAGCGTTTGCAGCTTCCGGCACACCGACTGGTGTGTGATGTCCCCACACATTGGAACTCTACCCTCCACATGTTGCAAAGGATTTGTGAGCAGAAGAGAGCAGTTGTGGAGTACCAGCTGCAACAAGGCCGTCGATATTCAGGTCAGACTCCACACATAGGACCTCAGGAGTGGACCTGGATGTCTGACATATGTACCATCCTGACAAACTTTGAGGAGGCCACCAAGATGGTGAGTGGCGATGACGCCATCATTAGTGTCAGCATCCCACTTGTCTGTCTTTTGCAACGCTCTCTGCAGAGAATTAAAGAGGAGGCATTGCAGCCAGAGTATGATGAGATGGATCAAGAAGCCGTAGCGGGCGATTACACACAGCCCAGCCTCATCTCATCCCAACGTGCATTGGGGGACAATAAGGGAGAGGAGGAGGAGGAGGAGGAGGAAGAACAGGAGCTGCTATCATGCATTGTAGACGGTAGTACCTGTACAAGTGTCATACCGTCGGTTCAGCGTGGGTGGCCTGAGGACAGGGGGGAGGAGGAAGAGGAGGAGGAGGAGGAGAGCATGGTCAGTCGTCATCTTGGTGAGGACACGGAAATCTTGCCCGTTACCAGTCTGGCACGCATGGCTGACTTTATGTTACGCTGCCTTAACCGTGACCCTCGCGTTGTCAGAATGTTGGGTGACAGTCATTACTGGTTGGTGACACTTGTAGACCCCCGCTACAAGGAGAACTTTCACTCTCTTATTCCTGAGGTGGAGAGGTCTACAAAAATGGGGCAATACCAGAAGGCCCTTGCTGCAGAACTCTTAAAAAAATTCCCATCTGAACACGCTAGCGGCAGAGGTCACAGTTCGTTGCCCAACCAAGGCGTACAGGCGAGAGAGATGCAACTCCAATCCAGCAGAGGCAGGGGAACACTGTCAACGTTCTGGGACAGTTTTCTGACACCCGCCCAGCTTACAGGCCCTGAGGCGCGGGGTACTCTCACAAGGAGTGGAAAGTTTCAAAAGATGTTGAGGGAGTACCTTGCCGATCGTACCAGCGTCCTCCGTGATTCCTCTGTGCCTTTTAATTATTGGGTATCCAAGCTGGACACTTGGAATGAACTCGCTCTGTACGCCTTGGAGGTCCTGGCCTGCCCTGCCGCTAGCGTGTTATCGGAGCGTGTTTTTAGTGCCGCTGGGGGAATTATAACTGATAAGTGCACTCGCCTGTCAACTGACAATGCTGACAAGCTGACCCTTATCAAAATGAACAAGGGCAAGATTGGGCCAGACTTCTCATCACCACCAAATGACAGCAGAGTAACATAAAGTCAAATCCACTGTGTTATTTCGGGAGGTGTATTCCCATGCATCGCTTCACTCCCACCCATGGGTATATGCTTCCTCATTTCGGCTGTTTTTTGCTCTTCTCCTTATCCTCAGCCTCCACGACCACTATACCACCAGGGTGACCGTGGTCCATGTTGCCAGCATTGCAAGTTCCTCTGTCCTAATTTTTGGCAGCTTTTGCTTGGAAGGCATAGGCAAAGACTATGGGAGACCCACTCCCCAATAATGGGAATAATGTTTTTAATATGCTGTACTGCATGGCTCTTGTAAGGGACATTGCAAGTTCCCCCTTCCTAATTTTTGGCAGCTTTTGCTTGGAAGGCATAGGCAAAGACTATGGGAGACCCACTCCCCAATAATGGAAATAATGTTTTTAATATGCTGTACTGCATGGCTCTTGTAAGGGGCATTAAAATCGTCTTGTTAAGCTACTGTGACCTCCACGTCTCTTCCAAGGGTCGTTAATATTGTCTTTTTATTCCACTGCGTCCTCCACCACTCTTCCAAGGGGCATTAAAAGCGTCTTGTTAAGCTACTGTGACCTCCACGTCTCTTCCACAGGGCATTGATA
This sequence comes from Phyllobates terribilis, assembly GCF_046119375.1. Classification (NCBI taxonomy): domain Eukaryota; kingdom Metazoa; phylum Chordata; class Amphibia; order Anura; family Dendrobatidae; genus Phyllobates; species Phyllobates terribilis. The sequence continues at coordinate 4,712,254 of NW_027362899.1, forward strand.
TTGTCTTTTTATTCCACTGCGACCTCCACCACTCTTCGAAGGGGCATTAAAACCGTCTTGTTAAGCTACTGTGACCTCCACGTCTCTTCCACGGGGCATTGATATTGTCTTTTTATTCCACTGTAACCTCCACCACTCTTACAAGGGGCATTAAAACTGTCTTGTTAAACCACTAATGCCACGTCTCTTCCAAGGGGCATTAAAACCATCTTGTTAAGCTACTGTGACCTCCTCGTCTCTTCCACGGGGCATTGATATTGTCTTTTTATTCCACTGTAACCTCCACCACTCTTCCAAGGGGCATTAAAACTGTCTTGTTAAACCACTTTGAACTCCACATCTCTTCCAAGGGGCATTAAAACCATCTTGTTAAGCTACTGTGACCTCCACATCTCTTCCAAGGGGCATTAAAACTGTCTTGTTAAACCACTCTGAACTCCACGTCTCTTCTAAGGGGCATTAAAACTGTCTTGTTAAACCACTCTGAACTCCACAGCTCTTCCAAGGGGCATTGACATGTTGTTTTTAATTGCCTCTAACCTCCACGACTTTTGCAACGGGCATTGCATTTCCTCCTAATTTTTGTCAGCTTTTGCTTTTCAATGCATAGGCGAACACTAAGGGAGACCCACTCCCCAATAATGGGTAGAAGGTTTTTAATACGCTGTAATCCACGTCTGTTTCAAGGGGCATTGCAGTGCCTAATAATTTTTGGAAAACCTTCCATTCCCTGCTTAGGCCAACAGTGTACAGGAGACCCAGTTGCTATAAATGGAAAAAACGGTTTAGTTAAGGCCCTCTGACCTCCATGTCACTTCCAAGGGGTATTGGAGTGCCTTGAAATTTTTGTTAGGCATTGCATTCACTGTATGCCCTATAACTGTGTAGCTGAACCGCTCCTTTTGGTACAGAAACATATCCTACAAGACATATCTGGTTGACTGGCCTGATATTGATGTGAATGGTCCCTGTTCCTCCTGCTCTTTCTCCTTTGCCACCACCTCATCCATCATTCATCACCTGAAGCTTTGTTTTAACGGGAGTCATAGAACTGGGATAGTAGCAGGAAAACATCCAGCAATCCTCGAAGGAGGTAGAATATGCGCCAAAACGCTGACCACCTCAGGCCTAGCTACTACTACATACATGCGCTTGCATTCCAAGGAACAGAAAGCTAAGGAGGTGGATGGCCTCATGATCATGAATAATTTACTCGTTGTGTAGGAGGCCGACCACTGCTGCTGTCTACCTTCTGAACTTTGTGTTGAAGCCTGATTGACCCAGGACCCGCAATCCTCTATGTCTGGAGGACGTGTTGCATCCCAGTGTCCAACTGTGTCCCGGCTTCCACAATATTAACCCAGTGTGAAGGCGTCAGTGAGATGGACCATTCCTGGCCACATTCACTTGTCCACGTATTTGTGGTTAGGCTGTCCTTCCCACTAAATGCACTGGGGAGGGCACAGGTAATGTTTTGGCATGCGCGCTTGTGTATAAGGCACACCGGGACAAATAGGGGCGGCTGGGGACCGTTTATGGACACCCGGCCACCCCCACGCGGCTGGTGACTGCGTGTGGGCACCTGGCCGCGGGGCGGCTGGGGACCGAGTATGGACACCCGGCCGCCCCCTGGCGGCTGGGGACCAAGCGTGGACACCCGGCCGCCGGGCGGCAGGGGACTGAGTATGGATACCAGGCTACCGACGCAGCCATGACGTGGTGGCCAGATTCCACCTCCACATGCCTAAAAGGCCCAATTTCAAGTGCAAGCAAGCTAGCAGTATGGTATTGCAGCCCGGGGGTGGGTGGGTGGCAGGCTGCATACTTGCGCTTGTATTGCAAGTTATGGGGGAGGTACAATTGAACACTGCCCTGGGACAAGGACTTGCACGGGGATAGTTGCAAGTCTGCATCTTCTGATGCGGCAAGGATCACTTCTGATGGGCACACTTTTAGGCAGTGACCTGGGTGTCAGAGATGCTTCCAGGGGTCTTCCCCATGCTGTTCCCATTTTTTTTAGCACTGTATGCATGTGTCACACAGCACATGGCCAGATAAGGTTGTAAAATGTTAAAATGACATTTCCCGGTGAATGCATTTGTCACGGTTGAAAGCAATACAAACGTGCAAAAACGCATAAAAAATGCTACTTGTGAACATAGCCCAAGGTGTGGAGGAGTATTTTTGTTTTTGGTTATTTATTTTACCTTATACACAAGTCTTTACCCTGGAAAGGATGTTCCTTAACCCCTTTCCGACCTGGTCAGTAATAGTACGCACCAGGTCGGGAAGGCCGGTTCAGCGGGGGCTCCGGCGGTGAGCCCGCACTGAAGCGAGCACATGTCAGCTTATTATTGGAATCGCAATCCACCCGCGGCTGTTAACATGTTAAATCTCTGACAGTGGCATTTAACTCGCACTTCCGGGAGTCCTAAGCCCCGCCCACAGTGACCCCATCATGTGATCGCGGGTCACCAATGGGTGGGCATGACAACTCAGGGTCTGCAGCAGTGGTCAGCGCTCATAGTAAGTGAGCATTTCTCCTGCATACAAGCGATCTGCTCACCGCTTGTATGCAGTAGAAGCAATCAGACAACTGCTGCTTCTAGTCTCCTCTGGAGACTATAGAAGCAAGCAGAAAGTGTAAAAAAAAAGTTTTTAAAAATATTAAAAAAATAAAAAATATATAAAAGTTTAAGTCACCCCCCTTTCGCCCCATTCAAAATAAAATATATATATATATATATAAAAAAAACACATACACATATTTGGTATCGCCGCGTTCAGAATCGCCCGATCTATCAATATAAAAGAAGAATTAATACAATCAGTAAACGGCGTAACGAGAAAAAAATTTTAAACGCCAGAATTAAGTTTTTTTGGTCGCTACAACTTTGCAATAAAAAGCAATAACGGGCGATCAAAACATCGGATCTACCCCAAAATGCTATCAATAAAAACGTCAGCCCGGCACGCAAAAAATAAGCCCTCACCCAGCCCCAGATCCCGAAAAATGGAGAAGCTAAGGGTCTCGGAAAATGGCGTCATTTTTTTTTTGTTTTTTTAGCAAGCTTTGGATTTTTTTTTCACCACTTAAATAAAAAAGAACCTATACATGTTTGGTGTCAATGAACTCGTAACGACCTGGAAAATAATGATGGCAGGTCAGTTTAAGCAATCTGTGAACGTGGTAAAAAAGGACCCAAAAAACAACTGTGGAATTGCATTTTTTTTGCAGTTTCACTGCACTTGGAATTTTTTTCCCATTTTCCAGCACACGATATGGTAAAACCAGTGATGGTGTTTAAAAGTCCAACTCGTCCCGCAAAAAATAAGCCCTCACATGGCCATATTGACCGAAAAATAAAAAAGTTCTGGCTCTGGGAAGAAGGGGAGCAAAAAAGGAAAACACAAAAACAGAAAGACCCATGGTCGTTAAGGGGTTAACATATTTCACAGGAAAGCACTTTCACTTTCGTTTTTGAACGTTTTATTGTGAGCCTGTAAAAGTGGCTTAATACCTCTGACCACGTTGTTGACAGCAGTGACCTGGGGGTCAGAAATGCTTCCAGGGGCGATCCCCATGCTGTCCCCATGTCATTTGAGCACTGTCACTATCGTTTTGGGCACTTTTTAGGCTTTCTACAGACTGCTGGGGGAGCCGCCACAAAAATGTTCGGGTCTCCCATAGACTAACATTGGGCTCGTTGCTCGGGTCGAGCACCCGAGTATCACAGTGAGCTCGGCCCGAGCTTCGAGCACCCGAGCATTTTAGTGCTCGCTCAACACTACTGACAACACCTTTATATAGAGTAGATTACACAGGATCCACCATTCACAATAGGTGATGTCACAGCTCACCTCCTCCTCCTGTACAATGACTAAAAACACCACTGTATACAGTAGATAACACAGGATCCACCATTCACAATAGGTGATGTCACAGCTCACCTCCTCCTCCTCCTCATGCACAATGACTGATATAACACCTCTATATACAGAATATAACACAGGATCCACTATTTACAATAGGTGATGTCACAGCTCACCTCCTCCTCCTGTACAATGACTGATAACACCTCTATATACAGTATATAACACAGGATCCACCATTTACAAGAGGTGATGTCAACGCACCTCCTCCTCCTCCTGTACAATGACTGATAACACCTCTATATACATTAGATAACACAGGATCCACCATTTACAATAGGTGATGTCACAGCTCACCTCCTCCTCCTCCTGAACAATGACTGATAACATCTCTATTTACAGTAGATAACACAGGATCCACCATTCACAATAGGTGATGTCACAGCTCACCTCCTCCTCCTCCTGTACAATGATTGATAACACCACTATATACAGTATATAACACAGGATCCACCATTTACAATAGGTGATGTCACAGCTCACCTCCTCCTCCTCCTGTACAATGACTGATAACACCTCTATATACAGTATATAACACAGGATTCACCATTCACAATAGGTTATGTCACAATTCACCTCCTCCTCCTCTTGTACAATGACTGATAACACCTCTATATACAGTAGATAACACAGGATTCACCATTTACAATACGTGATGTCACAGCTCACCTCCTACTCCTGTACAATGACTGATAACACCTCTATATACAGTAGATAACACAGGATCCACCGTTCACAATAGGTGAAGTCACAGCTCACCTCCTCCTCCTGTACAATGACTGGTAACACCTCTATATACAGTAGATAACACAGAATCCACAATTTACAATAGGTGATGTCACACCTCACCTCATCCTCCTGTATAATGACTGATAACACCTCTATATACAGTATATAACACAGGATCCACCATTTACAATAGGTGATGTCACAGCTCACCTCCTCCTCCTGTACATTGACTGATAACACCTCTATATACAGCAGATAACACAGGATCCACCATTCACAATAGGTGATGTCACAGCTCACCTCCTCCTACTACTCATGTACAATGACTGATAACACTTTTATATACAGTAGATAACACAGGATCCACCATTCACAAAAGGTGATATCACAGCTCACCTCCTCCCTCTCCTGTACAATGACTGATAACACCTTTATATATAGTAGATAACACAGAGTCCACCATTCACAATAGTTGATGTCACAGCTCACCTCCTCCTCCTGTACAATGACAGATAACACCTCTATATACCGTATATAACAGAGGATCCAGCATTCACAATATGTGATGTCACAACTCACCTCATCCTCCTGTACAATGACGGTTAACTCCTCTAAATACAGTATATAACACAGGATCCAGCATTCAGAATAGGTGATGTCACAGCTCACCTCCTCCTCCTCCTGTACAATGACTGACAACACCTCTATATAGAGTAGATTACACAGGATCCACCATTCACAATAGGTGATGTCACAGCTCACCTCCTCCTCCTCCTGAACAATGACTGATAACAACTCTATATACAGTAGATAACACATGATCCACCATTTACAATAGGTGATGTCACAGCTCACCTCCTCCTCCTCCTGTACAATGACTGATAACATCTCTATTTACAGTAGATAACACAGGATCCACCATTCACAATAGGTGATGTCACAGCTCACCTCCTCCTCCTGTACAATGACTGAAAACACCACTATATACAGTAGATAACACAGGATCCACAATTCACAATAGGTGATGTCACAGCTCACCTCCTCCTCCTCTTCATGCACAATGACTGATATAACACCTCTATATACAGTATATAACACAGGATCCACCATTTACAATAGGTGATGTCACAGCTCACCTACTCCTCCTGTACAATGACTGATAACACCTCTATATACAGAATATAACAAAGGATCCACCATTCACAATAGGTTATGTCACAATTCACCTCCTCCTCCTCTTGTACAATGACTGATAACACCTCTATATACAGTAGATAACACAGGATCCACCATTTACAATAGATGATGTCACAGCTCACCTCCTCCTCCAGTACAATGACTGATAACACCTCCATATACAGTATATAACACAGGATCCACCATTTACAATAGGTGATGTCACAGCTCACCTCCTCCTCCTGTACAATGACTGATAACACCTCTATATACAGTATATAACACAGGATCCACCAATTACAATAGATGATATCACAGCTCACCTCCTCCTCCTGCACAATGACCGATAACACCTCTATATACAGTAGATAACAAAGAATCCACCAATTACAATAGGTGATGTCACAGCTCACCTCCTCCCCCTCCTGTACAATGACTGACAGCACCTCTATATACAGTAGATAACACAGGATCCACCATTTACAATTGGTGATATCACAGCTCACCTCCACATCCTGAGCAATGACTGATAACACCTCTATATACAGTAGATAACACAGGATCCACCATTCACAATAGGTGTTATCACAGCTCATCTCCTCCCCCTCCTGTACAATGACTGATAACCCCTCTATATATAGTAGATAACACAGGATCCACCATTCACAATACGTGATGTCACAGCTCACCTCCTCCTCCTGCACAATGACGGATAACACCTCTATATACAGTATATAACACAGGATCCAGCATTCACAATAGGTGATGTCTCAGCTCACCTCCTCCTCCTCCTGTACGATGACTGACAACACCTCTATATACAGTAGATAACACAGGATCCGCCATTCACAATAGGTGATGTCACAAGTCACCTCCTCATCCTGTACAATGACTGATAACACCTTTATATACAGTATATCACACAGGATCCACCATTTACAATAGATATCACAGCTCACCTACTCCTCCTGTACAATGACTGATAACATCTCTATATACAGTTGATAATAGAGGATCCACCATTTACAATAGTTGATGTCACAGCTCACCTCCTCCCCCTCCTGTACAATGACTGACAACACCTCTATATACAGTAGATAACACAGGATCCACCATTTACAATTGGTGATATCACAGCTCACCTCCACATCCTGTGCAATGACTGATAACACCTCTATATACAGTAGATAGCACAGGATCCACCATTCACAATAGGTGATGTCACAGCTCACCTCCTCCCTCTCCTGTACAATGACTGATAACACCTCTATATATAGTAGATAACACAGAGTCCACCATTCACAATAGTTGATGTCACAGCTCACCTCCTCCTCCTGTACAATGACAGATAACACCTCTATATACCGTATATAACAGAGGATCCAGCATTCACAATATGTGATGTCACAGCTCACCTCATCCTCCTGTACAATGACGGATAACTCCTCTAAATACAGTATATAACACAGGATCCAGCATTCAGAATAGGTGATGTCACAGCTCACCTCCTCCTCCTCCTGTACAATGACTGACAACACCTCTATATAGAGTAGATTACACAGGATCCACCATTCACAATAGGTGATGTCACAGCTCACCTCCTCCTCCTGTACAATGACTGAAAACACCACTATATACAGTAGATAACACAGGATCCACCATTCACAATAGGTGATGTCACAGCTCACCTCCTCCTCCTCTTCATGCACAATGACTGATATAACACCTCTATATACAGTATATAACACAGGATCCACCATTTACAATAGGTGATGTCACAGCTCACTTCCTCCTCCTGTACAATGACTGATAACACCTCTATATACAGTATATAACACAGGATCCACCATTTACAAGAGGTGATGTCACAGCTCACCTCCTCCTCCTCCTGAACAATGACTGATAACACCTCTATATACAGTAGATAACACATGATCCACCATTTACAATAGGTGATGTCACAGCTCACCTCCTCCTCCTCCTGTACAATGACTGATAACATCTCTATTTACAGTAGATAACACAGGATCCACCATTCACAATAGGTGATGTCACAGCTCACCTCCTCCTCCTGTACAATGACTGAAAACACCACTATATACAGTAGATAACACAGGATCCACCATTCACAATAGGTGATGTCACAGCTCACCTCCTCCTCCTCTTCATGCACAATGACTGATATAACACCTCTATATACAGTATATAACACAGGATCCACCATTTACAATAGGTGATGTCACAGCTCACCTCCTCCTCCTGTACAATGACTGATAACACCTCTATATACAGTATATAACACAGGATCCACCATTCACAATAGGTTATGTCACAATTCACCTCCTCCTCCTCTTGTACAATGACTGATAACACCTCTATATACAGTAGATAACACAGGATCCACCATATACAATAGATGATGTCACAGCTCACCTCCTCCTCCAGTACAATGACTGAAAACACCTCCATATACAGTATATAACACAGCATCCACCATTTACAATAGGTGATGTCACAGCTCACCTCCTCCTCCTGTACAATGACTGATAACACCTCTATATACAGTATATAACACAGGATCCAACAATTACAATAGATGATATCACAGCTCACCTCCTCCTCCTGCACAATGACCGATAACACCTCTATATACAGTAGATAACAAAGAATCCACCAATTACAATAGGTGATGTCACAGCTCACCTCCTCCCCCTCCTGTACAATGACTGACAACACCTCTATATACAGTAGATAACACAGGATCCACCATTTACAATTGGTGATATCACAGCTCACCTCCACATCCTGTGCAATGACTGATAACACCTCTATATACAGTAGATAACACAGGATCCACCATTCACAATAGGTGTTATCACAGCTCATCTCCTCCCCCTCCTGTACAATGACTGATAACCCCTCTATATATAGTAGATAACACAGGATCCACCATTCACAATAGGTGATGTCACAGCTCACCTCCTCCTCTTGCACAATGACGGATAACACCTCTATATACAGTATATAACACAGGATCCAGCATTCACAATAGGTGATGTCTCAGCTCACCTCCTCCTCCTCCTGTACGATGACTGACAACACCTCTATATACAGTAGATAACACAGGATCCGCCATTCACAATAGGTGATGTCACAACTCACCTCCTCCTCCTGTACAATGACTGATAACACCTGTATATACAGTATATCACACAGGATCCACCATTTACAATAGATATCACAGCTCACCTACTCCTCCTGTACAATGACTGATAACATCTCTATATACAGTTGATAATAGAGGATCCACCATTTACAATAGTTGATGTCACAGCTCACCTCCTCCCCCTCCTGTACAATGACTGACAACACCTCTATATACAGTAGATAACACAGGATCCACCATTTACAATTGGTGATATCACAGCTCACCTCCACATCCTGTGCAATGACTGATAACACCTCTATATACAGTAGATAGCACAGGATCCACCATTCACAATAGGTGATGTCACAGCTCACCTCCTCCTCCTGTACAATAATTGATAACACCTCTATATACAGTATATAACACAGGATCCACCATTTACAATAGGTGATGTCACAGCTCACCTCCTCCTCCTCCTGTACTATGACTGATAACACCTCTATATACAGTAGATAACACAGGATCCAACATTCACAATAGGTGATGTCACAGCTCATCTCCTCCTCCTCCAGTACAATGACTGATAACAGCTACTATATACAGTATATAACACAGGATCCATCATTTACAATAGGCGATGTCACAGCTCACCTCCTCCTCCTGTATAATGACTGATAACACCTCTATATATAGCAGATAACACAGGATCCACCTTTCACAATAGGTGATATCACAGCTCACCTCCTCCTAATATATAATGACTGATAACACCTCTATATACAGTATATAAGACAGGATCCACCATTTACAATAGGTGATGTCACAGCTCACTTCCTCCTCCTCTTGTACAATGACTGATAACTCCTCTATATACAGTATATAATACAGGATCCACCATTTACAATAGGTGAGGTCACAGCTCACCTCCTCCTCCTGTACATTGACTGATAACTCCTCTATATACAGTAGATAACACAGGATCCACCATTCACAATAGGTGATGTCACAGCTCACCTCCTCCTCCACTTGTACAATGACTGATAACTCCTCTATATACAGTAGATAACACAGGATCCACGATTCACAACAGGTGATGTCACAGCTCACTTCCTCCTCCTCTTGTACAATGACTGATAACTCCTCTATATACAGTATATAATACAGGATCCACCATTTACAATAGGTGATGTCACAGCTCACCTCCTTCACATCCTGTGCAATGACTGATAACACCTCTATATATAGTATATAACACAGGATCCACCATTCACAATAGGTGATGTCACAGCTGACCTCCTCCTCCTGTACAATGACTAATAACACCTCTATATACAGTAGATAACACAGGATCTACCATTCACAATAAGTGATGTCACAGCTCACCTCCTCCTCCTATATAATGATTGAAAACACATCTATATACAGCAGATAACACAGGATCCACCATTCACAATAGGTGATGTCACAGCTCACCTCCTCCTCCTCCTCCTGTACAATGACTGATAACACCTCTACATACATTATATAACACAGGATCCACCATTCCCAATAGGTGATGTCACAGCTCACCTCCTCCTCCTGTACAATGACTGATAACACCTGTATATACAGTAGATAACACAGGATCCACCATTCACAATAGGTGATGTCACAGCTCACCTCCTCCTCCTGTATAATGACTGATAACATCTCTGTATACAGTATATAACACAGGATCCACATTTCACAATAGGTGAAGTCACAGCTCATCTCCTCCTCCTCCTGTTCAATGATTGAAAACACCACTATATACAGTAGATAACACAGGATTCACCATTCACAATAGGTTATGTCACAACTCACCTCCTCCTCCTCTTGTACAATTACTGATAACACCTCTATATATAGTAGATAACACAGGATCCACCATTTACAATAGGTGATGTCACAGCTCACCTCCTCCTCCAGTACAATGACTGATAACACCTCTATATACAGTATATAACACAGGATCCACCATTTACAATAGGTGATGTCACAGCTCACCTCCTCCTCCTGTACAATGACTGATAACACCTCTATATACAGTAGATAACAAAGGATCCACCAATTACAATAGGTGATGTCACAGCTCACCTCCTCCCCCTCCTGTACAATGACTGACAACACCTCTATATACAGTAGATAACATAGGATCCACCATTTACAATTGGTGATGTCACAGCTCACCTCCACATCCTGTGCAATGACTGATAACACCTCTGTATACAGTAGGAAACACAGGATCCACCATTCACAATAGGTGATATCACAGCTCACGTCCTCCCCCTCCTGTACAATGACTGATAACACCTCTATATTGAGTAGATAACACAGGATCTACCATTCACAATAGGTGATATCACAGCTCACCTCCTCCCCCTCCTGTACAATGACTGATAGCACCTCTATATATAGTAGATAACACAGGATCCAGCATTCACAATAGGTGATGTCACAGCTCACCTCCTCCTCCTGTACAATGACTGATAACACCTCTATATACAGTATATCACACAGGATCCACAATTTACAATAGATGATGTCACAGCTCACCTCCTCCTCCTGTACAATGACTGATAACACCCCTATATACAGTAGATAACACAGGATCCACCATTCACAATAGCTGATGTCACAGTTCACCTCCTCCCCCTCTTGAACAATGACTGATAACACCTCTATATACAGTTGATAACACAGGATCCACCATTTACAATAGGTGATGTCACAGCTCACCTCCTCCCCCTCCTTTACAATGATTGACAACACCTCTATATACAGTAGATAACACAGGATCCACCATTTACAATTGGTGATATCACAGCTCACCTCCACATCCTGTGCAATGACTGATAACACCTCTATATACAGTAGATAACGCAGGATCCACCATTCACAATAGGTGATGTCACAGCTCACCTCCTCCTCCTGTACAATGACTGATAACACCTCTATATACAGTATATAACACAGGATCCACCATTTACAATAGGTGATGTCACAGCTCACCTCCTCCTCCTCCAGTACAATGACTGATAACACCTCTATATAGAGTAGATAACACAGGATCCACCATTCACAATAGGTGATGTCACAGCTCACCTCCTTCTCCTGTACAATGATTGATACCACCTCTATATACAGTATATAACACAGGATCCACCATTTACAATAGGTGATGTCACAGCTCACCTCCTCCTCCTGTACAATGACTGATAACACCTCTATATACAGTAGATAACACAGGATCCACCATTCATAATAGATGATATCACAGCTCACCTCCCCCTCTTGTACAATGACTGATAACAACTCTATATACAGTAGATAACACAGGATCCACCATTCACAATAGGTGATGTCACAACTCACCTCCTCCTCCTCCTCATGTACAATGACTGATAACACCTCTATATGGAGTAGAAAACACAGGATCCACCATTTACAATAGGTGATGTCACAGCTCACCTCCTTTCCCTCCTGTACAATGACTGATAACAGCTACTATATACAGTATATAACACAGGATCCACCATTTACAATAGGTAATGTCACAGCTCACCTTCTCCTCCTGTACAATGACTGATAACACCTCTATATACAGTATATAACACAGGATCCACCTTTCACAATAGGTGATGTCACAGCTCACCTCCTCTTCCTCCTCATGTATTTAGCGCCCCGAGGGTTCGGCCGCTACAGGGGTATTGCACCTCTGCCAGAGGTGTGGTATTCCACTCCCGGGTAAGGATGGAGTATGGACCAGGGCTCAGTTAGCTGCATACAGCACACACCCCATTTCCGAGGGACAGCTCAGCGTTGCTCCCACTAGACAGAAGTGCAGGCACGACCGACTATGTCCCTGTCTGGAGTGGGGAGGGGGTGGAACACCCAGTGCTGTAGGGGCAGATAGGGGTTGGTTCCTGAGCGTAGATAGGAGCTCATTGGCTGCTGGTCCCCTGGGCTCATGGCTAGAGGGAGGTATAAAAGGTGGGCACCATCTTAGATCTAGGTTCTGTCCAGAGAAGAGAAGACAGGGAGTAGAGGCTCTGTAGGAGCTCTACTCCAGAGTGGGCCTAGTGAGAGGCCGAGGAGTAGAGTGGAGAGAGAGAGAGAGGAGGTGAAGTGGAGCTGAGATTACGTCTCATCCCAGCTCCACGAGAAAGGAACAGAAAAGGAGAAGAAGAGAGAGAGAGAGAAACAGAAGGGCTCAGGAACAAGAAGGTGGAAGGGACCCTAAGAACCCACGAGAATCCAGGGTGCAGGGTCAGGCAGATTAAGGGTGCCAGATCCCAAGTTGGTGGAGGAGAAACAACCCTCAGCCAAAGACCGGAGGTCGTGATCATTTATTGGTGCGACACCTCATCAAACCTGCTAGGAAGGCACCATATAGGACAGCGGAGGACGGGGCCCACGTTTAACCGCACAAGTCCGCGGTAGCTGGACAAAAGTGGGTCACTGGTGAGGCAGGCCAGAGAAAGGACTAAAGGGGGTCTTGAGCCATACTCCTGAGCTGTCTGGGGGTTGACCGAGCCCTTCACCTGGTGGACGCAGCACGGCTCGGGCAGTCATTCCCTGCAGAAGTGACTTGGATATTAACCGTGAGTAAAGACCCTGGACTGCAGTACGTTGTCTGTGTACTTTTTCGCTCCTCCGGCATTACCGGTATTGGGACTCTCACCACCATCACTCCCACCATCCACTACACTGCCCTGGGGCCGCACTCTTCCCGTGGGGAGTCACACCATCCCAGCTGCGTACTTCATCGGCCCCAGCGGTCTGCCCTGCAGCGGCGGTTCCTAATAACCGCAATCCACGGGTGGCGTAGTCGGACATTATCTAAAACATCGAAAAGACTGCCACTGGTCTGACCACCCTGAGCCACGGGCCCGGGTCACCACTACTACCCCCATCGTCTCCCTATTGCCCGGTTCCGAGTGCCCCACGGCCCGGGGGGCGAGTCAGCTTTGGCGTAGTCGGCAGGATTTCGTGCCCGCTAACAACGGGTACTGCGCGCCTGAAAAGAGACTGTTTCATTGTACTAAAGATGGCGCCCGCCCCAGAAGAACGAGCGCCATAATGTGCGCGCCAAAAGACCACAGGAGGCCACCTCCCATCGTGGGCCGGGTCCCAGAATGGCGCCAAAGAGGAAGCCCGCCCCCAACAACCATGAGCACGGCGGTAGAAATGTCCGTCAACGTGGGGGGGCTGCCCCTGAGAGTGATTGTCAGCAGAACACCCCAGGACCACCCCCCATGGGGGCGGAAAGAGAAGAAAACTGCGGGGCAGGGGGTGGTCTGGATCAGTCTGGCCAGGCCGCACCCGGAGATGGAGAAAGGAACCAGCTCCAGCACTTTAGCAAGGGGCCTGCTGCAAGCCACACCACCATGCTGCCTCACAGAGCTGCTAGCCCATCTCCCCAAGGAGGACCCCGAGTATGCGCGGGCGGCGTTGGAGGAGCTGGACCGGAGGATGGTCCGGGCGCAGCAGGACGTGATAGCCGGGTGGAAAGAAGAAGTGGCTCGGCGGGCTGTGACCCTGCAGCAGGAGGCGCCGTCGACGTCCAGGAGCACACCAGCCACCGAGGGCAGTGAAGACGGAGCGGAGGCCGACGACGATGCCGCGGAGGAGGCCGCGACAGCAGAGGCAGGTAACGGAGACGCCCTTACCCCGAACCCTGGGGCCGCCGACCTGCCCCTGCACCCTGTTGCGAAGCCCAACGCACCTGGACTCGCCGTCGACACTGTGCCGCCACCGCCATCAACCGGCCCCCAGGCCGTCGACGCTGCCAGTGAGCCCCGCCCCACGCCGTGCCCTCTGACCCCGGGCGTGCTCAGTAAACCACCACCACAGGCCTGGCCGCAAGGCCTAGCGCCCCCGGGCGCCGCTGCCCTGACGGAACCCCCTGCACCCGCTCTACCACCCCTGGGAGCAACTAGGAAACGACCAGCGCGGGCCTGGTCGCAAGGCCGCATACCCCCGGGCGCCGCCAACCCGCTCGCGCCCCCTGCCTCTGCAGTACCACCACTAGGCACAGATCTTTTCGCCCAGCATACCAGTCCGGATGGGCTTCCTTTCATCTGGCCCCCCGAGTATGTCAACCCCCGCCTACGGAGGAGCCCGCCCGCGGAGGTTGGGGTACCATCTGAGCCCCTCATCCCTGCTCCGGCAACCCAGGAAACCCCCCAGCTACCGTTGGAGGACGCCCAGTTTGAATGGGACCCCACTGGGGAGGACCTAATGGGGTTCACAAAGGAAACGCGGGCAGACGCAGCCGAACGGCGGGAGGCCTGCCGCCAACAGCTGGAGATGTTTGAGAGGGAGCAGCGATAGCGGCGCGTGAAACAGGAGAAGCTGCAGGTCCGGAGCGCGGAGCAGAAAATGAAGGCCCGGCGAGATCCCCGAACTGCCCGCAGTCCCCGAGTCACCGGAACTGTTGTGAAGTTCCAGATGGAGCGCGGCTGGGGTTTCATTCGAGACCCTGAGACCATCAGCGACGTGTTCGTGACGAGGAGGGATGTGGAGAGCCACCTGCCGGAAGGTCATCGAGGGCGGGACCTATTTCCAGGGGATGTGGTGTCTTACACCCGGCACCAAGGCGTGAAGGGATGGTACGCCCTCCACGTCCACAGAGTAGTAGAGGAGGAGGAACAGCACTACTCGGACTCTGAGTACCAAGAGGGCCCGGACGGGCCTGAAGATTATGAGGAGCAAGGAGCGGCTGGAGGGTATCGCTACCAGTAAACAGTAGCATACCAGTGTAAATAGTTACCCGTCGGGGTACAAAGGAACTGTTTGGGACTGTTTCACAAAATAAAGTGTGGTCCCCTTTGGGACTGATAAAAGACTGTGTGACTGTTGCCCTATCCCCTAAGTAACCTGGCTGAGGACTGAGAGCAGCCATCCCTCTTCCCTTTAACAGGCTGAGGACTGTAAGCAGCCATTCCCCCTTTTCAACCGGCCGAGGACTGGGAACGGCCAATCCCTTGTATATAGTTGCGCTTCCTAAAGCGCCCCCTACTGGTTTTATATAACAACCGCAACGTGTACCTCAAGACAAGTTTACTGGACTGTTGCACCTTTAAGAAGAAAGAACATCTGGTCGCAAGTTGCACCGCGGCCAGGATACAAGAATATGCCGTATTTGAAAATGTTTTACATGAGAAAGTTTTATATGCTGCTAGGTGATAATGCAAATGTTTTATATGATGTTTTATATGATAAAAGAGTTCCGGTAGTATTAACAATGACAAAGAAAAGTGTTTCCCATAAAGAGAATTGAACAATGTCGTCCGTTTCTGATGTAAAAAGTTATTGAAAAAGTTTGCATGTCCTGTAATTAATTGTTTTTGCTCTTTTCCAGCCCGAGGACGTGCTGTGGTTTACCAGGGGGGAATGTAGCGCCCCGAGGGCTTGGCCGCTACAGGGGTATTGCACCTCTGCCAGAGGTGTGGTATTCCACTCCCGGGTAAGGATGGAGTATGGACCAGGGCTCAGTTAGCTGCATACAGCACACACACCCCATTTCCGAGGGACAGCTCAACGGTGCTCCCACTAGACAGAAGTGCAGGCACGACCGACTATGTCCCTGCCTGGAGTGGGGAGGGGGGTGGAACACCCAGTGCTGTAGGGGCAGATAGGGGTTGGTTCCTGAGCGTAGGAAGGAGCCCATTGGTTGCTGGTCACCTGGGCTTATGTTTCTAGAGGGAGGTATAAAAGGTGGGCACCATCTTAGTTCTGGGTCAGTTCAAGCAGGAGGAGAAGAGAGAGGAGTTCGGCCAGAGAGGGCTGACAGGAAGCTGTGGCTCAGTCTGGGCCCAGCTCCATGAGGCAGGCCTGAGGAGAGGGCCAGGAACAGAAAGGAACAAGAGCAGAAAGGAACAGAAACAGAAAGGAACAGCAAAGAAAGAGAGGAAGAAACAGAAGGGCTCAGGAACAAGAAGGTGGAAGGGACCCTAAGAACCCACGAGAATCCAGGGTGCAGGGTCAGGCAGATTAAGGGTACCGGATCCCAAGTTGGTGGAGGAGAAACAACCCTCAGCCAAAGACCGGAGGTCGTGATCATTTATTGGTGCGACACCTCATCAAACCTGCTAGGAAGGCACCATATAGGACAGCGGAGGACGGGGCCCACGTTTAACCGCACAAGTCCGCGGTAGCTGGACAAAAGTGGGTCACTGGTGAGGCAGGCCAGAGAAAGGACTAAAGGGGGTCTTGAGCCATACTCCTGAGCTGTCTGGGGGTTGACTGAGCCCCTCATCTGGTGGACGCAGCACGGCTCGGGCAGTCATTCCCTGCAGAAGTGACTTGGATATTAACCGTGAGTAAAGACCCTGGACTGCAGTACATTGTCTGTGTGCTTTTTCGCTCCTCCGGCATTACCGGTATTGGGACTCTCACCACCATCACTCCCACCATCCACTACACTGCCCTGGGGCCGCACTCTTCCCGTGGGGAGTCACACCATCCCAGCTGCGTACATCATCGGCCCCAGCAGTCTGCCCTGCAGCGGCGGTTCCTAATAACCGCAATCCACGGGTGGCGTAGTCGGACATTATCTAAAACATCTAAAAGACTGCCACTGGTCTGACCACCCTGAGCCACGGGACCGGGTCGCCACTACTACCCCCATCGTCTCCCTATTGCCCGGTTCCGAGTGCCCCACGGCCCAGGGGGCGAGTCACTTGTATATATTCTGCCCCCCATCCTTGTATATATGTTGCTCCCCTATCCTTGTATATATCCTGCTTCCCCATCCTTGTATATATGCTGCTTCCTCATCCTTGTATATATGCTTCTCCCCCATCCTTGTATGTGCTCCCCCAAATCCTTGTATATATGCTGCTCCCCCATCCTTGTATATATGTTGCTACCCTATCCTTGTATATATGCTGCTCCCCCATTCTTGTATATATGTTGCTCCCCCATCCTTGTATATATGTTGCTCCCCCATCATTGTATATATGCTGCTCCCCCATCCTTGTATATATGCTGCTCCCCCATCCTTGTATATATGCTTCTCCCCCATCCTTGTATATGCTCCTCCAAATCCTTGTATATATGCTGCTCACCCATCCTTGTATATATGTTGCTCCCCTATCCTTGTATATATGCTGCTCCCCCATTCTTGTATATATGTTGCTCCCCCATCCTTGTATATATGTTGCTCCCTCATCCTTGTATATATGCTGCTCCCCCATCCTTGTATATATGCTGCTCCCCCATACTTGTATATATCGTGCTTCCCCAGCCTTGTATATATGCTGCCCTTCATCCTTGTATATATGCTGCTCCCCCATCCTTGTATATATGTTGCTCCCCCATCCTTGTAGATATGTTGCTCCCCCATCCTTGTATATATGTTGCTCCCCCATCCTTGTAGATATGTTGCTCCCCCATCCTTGTATGTATGTTGCTCCCCCATCCTTGTATATGTTTCTCCCCCATCCTTGTATATATGCTGCTCCCCCATCCTTGTAGATATGTTGCTCCCCCATCCTTGTATGTGCTCCCCCCATCCTTGTATATATGTTGCTCCCCCATCCTTCTAGATATGTTGCTCCCCCATCCTTGTATATATGCTGCTCCCCCATCCTTGTATACATGCTGCTTCCTCATCCTTGTATATATGCTGCTCCCCCATCCTTGTATATATGCTGCCCCCCATCCTTGTATATATGCTGTCCCCCATCCTTGTATATATCCCGCTACCCCATCCTTGTATATATGTTGCTCCCCCATCCTTGTATATATGCTGCTCTCCCATCCTTGTATATATGCTGCCCCCCATCCTTGTATATATGCTGCCCCCCATCCTTGTATATATGCTGCTCTCCCATCCTTGTATATATGCTGCCCCCCATCCTTGTATATATGCTGCTCCCCCATCCTTGTATATATGCTGCCCCCCATCCTTGTATATATGCTGCTCCCTCATCCTTGTATATATGCTGCTCCCCCATCCTTGTATATATGCTGCTCCCCCATCCTTGTATATATGCTGCCCCCCATCCTTGTATATATGCTGCTCCCTATCCTTGTATATATCCTGCTACCCCATCCTTGTATATATGTTGCTTCCCCATCCTTGTATACATCCTGCTTCCCCATCCTTGTATATATGCTCCCCCCCATCCTTGTATGTGCTCCCCCCATCCTTGTATATATGCTGCCCCCCATCCTTGTATATATGCTTCTCCCCCATCCTTGTCGGAACAAAGAGGAATCTGCTACTAGTGAAAAGTTTCTGTGTTTTCTTATTAGGAGTTTTCCCTGTAGAAGGCGATGCATACCATGGAAGAAATGTGGGACTCCATATCCTTTAATACCAGTCCCTATCGAGAATCTGGCGTTTCTATTCTATCAGCAGTGGATGAAATCCAAACCACTCTGGGTGACCAAATTGTGAAGACTCAGACAATGAGGGGATCGCCTTTCATCAAGCCCTATGAGAAAGAAATCAAGGTATAAAATATTCACTTGCTTATTAGCAGAAGCTAAGGTTTCATTAGGATCTCCGAGGCTAAAGTTACATGCGGCTCCAGCTTACATGTAAAGGGGATGGTATCAAGGAGTCTCACCAAACTTTCCCTACAAATATCCAACAATTCAGAATTCATATCCATTGATAATTTATCTTCTAAAATGATAGCATTTTTTTCTATCATTTTCATTTTATGTGTAATTAACTTTTTGCTCTCCTCCTTTAAGCAATGGGAGGAACGACTGATAAGGATCCAGGAATGGCTGAAGGTGCCGACCCAGTGGCTTTATCTAGACCCCATCTTCCCTTCTGAGGACATCATGCAGCAAATGCCTGAAGAAGGACGCTTATTCCAGACTGTGGACAGAAACTGGAGAAAGATCATGAAACATTGCGTTAAAGACCTGAAGGTAAATGGATGCTTCATGGTGGACTGATACAAGAAAGCACGGTCATCTTGCATCCAGGATTGATGTTTTCCAAGAGTCCGTGTCCTGATGCTTCCATCACAAGGATCCCGGGTTATGGGGCTCCGCACTGCCTGGACTCCAGCCTCCCGCATCTTCTATTTTCTATCCATATAGGTTCTAATTTTTTTTTTAATATGAACTATTGGCACAATAGTCAATGAATGTGACCTTTTTTCAGTCTCTATAACTATATAATGGAATCTTACTTATGGGCTATCTACTTTGTTTTAGGTTTTAAGCGCCACTTCTCTGACCGGACTTCTGGAAAAACTTCAGGACAGCAATGTGCTTCTGGATAAAATCATGAAAGGGCTGAATGCCTATCTGGAGAAGAAGAGGCTTTTTTCCCACGGTATAGTCCTTTCACTTGTTGCAATGATTCTATATACTACTTAAAGAATTTTTTTTTTGTTATTTAAACCATTGAAATCATTTTTGTAATTGGATTTCATTAATAATTTTGCACTGTTTGCCTTCTATTGGCTCTGTGCTGCGCTGGCTATTGGACTTATTTTTAATGTCTTTTTTCAGCTCCTCTTAGCCGATTTATGACCACAGATCACATCAAAGCTGAATGTGCAGGAAACAAAAAGCCTAACGGTGCAACATTTTTAATGAAACTGAATTGTCGCAAATACACGCAATTAAATGGGTATTCCCATCTCCAAGATCCTATCCCAATATGTAGTAGGCATAGTAATAATAATAATATTAGCAAATACCTCCAATTAGAAATGTAGTATAGTTCTTCTGATTCGCTATGTCGCTTTCCCCAGCTTCGGTATCCATGGTTACGACCACTCAAATAGTGACAGTTATTTGCTAGTGGTCGTAACCTAAGCTACTGCAATGCCCTGCACATTGGGTAAGCGACAAAGCAAATCAGAAGAACTATACTACACTTCTAATTGGAGGTATTTGCTAATATTATTATTATTACACCTACTACATATTGGGGTAGAATCCTGGAGATGGGAATACCCATTTCAGTTAAATAAACAAAGTTCCCAAAGCTGGATAGCCCCTTTAAGCTAGCCATACACATGAGATATGAGATACCCGTCGTCTGAATGGTTATTTGGCTATTTCTCCTGACTCCCACATATTCTGCTGAACAGTCATGTGTTTTTAATGGGGAGAGAGGAGAAAGTCGGTACTGGACACCTCCGGCAGCGGGTTATCTCCCCTGAGAACCAAAAGACCGGGTATTGAAATCCCATCTGCCCGATCCTTCTGGCCCTGACATCCTCTATCGGGGGAGAGTCAGGAGACCCCCATACACATCAGTGGGTAGGCCGGTCCTGCTGCAATCGTCAGGGTTAAACTATTTTAATCCAATGTGTATGGGGACTGAATCTTTACTTTAAAGCTTTGCTTTTCTATTTTCTCACATAGACACTAATACAAATGGCGCCTGACCCAATACTTTAATGACATCTTTATCATATTGTGCATTTTCGCTTTAGCTTTTTCTTCCTGTCCAACGACGAAATGCTAGAAATTCTCTCTGAGACTAAAGATCCTCTGCGGTTCCAGCCACATCTAAAGAAGGGCTTTGAAGGCATCGCAAAGCTGGAGTTCCTTCCTAACCTGGACATCAAAGCCATGTACAGCACCGAGGGGGAACGCGTAGAGCTCATCCAGACCATCTCCACCTCCGAGGCTCGGGGGGCCGTGGAGAAGTGGCTCATCCAAGGGGAAGATGTCATGTTAAGGAGCGTGCATGATGTTACTGCTCGGTCACGAATGGTACGGATCTACCTACAGACCAAAAGCATTAATTGGAACTAATCTAGTACTTTTATATTTGTATAAGATTATTTGGCGGCAGTGAATGATTTGTGGATGATGTATCTCTTGCTATAGAGCCAGGTAGCAGATCTTCTACCTGCAATCGGTAGAAATGAATTTGCTAGATAATACTAGTAAGGTTGTCCCTCTCTTAAATGCTTCTGTCAACGTAATTTAACTTTGTTTTCTAAAAGGCATACCCTGAGACTGCAAGAAAAGACTGGGTGAGGGAATGGCCGGGACAGGTCGTGCTCTGTGTGTCTCAGATGTTCTGGACAAGTGAAGTGCATGAAGCTATCGGCAGTGGCCCAGAGGTACCGCATAAGCTCCTTTACTGATCAAGGTTGCTTCACTAGAAACAGTCATGGCCGGAAGTGTTAGCACCCTTGAAGTATTTTTCCATAAAATTATTGCAATTGCATGTGTATTTTTTGTTATACACATGTTTATTTCCTTTGTGTGTATTGGAACAACACAAAAAAAAACAGAGAAAAAAAGGCAAATTGGATATAATTTCACACAAAACCCCAAAAATGGGCCGGACAAAATTGTTGGCATCTTTCCAAAATTGTGGGTAAACAATTTTGTTTCAAGCATGTGATGCTCGTTCAAACTCACCTGTGGCAAGTAAAAGGTGTGGGCAATATGAAAGTCACACCTGAAACCCGATACAAAGGGGAAAAGTTGACTCAATCTTTGCGTTGTTACGTGCCACACTAAGTAGGGAGAACAGAAAGAGGAAAAGAGAACTGTCTGAGGACTTGAGATCCAAAATTGTTGACCAATATCTTCTTTTTGTGTTGTTCCAATACACACAAATTAAATAAACATGTGAACAACAAAACATGTGTAATTGTAATAATTTTCTGGGAGAAATACATATATATACATTCATAGACAGACTTCAGGTGTTCTCCTGCTAATAGACTGTCATACCCAGGGACGCAGCTTATAGGAGTTTCCAGGGGAGGATATACCACTGGTGCAACAGAGGTAAGGGGACCCACATTCACATCAAAAGATGCAAGCAGCTTCTTTCACAGTACGTTATTAGACTGCAAAGAGCCCATGTACTGTTCTTGCCCAGGGGTCTTCTCCTGGGGGTTGCAGTTGTACAGCTGCTCAATATCTTGAAGGTACCCAAAAGGCTCCATAGTATTGTTGGGATTTTGCATTGATTCATGCATCTTGTCTAGAGATGAGCAACTAAATTTGCAGGACCTTGGTCTAAGAGAGCAGGTTAGTAGTCTGTGGCTGTTGGATGGGAGCATTGCTAACCGCCTCTTACATGCCGGCATCCCTGGCTCCTCTTTTGATTAGCCGGCCAGGCGTGATGTCATTTGTGCCTCACACCACAACTATGACATCGACATCAAAAGAGGAGCCGGAGATGCCGGTTCATGGGGCTCCGGTCCTGCGGCCGTGGAATACTGACCCGACTGTTGGACCAGAGTCCTGCAAATCCATTCGCTCATCTCTACTCTCGTCATATCTACCAATAAGGGAAGACATTGTATGGGATTTCCCATAATACCAGCATAAAATGAATCCATCTGCATTGAGTTTTCCACGCTGTTTGTGGCAGGGTTTTATAGAGGTACATCTGGGTATTTGGAGCTCTGGGTTCAATCCAGATCTCCAACTTCTATAAAGATATGTTGTAAAATTGTTGTGTACATTATAAAGTGCCTGCATATTGTGGAGTTCTCAATCTAGTCTGCAGCTTATAATCTGTATAGATTTCAGCCCCCTTGCAATATGTATGTTCTATGAATGTTTCTGCAGATGATTTCACCGTTACATCCTTCTTGTAGGGCCTGAAAAACTCCTATGATAATCTGCAGCTCCAGCTAAATGATATTGTGGAGCTTGTGCGAGGAGGCAAATTGTCCCAGCAGACTCGCAGCACATTGGGGGCTCTCGTCACCATAGAGGGGCACGCTCGTGACGTGGTCATGGAAATGATCCAAACAGGTTTGTACAAACATCATGGCTGGCACCAAACTTTCCAATACCATGTTCTATTTATTATACACTACATGGAGGAAGGTATTGTGCCCCCTCCACATTACACCTACAGGGGCTTTTATGGCCCCCTATTCTAAATCCATATACAGGATGTTAATATGGAGTCCGTCCCTCTACAGATATCACAGCTCAATATGCAGAGCACCTTCATACATTTCACCCCATTCCTATGTTCTTTCCATATCTATGTTATATTCCCCCCTCTTTTCTTTGAGTTTTCATAGGACACAATTGATCTTGTCACAGTAAAGCAATCTTGGGGTGTACTTACAATGACGTCTATGGGGCAGTAGTCATTTCTGCATATTGAGATGGTGGTCCCTATATAGGAATGTTTTTGCATCTGTAGGTGTCGGCGTCCCCTGTATATGACTCATTGCCACAATTGATATTCTTTATAGTCAGTGTTTTGGATGGCCTAGGTGCGGTTTGTAATATTTTCTATCAATGGTGTGTGTGCCCTCCTCTGTGCGGTGTCCTTCCATAACCATGGATGTACTAATAAAGGGTTTTTATGTCAATTCCTTTAATGACCTTTTGTTCGGTTTCTTTGTAGGTATTATGTAATTCTCCGAATGGTCAGCCATTCTAAGCCTGAGCAGACATATGGCAATGTAATTGATGTGTGACTGACATTGTTCTTCCCTATGTTGCGGTGACATATTTATGCTGCCATTGTGCAGTATTTGTTCTAATTAATCATCCTAAAGGTGTTTAGTGGGGTTGAGGTTGAGAACGTGTGTGAAACAGTTCTGCTCTTCTATTCCCTTAGGGTTGGAAGCTACAATTGTTTAAAATGTCTTGTGCTGAAGCATTAAGATATCTTTTCACTGGAACTAAGGGGCCTAGACCAACCCCTAAAAACAAGGCCATACCCCCACCAGCAAACTGTACAGCGGGCACAATGCAGTTAATAGGGTAACGTTCTCCTG
The DNA here is from genome assembly GCF_046119375.1 of Phyllobates terribilis. Classification (NCBI taxonomy): domain Eukaryota; kingdom Metazoa; phylum Chordata; class Amphibia; order Anura; family Dendrobatidae; genus Phyllobates; species Phyllobates terribilis. The sequence continues at coordinate 4,736,965 of NW_027362899.1, forward strand.
GCATTCACCAAATCCAGACTCGTCCATCAGATGCCAGATAGAGAAGTGTGATCCGTCACTGCACAGAACAGGTCTCCTCCAGAGTCCTGTGGTGGCGGCTTCACATCACTCCATCCGACGCTCGGCATCGTGCTTGGTGATGTAAGGCTGCATGCAGCTGCTCGGCCATAAAGCTCCTGGCGGGGGCGCAGTGTTTGTGGTGATGTTGTTACCAATGGAGTCAGGAAAGCGTTCTGCCCTCTGCTCCTCAGCACTCAGTGACCCCGCTCTGTAATGTTCCGGGGTCTCCTGAGTTGCTGCAGTTCCTTCTACTCCTTAATAATATCACTCACATGTGATGGGGGAAGATTTAGGAGGGAAGAAATGTAATATCCAGAGTTGTTACCCCGGTGGCTCCTATTACAGGACCGCGCTGGTATCAGAGAGCTCTGCACCACCAGCCGTTCTGTCATATGTTAGTAACAGCACACAGCATGGGAGGGCGGATGTTATACACCGGGGGGCGTGGGGATTGATGTTATACACTGGTGGGGGGCGAGAGTCTTAATGTTATACAAGGCCGAGGGGCCAGATGTTATACACTGGGGGTACGAGGGGCTAGATGTTATACATGTCCGAGGGCTGGATGTTATACACTGAGGGGCAAGGGGACGGATATTATACACCAGGGGATGGATATTATACACCAGGGGCAAGGGGACGGATATTATACACCAGGGGCGAGGGGATTGATGTTATACACTGGTGGGGGGTGAGAGTCTTAATGTTATACAACAAGGCCGAGGGGCCAGATGTTATACACTGGGGGTACAAGGGGCTAGATGTTATACAAGTCCGAGGGCTGGATGTTATACACTGAGGGGTGAGGGGACGGATATTATACACCGGGGCGAGGGGACGGATATTATACACCAGGGGCGAGGGGACGAATATTATACACCGGGGCGAGGGGACGGATATTATACACCGTGGGCGAGGGGATGGTTGTTATACACTGGGAGCGAGGGGATGGTTGTTATACACTGGGAGCGAGGGGACGGATATTATACACCGGGGGGCGAGAGGCCGGATGTTATACACCAGGGGGAGGGAGCGAGGGTACAGATGTTATACACCGGGGCTGGGGGCCGGATGTTATACCCTGGGGGTCGGATGTTATGCAAAGGAGGGCTTGGGGTTGGATGTTATACAGTGGGGTTGAGGGGATGTATTTTATACACTGGCGGGGGGGCGAGGGGACGGATGTTATACTAAACTAGGGGCGAGGGGCGGATGTTATACACCGGGGGAGGCGAGAGGCCGGATTTTATAAACTGGGGGCTGAGAGTCCGGATGTTATACACCGTGGGCAATGGGACTAAATGTAAAAGCAGAATTCGGTGACTAGGAGTTTTGTCCTATAATGTATGTGCATTTGCCTTCCCTTTAGAAACTCTCCCTTGTGATTCTGCAGTGTCTTAGAGGTTGACTATCTTTTCCTACATTGCTCAGGAGTTTCTCATGAAACAGACTTCCAGTGGCTTGCCCAACTCCGCTATTACTGGGAGAATGAGAATGCGAGAGTGCGAATCATCAACTGCAATGTGAAGTCCGCCTATGAGTACCTGGGCAACTCCCCACGCCTGGTCATCACTCCGCTCACTGACAGATGCTAGCGGACTCTGCTATGATGTGATGGGTTATGCTCAGAAATCTTTTTGACTTTTGTATGATGCATGAAACTTATTAGAAAGTTTATTGATATTTCATACCAGTTCTTTCATGTTTCATTGGTAGATCGATGCTTTTAATCTAAATCTTGGTGGAGCTCCAGAAGGTCCGGCCGGCACAGGAAAAACTGAGACCACCAAAGATTTGGCCAAGGCGCTGGCCGTGCAGTGTGTGGTCTTTAACTGCTCTGATGGTTTGGACTACATAGCAATGTCAAAGGTACATACAATGTTAAGCTGCTCCATTGCACATAATAAACTGACTCCAACTGATGTTCTGCTGACATGTTTTGATTATATAGTACAGACCAAAAGTTTGGACACACCTTCTCATTTAAAGATTTTTCTGTATTTTCATGACTATGAAAATTGTACATTCGCACTGAAGGCATCAAAACTATGAATTAACACATGTGGAATTATATACTTAACAAAAAAGTGTGAAACAACTGAAAATATGTCTTATATTCTTGGTTCTTAAAAGTCGCAGGTTAACAGCAGCTCAGATTAGAGACCAGGTCAATGCCACACAGAGTTCTATCAGCAGACACATCTCTACAACAACTGTTAAGAGGAGACTTTGTGCAGCAGGCCTTCATGGTAAAATAGCTGCTAGGAAACCACTGCTAAGGACAGGCAACAAGCAGAAGAGACTTGTTTGGGCTAAAGAACACAAGGAATGGACATTAGACCAGTGGAAATCTGTGCTTTGGTCTGATGAGTCCAAATTTGAGATCTTTGGTTCCAGCCACCGTGTCTTTGTGTGACGCAGAAGAGGTGAACGGATGGACTCTACATGCCTGGATCCCACCGTGAAGCATGGAGGAGGAGGTGTGATGGTGTGGGGGTGCTTTGTTGGTGACACTGTTTGGGGATTTATTCAAAATTGAAGGCATACTGAACCAGCATGGCTACCACAGCATCTTGCAGCGGCATGCTATTCCATCCGGTTTGCGTTTAGTTGGACCATCTTTTATTTTTCAAAAGGACATTGACCCCAACACACCTCCAGGCTGTGTAAGGGCTATTTGACCAAGAAGGAGAGTGATGGGGTGCTACGCCAGATGACCTGGCCTCCACAGTCACCAGACCTGAACCCAATCGAGATGGTTTGGGGTGAGCTGGACCGCAGAGTGAAGGCAAAAGGGCCAACAAGTGCTAAGCATCTCTGGGAACTCCTTCAAGATTGTTGGAAGACCATTTCCGGTGACTACCTCTTGAAGCTCATCAAAAGAATGCCAAGAGTGTGCAAAGCAGTCATCAAAGCAAAAGGTGGCTACTTTGAAGAACCTAGAATATAAGATATATTTTCAGTTGTTTCACACTTTTTTGTTAAGTATATATTTTTCCACATGTGTTAATTAATAATTTGATGCCCTCAGTGTGAATGTACAATTTTCATAGTCATGAAAATACAGAAAATCTTTAAATGAGAAGGTGTGTCCAAACTTTTGGTCTGTAGTGTATATACTTTTTTTAGTTTTTCCAAGGGCTGGCATCATGGGGAGCATGGGCGTGTTTTGATGAGTTTAACCGTATTGAGCTGGAGGTGTTGTCCGTGGTGGCCCAACAGTTTCTTCGCATCCAGAGAGCCATCCAGATGAAGATGGACATGTTCAACTTCGAAGGAACAGAACTGAAGCTTAACCCAAATTGCTTCTTAGCCATTACCATGAATCCTGGCTACGCGGGACGTTCTGAGCTGCCGGATAACCTCAAGGTAAAGAGTCCCAGTGCCTTGCATCGGGTCCTTCCACAACATTTCTATAGGATTAAGCTCAGGACTATGACTCGGCCATTCCAAAACTTTATGTTTATTCAACCATTCTTTTATAGAACGAATTGTGTCTTTGGGCCATTGTCTTGCTGCATGACCCACGTTTTCTTGAGATTCAGTACATGAACTGATATCCTGATATTTTCCTTTAGCATTTGCTGATAGATTTTAGAATTCATTGTTCCATCAATGATGGCAGCCGTCCTTGGCCAAGTGCAGCAAAACAGGCCCAAAGCATGTTACGATTACCATCTTTGTGTTTCATAGATGATAGGAGGTTCTTATGCTGTAATGCAGTAGTTTCTTTCTGCAAACATATAGCTTCTCACTTAAAATCTCTATCTTGGCCTCATCCTTCCACAAAGCATTATTCCAGTTACCTATTGATGTGCCCAGGTGAGTTTTAGCAGTGGCATTTTAAATCGCATTGCCTTTCTCCTTGCAATCCTGCCATGCTCGCCATTGTTGTTCATTGTCCTTCTGATGGTGGACTCATGAACAATTACATTAGCTAATGTGAGGAGAGGCCTTTAGTTGCTTAGAGGTTACCTTGAGTTCCTTTGTGACCTCACAGACTGATGTAGCTTTAAGTCAAATTTATGCAGTAATACAGAAATTTTTGAGGGGTTCACAAACTTTCAAGTAAATACTAGGTTTACAAAAGAAACATAAGATTTCATCAAAGGGATTATTCTCCCCCAAACCTATATGAGATTGTACATTTCCTATGTATAATCACAACACCGGATGCCCTCATTTCTGCAAGCTCCTTAATATTGATGTCCCATTCTCCTATTTTCCAAAATGGACACAGTAGAGGTGTGGAGAGAGATTTGGAAAGTGTTAAAGGAGTATTCCCATGTCCAAGATTCTATCCCAATATGTAATAGGTGTAATAATAATATTAATAGCAAATGCCTCCAATTGGAAATGTAGCATAGTTCTTCTGATTAGCTATGTTGCTTAACCCATGTGCAGGGCATAGCAGTAGCTTAGGTATCCATGGTTATGACCACTAGCAAGTAACTAACTGTTACTATGAGTGGTCATAACCATGGATATCTAAGCTACTGCAATGTCCTGCACATGGGGGTAAGCAACATAGTTAATCAGAAGAACTATACTACATTTCTAATTGGAGATATTTGCAAACATTATTATTATTATACCTATTACATATTGTGACAGGATCTTGGAGATGGGAATACCCCTTTAACCACACTTTGACTGACTTTCCTCTGATGTGGAATAGACACATCACTTTTAGGTCAGGGGTGGAGGATAGTGTAAATAGACATAATGGGTTCCCCGGCTCTATGCCTAGTTTACAGTAATTTAGTTTCATTTGTTGACTGACCCATTTGGTTTGCGCATTTCAGGTTCTTTTCCGGACTGTAGCAATGATGGTCCCCAACTATGCTCTGATTGCGGAGATCTGCCTTTATTCTTACGGTTTTCTGCACGCTAAACCTCTCTCGGTGAAGATGGTAATGACTTACCGGCTGTGCTCGGAGCCGCTCTCGTCCCAGTTCCATTATGATTATGGGATGCGTGCAGTAAAGGCTGTGCTGATCGCTGCTGGCAATCTGAAGCTGAAATTCCCCCATGAAAATGAAGATATTCTTGTAAGTTCTGAACTGTTGGTCGCTTTACATCTTGTATAGGATAGCATTACCATCTTACCGAGAAGCATTTGGATCACAAAAATTAGAGCTGTATGATTTTATAGTAGCAGACAGAGCCTTGCAAATAATTTCTGCACATTACTGTTCCTGGCTTGTTAGATCTCATCTGTGCAAAAATGTCAAAAGTATAGTTGTTAAACACGTAGCTTGTTCATCTTATGGGACAGTATTGATTTTTAACTTAAACACATGTATTTTAGGCTAAAAATCATTTTAACAATTGGGTTTTATTAAAAATTTTGCATCGCTTGGCTTTCACCGGCTTTTTGATTCCCTGCACATTCAATTTTGAAAAGGTCTGTGGTCATAAATAAACTGAGAGGAGCTCAGAAAAAGACAGATAAAACATTTACAAACTCCCCGTCAGCCAGCAAAAACGAGTTCACTGACAGTATCTCACTTAACTCATTCTGCAGCCGGCAATTAACAGTGCAACACAGAGGCCACATGTATTCCCTATGGAAAAACAATTCTGCAGCATATTTTTTTTTTTTAAACCAATTATTTTTATTTAGGTTTCAAAAATTTACAGCAAACAGTTATCAATATACATATAACAATTCACATAACGTGTAGTAATACAGTTAAAACCCTCTCCCCCCTCCCCCCTCCCGCCAATACTCCTTATGCCGGGCATACCTGGGAACATTGACAATCATATTACCGCCATCCATGCAGACCATATTTTCCCAAAAGTTCTCTCTCCATGCCTCCGCCTATAAATGCTTTCCTCTAAATGCATCACCGTACGTGTCTGAGCAATAAATTCCCTCCTAGTGGGGGGTTCCGAATCTGTCCATTTTCGTGCTATTAGTTTGCGTGCCACATATAGCAATCGCGCTATCGCCACTTTGTAATGTTCTGAGACAGGTATTCCATCCACCTCCCCCAAAACACACAGCACCGGGTTTCTGTCAATTGTACATGTATAAGCCCTCTCAATTTTGTTAACAACGACCAACCAATAAGCCACTAGCCGTGGGCATGACCATAGCATGTGTAGCAGTCCGGCCTGGTCCGTGCCACATCTAGGGCAACTGGAATCTCCCCTCAAGCCCGCCTTGTACAGGCGCAGCGGTGTTTTGTATGTCCTATGTATTATGTATAATTGGGAGATCCGTGCCTGCTCGCTTAGAGAGATCTTCGGGACATATTCTAGAATTGCCTCCCATTGTTCTGTTGTGAGGGTACCCACCTCCCTTTCCCATTTACTCTTTGCAATGAAGTGATTTCCCCCCAGATAGGAGTGCAGTAGGTCATGATATAAGCTCGATATGACTCCCCTCGTCCCTCCCTTCATACATACAGAGTCTAGTACAATGTCACCCTGAACCGTCATGGCTCCCAATCCACACTGTGCCCTCCAAGCATGTCGAAGCCTATAGTATTGAAATCCCCATACCAAAGGCAAATCAAATTCTTCTCTCAATTTCTCAAAGGTCTTCAGGTCCGTTCCACTCTGCAGTTGGCACACATATCTCACTCCTTGCGCCTTCCAATTGCCCATTTGACACAGCTTATTAAGTTCCGGCAGATGTTCATTGCCCAACACCGGTGAGTACTTAGTCAGCCCGTCCACCCCCCTGATCTTTTTAATAGTGTCCCATACCTTCTGAGTCAAGCCTAAAGTAGGATATATTGCTCCCAATTTCTTAAAGGTACCATCCTCTAACGCCTGGACCAGTGGGCGTCTCCCCGACACATGTACCAGCACCCGGCAAGCTGCCCCTCCACAATCGGGTTCTCTCCATCCCCTGACATGCTGGCCCTGTACTGCCAAGAAATAGACCCAGGGATTGGGTGCGGCCAATCCTCCCTCCTCCTTCCCATTTTGCAGCGTTCCCAATTTAATCCTTGCCTGCCTCTTGCCCCATATCAAGGATCTGAAGATAGAATCAATACCCTGAAACCGTTTTTTTGGTAGCCATATCGGTGAGTTGTGCAAAACGTACATTAGTTGTGGCATAAGGACCATCTTAATCAGGTTAGTTCTACCCGTCACCGTCAAAGCCAATTGGCACCATGCGCCTATTTTCTTTTTAAATTTCTCTAGCAGAGGAACTAAATTCAGATCCGTGAATCGTGTCAATGGAAGCGCCACCCATATCCCAAGGTATTTAAATTGTGAAACCAGCTGGAGCTGCTTCCCCCTCTCATCTATCTCCTCCGCTTTTATTGGTCTATCTACAGCCATGACATAAGACTTGTGCCAGTTTAACTCCAGTCCCGAAATGCTCCCAAAGTGTTTAATTACATCCATCGTGCACCCCAATGTCTCTCCTGCATTTTCCAGAAATAACAGGATGTCATCGGCATACAGTGATATTTTTTCTTCCAGCCTCCCAAATTTAAATCCGACCACTCCTCTCTCAGCTCTTATTTTGGCCGCCAGGGGCTCCACTGCCACCGCAAACAATAGCGGGGACAGCGGGCACCCCTGCCTTGTGCCCCTATGTAAGTCAAACATCCCGGACCGTTCACCATTCACCTTAACTACCGCCCTTGGGGATGAGTACAATAACTTCACCCAGGCCATGAATGCGGGGCCAAATCCCATTATTTCCATGATTTTCCATAAATATTTCCATTCCACGCTATCAAATGCTTTTCTAGCGTCCAATGACATCACTATTCTCCCGCCACCATTATCAGCAGGCAGCTGCATATTAAGAAATAATCTTCTCAAGTTAACAGCCGTGGAGCGGTTGGGCATAAAGCCCGACTGGTCCTCGTGAATAACAGTATGCGCAACCCCGGTGAGCCGGGTGGCCAGGATCTTAGCGAGTATTTTGACATCCGTTGTCAACAACGATATGGGCCTATACGACTCCGCATCCATGGGGTCTTTCCCCTCCTTTGGCAGAACCACTATCACCGCTTCCTCCATTGATCTCGGTAACGCCCCCTTCACCAAAGCCTCATCAAACACAGATTTCAATTTTGGAGCTAGCAGTTCCACCAGCTCCCTGTACACCTCCCCAGGTAGACCATCAGCACCCGGTGATTTGTTATTGGGCATAGACAGAATTGCACATTCCACCTCCTCCACACTCACAGGTTCATCCAACCTCATCCTATCTTCCTCAGACAATTTAGACAGTGAGATGCCTTCCAAAAATTCCTCTACGGCCCCCTCCGTGTCCCGTACTCTTGAATTGTACAGTGCCATGTAATATTCCTTGAAGACCTCCAATATGTCCTTTGTGTCTGTCAGAGTCGTCCCCGTTTGGTCTCTCAACCTGTACACCCTGGAAGACTCCCTCTGTGCCGCAGATATCACCGCCAACAAGTGACCCACTCTCTCTCCTTCCTCAAAGAATTGGGCTTGCTGAAATGCCCTTTTCCTCTCAGCTTGCATCATGTGCAGTTTATTAACTGCCTCCTGTGCCAATTTTAGTCTATTGTGAGCTACACTCGTTGGCGCCAAAATCATGTCTGCCTCTGCCCTTGTCAAGTCATCCTTTATTTGTTGATCTGCCAATTTAGTTTTGGTCTTACACCGTGAGATCTCACTTATAAAGAGTCCCCTCGTAAATGCCTTCATAGCCTCCCACACCACTGTGGCCTCAGCACTCCCTTCATTCACTTGGAAGAAGTGCTCTAGTTCTTTGGTTATGCCACCCATATCCACCACTTTAAGCCACGTCGGGTGAAGACGCCAACCTCCCCTCTGACCCTGAGCAGATCCCACTAGAAGCGCGACAACCATAGGACTATGATCCGATAGAGTCCTCTGTAGGTATTCCACCTCCCCAACCATCCCATCCATAGCAGTATCCCCAAAAGCCAGGTCTATCCTTGACAGTGTTCCGTGTGTAGCGGAATGACACGACAAGGTCCTCTTACCCTCATTTCGTACTCTCCACAGATCCACCAGCCCCAGCTCCCCCACGTAGGTGCCAAATGCAATCATTCCGTCCCGTCCAGCTTCCATACCTGCCGGACGTACTTTATCCCAGTAATCATTCATGGTGTTGTTAACATCTCCCATAATCAACATCGGAGCCTCCCCCCATCTGGCCGTCAAGTCCATTACTGCTTGAAGTTCCTTTTTAGAATAAGGTGGAGGGATATATAAAGCCACTAAAATCATTTTGTGTCCATACAATCTGCACGCAATCCATACATACTGCCCTTCACTGTCTACTTGCACTGCCAGCTCTTCATAATGTGCGTTTTTGTGTATTAAGACTGACACCCCCCTGGAGTACGAGGAATAAGTGGAATGATATGTCTTTAACATCCACCCTCTCGATAGCCAGTGCCTAGTATCTCTAGTGAGATGGGTCTCCTGTAAGCACGCAATCATAGGATCACAAGATCTGATGTGATTCAGAACTGCTGCCCTCTTAATCCTGTCAGATATACCACGTACATTCCAACTTAAAATCCGAACCGTACGGTTACTCATTGTGCATTAGAAAAAACAATCCACCATCATCAAGTAACATCTTTCCATTTTGTTCCCAAGCATACCAGGTCAAACAGCATAAGCAACCCCATTTTCCTGCAAATCCAACCCATCCAACTCCCCCCCTCCCTCCCCCTCCCCCCACCCTTCTCTTGTCACTCTCTTCCCAACGTGAGAGTGGGAGCTCAAAGAACCTGAGCAACATCGTAGTATACCGCATATCAACATGCGCCGTGTCCTCCTCCAGCATTGGCAGTCTCTCCACCACATAATCAATAGTATGCATAGTCCCGAACCATTAATCAAACAAATTAACTATAAAACTATAAAACGTAGATCCCAGCGGGGGTTTCTCCCCCTCCTCTGTGGTTTCGCAGAGCAATGCAGAGCCACAACCCTGTCCAGTGGTCAGGATAGCAGGGTCGTGCATTCACCGTGCCGAGTCCTCAGCTTCTCTCAATTTGCTCCGGTTCCGCTCCAACCACGAGGCGGCCTCTACCGGTGACGGGAAAAAATTGACCTTTCCAAAGGCTTCCACTCTTAATTTGGCAGGATAAATTGTAGAGTATTTCACATTCAAAGAGCGGAGCTGTTTCTTCACTTCACCATACCGTAGCCGCAGCTTTTGCACCTCAGCCGAGTAATCCGGGTATATTTCAATGCGTTTGCCCTCCAGGGTAAGATCTGTCAATTTTCTGGCCTTACGTAAGATAGTGTCCCGGTCTCTGCAGTTCAGGATTCTGGCTAACATCGTACGAGGGCCCTCTCCAGGCACTGGGGGTCTCATGGGCACTCGATGGGCACGCTCCACAGCAAACACCCTCGACAGGATATTAGACCCAAACTTTCCCAGCAGCCAGGTTTCAACAAAGGTCGTGGGGTCAGCACCCTCAGCTCTTTCAGGGATGCCCACAATACGCAAATTGTTCCTGCGTGACCGGTTTTCCAGGTCATCGTTTTTGTTAGCCACTACCGTGATCCTCTGAGTGTGCTGTTGCTGCGTCTTTTGCACTGAGGTTAAATGATCTTCTGTTACGCCAACTCTGCCCTCCACCTCAGTCAATCTGGCCGTAACTTTCTGCATAGAAGCCTCAATGCCTCCCAAGTCGGCTTTCAGACCATTCACCTGCTTTGTCAGAGCAGTTAAAGCAGTCTTGCAGTATAAGACAGCCTGGAATACATCTCGCAGAGTCGGCTCTGCCTCATCTGAACTTTTAGCTGCCAGCACAGTGTCACCATCCCCCTCCTCCTGCTGTTCATTATGTAGCACAGGCACAGGCATCTCCTCACCATCTTCCTTCTCATCTCCATGCTTCTCACTGCCTTCACTTCCTTCTTCATCTGCCTTCATGCCCCTCGCATACCTGTGCAGCCGTGCTGAAGCCTCCAGCCTCCGTGCATAGGCTGTGTTCCTCCTTCCCGCCTCTTCCTCTGTCTCAGTGCCATCTTGGGCTGAGGCACTGCTGCAGGCCCCGGCATCCTTCTGCCTTTTGCGGCCCATGTTGGACTCTCTGAGTCTGGCAGAAGCTCGCCTCTGACTCCCGGGACCCTCAGACAGCAGTTCCTGATAAGGGATTTGGCTGGTTCAGGCTCTGTGCAGGATAATTGAAGCTAATGGTGGTGGAGAGGCACTGCCACCCGACCTCTCACATCAAGAGCTAGGCCACGCCCCCCTGCAGCATATTTTAGTGCAACTCAGCAGCGTTCCATTCCTCTTTTATCATTCCTGGAAATGTAGGAATTAATTGAAATCTGTCAATAACGAGTACCCTACACAGTCTGACAATGTCACCACTGTTTGGGCACAGTCAGAGTGTATAGGGTTGTCCCTATATAGATTATATATATATTATATATCATTTACACATACATTTCCAGGAGGTATAACAGAGGGACGATACAATGTAGAGTTTTAGGAAAAGAGGTTTCATACTTATTTTTTGGAGAATACTATTCTTTACTAATACAGACATACCACAAGAACTGACGGCTCCTTTGTAATGGGGTTCCTCACTTTTAATATTGTTTCATGTCATATTGTATATGAATTATTTTATCATTTAATCCTTTTTCATTCTATTTAGCTCTTGCGGTCAATTAAGGATGTAAACGAACCCAAATTTTTGTCTCATGATATTCCTCTGTTCAATGGGATTACCAGTGACCTGTTCCCTGGCATTCAACTTCCGAAAGCCGACTATAAGGTATTAAACTATAATAGTGTCTTAAAGGGGTTTTCCAAGACTTAAAGAGGACTTGTCCCTCGCCATAAATATGTAAATGCCGCTGTTCTCCTGACTCCGGCATTGTTTTTCTTTTCTTCCTGCTCCTCTCCGTTCCTGACATCTGTCACTCTCCTCTAGCCCTTTAAGCCAACTGGGCAAGGCCTTCCTGAAGACTCCCACAGAGAGGAGTTGATGACCACGCCCACTTGGCTATTAAAAATTATGAACTAGATTTCTATAAAGAGGCTATATCTCAGGAATGGAGAGGCGCAGGAGCAAAAGAAAAACAACACCGGATTCAGGAGAACAGCGGCATTTACACCAGGTAATAAAATTGCATATTAATGGCAAGTGATAGGTCCTATATAGCTGGCCAGCTATCATTTGGATGACAGTTATCTTTCCCGGCTCCCCCATATTCAGGAATGCTCCCTCCTCTGTTCTCTATGACAGAGTCGCTGCCAGAATCTTATGGCAGCTGCTAATTTCAGGGTCAGAAAGTAAGGATTGGGTGATTAAATTCCAACCGCCCGATTTTTATGTCCCCCAACATAATCTGTCATGAGGCCCCCATACACAGTAGATGGTAGACCAATCCCATTGAAATCACCCGATCCTGATCCACTGCTTTGGAATTGGGTTACATGACCTTGTCACTCATCGTCCGGTCCCATTAGTGCAACCTGGGCAGCTGCACAGGGGCACCAGAGGTAAGGGGGCTCACTTACACATCCAATGCAGGATGATCTGATGTAGAAAAAAAATATTTAAAACATCTGTGAGTGATTTATCACTAGTTTAGTTGTAGGTTATGGAGACATTTTTTAAGATGAATGAATCGATTCGCAGGAGACTGATCCAATGGCCAGGTGTCATGGGTGCGTCAGATGTGACAGACAGTCGCCCTGCAGTTGGTTGCAGGAGATCCCTTCGTTTGGCATTACAGACATCTTCTTAGCGGTCTCACTGTAGGACCCAGCGGCTACCTCCCTCCTGTTCTAATTGACAATCAGGCCTGGGTGTTTAAATACTTCCTGGTTGCTACACAGAGGTGCCAGTGATATTCACATGACCCCTTGTGAAGGCTTGGAGCAAGTGTAGTTCTTACTTCCTCTCTGGTGCTAAGAGGATGTGTGTGCCATCTCTCCGAAGTCGACTCAAGCTAAGCTACTTCCCCCGTGTCTGTCTCCCCTTGCTGTCTTTAGTTGTCAGTGGGGATCGACTAGTGCTCACCCCCCCTTCCCTATCCAGGGCCAAACACTAAGGAAATACAGGGATAGGTTCCTGTGCGGCAATTGGTGAGGAACCAATATAGAGTCGGTAGGGGAGACAGGGTGATTGCAGATCAGCCTAGGAGGTCTCCATTTCCCCCTTTCCCTAGTGTCTGGGCTCCCTTCCCCTCATCCCTTTGTGTCGCACTTTGTCTTTCCTACACTGTGCGTGACATCAGGTCAGTGGTGGGCACTGAATGAGATCCCTGAGAGCCACCTTATTTCTTCCTGCTCTTCTTCAGATTAGCCGGCCTGGCATGACGTTATGGTTGCAGCATGATGTACACCAGGCCATATAATCAGAAGAGGAGCCGGGGATGCCGGCAGCTAAGAGGCGGCTCTCAGGGGTCCCATCCAGCGGCCACAGAATACTGATCTGGGTCCTGAAAATGTATTCTCCCACCTCTAATTGGATCCACTGTAAACAGACTGATGAAATATTTTACCTTCCTTTTGCTCAGGATTTACTGGAATGCGCACAGGAGAGCTGTGCTGGACACAACATCCAGCCCGAGAAGGTCTTCCTGGAGAACATGATCCAGACGTATGAGATGATGATTGTCAGACACGGGTAAGCTGTAACTACAGAAGTCCATGGGACGGGGGATTTATTCTTCGCTGTTTCCATTTTATACAATGGACCATGCTGCATTTTGTTTATCCCGTACAGTTTTATGTTGGTTGGAGAGCCGTTCTCTGGAAAAACGAAGGTCCTCCACGTCCTCGCTGATACGCTGTCTCTTATGAATGAGCGAGGGTGCGAAGAAGAAAAAGTGATTTAACGGACAGTGAACCCTAAAGCCATCACCATGGGGCAGCTGTTCGGGCAGTTTGATCCAGTGTCACATGAGGTTCGTCTATGATTGGAATTATTGTTTATAATACTAATACCTTTGCTGAAAATGGGAACATCTCCCCTTTTATGGCTTATGGACATGGTAGAAGGGGTTCCTTCAGAGACATAGACCCCAGCCATACATTGCCGGGCAATCATTTTATTATGACTTACTCTCTGTTTGCACAAAAATTGGAAACTGTTTTATTTTCCCCAACAGACATGGAAACAACAAATTGTATTATTTATGCCAGAAATTAGCATAAGTTTGCATACTTCCAGCCACATTCTGACTAGACTGAGTCTGGCCTCGCTCAATACACTTGCTTTGAGTGAGGTCACGCACTTCTAGTTGGCATGTGACCGCATATATGCAAATCACTTACTTGCGGTCTCTCCCAGTGCCGGCACGTTCACTTCAATAGGGGCCACGTGTAGTCAATACATGTGTATCATCAATATCATAATCCCAGGCATTCCCTTTAATAATCCTTTCAATTGTGGGATTGTATTGGATTTTATGGGAAGAGCAATTTTATTGATGCCTCTCTTCATTTGCAGTGGACCGATGGGATAGTCGCTAATACTTTCCGGGAGTTTGCGTTATCTGAGACCCCGGAAAGAAAATGGGTTATCTTTGATGGACCTATTGATACGCTAGGGATAGAAAGTATGAACACAGTCCTAGATGATAACAAAAAGGTAACTCTCTATTTTACTTTGTGAAAACTTTTTTTTATTTAACCGCTTCCCGACCGCCCACTGTAGATAAACGTCCGCGCTGCCTGGGCTCTGTGGAGCGCGGACGCTTAAAAACGGTGGGTGGTCCCGCAGCACTCAGGACCCCGAGGGTCCTGCAAGCGCTGCGGGTGAGGTGCAGAGCGATAGCTCTGACAGGGAACATCATCGGGACCTGATTTGATCAGGTCCCAGTGATGTTAACCCTTTGCTGTCTTCTATATGCCGCGATGTATAGTGATCGCGGCATATAGAAGACAGCAGGAGGAGAGGGGGTCGTCTACTTACCTCTCCGACGACCCCTGATACCTTCCAGGACCTGGCGTTGCTATGGCAGCTGGAGGTCACATGACCGCCTCCAGATCTGCCATATACGGTGTCCTGCGAGGCTCAGCCTGCAGCTGAAGCCTGGCAGGAGACACTGACTGTGAAACAGTCAGCAAAGATCTCATGTAATGTAATATATGTCTATTACATTACATGAGATCAGTGATCAGAAAAATAAAAATTAATGTCCCATGCAGGGACCAAGTAAAAATGTAAAAAAAAAGTTAAAAAAATGTTTTCAAACTACTAAAAAAAAATCACAAAATAAATAAAAATAAATAAATAAAATATTAAACCGATAAATCCGTATATTTATGCAAAAACAAAAAAAGTACACATATTTGGTATCGCCGCATCCGAAACAACCCGAGCTATAAAACTGTCACACTAATTAACTCCTTCTGTGCACACCGTAATAAAAATAAATAAAAAACAGAGCAAAAAACTATGCTTTTTCCTCATATCGCCAAACAAAAAGTGGAAAAAAATGCGATCAAAAAGCAAAATGGAAATAAAAATGGTAACGCTGAAAACGGCATCTTGTTCCGCAAAAAACAAGCTGCCATAGAGCTCCATCAGCCGAAAAATAAAAAATTTATAGCTCACAGAATAAAGCAATGCAAAAAAAATATTTTTTCTATAAAATTGTTTTATTGTGTAAAAGCGCCAAAACATAAAAAAATATACAGTAAGTGTAGTATCGCTGTAAACGTACTGACCTGAAGAATAACGTTGCCTGATCACTTTTACCACACGCAGAACGGCATAAAAATAAAACCTCAAAAAACAATTCCTGAATTGTTGGTTTTTGTTAATTTTACCTCCCAAAAAACGGAATAGAAAGCGATCAAAAAATGTCACGTACCCAAAAATGGTACGAATAAAAATGTGAACTCGTCCCGCAAAAAACAAGCCATCACATGACTCTGTCGACCGAAATCTGGAAAAATTATACCTCTCAAAATATGGCGATGCAAAAACTAGATTTTGCAAAAAAAAGCGTCTCTTAGTGTGTTACAGCTGTCAATCATAAAAACCCGATATGAATCTGGTATCTCTGTAATCGCACCGACCCAAAGAATAAAGTAATCTCATCACTTATACCGCACGAGGAACAGCGTAAAAAATAAATAAAACCAATTCTTCACCTGCTACTGATTTGTTTATTTTGTCTCCCAATGTGCTCACCACACATCTAGATAAGTTCCCTAAGGGGTCTAGTTTCCAAAATGGTGTCACTTGTGGGGGGTTTCCACTGTTTAGGCACATCAGGGGCTCCCCAAATGCGACATGGCGTCCGCTAATTATTCAAGCAAATTTTACATTCAAAAAGTCAAATGGCGCTTCTTCCTTTCCAAACCCTGCCGTGCGCCCAAACAGTGGTTTTCCCCCACATATGGGGTATCGGCGTGTTCAGGAGAAATTGCACAACAAATTTCATGGTGCAATTTATTCTATTACACTTATGATAATGCAAAATTAGGGGATGAAAAACATTTTTGTAGGAAAAATGTGAAAATTTTATTTTTACAGCTCAATATTATAAACTTCTGTGAAGCACCTTGGGGTTCAAGGTGCTCACCACACATCTAGATAAGTTCCCTAAGGGGTCTAGTTTCCAAAATGGTGTCACTTGTGGGGGGTTTCCACTGTTTAGGCACATCAGGAGCTCTCCAAACGCAACATGGTGTCTGCTAATTATTCAAACAAATTTTGCATTCAAAAAGTCTAATGGCGCTCCTTCTCTTCCGAACCCTGCAGTGCGCCCAAACAGTGGTTTTCCCTTACATATAGGGTATCAGCATGCTCAAGAGAAATTGCACAAAAAAATTTGGGGCTCATTTTTTCCTGTTACCCCTGTGAAAATAAAATAAATTGGGTCTAAAGTAACACATTTGTGAAAAAAGTTAAATGTTAATGTTTTTCTTCCACATTCCAAAAATTCCTGTGAAGCACCTGAAGAGTTAATAAAGTTCTTGAATGTGGTTTTGCGCACCTTGAGGGGTGCAGTTTTTAGAATGGTGTCACTTTTGGGTATTTTCTGTCATAAAGACCCCTCAAAGTGACTTCAAATATGATGTGGTCGCTAAAAAAATGTTTTTGTAAATTTCATTGGAAAAATGAGAAATCGCTGGTCAACTTTTAACCCTTATAGTTCCCTAACAGAAAAAAATTTTGGTTTCAAAATTGTGCTGATGTAAAGTAGACATGTGGGAAATGTTATTTATTAACTATTTTGTGTGACATATCTCTCTGATTTAAGGGCATGAAAATTCAAAGTTTGAAAATTGCAAAATTTTCAAAATTTTCGCCAAATTTCCGATTTTTTCACAAATAAACGCAAGTGATATCGAAGAAATTTTACCACTATCATGAAGTACAATATGTCACGAAAAAACTTTCTCAGAATCAGCGGGATCCGTTGAAGCATTCCAGAGTAATTACTTCATAAATTGACAGTGGTCAGAATTGAAAAAATTGGCCCGGTCACAAAGGCAAAAACAGGCTCTGGCGCGAAGTGGTTAACCAATTCTCGACTGCTCATATGATGATGCCATGTGTTTGGAAGCTTCTAATAGTTTTTTGTGCAACATCTGAGTTAATTAGAGACACACCTGTGGATGTATTTTAATGCACACCTGAAACACACTGCTTCTTTGTGTAGCATCATGGGAAAGTGTAAATAAATCAGCCAAGATATCAGGAAGAGAATTGTGGACTTGCACAAGTCTGGTTCATCCTTGGGTACAATTTCAAGATATCTGAAGGTGCCTCGTTCATCTGTACAAACAATTATATGCAAGTACAAAAAAGATTGGAATGTCCAGCCATCATACCACTCAGGAAGGAGACGGGTTCTGTGTCCCAGAGATGAACGTGCTTTGGTCCGACATGTGCATATCAACCCCAGGACAAAAGCAAAAGACCTTGTGAAGAGGATGGCAGAAGCTAGTAAGATTGTCAGAGTGACAATTCACAGTGAAACGAGTACTGTATCAACATGGGCTGAAAGACCACTCTGCCAGGAAGAAGCCATTACTCCAAAAGAAACATAAAAAATCCAGATTAATGTTTGCAAATGCACACAGGAACAAAGACCTTAATTTTTGGAGACATGACCTGTGGTCTGATGAAACTAGAATTGAACATTTTGTGCATAATGACCATCGTTAAGTTTGGAGGAAAAAGGGAGAAGCTTAGAAGCCTAAGAACACCATCCCAACTGTGAAACACGGGGGTGGCAGCATCATGTTGTGGGGTTGCTTTGCTGCAAGAGGGACTTGGTGCACATCACAAAATACGTAGATGGCTTCATGAGAAAAGAAGATTATGTGGCAATACTGAAGCAACATCTCAAGACATCAGCCAGGAAGTTAAAGCTTGAGCAGAAATGGGTCCTCCAAATGAGCAATGACCCGAAGCATACTGCCAAAATGGTAACAAAGTGGCTTAACCCCTTCGTGACCAAACCAATTTTTTAAATCTGACCAGTGTCACTTTATGTAGTAATAACTCTGGAATAACATATCCCATAGCTTTTGAGACTGTTTTTTGTGACACATGATACTTTATAATAATGGTAAATTTAGGCTGATATGGTTTGCGTTTATTTATAAAAATATCAGAAACTTGGCAAAAATGTCTTACAAATTGCACTTTTCAAACTATGATTGATTATGCCTTTAATCCCAATAGTCATACCACACAAAAACAGTAATAAATAACATTTCCCTCATGTCTGCTTTACATCAGCACCATTTGTAAAATGTTGTTTCATTTTATTAGCATTTTAGAAGATTTAAAAATGTAGCAGTTATTTTTAATTTTTTTCAAGGAAATTTACAAAACTTATTTTTATAGGGACCTGTTCAGTTTTGAAGTGACTTTGAGGCTGCGTGCCCACTGTGCGTTTTTCAAGCGTTTTTGCTGTGGAATTTTCAAAGCGAAAACGCTTAAACGCTTGGTAATGCGTGCCCCATGGTCCTCAATGATAACCCGCATGTGCTGTGTGTTGGTATATGCAACAGTTGTGGACTTCTTTGTTTGTGTGAAGGAGGACTTTATGCTGATCTGACAGTAGATGGCGATGTTGTGTAAAGTTTCCTTGTTTACTGTATTGTAAAAGGAAAAAAGTTTCTCTTGTATTTTCTATTTTGTTCTTACTTCCTGGTGTAGTACTGTGTAACTGTGCGTTTTTTCCTTTACCTCATGTTCTGAGAAGTAAAAGCTTGTTATCCCCTGTAATCTGCTCTGTGAAGTTTTATACTGCAACTGTGGGTATCCAGAAGCTGTGCAACACTGTGCACATGCTGCGGAAATTTACGCTGCGGATTATCATTGCGGAAAAATCTGAAGCATATCCATTAATTTTGCGGAAAAGCGGCGTAATTGCCGCCATTGACTTCCATTGAATTGCATAATATCTTAATGACTACATGTACACATGTGGATATTAAGTGATTCAATGTGCGGATGGTACCCAGGTCTGGAGACGAGGAGACTCTCCTCCAGACCCGGGTACCATAGTACCTGTAGTTAAAAAAGAATAAAATAAAAATTAACATTATACTTAACTTCTCATGGCCCCCGGTCTCCTGTATGGTGCGTCCAGTGTCTTCGGCGGCTCGTGGTGGTGTAAAAGGACCTTCCATGACGTCATTTAGTCATGTGACAGGTCACGTGACCGTTGATGTCGGCGGTCGCTTGACCTGTCACATGACTAAATGACGTCATGGAAAGTCCTTTTACACCATCGCGAGCCGCCCAAGACACCGGACGCACCGGAGAAGGAGACCGGGGGCTATCGGAAGGCGAGTAGAATGGTTTTTTTGTTTACCATTTTTATTCTTTTTTTAACTATTAACTTGGTCACACTATATAAATCCATGCTGGTTGCATGGATTTATATAGTGTGACCAAGTTGTCAAGCACTTTTCCAAGTGATGCTAAAATCGCTTGGAAAAGCGCTTGACAACCAGCATGCAAAAATGCATGCAAAAACGCTTGACAAACGCTTCTACCTGGCGGGAAAAACGCATGTAAAATCCGCATGCATTTTTCCTGCCAGGGAGATACAGAAAAAATCCGGAGCATTTTTGCTTCGTGGGCACTTAGCCTGCGAGTCTTATATGTTGGAAACCACCCAAAAGTGTTACCATTTTAACCCCTTTAAAGCCCATGACGTACTAATACGCGTCTGTGCCCTGGGCTTTAAGAGCCAGACCCGTATTAGTACGTCATCGCGATCGCGCGCGCACACACAGGCTGTGCGGACGCGATCGCCGCCGGGTGTCAGCTGATTGTCACAGCTGACACCCGGTACTATGTGCAGGGAGCGGTCCCGCACCGCTCCCAGCACATTAACCCCCGCAATGCTGCGATCGAAGTCGATCGCAGCATTGTGGAGGCAAGGGGAGGTGATCGGTATACTCACCTCCTCTTCCGGCCTCCAGCGCTGTCTACCGCGGCTTCCCGGGTGTTGCCATGACTACCCGATATCGTCATGACAACATCCGGGTCACCAGACAGCAGTAAGATTGTGTGGACATGCGCAGTGCATCTCCAAACCATCTTCTCCCTGTCCAGCGCTGACAACCGGCATGGCACAGGGATGGTGCTCCATCCCTATGCTGTGCAGGCGATCAGAATAAAAAAAGTGAAAGTCCCACAGTGGGACAAAGTAAAAAAGTGTAAAAACTCCCAGAAAGTGGAAAAAAAAAAAAAAAAAATTGTAAAAAAAATAATAATAAAAAAATAATAATAATCCACTAAAAATAAAAATATAATGTACCCATCAATAAATATTATGAAAAAACAAACAAACACACAATAAAAGTACACATATTTGGTATCGCCGCGTCCGTAACGACCTGGACTATAAAACTGTTCCACTAGTTAACCCCTTCAGTGAACACGGTAAAAAATAAAAATAAAAAACAAAGCAAAAAACAATGCTTTATCATCATACCGCCTAACAAAAAATGGAATAACACGCGATCAAATAGACGAATATAAATAAAAATGGTACCGCTGAAAACGTCATCTCGTTCCGCAAAAAGCAAGCTGCCATACAGCTCCATCATCCGAAAAATCTAAAAGTTACAGCTCTCAGAATAAAGCAATGCAAAAAAATTATTTTTTCTATAAAATAGCTTTTATTGTGTGAAAGCGCCAAAACATAAAAAACGATATAAATGTGGTACCGCTGTAAACGTACTGACCCGAAAAATAAAGCTACCTTATCAATTTTACCACACCCGGAGCAGAATAAAAAAAAAAAAAAAAATTCCTGAATTGTTGGTTTTTGTTTATTCTGTCTCCCAAAAGCTGGAATAGAAAGCGATCAAAAAATGTCACATGCCTGAAAATGGCACCAATAACAACGTCAACTAATCCCGCAAAAAACAAGCCATCACATGACTCTGTCGGCCAAAATATGGCAATGCAAAAACTAGATTTTGCAAAATATGTGTCTTTTAGTGTGTGACAGCTGTCAATCATAAAAACCCCATATGATTCTGGTATCACTGTAATCGCACCGACCCGAAGAATAAAGTAATCTCATCACTTATACCGCACGAGGAACGGCGTAAAAAATAAACGCTAGGGCTGGGGTTGGGGTTGTGCTAATGTTAGGGTTGGGGTTGTTTTTTTTACAAAAGTAAAGAAAAAAAAAAAAGATGACGATATGGCAACTAGCGTTGAGCGCAAGTGCTCGCTACTTGAGTTTGCATCGGGTGCTCGGGTATGCATTGAGTATCGCGGGTGCTCGAGTCTCCGCCCCATATGCTTCGCGGCCAAAAAAACCTCGCGGGGATTGCCTGCCATGCACGAGCGATCCCTGCATTTTTTTTTTGGGGTGTCTAATAACCGTGAAACATGCGGGCGGGGACTCAAGCATTTCACTTGAGCACCCGTGGTACATGATGCATACCTGAGTACCCGATGCAAATTCAATTATCGAGCACTTGCGCTCAAGAGTAATGACAACTTATTCAATATGATGACCTAATGTTATCAAATTCTGTGTCGTACCTCTGGGTTCAAAATGTTCACTATACCCCTTAATAAAATCCTTGAGGGGTATAGTTTCCAAAATGGGGTCACTTGTGAGGGAGCACCACTGTTTAGGCACATCAGGGGCTCTCCAAACGCAACATGGTGTCCGCTAACAAATTGAATGGAAAATCGGCTCAAATTGTTAGCGGACACTATGTTGCATTTGGAGAGCCCCTGATGTGCCTAAACAGTGGAGCTCCCCCACAAGTGACCCCATTTTGGAAACTAGATCCCCCAAGGCACCTATCTAGATGCATATTGAGAACTTGGAACCCCTAGGTGCTTCACAAATTGATTCGTAAAAATGAAAAAGTATTTTTTTTTCCACTTTTTCATTTTTACGAATCAATTTGTGAAGCACCTGAGGATTCCAAGTGCTAACTATGCATCTAGATAGGTGTCTTGGGGGGTCTAGTTTCCAAAATGGGGTCACTTGTGGTGGAGCTCCAATGTTTAGGCACACAGGGGCTCTCCAAACGCAACATGGTGTCCGCTAACAATTTGAGCCGATTTTCCATTCAATTTGTTAGCGGACACCATGTTGCGTTTGGAGAGCCCCTGATGTGCTAAATAGTGGAGCTCCCCCACATGTGACCCCATTTTGGAAACTAGACCCCCCAAGGCACCTATCTAGATGCATAGTGAGCACTTGGAACCCTCAGGTGCTTCACAAATTGATTCGTAAAAATTAAAAAGTGGAAAAAAAAATACTTGAGAGGTGCAGTTTTTAGAATGGTGTCACTTTTGGGTATTTTCTGTCATAAAGACCTCTCAAAGTGACTTCAAATGTGATGTGGTCCCTAAAAAAATGGTTTTGTAAATTTTGTTGGAAAAATGAGAAATCACTGGTCAACTTTTAACCCTTATAGCTCCCTAACAAAAAAAAATTTTGGTTCCAAAATTGTGCTGATGTAAAGTAGACATGTGGGAAATGTTATTTATTAACTATTTTGTGTGACATATCTCTCTGATTTAAGGGCATAAAAATTCAAATTTTGAAAATTGCAAAATTTTCGCCAAATTTCCGTTTTTTTCACAAATAAACGCAAGTGATATCGAAGAAATTTTACCACAATCATGAAGTACAATATGTCACGAAAAAACAGTCTCAGAATCAGGGGGATCCGTTGAAGCGTTCCAAAGTAATTACCTCATAAAGTGACAGTGGTCAGAATTGAAAAAATTGGCCTGGTCATTAACGTGCAAACCACCTTGGGTTGTAAAGGGGTTAAACACTGCACCCCTCAACGTATTTAACCCCTTAAGCCTCGGAGCATTTTCCGTTTTTGCATTTTCGTTTTTTGCTCCCCTTGTTCCTAGAGTCATAGTGTTTTTATTTTTTGGTCAATATGGCCATGTGAGGGCTTATTTTTTGCGGGACGAGTTGTACTTTTCAACGCCATTACTAGTTTTACCATATCGTGTACGGGAAAACGGGAACAAAATTCCAAGTGCAGTGAAATTGCAAAAAAAGTGCAATACCACAGTTGTTTTTTATTTTA
The DNA here is from genome assembly GCF_046119375.1 of Phyllobates terribilis. Classification (NCBI taxonomy): domain Eukaryota; kingdom Metazoa; phylum Chordata; class Amphibia; order Anura; family Dendrobatidae; genus Phyllobates; species Phyllobates terribilis. The sequence goes on from NW_027362899.1 coordinate 4,760,504, forward strand.
TTTTTTTTACCACGTTCACTGAATGCTAAAACTGACCTACCCTTCTTATTCTACAGGTCATTACGAGTTCGTAGACACCAAACATGTATAGGTTATTGTTTATTTAAGTGGTGAAAAAAAATTCCAAAATTTGATAAAAAAAAATAAAATAAAATAGCGCCATTTTCTAAGACCCATAGCGTCTCCATTTTTTGGGATCTGGGGCTGGGTGAGGGCTTATTTTTTGCGCACCGAGCTGAAGTTTTTATTGATACCATTTTGGGGTAGATACGATGTTTTGATCGCCCATTATTGCATTTTATTGCAATGTTGCGGGGACCAAAAAACGTAATTCTGGCGTTTCGAATTTTTCTCTCATTACGCCGTTTACCGATCGGATTAATTCTTTTTTTATATTGATAGATCGGGCGATTCTGAACGCGGCGATACCAAATATGTGTGTGTGCACTTTTTTTATTATTATTTTATTTTGAATGGGGCGAAAGGGGGGTGATTTAAACTTTTATATTTTTTTTATTTTTTTTTATTTTTAAAAACTTTTTTTTTTCACTTTTTGCATGCTTCAATAGTCTCCATAGGAGACTAGAAGCAGCAACTATCCGATTGTGTCTGCTACATACAGGGGATCAGCAGATCCCCTGCATATAGCAGAATTGGTCTTGTGCTATGAGCGCCGACCACTAGGTGGCGCTCATAGCGACCAGATCATGACAACCACAGGCGTCTGCTGCAGACCCTGGGTTGTCATGCCCACCCATCGGTGACCCGCGATCACGTGACGGGGTCGCCGGTGGGCGGGGCTTAGGACGCGCTTCCAGGAAGCGCGCGTTAAATGACGCTGTCGGAGATTGACAGCGGCATTTAACATGTTAACAGCCGCGGGTGGATCGTGATTACACCCGCGGCTGTTGTGGGCACATGTCAGCTGTAATAATCAGCTGACATGTGCTCGGTTCAGTGAGGGCTCAGCGCAGCAGCCCTCACTGAACCGGGGGGAGGCCAAATGTGTGTACTAATTCGGCATGGGCTCTAAAGGGGTTAAAATTGCTTTCATATAGTTCATTAACCCTTCTGGTTCTTTTCAGGAAGTAATGGAAAGTGGAATGACAAGAATGAAAAAGTTTATTTTTACAATCTAGATTTTGATAACTTCTGAACAGGCAATTATAGCCGGCATACTTTAAAGGTAGTTATTTGGCCATGAACTGCCAAGGCAAACATCAGGACCACACAATCAAGATATCAAGGTGCCGATAAAGTTAAAAGGAAGCCCCCACACTGTGTTAACTATTTAGATTCTATAATCACTATTGACAACAGAATCAGAGGGGTTAAACGTCCATGGTCTGTGCCAACACTGATCATGGCTGATGCAGCAAGTTGTCAGCTATAATGTACAGGTGACAGCTACAGGATAGTCACCTGTCGGGGAACGCTAGTCTCTTATATTGCAGATCAGTAAAAAGACGTCTATTGGTCAATAAGGGGTTAAGGATAACAAAGTCAATGTTTTGGAGCGGCCATCACAAAGCCCTGATCTTAGTCCTATTGAAAATGTATGGGCAAAGCTGAAAAGGCCGGTGCGAGCAAGACGACCTACAAACCTGGATCAGTTACACCAGTTGTGTCAGGAGAAATGGGCCCAAATTCCGACCTAAGAGTATGTGCCCACGTAGCGTTTTACAAGCGTATATGCTGCGGACTTTCCTCAGGGTAAACGCTTGTGAAACGCTAGGTAATCTGCCCCCCATGGTCCCCAAGGGGAATCCGCAAGTTCTATGCCCATGCTGCGGATTTTTCCGCAGCGTTTTTGATGCGCGCAATAATCCACAGCATGTCAATTAATTTTGCGTTTCCGCAAGCGGAATTACCTTTGCAATGCAATAAAAAACGCAAGGCAATTCCGCATGTGGAAAACGCGCGATAAACGCAGGATAAACGCGCGTGGAATTCCGCATGTGGAAAACGCGCGATAAACGCAGGATAAACGAGCGTGGAATTCCGCATGTGGAAAACGCGCGATAAACGCAGGATAAACCCGCGTGGAATTCCGCATGTGGAAAACGCGCAATAAACGCAGGATAAACCCGCGTGGAATTCCGCATGTGGAAAACGCGCGATAAACGCAGGATAAACCCGCGTGGAATTCCGCATGTGGAAAACGCGCGATAAACGCAGGATAAACCCGCGTGGAATTCCGCATGTGGAAAACGCGCAATAAACGCAGGATAAACCCGCGTGGAATTCCGCATGTGGAAAACGCGCACTAAACACAGGATAAACGCGCGTGGAATTCCGCATGTGGAAAACGCGCGATAAACGCAGGATGAACCCGCGTGGAATTCCGCATGTGGAAAACGCGCAATAAACGCAGGATAAACCCGCGTGGAATTCCGCATGTGGAAAACGCGCGATAAACGCAGGATAAACGAGCGTGGAATTCCGCATGTGGAAAACGCGCGATAAACGCAGGATAAACCCGCGTGGAATTCCGCATGTGGAAAACGCGCAATAAACGCAGGATAAACCCGCGTGGAATTCCGCAAGTGGAAAACGCGCAATAAACGCAGGATAAACGCGCGTGGAATTCCGCATGTGGAAAATGCGCGATAAACGCAGGATAAACCCGCGTGGAATTCCGCATGCGTTTTTCCGGGAGAGGACATGCGGAAATGAAGCAGAAATTTTCTGCTTCATTTCCGCAGCGTGGGCACATAGCCTTATATTGTGAGAAGCTTGTGGGAGGAAATCCCAAATGTTTCACCCAAGTCATTCACTTTAACCCCTTAATAACATCTGACGTACTAATACGCGTCTGTGCCCTGGGACTTAAGAGCCAGACCCGTATTAGTACGTCATCGCGATCGCGCGCACACAGGCTGTGCGGGCGCGATCGCCGTCGGGTGTCAGCTGATTGTCACAGCTGACACCCGGTACTATGTGCAGGGAGCGGTCCTGCACCGCTCCCAGCACATTAACCCCCGCGATGCTGCGATCGAAGTCGATCGCGGCATTGCGGGGGCAAGGGGAGGTGATCGGCGATACTCACCTCCTCTTCCGGCTTCCAGCGCAGTCTGCAAAGGCTTCCCGGGTGTTGCCATGACGACCCGATGTCGTCATGACAACATCCGGGTCACCAGACAGCAGGAAGATTGCTTGGACATGCGCAGTGCATCTCCAAGCAATCTTCACACTGTGCACTTCTGACAGCCTTCATGGCATAGGGATGGTGCTCCATTCCTGTGCCATGCAGGCGATCAGAAAAAAAAAAGTGAAAGTCCCAGAGTGGGACAAAGTAATAAAGTGTATAAACTGTGTGAAAGTGGAAAAAAAAAAAAAAAAAAAAAAAAAAAAGTGCAAAAATATTATAAAAAAATAAAAAAAATAATACACCAAAAATAAAAATATAATGTACCCATCAATAAATATTATTATAAAAAAAATAAAAAAAAAACAATAAAAGTACACATATTTGGTATCGCCGCGTCCGGAACAACCTGACCTATAAAACTGTCCCACTAGTTAACCCCTTCAGTGAACACGGTAAAAAAAAAAAAAAAAAAAAAACGAAGCAAAAAACAATGCTTTATCACCATACCGCCAAACAAAAAGTGGAATAACACGCGATCAAAAAGACGCATTTAAATAAAAATGATACCGCTGAAAACGTCATCTCGTCCCGCAAAAAACAAGCCGCCACACAGCTCCATCAGCCGAAAAATAAAAAAGTTATAGCTCTCAGAATAAAGTGATACTAAAAAATATTTTTTTCTATAAAATAGCTTTTATTGTGTATAAGCGCCAAAACATAGTAAAATGATACAAATGTGGTACCGCTGTAAACGTACTGACCCGAAGAATAAAGCTACCTCATCAATTTTACCACACGCGGAACAGAATAATAAAAAAAAAAAAAACAATTCCTGAATTGTTGGTTTTTGTTTATTCTGCCTCCCAAAAATCGGAATAGAAAGCGATCAAAAAATGTCACGTGCCTGAAAATGGCACCAATAACAACGTCAAGTCATCCCGCAAAAAACGAGCCGTCACATGACTGTCTGCCAAAATCTGGAAAAATTATAGCTCTCAAAATATGGCGATGCAAAAACTAGATTTTACAAAAAATGCGTCTTTTAGTGTGTGACAGCTGTCAGTCATAAAAACCCCATATGATTCTGGCATTGCTGTAATCACACCGACCCGAAGAATAAAGTCGTCTAATCACTTATACCGCACAAGGAACGGCGTCAAAAATAAACTCTTGGGTTAGGATTGGGCTAGGGTTAGGGCTGGGTTTGGGGCTAGGGTTGTGCTGGGGCTAGGGTTGTGCTGGGGCTAGGGTTGTGCTGGGGCTAGGGTTGTGCTGGGGCTAGGGTTGTGCTAGGGCTAGGGCTGGGGTTGGGATTTTTTAAGAAAAAAAGATGACGATATGGCGACTAGTGTTGAGAGCAAGTGCTCTCTACTTGAGTTTGCATCGGGTGCTCTGGTATGCATTGAGTATCGTGGGTATTTGAGTGACATGCTCGAGTCTCTGTCCCATATGCTTCGCGGCCAAAAAACTTTACGGGGATTGCCTGCCATGCACGAGCGATCCCCACATGTTTTTTTTTGGGTGTCTAATAACCGTGAAACATGCGGAGCAGGGAATCGAGCATGTCACTCGAGCACACGCTGTACATGGTGCATACCTGAGTACCCGATGCAAACTCAAGTAGCGAACAATTGCGCTCAAGAATAATGACAACTTATTCAATATGATGACCTAATGTAAACAAATTCTGTGCCGTACCTCTGGGTTCAAAATGTTCACTATACACCTTAATAAAATCCTTGAGGGGTATAGTTTCCAAAATGGGGACACTTGTGGGGGAGCTCCACTGTTTAGGCACATCACGGGCTCTCCAAACGCGACATGGTGTCCGCTAACAAATTGAATGGAAAATCGGCTCAAATTGTTAGCGGACGCCATGTTGCGTTTGGAGAGCCCCTGTGTGCCCAAACATTGGAGCTCCCCCACAATTGACCCCATTTTGGAAACTAGACGCCCCAAGGCACCTATCTAGATGCATAGTGAGCACTTGGAACCCCCAGGTGCTTCACAAATTGATTCGTAAAAATGAAAAAGTGAAAAAAAAACACTTTTTCATTTTTATGAATCAATTTGTGAAGCACCTGGGGTTCCAAGTGCTCACTATGAATCTAGATAGGTGCCTTGGGGGGTCTAGTTTCCAAAATGGGGTCACTTGTGTGGGAGCTCCAATGTTTGGGCACACAGGGACTCTCTAAATGCAACATGGTATCCGCTAACAAATTGAATGGAAAATCGGCTCAAATTGTTAGCGGACACCACATTGCGTTTGGAGAGCCCCTCTGTGCCCAAACTTTGGAGCTCCCCCACAAGTGACCCCATTTTGGAAACTAGACCCCCCAAGGCACCTTTCTAGATGCATAGTGAGCACTTGGAACCCCCAGGTGCTTCACAAATTGATTCGTAATAATGAAAAAGTGAAAAAAAAAACACTTTTTCATTTTTATGAATCAATTTGTGAAGCACCTGGGGTTCCAAGTGCTCACTGTGAATCTAGATAGGTGCCTTGGGGGGTCTAGTTTCCAAAATGGGGTCACTTGTGGGGGAGCTCCAATGTTTGGGCACACAGGGACTCTCCAAATGCAACATGATATCCGCTAACAAATTGTCGGCTCAAATTGTTAGCGGATATCATGTTGCATTTGGAGAGTCCCTGTGTGCCCAAACATTGGAGCTCCCCCACAAGTGACCCCATTTTGGAAACTAGACCCCCCAAGGCACCTATCTAGATGCATAGTGAGCACTTGGAACCCCAGGTGCTTCACAAATTGATTCATAAAAATGGAAAAGTGTTTTTTTTTTCACTTTTTCATTATTACGAATCAATTTGTGAAGCACCTGGGGGTTCCAAGTGCTCACTATGCATCTAGAAAGGTGCCTTGGGGGGTCTAGTTTCCAAAATGGGGTCACATGTGGGGGAGCTCCAAAGTTTGGGCACAGAGGGGCTCTCCAAACGCAATGTGGTGTCCACTAACAATTTGAGCCGATTTTCCATTCAATTTGTTAGCGGATACCATGTTGCATTTAGAGAGTCCCTGTGTGCCCAAACATTGGAGCTCCCCCACAAGTGACCCCATTTTGGAAACTAGACCCCCCAAGGCACCTATCTAGATGCATAGTGAGCACTTGGAACCCCTAGGTGCTTCACAAATTGATTCGTAAAAATGAAAAAGTGTTTTTTTTTTCACTTTTTCATTATTACGAATCAATTTGTGAAGCACCTGGGGGTTCCAAGTGCTCACTATGCATCTAGAAAGGTGCCTTGGGGGGTCTAGTTTCCAAAATGGGGTCACTTGTGGGGGAGCTCCAAAGTTTGGGCACAGAGGGGCTCTCCAAACGCAATGTGGTGTCCGCTAACAATTTGAGCCGATTTTCCATTCAATTTGTTAGCGGATACCATGTTGCATTTAGAGAGTCCCTGTGTGCCCAAACATTGGAGCTCCCCCACAAGTGACCCCATTTTGGAAACTAGACCCCCCAAGGCACCTATCTAGATGCATAGTGAGCACTTGGAACCCCTAGGTGCTTCACAAATTGATTCGTAAAAATGAAAAAGTGTTTTTTTTTTCACTTTTTCATTATTACGAATCAATTTGTGAAGCACCTGGGGGTTCCAAGTGCTCACTATGCATCTAGAAAGGTGCCTTGGGGGGTCTAGTTTCCAAAATGGGGTCAATTGTGGGGGAGCTCCAAAGTTTGGGCACACAGGGGCTCTCCAAACACAACATGGCGTCCGCTAATTATTCAAGCAAATTTTACAATCAAAAAGTCAAATGGCGCTCCTTCCCTTCCGAGCCCTGCCGTGCGCCCAAACAGTGTTTCTTCCCCAAATATTGGGTATCTGCGTGCCCAGGGGAAATTGCACAACAAATTTTGGGGTCCATTTTTTCTTGTTAACCCTGTGAAAATAAAAAAAATTGGGTCTAAAGTAACATTTTTGTGAAAAAAGTTAAATGTTCATTTTTTTCTTCCACATTCAAAAAATTCCTGTGAAGCACCTGAAGGGTTAATAAAGTTCTTGAATGTGGTTTTGAGCACCTTGAGGGGTGCAGTTTTTAGAATGGTGTCACTTTTGGGTATTTTCTGTCATAAAGACCTCTCCAAGTGACTTCAAATGTGATGTGGTCCCTAAAAAAAATGGTTTTATAAATTTTGTTGGAAAAATGAGAAATCGCTGGTCAACTTTTAACCCTTATAGCTCCCTAACAAAAAAAAATTTTGGTTCCAAAATTGTGCTGATGTAAAGTAGACATGTGGGAAATGTTATTTATTAACTCTTTTGTGTGACATATCGCTCTGATTTCAGGGCTTAAAAATTCAAATTTTGAAAATTGCAAAATTTTCAAAATTTTCGCCAAATTTCCGTTTTTTTCACAAATAAACGCAAGTGATATCGAAGAAATTTTACCACAATCATGAAGTACAATATGTCACGAAAAAACAATCTCAGAATCAGCGGGATCCGTTGAAGCGTTCCAGAGTAATTACCTCATAAAGTGACAGTGGTCAGAATTGTAAAAATTGGCCAGGTCATTAACGTGCAAACCACCCGCGGGGCTTAAGGGGTTAAGGACAATGGTACCAAATACTAATGAAATGGATGGAAAGCTTTGACTTTGTTTTAAGCATTTTTTTTACTTACTGCATTCTCGCTCTCTCATTATTCTGGGATTTGGCAAATATTAAAAATGATGGTAATCCTAATTGACCTAAAACAGGAAAGGTTTATTCTGATTTCATGTCAGATATTGAGAGAAACATGCAGATACTGTATGTCTTTTTATATAGTGTATGGAAACTTCTGGTTTCAACTGTATATGAGATATTGAAATGTAATTGGTCATATTGTAATTTATTTTGAATGAAGTAAGTGAATTCCCACATTAATTTGACATTATATAATAATGTCTTTATATTTAAATAAATCTCAAGTGATTTCAACAATACAACAGGATGTTATTTTCTTATAATAAAAAAATTAAAATAAAAAATTCTATTGTGGTGTTAATTTTGTAATATTGATTTCTTTATCTGTTTCATTTATGTCTCAGTGTTTGAAAAAGGCCTTTTGCATAAGGCTGAAACGTTACATTGAATTTTGGGATTTCTTTATGAAATAAAGAATTGCATTATCATTATGAATATTTGAGTGCCGAGTATCTATATATACACTGGCATGCCAGGCATGTCAATCTCCACAAGGAGAAAAATGACCCTTTGGATCCCAGTGAGAAGCCTCTCATACAGTCAAATCGGATCTCATGCTTTGTACTGACGAGGAGCAATACCCTGAAACACCGTGGCTGCAAATTGAGATTCTGGTTTGGCTTTTATCCCAAGTCATGTGACAAGGCTCGTTAAAGGGTCGATATTGACTTTTAGGATTGCTACTTCCAATAGACTTGTCACTTATCTCACTTTTAGAAAATCAGAATATACCGTAGATCATATATAATAGAAATAATCATTATCCACTGTCTGTCTTTCCAAAAGTGATAATAGGAAGTGCAGCCATATCGGTTGTGAGCTTTGAATTAATTTCTCAGAAACAGACAGTGAACAGTCATTTTGTCAGGATGTTATATCAATGACTAAGTCATTAGTTTCCAAGAAGCAGCTTTAAAATTGACAAACTACTTCTTCCTATTTTTGCAGCGGTGCAATATTGCCATCTTATTAGAGAAGAGCAGTTAAAGAGAATGTGTTATCAAACAATAACCAATTGTTTAAATTACCTTTTTACATGAAATTTATTATTTTTTTTAACTTTTTTTTCACTATAGTAACAATCTAAACTAAAAAAACACACCCACAGATCCTGCAATTATCACCCTGGCCAAAATTAGTTTCATATTTCCTGTTGTATGCAGAAGATTTTTCAGCAGTTTTATTATCATCAGTGAAAATGACAATGAAAGATGACACCTCTATATAAAGCAGATAAAGTAGCCACCATTCACAATAAATGATAGTCACAGCTCACCTCCTCACCCTTCCTTCACAATGAGTCTATTCTTAGGAATAGTGGCCAGTGTGAAAATTGTAAGACTTCAGGATTGTTTTTTTTTGATTGTGATGTTAAAAAGTGAAATTCTAAAAAAATGACATTTACAGTAAATTTAATGTAATCCCTTCTCACCATGGACAGTTTTAGTTTTTGCGCTTTTTCTTTGTTCCTCGCCTTCTTTCTCCCCTTTCGTGTGACATAGCTGTATGAGGGCTGTTTTTTTTACCCTACAATATACTGGAAAACTGGAACAAAAATTCCAAGCGAAGTTAAATGGGATTGCGTTTTTCATTGTATTTGGGTTTTGTTTCTAAGGTTTTATTGTGCAGTGAAAATGACCTGTGAACATGATTCTTCACGTCGAGCAAACTTGAAAAACCAGATATCAAACTTGTATAGTTTTATTTTGATGGTGAAAATATTTCAGAGATTCGGTCGATAGAGCTTTATGAGGGCTTGTTAATTGCTGAGGTTTTCATTAATAACATTTTTTGGGTTATATACGATGTTTCAATCCCACTTTTTCATGTACCAACATGGCAGCCATGGGGGCGGTCAGCAGGCTCATGGTTGCCACTGAAATCCATAAGCAGCACTTTCACTTAGTGAAGGGGGTGGAAGGCAACATCCCATGGGCATCCAAAATGGTGAACCTCTGGGACATCGCACCTTAACTACCACGGTCAGGGATTTACTGCAGCATCTAAGGGGTTAACAGCAGCAACCAGAGCTGCTCTAATAGCGGCTTTTACAGACAAATACCGGCAGTATAACACAGCTGGAATCTGCAGGTATATTGCGGGTTGAGTTGCAGAGTCCACTCCACACACTCGCACCCAACATGCACTATACATGTAGGGCAGATAGGGGTTAAACAACAGAGGACACGTTCCTTTTAAGCACTTAAGAATGTATTTATTTTTTACTTTGCAGATAGTATACTGGCATATGCTCTGTACTTAAAAGGAATGTCTGCATTAGTTAATGTCTTTTTGTTAGAAGGGCCCCAATATGCTGACTAAAGGATGATCTGTTGCTGGCAATCTCAGCGATAAGCCATTTGTTGAAAAATCTGGCAACAAGCATTTAATTCTCCTGCACTGCCACCAAAGGAAACAGGAGGTACTGCACAGTATCCAGTGAAATCAATAAGCTGACTATGTAATGAATGAAGTACTGGGACCTTCAAAGTGGGAATGACTCCATGTAACTGCTCTCTAGTCTGCATAAAATGGGTTCAGGTTTACAACGGAGAATCCCCACTATTAACCTGTATAGTGCCCCAAGTATGTGCAAGTGGTTTCTAAACCAGACAACCTCATTAAGTCTCATAACACCTTTGTCAATAAACAGGTATTCTCAAGTTACTAAGTTGCTTTAATTAGTTAAACAGCATGAAAATACGCAAGTTTGCCACTGACTTGCTTTTTCTATCTGCTGTCATTCTCCTGCAATGAGAGCTTTTATCTTACTTAGTGTAAAGCTCATTTCCATGGAGTTCAGTCACTAGTAGACCTTGGTAGAGAGTGTGCAGTAGTCACATTCCAGGAGAAAAGTTAATTCCTAACATACCGTTATCTCTGTCCAGCCCATTCATTTCTATACATCAGTTAGCTGCTCCCTGCCTTCTCCCTTTAGGCTTTTGACGAGATGCTCTTATCCATCCTGTAGAATCACAATTCCTGCACCCAGTATCTAGGCTCTCACTGTCTGTGGCTGTGTGCTTGCTCATCAGAGCTATCACTCAGGGAGAAGAGCCCGTCCTGCCAGAAATCAGGAAGTAAGGAGACTGCACAGCTCTGAGCTGCTCAAGAGATCACTTATGAAAACTCCTTTTAGGCATCAAACATTTCCTTTGTTCAAATAGAAAGAATATAGATCTACATATTTTTGAATGTGTATGAACTACATGTCTGAAATAAAAATAAATGATTCTAAATAATATATATATATATATATAGTACAGACCAAAAGTTTGGATACACCTTCTCATTTAAAGATTGTTCTGTATTTTCATGACTATGAAAATTGTACATTCACACTGAAGGCATCAAGACTATGAATTAACACAGGTGGAATTATATACTTAACACAAAAAATTTGGGAAACAACTGAAAATATGTCTTATATTCTAGGTTCTTCAAAGTAGCCACCTTTAGCTTTGATAACTGCTTTGCACACTGTTGGTATTCTCTTGATGAGCTTCAAGAGGTAGTCACCGGAAATGGTCTTCCAACAATCTTGAAGGAGTTCCAAGAGATGCTTAGAACTTGTTGGCCCTTTTGCCTTCACTCTGCGGTCCAGCTCACCCCAAACCATCTCGATTGGGTTCAGGTCTGGTGACTGTGGAGGCCAGGTCATCTGGCGTAGCACCCCATCACTCTCATTTTGGTCAAATAGCCCTTACACAGCCTGGAGGTGTGTTTGGGGTCATTGTCTTGTTCAAAAATAAATGATGGTCCAACTGAACGCAAACCGGATGGAATAGCATGCCGCTGCAAGATGCTGTGGTAGCCATGCTGGTTCAGTATGCCTTCAATTTTGAATAAATCCCCAACAGTGTCACCAGCAAAGCACCCCCACACCATCACACCTCCTCCTCCATGCTTCACGGTGGGAACCAGGCATGTAGAGTCCATCCGTTCACCTTTTCTGCGTCGCACAAAGACACGGTGGTTGGAACCAAAGATCTCAAATTTGGACTCATCAGACCAAAGCACAGATCTCCACTGGTTTAATGTCCATTCCTTGTGTTCTTTAGCCCAAACAAGTCTCTTCTGCTTGTTGCCTGTCCTTAGCAGTGGTTTCCTAGCAGCTATTTTACCATGAAGGCCTGCTGCACAAAGTCTCCTCTTAACAGTTGTTGTAGAGATGTGTCTGCTGCTAGAACTCTGAGGAAGCCATACGGCGAGAGCGTGGGTTCGGGGCTAGGCTGACGACCTGGTGCGGGCTGCACACACATGGGTATGTGACGCGCCCCCTGGGCCATATTCTTTAGGGGAATATCCGGAGCCGGATCAGATGGGATTTGTAGTCTTCCGAGTGGCTGTGACCCGGTCCGTGCCCAGGGTGTCAAGCTCAGAGTATGTGGCAGTCCTACAGATGTTATAAAGTTCTTAATGTCGACTACGCCACCCGTTGTATTGCGGTCACTATGGCCGCTGCTGCAGCAGGGTCCGCTGAGGCTGATGGTGTTGGTGCAGCTTTTGGTAGTATAACCCCCAACGGGTGGGGTATAGCCTCAGGGGGGTCAGGTGCAGAGGATGGGGGTTGTGGTGGTGCAGCATAGATATTAAGTGAAGACAGAGTCGGGTTGTGCAGTTTAGGGTATTTACTCACTGCTGATGTTCCGGTCACTCCAGCTTCAAGTGACCACCCGAGCCGTGCTGCGTCCACCAGGTCCTGGATTCAGCAAACCCCCAAACAAGTCCGGAGCGTGACCCTGAGCTCTCCTTCTGTCCTTTCCTCTGGCCGTCCCCACTAGTGATCCACCTAGGTCCAGCTCCCTCGGGCCTTCTGTTGGGAGACCCTTGGCCTTGGGTTCCCTGACCCTCCACGTGGTTTGCCTTCGGGGTGGATGTGGTGGGTGGCCGTGGCAGACGCTGCCCACGGCCTCCGGTCTCTGGCTAGGGTGTGCCTTTGCCCCCACCAGTTTGGGATCCGGTACCCTATTGCCGACTCTTCACCCGGGGATCGAATTTGGGTTCTCAGAGTCCTTTCTTTTTCCCTCTCTGGGTCTTTCCTTCTCTGCTCCACTCTCTCTCTGCAGGCTCATCTGGACCTCTGCTTCTTACTGACTCTGACAGACTGACCCTGATCTTTGATGGTGCCCACCTTATATACTCCCTCTATGTGTGAGCTCAGGTGACCAGCACCCAATGAGCTCCTATCTTTACCCAGGCTGCTCCCCCTATCTGCCCCTACACTACTGGGATGTACCACCCCCCTCCCACTCCAGCCAGGAACAGACTCGGTCGTACCTGCACATTTCTAAGTGGGAGTACCGTCGGCCTGCCCCTCGGAAATGGGATGTGTGTAGTGCATGCAGCCTACCGAGCTCAGGTCCACACTCCATCCTTACCCGGGAGTGGAATATCACACCTCTGGGTTGAGGTGCAATACCCCTGTAGCAGCCGAATCCTCAGGGTGCTACATTCCCCCCTGGTAAATCACAGCACGTCCTCGGGCTGTAAGAACAGAACACCACAAAACATACAAATTTTTTTTCATATAAACAACATAGTAAAAACATATAAAATATCATATATATATCAGAAAACTTTTCATACAAATAACATTCTCGTCGCCTCTGCTCCTCCTCCGGTCACTGTGCAACGTGTGACCGGGTAAAGTGCGACAGTCTTTTCTTGAAAAACTCGTGGCTTTCCTGTAAAACCAGTAGGGAGCGCTTTAGGACGCGCAACTATATACAAGGGATTTGGCCGCTCTCAGTCCTCGGCCAGGTATTAGGGAGGAATGACCGCTCTCAGTCCTCGGTCAGTGGGATTTAAGGGATAAACGGGTAAACAGTTCACACTTGCTGGTCCCAACGGGGACTATATTAGCAACAGTTCACTGTGCCCCGACGGGCAACTATATACAGCTTGTACTCTGCTGTACTTAACGACGGCGTCCTCCTGCTCTTTCTTAGTGGTTACCTTTAGCTTCAGACTCGTCCGGGTCCTCTTGTTCTTCCTCCTCACACCGCAGCTCTTCCTCCGTCAGGCGATGCACATGGAGGGCGTAGGGTCCTTTGGCACACTTGTGCCGGGTGAAGGTGAACTCGTCCCCGATGTAAAGGTCACGACCTCTGTGTCCCTCCGGTAGGTGGGATTCAACGTCTCTCCTGGTTACGAAGACGTCGCCTGGGGTGCGGTGGTCTCGGATGAAGCCCCACCCATGCTGCATGTTAAACTTGATCACAGTCCCGGTGGTGCGGGGACTATGCGCTGCACGGGGGTCTCTCCTGGCCCGGCTCTTCTGCTCCGCGCTCCTTATTTGAGCTTGCTGTTCCCGGACCCGCCTCTCTCTCCGCTCCCTCTCAAAGACCTTGAGTTGTTGGCGGCAGCACTCAGCACGCTCCGCTGCAGCTGCCCGAGTCTCCTGAGTGAACCCCATGAGATCTTCTCCGGTGGGGTCCCACTCAAATTGGGCCTCTTCTAGCGGGGGCGAGATCCTCTTTACGGGCTTTGGAGCCGGGATCAGGGGTGCACACATGGCCCCAGCCTTCCTCTGCCGTTCCAGTTCATGATATTCCTGGGGCCAGATGAAAGGCTGCCCATCCGGGCACGTGTGTTGGGTAAACAGGTCCTCTCCCAGATGCGGCACTCTTGGTCTTATGGGCGCAGTGGTGTTAGCGCCCGGGTTGCCCGGGCCTTGCGGCCAGGCCTGGGGTATCTGGAAGGTGAAGGGCACCGTAAGGACGGCGGCACCCTGGGCTACTTGGCCCTGCGACCAGGCCGGGGGCTCCGCGGAGGTAGGGGGCGCTGTTGGTATTGCGGCGCCCGGGGGGTACTGGGCCTTGCGACCAGGCTGGTGGTACTTCCTGCTTGGTCACGCTCAGGGTCGAGGCGTGTGACGTCACAGGGGTCGCGGCTCCCGTTTGAGGCCTAGTCTGCGGCGGTGACGTTGCAGCGACGGGCACGGCAGGGGATACTTCGGGCTCTGCGACGGGGAGCTGGGGCAGGTACGCGGTTTCCCGGTTTGGGGTAGAGACGTCCCCTTTACCTGCCTCCTTTCGTTCGGCTCCCTTCTCGGCGCCGTCTCCGGCCTTCAGTCCTCCCGCGCCATCCTCAGAGGCGGTCTGTCTCCTCGTCTTGGGTGGCGTGCTCCGCTGACAGGTCTCGGTCTGCTGGGCCATCTCACGGCTCCACTCCGCCAACGTCTCTCGCTGCACCCGGGCCATCCTCCTTGCGAGGCCCTCCAGAGCGGTCTGCGCACACTCCCGGTCTCGGGGGAGCTGTGCTAGGACCTCCACTAGGCCTAGTGGGGTCGTTGCTTCCAGCAGGCTCCTGACCAACGGGTCGGTGCTGCTCTGCTCTCCTTCTGTTGTCTCCAGCAGGCTCCTGGCCAGCGGGCCGGTGCTGCTCTGCTCTCCCTCCTCTGTTTCTAGCAGGCTCCTGGCCAACGGGCCGGTGCTGCTCTGCTTTCTCGCCATCTCCGGGTAAGCTCCTCCGATACTCTTCTCCAGGCTTCTTGCCTCCGGGTGCGCTCGCTCCAGACTCCTCCAAGCGACACCCATCTTTGTTCTCTCCTTTCGTCTCCTCCCACTTCGAGGGCGGTCCCGGGGCCACTTGGTGATTGTCAGCTCCAGGGGCAGTTCTTTCACGCTGACAGACACCTCTAGCATCACAGTCTCTGTTGGTGGGGGCGGTTTCCACTTTTGGCACCATTTTCGGTCCTGGCCCACGATGGGAGGTGGCCTCTTGCCACCCTCTGGCACGCCCATAATGGCGTCCACTCTTCCAAGGCGGGAAACCTTTGGAAATGGCGGGAATCGTCTCCCAGTGGCGGGAAACTCTGCAGATGGCGGGAAAACGCTGTTAATGGCGGACAACCGGCTGGAATCGACCTGTGATGGGGTCCGATGGCGGGGACCCTCCGGAACCGGCAGGAGACTTCTTTTTGAGGTAAACTCGTTCTTTTCTTCAGGCACGCAGTACCCGGTTGTTGCGGGCACGTAATCCTGCCGACTACGCCAAAATTGACGCGCCCCCTGGGCCATATTCTTTAGGGGAATATCCGGAGCCGGATCAGATGGGAGTTGTAGTCTTCCGAGTGGCTGTGACCCGGTCCGTGCCCAGGGTGTCAAGCTCAGAGTATGTGGCAGTCCTACAGATGTTATAAAGTTTTTAATGTCGACTACGCCACCCGTTGTATTGCGGTCACTATGGCCGCCGCTGCAGCAGGGTCCGCTGAGGCTGATGGTGTTGGTGCAGCTTTTGGTAGTATAACCCCCAACGGGTGGGGTATAGCCTCAGGGGGGTCAGGTGCAGAGGATGGGGGTTGTGGTGGTGCAGCATAGATATTAAGTGAAGACAGAGTCGGGTTGTGCAGTTTAGGGTATTTACTCACTGCTGATGTTCCGGTCACTCCAGCTTCAAGTGACCACCCGAGCCGTGCTGCGTCCACCAGGTCCTGGATTCAGCAAACCCCCAAACAAGTCCGGAGCGTGACCCTGAGCTCTCCTTCTGTCCTTTCCTCTGGCCGTCCCCACTAGTGATCCACCTAGGTCCAGCTCCCTCGGGCCTTCTGTTGGGAGACCCTTGGCCTTGGGTTCCCTGACCCTCCACGTGGTTTGCCTTCGGGGTGGATGTGGTGGGTGGCCGTGGTAGACGCTGCCCACGGCCTCCGGTCTCTGGCTAGGGTGTGCCTTTGCCCCCACCAGTTTGGGATCCGGTACCCTATTGCCGACTCTTCACCCGGGGATCGAATTTGGGTTCTCAGAGTCCTTTCTTTTTCCCTCTCTGGGTCTTTCCTTCTCTGCTCCACTCTCTCTCTGCAGGCTCATCTGGACCTCTGCTTCTTACTGACTCTGACAGACTGACCCTGATCTTTGATGGTGCCCACCTTATATACTCCCTCTATGTGTGAGCTCAGGTGACCAGCACCCAATGAGCTCCTATCTTTACCCAGGCTGCTCCCCCTATCTGCCCCTACACTACTGGGATGTACCACCCCCCTCCCACTCCAGCCAGGAACAGACTCGGTCGTACCTGCACATTTCTAAGTGGGAGTACCGTCGGCCTGCCCCTCGGAAATGGGATGTGTGTAGTGCATGCAGCCTACCGAGCTCAGGTCCACACTCCATCCTTACCCGGGAGTGGAATATCACACCTCTGGGTTGAGGTGCAATACCCCTGTAGCAGCCGAATCCTCAGGGTGCTACATATGCATTGTTTCTGACTGTTTCTCTCTCTACTTTTTGGGGAAGCTCCTCTTATATTCATGCTTTTATGGCATGCCTAATACATTCTTTACTGAGGGCTCCCATGTATAGGTATCTCACCTGTCATTAGTGGCACATTATTGCAGGGACTGTGATTATACAATCTACTGGGTAATCTATTGCATAGAGCTTTTGCATGGAACATTGAATGGATTACTATTATTATTTATTTTTCTTTGCGCAAGACACCTGCACTTTATGATTCATTGGGGAGATTATTACATGGACCTCTGCATGTAATATTGTATGGACTACCAATATATGTTTAACCCCCCCCTTCCCCTTTTTTTTCTCTCTGCAAAGTGCCTGCTATAAGTAGTGCCCCATTTTTGTCCAATAAATGCAGCTGATCTCTGCGACCTGTGTATGTGCTGTGCGCCTGGGCACTTCAGCCCTCACTGGGTACCCATCTTTACATCTTAAACTGTATGTTAAATTATGTATGCAAGTTTTTAAGAAATTGAATTAATAAAATTTATGTTTTTTATTGCTAAACTCAATGTCCTTCTCTCTTTCTGCTAGAACTCTGTGTGGCATTGACCTAGTATCTAATCTGAGCTGCTATTAACCTGCGATTTCTGAGGCTGGTGACTCGGATAAACTTATCCTCAGAAGCAGAGTTGACTCTTCGTCTTCCTTTCCTGGGGCGGTCCTCATGTGAGCCAGTTTATTTCTAGCACTTGATGGTTTTTGCAACTGCACTTGGGGACACTTTCAAAGTTTGCCCAATTTTTCGGACTGACTGACATTTATTTCTTAAAGTAATGATGGCCACTCGTTTTTCTTTAATTAGCTGCTTTTTTCTTGCCATAATACAAATTCTAACAGTCTATTCAGTAGGACTCTCAGCTGTGTATCCACCTGACTTCTGCACAACTGATGCTCCCAACCTAATTTATAAGGCAAGAAATCCCACTTATTAAACCTTTTCCGGTGACTACTTCTTAAAGCTCATCAAGAGAATGCCAAGAGTGTGCAAAGCAGTCATCAAAGCAAAAGGTGGCTACTTTGAAGAACCTAGAATATAAGACATATTTTCAGTTGTTTCACACTTTTTGTTAAGTATATAATTCCACATGTGTTAATTCATAGTTTTGATGCCTTCAGTCCAAAATTTATCCAAAATGAATGGGTATGCTTCAGATTTTTCCGCAATGATAATCCGCAGCGTAAATTTCCGCAGCATGTGCACAGTGTTGCACAGCTTCTGGATACCCACAGTTGCAGTATAAAACTTCACAAAGCAGATTACATGGGATAACAAGCTTTTACTTCTCAGAACATGAGGTAAAGGAAAAAACGCACAGTCACACAGTACTGCATCAGGAAGTAAGAACAAAATAGAAAATACAAGAGAGACTTTTTTTCTTTCACAATACAGTAAACAAGGAAACTTTACACAACATCGCCATCTACTGTCAGATCAGCATAAAGTCCTCCTTCACACAAACAAAGAAGTCCACAACTGTTGCATATACCAACACACAGCACATGCGGGTTATCAGTGAGGACCATGGGGCACGCATTACCAAGCGTTTAAGCGTTTTCGCTTCGAAAATTACGCAGCAAAAACGCTTGAAAAACGCACAGTGGGCACGCAGCCTCAAAGTCACTTCAAAACTGAACAGGTCCCTATAAAAATAAGTTTTGTAAATTTCCTTGAAAAAAATGAAAAATAACTGCTACATTTTTAAATCTTCTAAAATGCTAACAAAATAAAACAACATTTTACAAATGGTGCTGATGTAAAGCAGACATGAGGGAAATGTTATTTAGTACTGTTTTTGTGTGGTATGACTATTGGGATTAAAGGCATAATCAATCAAAGTTTGAAAAGTGCAATTTTTAAAACATTTTTGCCAAGTTTCTGATATTTTTATAAATAAACGCAAACCATATCAGCCTAAATTTACCATTATTATAAAGTATCATGCATCACAAAAAACAGTCTCGAAAACTATGGGATATGTTGAAGCATTCCAGAGTTATTACTATATAAAGTGACACTGGTCAGATTTAAAAAAAATTGGTTTGGTCATGAAGGGGTTAAGCCACTTTGTTACCATTTTGGCAGTATGCTTCGGGTCATTGTCCATTTGGAGGACCTATTTCTGCTCAAGCTTTAACTTCCTGGCTGATATCTTGAGATGTTGCTTCAGTATTGCCACATAATCTTCTTTTCTCATGAAGCCATCTATTTTGTGATGTGCACCAAGTTCCTCTTGCAGCAAAGGAACCCCACAACATGATGCTGCTGCCCCCGTGTTTCACAGTTGGGATGGTGTTCTTAGGCTTCTAAGCTTCTCCCTTTTTCCTCTAAACTTAACGATGGTCATTATGCACAAAAAGTTCAATTCTAGTTTCATCAGACCACAGGACATGTCTCCAAAAATTAAGGTCTTTGTTCCTGTGTGCATTTGCAAACATTAATCTGGCTTTTTTATGTTTCTTTTGGATTAATGGCTTCTTCCTGGCAGAGTGGTCTTTCAGCCCATGTTGATACAGTACTCGTTTCACTGTGAATTGTCACTCTGACAATCTTACTAGCTTCTGCCATCCTCTTCACAAGGTCTTTTGCTTTTGTCCTGGGGTTGATATGCACATGTCGGACCAAAGCACGTTCATCTCTGGGACACAGAACCCGTCTCTTTCCTGAGTGGTATGATGGCTGGACATTCCAATCTTGTTTGTACTTGCATATAATTGTTTGTACAGATGAACGAGGCACCTTCAGATATCTTGAAATTGTACCTAAGGATAAGCCAGACTTGTGCAAGTCTACAATTCTCTTCCTGATATCTTGGCTGATTTCTTTACACTTTCCCATGATGCTACACATAGAAGCAGTGTGTTTCAGGTGTGCATTAAAATACATCCACAGGTGTGTCTCTAATTAACTCAGATGTTGCCCAAAAAACTATTAGAAGCTTCCAAACACATGGCATCATCATATGGGCAGTCCAGAATTGTTTAAATACATAGTAATCTTAGTGTATGTAAACTTTTGACTTTGCAGTAAGTAATAAAAATGCCTTAAAACATTATCTCTCTCATTATTCTGGCATTTGGCAAATATTAAAAATGATGGTAATCCTAATTGACCTAAAACGGGAAAGGTTTATACTTATTTCATGTCAGATATTGAGAAAAACATGCATATGTGTCTTTTTATATAGTGTATGTAAACTTCTGGTTTCAACTGTATATATGTATATATGTGCACATCTCATTGCTGTAGCAAATCAGTGGGAGTCATCAACAGTGATAAAGTAATAGAAAAAAGGAAGAAAATTGAATCCTTAGAGGAAAAGTAAGATAATTTGTCTAAAAAATGCCAGTGTAAGGAGGCTTGTAAGCTCCCCGGGGAGCCATTGCATGGTTTATAAGCCTCCTTACTCTGGCATTTCACTCTCCTCACTGGGATCTAAGGGGTAAAGTTTTTCCTTCTGAAGTCTCTCACACAGCTAAATCAGATCTCATGCTTTGCACTGCTGAGGGGCAACACCCCGAAACACCATGGCTGCAAATTGAGATTCTAGTTTGCCATTTATCCTAAATCATGTGGCAAGGCTTGTTAAAAGGTTGATATTGACTTTTAGGATTGCTACTTCTAATAGGTGGCACTGGAAGAGACAGTTTGCAAGTTTTAGGTGGAATTTCTCTTCAATAAAAATACTTTTTGATTACACCAGTGATTTTTTTCCTTTCTTACAGACTGGACCAGTCATTGGGGAAGCCCTCGCTGTTTCTTTCTGGATAGATTCCACTTCCTACCACTATGAAATGGAATAAATACTATGTTTTAGAGAAATTAACAATAGTAATGGTAGTAATCTGACATCATATGATGGCAAATCCAAGCAATATGCCGTCATTTGTAACAATGGGAAAGCCTTTTTTTTAAGAGGTTGTCCAGAATAAGGATGCCATATTTCATCGCTTTGTGGAAGAATAGGTAAATCGTTTCTCATGTTATATTCTCTGAACTGTAAATCATAAACAGTTGCACAAATTTGGTTGAATGCCAGTGGACCCAAAAAAATGCTAATTTCTAATAGTAAATTTAAAAATGACTTTTTTTTACTTTTATTTATTTCCAGATAAAGTGAAAGATCGAGGCACTAATACAATTGGGTCAAGATTGAACCGTGTCGAGGACAAGGTAAGAAAATAAGATAAAACCATATATATTTATATTATGCACAGCTACTACTTACACATACACACATGGAGTACAGGATATACAGACAATTACCACATACTACATACAGAATATTCCTCACTCTCTGAAAAAGTGTAAAATACATAATGGTGCATCCAGACACCAATTCTACAGCGCTGCTCATACACTGCAAAGAGTCTAAATACCTGTGGTCATCTGTGACTTGCACACACAAGTTAAGGTGGCCACACACAATAACTGAACGTTGATTGCTGGTTCGGCCGTCCACTACCTCTCCCAACTCTCATACACGAGAAGGTTTGGCTTGGTTAAATGTTCATGTGTTTTCAAAGTGGAGAACTGTGAAAATCACTGCCAAACGGCTCTGGCAGCAGCTTATCACCTGAATAACAAAAGGGTCGGGCATTAAGGGTCAGGCAGTTTGAATTTTACCTCCTCTGACCTCATCTGGCAGGGAAGAGTCTGGATGTCCCCTTAGACTATTAGCTTAGTCTATTGTGTATGGAGGCTTAAAGGGGTTTTCCATTACTCAGACAACTCCTTCTCAATCCATATGTGTGTCCCCCAGTAAAATAATAACACCTATACTCACCTCCAGTGCCAGCACTATTCCAGCGGTGTCTGCACTGGCTCTCCTGGGGATTGCGTGTGTCATGGGTGTGTCAGAAGTGACAGACAGTCATCCTGCAGTTGGTTGCAGGAGATCTCTTCATTTGGCCTTACAGACAACTTCTTAGAATATGTATCTCTAGGACCCAGGGGCTAGCTTCCTCGGGCTAATTAACACCCTGGCCTGGATGTATAAATACCTGTTGTGAGCCAGAGGGAAGTGCCGGCGATATTCATTACCCCTTGTGAAGGCTTGAGCAAGAGCAGTACTTCTATCTCTCTGGTGCTAGAGAACGTGTGCGCATTTGTCTGGAGTCGAGTAAAGCTAAGCGATTTTCCCTTGTTTGTCCCCCCTTGTTGTCTTTAGTGTTCAGTGGGGATCAACTAGTGCTCATCCTTTCTGTTCCCTAGCCTGAGCCTAATGCCAGGGATAGACAGGCTGAGGTATGCGTGCGGCGATTGGTGAAGAACCAATAAAGGGACATTAGTGGAGACAGGGTGACACTAGATCAGCCTAGGAGTTCTCCACTCCCCACTTTCCCTAGTCTGGGTTCCCTTTCCGTTTTACCTTTGTGTTGCACTTAGTCTTTCCCACACCTTGCGTGACAGCATGACATTATGTCTCATGATTCCTAGGGGCAATCAGTGCTGACTTTACTCTCCCCGCCTTTGGCCAACTTGCATACATCCAGAGGAAGTGAGAGATGTTGCTGCTCTTACTTCCTCCGGATGTACAGGTATGTGCTATAACTGGAGGCAGGAAGAGTGAAGCCAGCGCTGATTGGCAGCAGGGATCACTTGACATAACAATGTCACGTGATCCCAAGGAGAGCCAATGCCGACACGGCTGGAACACTGGAAGGGAGTATAGGTGTTATTATTTTACTGAGGGCAAAAATATATATATGGAGAAGGAGATGTCCGAGTAGTAGAAAACCCCTTTAAGTGTTGGCTACTACTTTCATGGATGTGGACAGAAAGCTCTTTCTGAGTTCATTAAGCAGTTCAATCTGACAAAGGTTTCCAATAGAGTTGGTGCGAGTCAATTCGCAGGACCCAGTCCATCAGCCACATCCATAATCTGTGACGGCTGCATCGGAGCCCTGAGAACCACCTCCTACATCCCGGCATCCACAGCTGTTCTACTGATTAGCCGGCCTGATGCAATGTCACATATGCATCATGCTGTAACCATAAAGATGCAGCTAATCAGAAGAGAAGCAGGGAATCTTGGAAGGTAGAAGGCAGGTCTTGAGGCTCCTGTCCAGCATCCAAAGATTACTGATGTGGCTGATGGACCCAGTGCTGCGAAAAGAATCGCACCAACTCTAGTTTTCAAATAAAACAACAATGTCTAAATGGCTAACCAATATTGCATTAAAGGATCTATCTACTTTATTTCTCCCCAAAACTGTGCCTCTCTTGTCCATGGGGTGTGTCTGGTATTGCAACTCAGTGCCCCATTGATTTGGTTAGGGATAAGCTACAATATCAGGCAGCGCTCATGGGTAGAGTGAAATGTGTATGGAGTGTGGTCTGTATCTATGCTATTCTCTTTGTTTGAATTTTTTTTATACATTTGTAGGTAACTCAAATGGATCATAAACTCAATCTCATAACCGATATGATTCACCACCTGATAGCAAACCAAGAAAGCGGTCAGTCTACAAACAGAACACCGCACCGGAGCAACTCTCTGAACGACAGGAGCAACCTCTCCAGTACTCTGCCTACGTACCAACAGTTAACAGTGCCAAGACGAAACCAAGATAATGCATCTTGATGAACAAACACAAACTAGTTCTTCTACTGTCCTCAATGCAGATATTCATTATTTTAATGAATGCATTTATAAGCAGAAAGTAAAATGAATGATGAAATTAGACTGAGTATCGAGTAAGTGTGTAACACTGTAAAGGACGTCTTGTCTATTCTCTGTAGATCCTATCAGGGTTCATTGAAGGTTTCTTAGAGGAAGGGACATGGAACATATGTGTATTGCTCCATGTAGAAACATGCAAGAAAGCATCTGATACATTGATGAATCCTTTCTCAGGAAGATTGTAGCTCATCGGCCTGTGGGATCGTAAATCGCTACGGGTCGTGCTGTAAAACTGGCAATACAACTGAACAATTACCCTGATTTTTTTATTGTATTAAAATACACTTTTTACATTGATTTTCAATTGTTGGGGGCCTAAAATGAAAATTCTTTTGAGAAAAATAGAAATA